>NC_062221.1:80836574-82036574 GCF_902686445.1 Sciurus carolinensis | reverse complement strand
ATAGGCAAGAGAAATGGAGAAATTTTGTAAATCAGTGCCACCAATATGGAAAGCAGTATGGGGATTACTCAGAAAAATAAATAAAACTAGAACTAACATATTATCCAGCAATCCATCTCTAGGTATAGGAAATGGAATCAATATGTCAAAGAAACATCTGTACTTCCATGTTTATTGCAACTCTATGAACATCGGCCAAGACTCATGTTTACTGCAACACTAGTCATAACAGCCAACATCTGGAATCAATGGAAGTGTCTATGAATGGATGAATGTATAGAAGACATGTGGTATACTTGCACAATGGAATACTATTCAGCCATAAAAAGAGGGAAACTTTGTCATTTGCAACTATGTGGATAAACCTAGAGGACCTTATGTTAAGTGAAATATGATAGGCACACAAAGACAACACGTTATCTCATTCATACATGGAATCTAAAAAAGTTGATCCTATAGAGGTGGAGAACAGAACATTGGTTATCAGGGGTTGAGGTGACTGAGGGGTGCATGAAGATGTGGGTCAAATAATTCAAATTCCAGTGAGATGAAAGGAATAAGTTCAAGAGATCTATTGCAGAGTATGAAGACTAAAATTAATAATATATTGTGTTCCTGAAAAATGTTTAGAGGGTAGATATAAAATGTTATCACAAAAATGGTAACTATGTGAGGCGATGCCTGTATTAGCCAGACATATGTTCCACAATGTATGTCTTCTTCAAAGCGTTGCATTGTATATGGTAACTACATACAATTTTACCTGTCAATAAAAAAGCAGTGATAATAATTTTAAAGTTAAAAAATAGCTAAGTGAAACTGTGGTATATATATACAATGGAATATTACTCAGCCATAAAGAATGATAAAATTATGGCATTTGCAGGCAAATGGATGAAACTGGAGAATATCATGCTAAGTGAGATAAGCCAATCTCAAAAAAACAAAGGACGAATGATATCGCTAATAAGTGGATGATGACACATAATGGGGGGTGGGAGGGGTTAGTGTTAGAGTTAGAGTTAGTGTTAGGGACGGGGGCAAGAATGGAGGAAGGAAGGACTGTATAGAGGGAAAAGAGGAGTGGGAGGGGTGGGGGAAGGGCAAAAATAACAGAATGAATCAAACAACATTACCCTATGTAAATTTATGATTACACAAATGGTATGCCTTTACGCCATGTACAAACAGAGAAACAACATGTATCCCATTTGTTTACAATAAAAAAAAGAAAAAAAATAGCTAAATGAGTGTGACTACAGCATTTTCATTTCTCATCCACCTGATCTCTGCAATCTCTTTCAACTTCCCTGTGTAGAGTTCATTTGGCTTGGAATCTGATGAAAGAATTCTGACTTCTAGATAAGCTCTTGGAATAAGCCTCTGTTGCTATGGGAAGGCATCCAAAAGTTATGGATCAGTAATCTGATCCAGACTGGCAACTCCTATGGAATGAACTAAAGTTCCCTTTTACTGTGTTCAGCCTCTCCCATGGAGCACCTGGTCACGGCTGTCTTCACCACCTCACCCACTCTTCAGAATCACTTCCAGGAGGCATGTTTCTCCCTTGCGGGTAGCATCCAACTTTCTGTGCCTTGCCTCTTAAATTAGATGCCATGAACATTTGTGTAAAAGCACTGACAGTTTCTATAATTCAATATCTTCCTTCTGTACCACAGATTCCAAGATTTCTGAATAGAAAAGATTCAATATAAGATTTTTGAAAAATGCTTTTATTGGTGCATTATGATTATACCTATTAGGGAGATTCATTTTTACATTGTTTATACATGCATGTAAGATATTGGTCAATTTCATCCCTAGCACCTTAGCTTTTCTTCCCCTCCTCCCTCCCCCTGGTTCCCTCTTCTTTTCTAATGGTCTCCCCTCTATTTTCATGAAATTCCCTCCCCAACTTTTTTTTTAAAGATTTTAGTTGTAGATTAATATAATACCTTCATTTTATTTTTTTTTTGGTGCTGAGAATTGAACCTAGGGCCCCACAAATTCTAGACAAGACTTCTACCACTGAGCCACAACCCCAGCCCTTTATTTTCCTTTTTTTATCTGTAGTGTCCCCATATGACAGCAAACATGTAACACTTTGCTTTGTGGGTTTGGCTTATTTTGCTTAACATAATATTCTCAGGTTCAACCCACTTTCCTGCAAATGACATAATTTCATTCTTCTTTACGGCTGCATAAAACTCCATCTGGTATGCACAGGATTTTCTAACAGCACAGGAAATGGTAAGTTATATCTCTTACCTGATCATGCATATGGAGAAGCATCTTGGCTGGTAGTATACAATGTAATAAAGTCAAAAACAGACATGACTTTAGGAAGACTAGCAAAATTATTCTTCCAATCATTTTTCCAATGTACTGATAGAAGGAAAAGAGAGAGAGAGAGAGAGAGAGAGAGAGAGAGAGAGAGAGAGAGAGAGAGAGAAAGAGAGAGAGAGAGACCCTGAGAACCAGTAAAAACTTCAAACTCTTGAGGTTTGAGGTTCTGGGAGATAGAAGAGTTACAATGATACTAAAATTCTAGTCTCAGATCTTTTAGATTTGCTACTTCAGTTTCCATAACTTCAATTTCATTTGCTTGTCTATGTCAGTAAAAGATTGATTCAAGTAACCATTAACAACCTTCAGAAATTTTACTTGAGTTAATGTAAACTTTGATATCAACTATAGGTAGGGTTGGATTTTCAGGTAGCCAAACCTAACTACTCTGTTTTAAGAGATGTGGGAAAGACTCCCTTCAAAACAATGTACCTATTCTATGCTCTATATCCATAATTAAATTTTTCACTTCAAGAAAACAAACAAACAAAAAATGAAGGCAGTGAAGTTATCAGGAGAAATGTGTCCTTAAGGGTTACCAACCTATGAATCCAGACTTGGAATAAATTTTTCTCTCTTAGACTACAAAAAAGGGACAGAAATAACAAAGGAAGTCACTTTTAAATAGGAGAAAATTATATTTTCTCACTTTGGAAATAACCTTAGATTCCCTTTTTCAAAAATTTAGTAGTCAATTTCCAGGTGAATTTTCAATGTGCTTTTTTACATGATTCCTGAAAATATGTTAAATGAGAGGTCCAGAAAAAAAAATCCACTTGACTGAAAAAATGCCTGTGGGAGGAGATTTCACAGCATCATTATCCTTTATAAATTTCTGATCTTCAGAGATAATTGTATTATATAAAATTCATAAGATATTCAGATCAAAACCAGAGATTAAAATGGTAGAAGTTGTGGACAATGTATGTTAACAACATGTGAATCTACATTGCAGAAATATAAACCAAATGGAAGAGAAAATGTGCAATCTATTGTGATATAATATTTATGTATTCATTTGTCTGGCATTCCTACATGTGCATCAACAAAGTTATACAAAGGGCTATGGAATTTTGGACACAAATGTATGCACAAAATATAATAAAATCCAAAGAAGTCATCACTTCAAGAAAATGGCTTGAAAATGTTCCTCCAATAATACCAAAATTTATTGGGAAAGATGCATAAGTTGTGATTAGATAACGTTAAAAACTGCAAAGTTCAGGAGTTTAGAAAACTCCAGAAGTAAAGAAACAGGAAAGTAGGGGAAATTTTTAAAAAACGCATCCCAGAAAGAGCAGGTAGAATTTGACTTCTTGAAATGAGCCCTGGTCTCACAACAGATGCAAGCTGGAAGTGGAAAAAATAAATAAATAAAAGCCTTAGCCAACTTCAACTGCAGGGGGATCATTTTTACAGGCAGAAAGTAATTATCCAGCTGGAAGTCAGCCAGGACACCAGAGGAGAGTGAACATCCTTATCCCATCGCAAAATTCTGTGGGATTCTTAATGAACACAAATGATCGTGACCTTGAGTTTTATGATCCATCCACAAAAAAGAACTTAACAGCAACAATGGGCTGTTCCCTCCCTTGACCCATGCTGTGGGGCACTGATTCAGAACCAAGGATAAGGAATCTGTGAAATGTCATGAGAATAATGAGGACTACCGCAAAAAATATTCAGTTCAATTAAATGACTGATTTTGCAGGATATTAGCAGTGCTGTTGGGTTGTTAGAAACAAACTGCAAAACCACTTAATGAATTCCTATCAAGGAATCCAGTACTTTAACTGGAAAGTGAAGACCATCTAAAAGGGCTTAATACTGCTTTTGCTGCCATTTGGAACAGCTCCTCTCTCCTTCCCAAAACCAGTTTCACTTTTGTTCATTTGTGGTGGCTTCCCGGTCTTGGACCCATTTGCACACATGCATTCGATTCATGGTGAAAAGGTGACAGATTAGCCAGATTGCAAATCATAATTGAGCAGAAATCCATGTAAGATAAATCACCCAGCCCAGCATCCACTTCTCTTTGCCAAAGACAGCAGTCTTGGAAGTTGCCAGATAAAAGGACAGTTCTCAGATTGGATACTGAGACTCGTTCATGAGACAGCAGAGCTACTTAACACAAACAAAACTCAGTCTTCCGAAAGCCTCTAGACATGCACTACCATAATGCAATTGTTGGACAGCGCAAGAAGGTAACCAACACTTTTGAGTACTAATGTTCAAGACCTTGTTCTAGGGATTTTACACACATTCTTTCATTTCATCCTTTCAGTGATGGAACAGACTGCTAGTGTCCTTTAACACATGATGAGGTGGAGAGAGATTCTGTATGTGTCGGAATCAATTAACTAGCTCTTCTTCCACCTCCCCAAGCTCTTCTGCAATTGAAAACACAACACACACACACACACACACACACACACACACACACACACAACCGGGTCAGAAGTTTATACTATTCATAATTGAATATATGAAGAGAAACCTTGTGGTATTGATGCTCCTACTCTTATGTCGTGTTTATTGTAAAACCATGACAAAGAATAGCATACAGGTGCAAATACACAGAAGGATGTTGTTCTGTGCCAATCATTTCTGTTTCTTCCTGAGTGCTTACCCTCATACTCCCTGTGCTTTACCTTTTGAAGTGTCAGCTCTTTCAGTTTACATTTCCTGGGTTGCCCTGCTTTGATCAAGGAGGGAACTGGCATGTTCCAGAAGGACAGAAGAGTGAGAAAAGCTAGGATATGTCTTCCTCTGTTTGCCACAGGCAACTGGCTCTCTTTTCTAGCTTTAATTCTTATAAAATTGCTTCCCCTCCCTGGCCCTAGTTCCTTATGGGAAGCATAATTGTGGTTCATGATCTGTTAACCCTATGGCCTCCCTCTGTTGGTGTAGCTTGATAGTGATAAAAGTTGGTTACTTTTTCACTTTTTTGATGGCATTCTTTGAAGCACAAAAATTAATTTGAATGAAATCCAATTTTTTTGTTGTTGTCAGAAGTGTTTTGTGTGCATATCTAAAAACCATTAACTGCATCAGCAGGGTCAAAAAGTTACACTTCTGTCACATTTTTCCTCAGAGTTTGAAAAGTCCTTACTTTTATATCCATTGGTCCTCTATGGTATGAGGTAGAAGTCAAGATTTTCTCATCATGTGGCTAACCAGTTGTCCTGGACCACTTGTTGGGAAGACTATTCTCAGTTCCATTTAACTTATCTGATAATGTGTGTGTGCGTGTGTGTGTGTGTGTGTGTGAGAGAGAGAGAGAGAGAGAGAGAGAGAGAGAGAGAGAGAGAGAGACTGAGGATTGAACCCAGGGCTTCATGCGTGCTAGGCAAGTACTCTATCACTTAACTGCATCCCCAGCCCTGACTTGATACATTTGATACTGGAGCTTTATAAAAGGTTTTGGAAAAGGAACATATGAATCCCCTAAAATTATAATTCCTTTTAAAACATTGTTTTAGCTATTCTGAGTCTTTTAAATTTTTGTTTCGGCTATTCTGGATTTTTTAAATTTCTGTACAGATTTTGGGTCAGCATATGAATTTCTGCAAAGAAACCAGCAGGGATTTTGAGAGAGATTGCATTGAATATGCAGACTGTTTTAAGGAGTATTGTTATCCTAATAATAAGAAGTCTTCCAATCCATCATGAGGATGTATCTATTTATTTATAGCTTATTTAATTCATGTTCTTGATATTTAGCTTCATTAACAAATTTTCAATAGCAAGTTTGAACATCTTTTATGACATTTATCCCTATTTTATTCTTTCTGATGCTATTGAAAATGACAATGACATTCCCTTAATTTCATTTTTAGATTGTTCACCATGAATTTATGGAAATAAATTGAAGTCATTTACTGACCTTTATCCTACAACTTTGGTGGACTTTTTCACTTATTACAGCATTTTTATTTGTGAACTCCTTGAGATTTCTATGTACAGAATAATATAATCTGCAGAAACAAGAAGTGCACTTTTCCTTTCCAACTTGTATACTTTTTATTTGTTGACTTATTTATTCATTTGTCTGCACTGGTTAGAAGTTATAGCACAATGGTGAATAGGAGTGATGAGAGTAAGTATCCTTGTCTTATTTCTGATTTTGAGGTAAAAAATTCAGTCTTTCATCATTATGTATGTTTGCTGTGGGTTGTTCATAAACATATTTTATCAGGTTGTGAGAGTCCTTCTCTACTCCTAATTGGTTGAGTTTTTTGTTTTGTTTTTCTAATGAAAAGGTATTACATTTTCCAATAATTTTTCTTTGCCTGTAGAGATGAGTATAGGCTATTTGTCTTTTAAGCTATTAACATGGTGTATTACATGTGATGAATTTTGGCCACTAACCCAGTCTTGCATAGTTCTCTACCTATTTTGCCCATTTTGTTTGCTAGTGTTTTATTGAGAATTTTTGCATATATATTCATAAGGGATAGTAATACCTAGTTTTCTTGTGTTATCTTTGACTGGTTTGAGTATTAGTGTACTATTAACTTCATAATAATAATGAGGCTAATAATAATGAAACTGATAATGAGGAGAAAATACCCATCAATATTTTTTCCTCATCTATATTTTGTAAAACTGTGAAGAATTGGTATTGAATTTTAAATTTGGTAGAGTTCACTAGGATATCATCACCACCTGGAATTTCTTTGTGAGAAATTTAAAAATTATTAGGTTCAGTCTCTTTACAGGTATACTTCAGAGACACAGCAGATTTGGATCAAGACCATTGCAATAACATGAATTTCACAATAAAGTGAACACAAAATTTTTGGTTTCTCAGTACACATAAAAGTTATAGTCATAACATAATCTATTATGTATGCAAAAGCATATTAAAAAACAATGTACAGACCTTAATTAAAATATTTTATTACTAAAAAAATGCTAATGATCGTCTGAGTCTTTGATGAAGTCATAATGTTTTGACTGGTGGAGGAACTTGCCTCCACCGCCCTGTTGACTGCTCAGGGTGGTGGTGCTGAAAGTTGGAAATGGCTGTGGCAATTCCTCAAAAAAAGTTGACAATGGTCTTTGCCATCTATCAACTCCTCTGTCCATGAAAGATTTCTGTAGCATGCAATGCTGTATCAGGCTCCACTTAGGTCTCTAAATCTCTTACTGTTTACACTATGTCTGTACTTAACTTCTTACATTGAAATCTTGAATCCCTCAAAGTCATCTTTGGGGGTTAAAATCAACTTTTAAACTGTCTATGTTCATATGTTGATCTCCTCTCATGAATTCCTCTCCAGGAGGTTTTTTTTTAATTTATTTTGCCCAGATCGATCAGATAAATTTGTAATCCTCCTGCCTCAGCCTCCCAAGTAACTGGAATTACAGGTGTGTGCCACTATGCACAGCTTTTTATTTCTTAAATGATACATCTTAAAAGTAAAAATTACTTTTGGATCTATGAGTTGCAGAATAGACATTGTGTTAGCAGGCATGAAAACTATAAATCCCAATGCACATCTCCATCAGAGCTCTTGGATAAAAAGGTACACTGTCAAGGAGCTGTAATATTTTGAGAGATTTTATTTCTGAGCTGCAGGTCTCTAGAATGAGCTTAAAATATTCAGTAAGCCATGCTATCCATGTTATAAACAGATTTACTGTCATTGAGTCTTTGTTGCTCCATTTATAGAGCTCAGAGTAGATTTAATGTAATTCTTAAGGACTCCAGGATTTCCTGAGTGATAAAAGAGGATTGGCTTCACCTTTTGGCATAACAAAGAAAGTAATCAACGGTGTGAAGAGACATTTTATGGAATGGAAGAAAACATTTGCAAACCTTATTTCTGATAACAGGCTAATATCCAAATTATGTAAAGAACTCAAACAACTCAGTAGCAAGAAATCAAGTAACCCAATTAAAAACTGGGCATAGAACCAGAATAGATATTTCTCAAATAAGACATCAAAATGACCAGCAAGTATATTAAAAAATGCTCAGTGTTACTAATCATCCAGGAAATGCAGATCAAGAACACAGTGAAATATCACCTCATTCATACCTGTCGGGATGGGTACTATTAGAGAGGGGGATGACAGATGTTAGTGAGGAGGCTGAGACATTAGAAGTTTTCTGCATTGTTGGGGAACACGAAATGATGCAATCATGACAGAAAACAATTTGTAAGTTAGTCAAAAAATTTAAAATTGTACTTTCATATGATCCAGCAATTATACTTCTGTACATTTGTTTAAAAGAACTGAAATCCACATTTCAAAGAGTATTAGCAGTCCCATGCTCACTGAAGCATTATTTACATAAGTCCAGATGTAGAAACAATGTAGTGACCTTGCATAGATAAACCGATGTGTGGTGTATATGCACAATGAAATATTATTTAGACTTTAAAAAGAAGGAAATTTGTCAAGGTGCGGTGATGCATGTTTATAATCCCAACCACTCAAGAGGCTGAGGTAGGAAAATTAAAAATTCAACATTAGCCTGGACAAATTGGTGAAATCCTGTCTCAAAAATAAAAATAAAAAAGGATTGTGGATGTAACTCATTAGTACAGCACTTGACTGGTATGTGCAAGGCCCTGAGTTCAACTCCCAGCACTAGGAAAAAGAAAAAAGAAGGAAACTTGTCAAAATTTGACAGTGTGGATGAACCTTGAGTATATGCTAAATGAAATAAACCGGGTATAGAAAGGCAAATATGTGCAACTCCATTTCCATGTAGTATCTAGAATAGTCACATTTAAATTCATAGAATGAAAGCATGAAATTCAGTTTGTGTTTCCAGAGACTAGGGAGAGATAGTAATGGAAGCTACTAATCAATGAATATAAAGTTTTAGTTAAGCCAAGCATATGCACTGTAGAAAGCTGCGGTCCAACAGTGCACTTGCCGACAGAGATAATGTAGTACCTACTACGATATATGAGTGTAGATCTCATGTTAAGTGTTTTTACCACAATCAAATAAAAATAAAGTTAAAAAAAGTCTATCTCTTCCAAATAGAAGTGTCAGTGGTTCCCCACAATCCAACTAAGTACATGAGGAATATATATTAAAAACTATAGTTTTGATACTTATAATAAAGAGTATAATTTTTATACTATATAGGGAATATCCCCTTTACCTATTCCCACTTGAAATCTTACAGTAGGTAGAGGATTCTAAGATCATAGGCTTTTGCTAGGCAAAATAATCTTACTTCAACTCCATTTATAATTGTTTTCCTATTTTTCATAACAAATCAGATATATGGTTTAAAGTAGTTTCTGGCTGCCTGGTACAAGGAAAAACTGGGAATAATTTTCACTTACAATAAGTAATTAAAGCTAAATTGAAGGAAAAGGTAAATTATAACTCATGGTGTACACAGGACCCTCTTCTTAAAAGAGAGGGCAATACTAAGATTAAAAACCCTGGATATGTGTCATCTCAAGAGATTGCACTTTGAGGTGAACAAAGTAATATTTTTAACTGTCTGACTCATCTAATGCAATTTTCTATATTTTATCTTTCTTCCTGAGAAAGATCTACCAATAACAAGACCACTGAATGGAGTAAGGCTAATTTAATTCAGGGTGAAAATAAATCCCCTAAATATGGAGGGGTAGTATGTAAATAAGAGCTCTAATAACAGGGTATAAGTGGAGCAATTGTCATTTAATAACAAGTATTAAATAACACAAATGTATGCTAACAATATGCCTTCATAGTTCCGCATTCCAGAAGGGCTCTCTTTGCAATAGGAAGAAAGGCCGTGTCATTAGGGAAGAACCATGCTAGACACTTGGAACTGAGGGGCCTGTAGCCCACAACGCCCATTCCCACAGTAATTTTAAAAGGAAATTCAGCCATGGCACAATAGAACAGAAAGCTGGTTCAACGTCCAGCTGTAATTCTTAGAAGGTACAAATGCTGAGCTAATGCAATCTCACTTCATTCAGGGTTGAGGATCATTTAAAAATGAGCACAAGAGCTCCAGAAAACTGAGGAGAGAATGTACTGCCAAAACTGGACTCCCGCAGGATTCTGGGGCCTCAGTACATCAATGCAAGGAGCCACGCCCAGAGAAAAGACTAAGCTGAGAAGCAACACCGCAGAAGAAAACTGGATGTGCCTGAAAAAGATGATAACTTAGACAAGAAAGATTATCACTGGTGTTTCCAGATTCCACTTAATAAACAGAAATCTGGACAGAACATCTCCTACCCTAACACAGTGAAAACTGGGTAATAGTTGAAATCCTAAGTTTGATTGAGAGTTGCTGTTGCTGGGTAACAAAATAGCCCGAACGAACTCAGTGTAAAGACAGGTGCATTCAAGGACACACAGGAACAAGCACGGGTTCAACCGAGGCAAGACTTGAGAGCAAGCATAGCTACCACCAAAGTGAAGGCGATGAATTCAGCTAAAATGTTGAACTTCCCCAAGAACGGACTGTCATGAGAGTCTGCAACTCAAAGATGCGGCAGACCCAGGAGCGGGTTCCATTCACACACTGTACCGCTTAGCACAGACCTCGTGCACGCGCACACAGGCAGCGGTGATGCTGAGAGACCCCGGCAAGCTCCTTCAGTGCTGCAGGATCTGGAGGGAAAGCGGCTGTGCTGTGAGACAGGCAGGAAGCACTATCTTTCTGGGTTTGTTTTTCCAAAAGAAGAGCAAGTCTCCTGGTCATTCTCTGGGCACAGGAGAAAAACACTGCCTCTGGTGAAAGGAAAACTGAAAGACCCTTTATCCTCAGGGCAGGGGCAGAAAACGGCCTAACCCCAAAGGCATCTCCCCATGGCAGGGAGAGGAGAATCAGAGAGCAAAGTTCATCCCCAAAACCTAGAGACAAACTGAGGCGGAGAGAACCACAAAGAGGTCCTCCAGCCGGCTACCATGAGTGAGTTAGGAAGGATATGAACAGCAGGTCCCAGGGAACTTCCCTTATCTACAACCGTTCCCCTACCTGCTCTAAATGAACCCACCACCACGACTCCTCCCATGACCTAACCCTGAAAAAATCCTGTAAAACTCAGACCCTTGTTGCAACCGGCTGCCATTTTCCCTCTCAGAAATGTGCCCCTCCATTGTTTAATAAAGCTTCCCTGACCACTGAGGTCTGTCTCTATTTCTTTTTCTTTTTGTATTCCCTTTCTTTGCTTTCAAGCTCCCCTCGAGTAGTAGTGCACCACTAAGAAAGAAACCAAGAGTTTGTTCTTTGAACCGATTCCTGAAATCATAAACCTTAGCAAAGGAAAAAAAAAAAAAAAGGATAAAATTAAAGAAATAAAATTCAAAAATACTTACAATGAAATAGAGAAAACCATAATAGATCTTCCAAGTATTATAAGGATAATAGGATATTATGATCAATTTTATGCACATAAATTTGTTTACTTAGAAATTATTTGAAAGATAAAAACTATACTTAGAAATTACTTGATATGAAACAAATCTGAGAACTCACTTAAGAAGAAATGAATATTTTAAACAGATCTATTAAAGAAATTGAATTTCGATGCTACTTGCATGTATGAATATGTCACAATGAACTCCACTATTATGTATAATTATAATCCACTAACAAAAGCATTTAGGAAAAGAAATTGAATTTATATTTAAAAATCTTCCAAAAAATAATACTTCAGGCAGAGGTGCTTCAGTGGAAAATTCAGCAAAGCATTTAAGGAAGAAATAATCACCATTTGTTAAAAATAAACCTATCTAAAATTATAATACCTACATACTTGAGATAACATTACCTCTACGCCAAAAGGTAAGGAGTCTAGCAGTGATAATCTTTCTTGTCTAAGTTATCATCTTTTTCAGGCACATCCCAGGTCATTGGGAGCATGGCCTAGAAGAATGCATCTTCCCCGAGGCCTCTTCTCTCTTCTTGCTTTTCTCTCTCTCTCTGCTTCCTGAACTGGGAAGCTTTCCCTGGGGGACCTTGATGCTCTGCCTCACCGTGGGCCCAGAGCAATGGAGTCTGCCATCTATGAACTGAGACCTCTGAAACCATGAGCCCCAAATGAATCTTCTCTCCTCTGTTGTTCTCATTGGGTGTTTAGGTTACAGCAATGAAAATCTAACTAAAATGGTCTTCTTAGGCTTCTTAGGAAGGAACACATACACACACACACACACACACACACACACACCCTTAACCAATTTTTGAATGTGGTTGTTTTATACTACTAGGTTGTATGAATTCCTTATATATTTTTGCATATTAGCCTCTTATCAATTTTTAAAATCCAGAGTATCTATTTAATGGAATTTAAATCAGATCTTGAAAAGATACACTCCCACATTCACTGCAGTGAACTTGACTATTCACAATAGTCCATACACGGAAACAGCCTAAATGCCTGTCATTAAATGAATGGATAAAGAAAACCCCTAAAGAAAGGATTATAAATGCTCTAACTGAAATGAAAATATTATGTATATGCTAATTATTTTGAATTACTATGTCTACAATGTACATGTAATACCAAAACATAACATTGTACCCCTAAATATATTTACTTATTATTTGTCAAATGAAAATAAATAAAACTAAAGAGAGGAGAGAGAGGAAATTATTTGAGATAACATAGATGGAACTGGAGAACATTTTACTAAGTGAAATAAACTAGACACAAAAGAAAAGTGGTGCATGATCTCACAGTGAATCTAAAATAGTCAAACTCATAGAATCAGGGAGAGGAAAGGTGATGGTCAGAGTACAGTTCCAGTGATGACAGGTAACATGTTCTAGAGATTTGCTATATGCATAGTGCTGCTAGCTATGTTTTTTGTTTGTTTGTTTGTTTGTTTTGTGAAGGAGGGTGCTAGAGATGGAACTCAGTAACACTCTACCACTGAGTCACATCCCCAGCTCTATTTTGTATTTTACTTAGAGACAGGGTCTCGCTGAGTTGCTTTGCTGAGGTTGGCTTTGAACTTGTGATCCTCCTGACTCAGCCTCCCACGTCGCTGGGATTACAGTGTGTGCCACTACACTTGGCCATGTCATTTTTTATACTTAAAATTTCCTATGAAAGCACATTTAATGCTATATGGTCTTTCCACATGTAGTAAAATAATGATAAGAACAATAAAGGGGTTGACAGAAAACTTGAAAATGTGATACATTTGTTTATGCAGCTAAGGATGGTTTAAAAATGTATGCTTATTCCCAAACACAATGAATTCTATTGGTCAAGTATGTACACCATTTTACATGTCAATCATACTACAACAAAGTGGTTTGAAAAACAAATACCATTTTTAGAAGCAACAAAAACTAAGAAATACTTAGTGAAATATAAGAAATAAAGCAAATATTTTCAGGATCTATATGCTGAAAACTATACAAAATAATGAGGAAAAGTCAAAAAGTAGTTAGACAGATATGAATATACAAGTTAATGGATTTTAAGAATATAATTTACACACCAACTTTTAACTGACAATATTTAGCAAAATTATAATAAAAGTTTTTATTCAGAAAGATTTTTAATGAACATTGGCAAAATGTTTATGGAATATATATATATATATATGTTTCTTTTTTTCTTTCTTTCTTTCTTTCATTCTTTCTTTCTTCCTTTCCTTCTTTCTTTCATTCTTTTTGGTGTTAAGTTTTTTGGGTTCTTTGTATATTCTGGGTATTAGCATCCTATCTGAAGTGCAGGTGTCAATGATTTTATCCCATTCTCTTTTCATGATCTCGTTTCCTTTGCTGTGAAGAGTTTTAATTTGATGCCATCCCACGTATTGAGTTTTTATTTTATTTCTTGCAATTTGGGAGTCTTGTTAAAGAAGTCAGTTCTTGAGCTGACATGTTGGAGAGTTGGGCCTGTTTTCTTCTAGCAGTTTCATGGTTCCTAGTCTTTGATTCACTTTGAGTTAACTTTTGAGCAGGATAAGAGACGGATTAAATTTCATTCTGCTATATATAGATTTCCTGTTTTCCCAGCACCATTTGTTGAAGAGGCTCTCTTTTATCCAGTGTAGGTTATTGGCACCTTTGTCTAGTATGAGGAAATTGTACTTATGTGGCATTTGCCAGTAAATGGATGGAACCAGAGACTCTCATGCTAAGTGCAATAAGACAATTCCACAAAGTTTGAATGTTTTCTCTGATATGTAGAGTTAATCCAAAATAAGGGAGGGAAAAGAAAGAGAGAGAAAGAAAGGGGAAAAAAAAGGGTAGAGGGAATTTCAGGAAGGAGAGTAGACAAAGGGGATTGAGGAGGAAGAAGGGACAGGAAAAAAGAACAAAGGAAGGAATCAGGCCCAACTTTCATCTGTGCACGCATGGATGTGGCACAGCAGTCGGGCATTGAGTGTATCCACGGGACGCTAATTTTTTAAATAAGTAAACTGTAAATAGATTGAAGACAGATGGATGGATAAGCAGAGTAGAGAGAGGGAGCAGGGAGTGGGGGAGTTCTGGGGACTGAATTGGGACAGGTTAGGCTTCATGCTTTTGTGATTCTGTCAAGGTGTATCCTATTGGTGTACCGTAAATACAAAGAATTTTTAAAACGCGAATAAAGAGACAAAAGATCAAACTGAAAAAATAAATAAATAAATAAAGACTAAATTGCCAAAAGACAATCTGTACAGTCTGTACAGTCTATAACTGTAACCCGGTTTCATTTAGCTTCAAGTTCATGCTCCATTACAACCATTGCCCACTGCCTCCAATCCAAAGGGCAGTGGATCGGGGCTCCTTCCTAACAAGGAGAAACACATTAATTCCTAACAAGAGAAGACAGTGTAGTTAGAAGGGACTTAATGGGGGGAAATGAAGAAACTTTGTGGAAAGGTCTGATGGTGAGAAGGATCATGGAATGATCAAAGAATGAAAAAGGTATAAGGTAGCTGGCAGAGAGGGGAATAGAGAGGGGGGCGGTGTGTGAAAAGCTTGCAAAGCTTGTTAGAAGCCATGGCATGGAGAGTCTTGCTGGCCAGGAATTCAGAGCTTGCATTTGGTGGGGAGCCAGACACAGCATAGAGGTTAAGGTCAGAGTCTCTGGAAGATAACTTGATGTTGTCCCAAAACCCAGCTTCTCCTCCAGATATCAGGTTTAATCCTGGCCAGTCACTTAATAATGTAAGCAAAATTTCTTCTGTAAACTGAATACAGAGTGGTTTTCCTAAAGGTTGTGTGATTCAATGATGTAGTACAATAAAGCACTTATTGTAAGGTGAGCAAAATAAATACTTAAAATATTAAAAAGCACTATTTTCTTGGCCAAAGATTAGACACATAGGTTAGAATAAAACAGAGTGCAAAAATAGACCTGCACTGACAGTTAATTTTCAACAAAGATAAAAATAAATTCAATGAAGAAAGTATGGTTTTTAAAATAAATGACATTGAAAAAAAGTGGACATTCAAATAATCTAATAATCAAATAATGTAGACTGGAAATGATATGTTATAAAATTAATTAATAAAATTAATTTTAACTGGAATATAGACCTAATGTAAAATCTGATTCTAGAAAATTGCTTGAAGTCAACATGGAAAACAATTTTGAAGCCTTGTTACAGGCAAAGATTTTGTAACTAGAAAATCAAAGGAATAATCCATAAATGAGAGAAAATTGCTCTCTTTTATTTGGTCTTTCCAGGTAAAACAAGATCAGTTTTCTGTTTAGCATGTCTCTCACAGTTACAGTAACAGGTATTTCTGGTGTTGACTAGTAGTTTAGTAGTTTAGATTTTTGTTACGATTATCATTGAATACATTTGTTTTACTGTCTTAATTCTATACTGTTACAGAAGCATTGTTACATAAAAGATCTCCAGGAAAATTATTTAATTATTAAAATATTTTAATATTTTGTTTCAATAGCATATTGATTTCAGTTTATAGTAAACCTCATAACCAAGAGCTAGTACATAATGACATTTGAAACTGTGTTAATTGTCGACTGAATTCTTTGATGCTACCTTTGATTTATTAGTTCATTTGTAAAGTAACTTCAACATTACCCTCAGGGAAATTCTGTAAGCCCTTCACATTCATCATTTTTTCCATATTCTATACATGGTATGAAGGCAATAAGTTTAAATGTAAATTGAACTGCCATATTTTGAGCACCTAACACAGCACAGATTTTGTGCTAAACTCTTACACTATACAATCTTAATTGTTCTTGACAACTTCATAATATATATATATATTATTATTATACATATGTTTTTGAAATCCACTAACGTGTGTATATGTATTGAACTCTTCTTTGTCTTTGTTCATTAATATTTTATAGTTTTCATCGTATACATAGACAGCATTCACTTTTATTTTCAGTGATAATGTATTTATATTTTTAAGGAAAATAAATATGTTGTAAATTCTGAGAAACTTTTCCCCTTACTTTCTACACCATACATAAGAAAATACACAGAATTTCTTTGGAAAATAAATTTCAAAGCATGCAGAATTTCTCTTTTGGGGAGTAGATTTCCTAGGTGTGCCTTGGGTGGCATGTGTCCTTTGTGATATCCCTTACATAAAGCAATGGAGTTTTCTCTCAACGACTTTAAGTCAATTAGTAGGAAAACTATATTCAGTGGAAGTATTTATATGACGATAAAGGGAGTTCAATCAAACAAAATAGAACCTTTGACAAGCTTGGATATTCTCAACTTCCATTTAGAAAACAAAGAGAAAATCAAGTGCTTAATGACACAGCAAGTCCTGTGCTAGGGAAGGAGAATACACCAGAACTCCCTGTCCTTGCCAAAAGTCTACTGAAAAGTTGTACTCAGCATTTTAATATTTTATCATTTTCAGAGTCATTGATCTTTACTTAAAAATGAGGTCACTTAATGGCTATTTATCTAAAATCCTGATTTCTTTGAAAGAAGACAAGTCTTACCTCCTTTAGCTATTTAGAATAGCACCAGCCAGACTTTGAAAGTCTGTCTCTCTGATCCACATTTGTGAAGCTTCCAACCTCTCATTCATAATCGGTTTCCTGTTTCTTCCAAAGAGTGGGCTCTGAGAACTGAGTAGGAATCACTAAAGATGATCATCATGGCTTCCCTACAAAGAGTCAGTTGTGTCGCATGAGTGGCGTGTGTGTGTGTGTGTGTGTGTGTGTTTGCATGTGTGTGAGTGTGTGTGTAAGAATGAGAGCATGATTGGGTTCAATGGTGAATTATAAGCTTGAACAAAAAAGTCACTTCTTTTTCTTTCTAGAGCAAAACTGACAATTTCATTAAAATATTCAGAGCAAAAAAAAAAAAAAAAAAAAAACAAAAAAAAAAAAAACTCTCGAGTATACTCACCCATGCTTCAAGAGTAGTTGACCAAAAGACACTATATGCCATGAAAGAGGTACAAGAATCATAAGAGTATTCATTCATTCATTACTCATCTATTTATTCAGTCTATATTCTGAGGATCTATAAAATGCAAACTGTGTGTGATGTTAGTTGTTCACAGGGGTGGGAACATGACAAGAAATAAGATTCTAAACAAATAATTATAAAATGAATTATACATTTGTAATTTTTCTAAATTTGACATAAAGTAGAAAAAAGATGCTCTATGTTCCTGTAACACTGTTACAAAAAGCACCTTAATCCCTCTCTTATCTCCATCACTCGTGTGTGTGTGTGTGTGTGTGTGTGTGTGTGTGTGTGTGTTTATACTCTTGGGCTCCAATCAATAACAGGAACTTTTAACCATGCAGCAATGTAACATCTAGCATTCAGGAGAAAATTGTTGAAGAAAAAACTAACCTATCTTTTTGCCTTCACTCCTGGGATTTTTTTCTGTGATATTTCCTGTACTGTTTACCTTTGGATTATTAGGGACTACCTCAAACTTGGAATCTCTATCAGAATTCCAAAATTAATGTGTCACCTCCCAGTTACTAAATGATCTCCTTGTGATAATGAAAAACTTAGAGAAACTACAAAACAACTAATCTTTTTCCTGTTTCTGAAGAATAACCTTGAAGCTTTGCTGACACAGTCTATGATACTTTTGTTTTTGTTTTGTTTTTTTCTTGTACTGGGGATTGAACCCAGGGATGCTTAATCACTGCCCCACATTCCCAACCCTTTTTTGGTGGGTGGAGGATACCAGGATTGAACTCAGGGGCACTTGACCACTGAGCCATATCCCCAGCTCTATTTTGTATTTTATTTAGAGACAGGGTCTCACTGAGTTGCTTAGCACCTCACTTTTGCTGAGGCTGACTTTGAACTCAAAATTCTCCTGCCTCAGTATCTGGTACCACTGGGATTACAGATGTGCACCACTGCACTGGGTCATTCCAAGCCCTTTTTACTTTTTTATTTTGAGACAGGGTCTTGCTAAGTTGCTTAGGTCCTCACTAAATTGCTGAAGCTGGCCCCGAAATTGTGATCCTCCTGTCTCAGCCTCTGAAGTCGTTGGGATTACAGGAGTTTGCCACCATGCCCAGCTCTACTGTCCTTTAAAATAACTAAAAGAATTCCCTCAGTGATCCACATTGCACAGACTGACTTCTTACATTGCAACCAAAACTACAGTGTTTAGGATGGTGGGTGAGATAATTTGGTATGTTGAATATGATTTTGGGTTGGTCTTTTTAGGATACTGAAGTTTATGTCAGATGCTTAAAAGTGCTGAACTTAAGCAGGGGGCAGTGACACATGCCAGTAATCCCAAGGACTCAGGAAGCTGAGGTAAGAGGATCACAAATTTGAGGTCAATCTCAGCAAAGGAGTGAGGCTCTAAACAACTTAGCAAAATCCTGTCTCAAAATTAAATAATTAAAAGTGTTGAGGATGTGACTCAGTGGTTAAGCACCCTTGGGTTCAACACCCAGTACCCTCCTTAGATAAACACTAAACTAAGTTGGTGTTGATGTAGAATTGTTTATCAGGCAGGACCTGGGAGAGCACCTAGTTACACATTATTTTCTTTTCTCTGAAAATAATAAAAAACATGAACATTAGATTAAATGATATTTTGACATCACAACTGTTATTTATAACATCAAGGTAATATTATTTTTCCCAAGCTTAATAAGCTCAGTCTTTTTCAACATTTTTCTCATTGGGGTTTTTCAATCCCTTTACCTTTTCGAAAACATTCTTTAATGAGAATAAAATGTTCCAATACAAAATAAATGTAAGTAAGAAGAAGCACACATTCTGCGGGAAATAATCCATTTTGCTTACTGTTTCTTTCTTCTCCCTTTCCAAAGGACTATAGTCATCAAGATTGTCTTCTGCAGGAGCAGATTCCTCAACTTCCATCTTCTGTTCATTTTCTAAATGTTTTTCTCTCGGTTTCATTATGGAGCCTTTAGGAGAGAAGCATATCTGGCAATATTAGGCTGACGCTAGCAGAGTGGTTAAAGACCTCAGAAGAGCTGATTGCTCTGCTTAGCCTCGCTGCAGCTGCAAATCACACTGTCCACCATACAGAGAAGGCCTATAACATATCCGTCTAGAAAACACTCATGCACATGCATGCATCTGAAGTGACAGATACAATTAAATCTACAACAGCATGTGTCTAGTGGAAAGGTGCTGAAAGGTGAGAACATAGTTGTGCCCCGTGATGCTGGTTTGGACTTTGCAGCTTAAAAGAAATACTGCTATACTTCATCACATTTCCAATTTCAATTCTTTTGTTCCTATAGTACTAGACTTGAAAATTCAACTTCTCCCACATCAGTTTTTACATGATTATGTTTTCCTTTAAAGGACTGCATGTCCTGAGAAATGAACAAATTCCAGATGGATGCACCCATTTTACACTTGGAATCTCTGGGCACTTCATCATTGTCTGAACCTTTGAGGATGCCCACAGTGAATTTATCCTTGCCTGTGAAGTGTGGCTTGGCGGTGCCATTTCTTTACTTCACTTCTTATCCAAGTCCATTGTCCTCCTGTTACTTCCTAGTGCCTAGGTCACACCAAACCTAAACATGTTTCTGTAATAGATAGGTTAAAACCCCTTCATTACAATTTAACATGTTTTTAGAAAGATCTGCCCAACTCTTTGAACCTATTACATAATTATTTTGCTTTTAAATTCATTCACATTTAATCACTGTTACCTTTTTTTATTCTGATAATAATTACCTAAGGAGATAATTGGAATGATTGAAGAAATGGCTAAAAGATTTTGCAACCATAGTAGGTGCCTGATTAATGATAGCCATATTGCGACAAAGTGGAAGAACCCTGAATTTTACTTCCAAATAGACCTGGGGTAATGGTTCATCAACAGCCATCATGGCTTAGGAACTATGCAATCTTAGCTCTATTTCCTTGACTTCAGGAGTGTTAATTTCCTCTAAAAGCAGGACATAAAACCTAACATGTTCTAATGACTTAAGAACTAGAGAAAATATCCATAGCAAAAATGAAGTGTTTTCTAAATGATAGTGATATCATCATGACCATTATTTGTATTACCATTATTATCTTCTCACTTTAGACTTCAGGAGTCTGAAATCATTACATATGTTGTCAAAAAATGTGGGGTTTTTTTTTGTCTATTTGGTTGTTGGGTTGGTTTTCTTGCAACAAATGGGATGGTAATTCAGAACCTCAATTGGAGTCTGAAGTAACTCTAGTCAATGGAAGATAATATGATACAGATATTCTGATACTCTGATACAATATGGGCATAAGCCCTAGTCCTTGCAGTGGAGTAATGAACCAGATATGTCATATTCTAAGCCTCTATCTCCCATTAATAAAAATGAATGATGCTTTATTAATTCGCCAAGTATGGCTAGTGAGAGCCTTTCTGACCAGAACAAGCTCGGAGTCCCGGAGCCCCTGCAGCGCAGCGTACTCCAGCAACGAACCAGCGGAGAGCCGCGATCCGCAAACAGCCTCTGGGATTAGGGCAGGGCAGCCAGAGACCTCTTCAGGCGGCTCTGCCCACTCCGGCTGCAGGCTCTCTTCACGGGGCGACCCAAGATGGCGGCCTAGAGGGAGACTGCACCCCCAGTCGCTCCAGAACCCTGGAGTTAAGAAGGGGAGGCATTGAGAGACTTGGACTGAAATAGAGCCACGGGTGAGTCTGCCCACTGGGTAAAGCTCGGCCCGGGTGGCAGGCCCAGATAGAGGTGGCTTATTGGAGCCGGGCAGGGCAGCTAGAGTCTTCCCAAGGTAGCCTTCCACACTCCGGCAGTGGGCTCCTCCCACACGGCCAGCTGCACGGCGCAGGCCCACAGTGAGAGCATTTCCGCACAGAGCCAGTTCCAAACCGTGGAACCAGTAGGGGGCTAGGGGCAGTTTTCTTCGGATGAGCTGCTTTATCAGATTCCTCCAAGACATCAGGCTACTGAAGGCTGGGAGGTGATACACTGGAAATCTACCGGAACACTATAAGCCAGTAGCGGAAAACTGCAATATATCAGGGTCCCACTGACAACTGACCAATATGAGAAAACAAGGGAAGAAAATGTCCCAAACAAACCTAGATACTACATCAATAAAACCCAATGACAGCACAGCAGAAGAAATGTCAGAAAGGGAGTTCAGAATGTACGTAATTAAAACGATCAGGGAAGCTAATGAGGAGATGAAAGAGCAAATGCAGGCATTGAAGGAGGAGATGAAAGAGCAAATGCAGGCATTAAATGATCGCACCAATCAACAGTTAAAAGACCAAATACGGGAAGCAAGAGATCATTTCAATAAAGAGTTAGAGATACTGAAAAAAAAAAACAAACTGAAATACTTGAAATGAAGGAAACAATAAACCAAGTTAAAAACTCCATAGAAAGCATAACTAATAGGATAGAACACCTGGAAGACAGAACCTCAGACATTGAAGACAAATTATTTAATCTTGAAAGCAAAGTTGGCCAAACAGAAAAGATGGTAAGAAATCATGAACAGAATCTACAAGAATTATGGGATATCATGAAAAGGCCAAATTTAAGAATTATTGGGATTGAGGAAGGCTTAGAGAAACAAACCAAAGGAATGAACAATCTATTCAATGAAATAATATCAGAAAATTTCCCAACTCTGAAGAATGAAATGGAAAACCAAGTACAAGAGGCTTATAGAACTCCAAACATACAAAATTACAACAGACCCACACCAAGGCACATTATTATGAAAATACCTAACATACAAAATAAAGACAGAATTTTAAAGGCCGCGAGAGAAAAGAATCAAATTACATTCAGAGGGAAGCCAATAAGAATATCAGCAGATTTTTCAATCCAGACCCTAAAAGCTAGAAGGGCCTGGAACAACATATACCAAGCCCTGAAAGAAAACGGATGCCAACCAAGAATCTTATACCCAGCAAAACTTACCTTCAAATTTGACGATGGAATAAGATCCTTCCATGATAAACAAAAGGTAAAGGAATTTACAAAAAGAAAGCCAGCATTACAGAACATTCTCAGCAAAATATTCCATGAGGAAGAGATGAAAAACAACGATGCAAATCAGCAACAGGAGGCACTAGCCTAAAGGAATAGCCAAATAAAGGAGAAACCAAATCATGTCAAAAACAAATATGAGTCAAATGACTGGGAATACAAATCATATCACAATAATAACCCTGAATGTTAATGGCCTGAATTCATCAATCAAAAGACACAGACTGGCAGATTGGATTAAAAAGAAAAATCCAACAATATGCTGCCTGCAAGAGACTCACCTCATAGAAAGAGATACCCATAGACTAAAGGTGAAAGGATGGGGAAAAACATACCATGCACACGGACACAGCAAAAAAGCTGGAGTATCCATCCTCATCTCAGATAATGTGGACTTCAAACCAAAACTAGTCAGAAGGGATAAAGAAGGACATTACATGCTGCTTAAGGGAAGCATAAATCAGCAAGACATAACAATCATAAATATCTATGCCCCGAACATTGGCTCATCCACGTACGTCAAACAAATCCTTCTCAATTACAGAATTCAAATAGACCACAACACAATAATACTAGGCGATTTTAACACACCTCTCTCACCACTGGATAGATCGTCCAAACAAAAATTGAATAAAGAAACTATAGATCTCAACAACACAATCAGCAATTTAGACTTAACGGACATATATAGAATATACCATCCAAGAAAGAACGAATACACTTTCTTCTCAGCAGCACATGGATCCTTCTCTAAAATAGACCATATTTTATGCCACAAAGCTACTGTTAGCAAATACAAGAAGATAGAGATACTACCTTGTACTCTATCAGATCATAATGGATTGAAATTAGAAATAAATGACAGAATAAAAAACAGAAACTTCTCCAATACCTGGAGAATAAATAATACACTATTATATGATGAATGGATAACAGAAGACATCAGGAGGGAAATAAAAAAATTCTTAGAAGTAAATGAGAACAAAGACACATCATATCAAAATCTCTGGGACACTATGAAAGCAGTACTTAGAGGAAGATTTATTTCATGGGGTGCATTCAAAAAAAGAAGTAGAAATCAACAAATAAACGACTTAACACTACAGCTCAAAGCACTAGAAAAAGAAGAGCAGACCAATACCAAAAGTAGTAGAAGAGAGGAAATAGTTAAAATCAGAGCCGAAATCAACGAAATCGAAACAAAAGAAACAATTGGAAAAATTAACAAAATAAATAGTTGGTTCTTTGAAAAAATAAATAAAATTGATAAACCCTTAGCCACACTAACAAAGAGAAAGAGGGAGAAAACTCAAATTACTAAAATTCGGAATGAACAAGGAAACATCACAACAGACACGAGTGAAATACAAAACATAATTAGAAGCTATTTCGAAAATCTATACTCCAACAAAACAGAAAACCTCGAAGACATCAACAAATTTCTAGAGACATATGAACTACCTAAACTGAACAAGGAGGACATACACAACTTAAATAAACCAATTTCAAGCAATGAAATAGAAGAGGTCATCAAAAGCCTACCAACAAAGAAAAGTCCAGGACCAGATGGGTTCTCAGCCAAGTTCTACAAAACCTTTAAAGAAGAGCTCATTCCAATACTTCTCAAACTATTCCATGAAATAGAAGAGGAGGGAACCCTCCCAAACTCGTTCTATGAAGCCAATATCACCCTGATACCTAAACCAGACAGAGACACATCGAGGAAAGAAAATTTCAGACCAATATCCTTAATGAATATCGATGCAAAAATTCTCAACAAAATTTTAGCAAATCGCATACAAATATATATTAAAAAGATAGTGCACCACGATCAAGTGGGTTTTATCCCAGGGATGCAAGGTTGGTTCAACATTCGGAAATCAATAAATGTCATTCACCATATCAACAGACTTAAAGTTAAGAATCACATGATTATTTCAATAGATGCAGAAAAAGCATTTGATAAAATACAGCATCCCTTCATGCTCAAAACACTAGAAAAAATTGGGGCAGTGGGAACATTCCTAAACATTATAAAGGCAATCTACGCTAAGCCCATGGCTAATATCATTCTAAATGGTGAAAAACTGAAAGCGTTCCCCCTAAAAACTGGAACAAGGCAGGGATGCCCTCTTTCACCGCTTCTATTCAACATCGTCCTTGAGACTCTAGCCAGAGCAATCAGACAAACCAAAGAAATTAAAGGGATACGAATAGTAAAAGAAGAACTCAAACTATCCCTGTTCGCTGATGACATGATTATATATTTAGAGGAACCTGGAAATTCCACCAGAAAACTTTTAGAACTCATAAGTGAATTCAGTAAAGTAGCAGGTTACAAGATCAATGCTCATAAATCCAATGCATTTTTATACATAAGTGATGAATCTTCAGAAAGAGAAATTAGGAAAACTACCCCATTCACAATAGCATCGAAAAAAATAAAATACTTGGGAATCAATCTCACAAAAGAGGTGAAAGACCTCTACAATGAGAACAACAGAACACTAAAGAAAGAAATTAAAGAAAACCTTAGAAGATGGAAAGATCTCCCATGTTCCTGGATAGGCAGAATTAATATCTTCAAAATGGCTATACTACCTAAAGTGCTATACAGATTCAATGCAATTCCAATTAAAATCCCAATGATGTACCTTGCAGAAATAGAGCAAGCAATTATGAAATTCATCTGGAAGAATAAAAAACCCAGAATAGCTAAAGCAATCCTCAGTAGCAAGAGCGAAGCAGGGGGTATTGCAATACCAGATCTTCAACTCTACTACAAAGCAATAGTAACAAAAACGGCATGGTATTGGTACCAAAATAGACAGGTAGATCAATGGTACAGAATAGAGGACATGGACACAAACCCAAATAAATACAATTTCCTCATACTAGACAAAGGTTCCAACAATATGCAATGGAGAAAAGATAGCCTCTTCAACAAATGGTGCTGGGAAAACTGGAAAATCATATGCAATAGAATGAAATTAAACCCCTATCTCTCACCCTACACAAAACTCAACTCAAAATGGATCAAGGACCTCGGAATCAGACCAGAGACCCTGCATCTTATAGAAGAAAAAGTAGGTCCAAATCTTCAACTTGTTGGCTTAGGATCAGACTTCCTTAACAGGACTCCCATAACACAAGAAATAAAAGCAAGAATCAACAACTGGGATAGATTCAAACTAAAAAGCTTTCTCTCAGCAAAGGAAACTATCAGAAATGTGAAGAGAGAGCCTACAGAGTGGGAGAATATCTTTGCCAACCATACCTCAGATAGAGCACTAATTTCCAGAATCTATAAAGAACTCAAAAAACTCTACACCAAGAATACAAATAATCCAATCAACAAATGGGCTAAGGAAATGAACAGACACTTCACAGAAGAAGATGTACAAGTAATCACCAGATATATGAAAAAATGTTCAACATCCCTAGTAATAAGGGAAATGCAAATCAAAACTACCCTAAGATTTCATCTCACCCCAATTAGAATGGCGATTATCAAGAATACAAGCAACAATAGGTGTTGGCGAGGATGTGGTGAAAAAGGAACACTCATACATTGCTGGTAGGGTTGCAAATTAGTGCAGCCACTCTGGAAAGCAGTGTGGAGATTCCTCAGAAAGCTTGGAATGGAAACACCATTTGACCCAGCTATCCCACTCCTTGGCCTATACCCAAAGGACTTAAAATCAGCATACTACAGAGATACAGCCACATCAATGTTCATTGCTGCTCAATTCACCATAGCCAGATTGTGGAACCAACCTAGATGCCCTTCAGTTGATGAATGGATAAAGAAACTGTGGCATATTTATACAATGGAATATTACTCCGCAATGAAGAATGATAAAATTATGGCATTTGTAGGCAAATGGTCGAAATTGGAGAATATCATGCTAAGTGAGATAAGTCAATCTCAAAAAACTAAAGGTCGAATGATCTCGCTGATAAGCGGATGAGGACATATAATGGGGGGTGGGAGGGGCTAGCATTAGGTTTAGGGTTAGGTTTAGAGTTAGGCTAAGGACAGCGGCAAGAATGAAGGAAAGAAGGACTATGTAGAGGGAAAAGAGGGGTGGGAGGGGTGGGGGGAGGGGAAAAATAAAATAAACATCATTACCCTATGTAAATGTAAAAAAATAAAAAAAATAAAAAAAAAGAAAAATTCCAGAAATAAAAAATTCATACCTTTAAAAAAAAAAAAAACTGCAGCATAAAATATCTGTGTTCTAAAGGATAATAAAATTATGGGTGAAAAAAAAAAAAAACTAAAGCATTTACTATTCTCTAGTGATTAAATTCTAATTGTGCAGAATGAGTTTTGAAAATACTCTTACTTGATGTTTGACAAATAACAAGGCTAGGTGTTATCTGCATTGACATTTATTGTGGAAAGCAAGTGAATACTCTTAGGAATACCTAAAATATATTCCAAATATGTCTTTATCCAAATGTCTGTAAATATTATGTACCCAGCTATAGATCTTGTTCTCTTACTGGAACAATGACAATAGCCTTGTGTCTATCTGCTTTTCATTTGACCACCCTCCAACTTGAATAAATTTGAGTAGGTTGAGTAAAAAAAAAAAAAAAAAAAAAAAAAAAAAAAAAAAAAAATTCTCCAAGTATTTAAGGCTCTACGACATGTAAAACCCTGTTTCCTGGCCTGAAGTATATGGCTGAAACCATCACTGCCCTCACAGACTTTACTGGGGGAGGAATGGACAGCGGGCAAACTCATGCTTAACTTCTTCGTTTTGTACTAACTTGTCGTGAATGCTATGAAGGAAAAATATGAAATGCTATGAAATGCATTTAGTAGGCAACCAACCTAGTCTAGGAGAGCATGGTGGAATACAACTGTTCTTCCTGCAATAATACCATGAGGAGTGTCATTACAAAGTGCTTAGGAGATGACCTGGCACAGAACAAGAGTTCATTTGTTCTCAGCTATTAAAGCTGTTTATTGGAGACCTATGGATATTTTGCACAGGGATTAAAAACTCTAATAAGTATAAAAGAAAAATGAGTTAGGTTGCAGGCTGTGTCCCCTAAGTATTATATATTCCAATTGAAGATGCAATAGGTTATCCAAATATGGGATTAATAGCCAAAGTAATAAACCTGCAGGAATTTATCTCAGAAAAATTATCATTTTTGTCTGCAATAGTCAAAAAAATGGTCCCAGAGGAGATGGACTATAATCTAAGACCTAAACGAAGAGTATAGATGAAGAGAAAAGAAAAGGCTTAATATTAATGTGGACCTTCTCTCTTTAATTCCTACATGAATGCATTAGTCAGCTTTTTATCACTGTAACCAAAATACCTGACAAAGAGGAAAAGTTTACTTCGGGCCCATGGTTTTAAAGATTCAGTCCATGGTTAGCCGATCCCATTGCTGTGGACCTAAGGTGAGGCAGAATGTCATGTAGCAGAGTGCTGCTCTGCTCATGGCTGCAAGGCAGCAGATAGGAAGAAGGGACTGCAGGGGATGTGAACCCTCCAGGGCACATCCTCAGTGACCTGCCTCCTCTAGCCATGTCCCCACTGCCTACAGTTACAGCCTCATTTGTCCATTCAAACTAGCATGAACCGGATAGTGTACAGTTCCCACAATCTAATCATCTTACCTCTGAATACTCCTGTCCTCTGAATACTCCTGTATTAACACAGGAACTTTGGGGGGACACCTCATAGTCAAACCATAGTATTTCACCCCTACTCCCAAAAGTATGTGTCCATGTCACAATGTAAATTTTATTAATTCATCTTCAAGAGACCCCAGAGTTTTAACAATTTTAGTGCTGGTCAAAAAATCCAAGTCCAAAGTCTCTTTTGAGACTCAAGGGCAAACTCGGATAAAAATCCAAAGCACGTTACACAAAAATGGCATGGTATTGGCCCCAAAATGGACATGAAGAACAATGGCACAGAATAGAAGACACAATTAATAAACACAGTTGTCTCGTACTAGAAAAAGGAGCCATAGCATGTACTGGAGAAAAGATGGCCTTTTCAACAAATGGTGCTGGGAAAACTGGAAATCCATATGTAACATAATGAAATTAGATCCCCATCACTCACCCTGCATGAAACTCAACTCAAAAGTGGTCTAAGGACCTTGGCACTAGACCAGAGACCCTGTGTCTACTAGAACAAATAGTAGGTCCAACTCTCCATAATGTTGGCTTAGGAACTGACTTCCTCAATAAGACTCTTAAAGCACAAGAAGTAAAATCAGGAATCAATAAATGGATGTATCAAACTAAAAAGCTTCTTCACAGAAAAGGAAACAATGTGAAGAGAGAGCCTACAGAATAGGAGAAAATCTTTGCCACCTGCACCTCAGATAGAGCATTCAACTTCAGTTTCTATAAATAACACAAAAAACTTAACCACCACCACAACAAACAATGATCCAATCAAAAAATGGGCTGAGGAATTGAACAGAAACTTCACAGAAGAAAGATATGAAAAAAGTATGAAAAAATGTTCAACATCACTAGCAATTAGAGAAATGCAAATTAAAACAACATTGTGATTTCATCTCACTCCAGATAGAATGGCAATTATCAGAATACAAGTAACAATAAATGTTGGTAAGTGTGTGGGGGAAAAGGTACATTCATACATTTCTGGTGGGACTGCAAATTGGTGCAACCATTATGGAAAGCAATATAGAGATTCCTCAGAAAACTTGGAATAAAATCAATATTTGACCCAGTTATCCCACTCTTGGTGTACACCCAAAGGACTGAAAATCAGCAAACTGCTTCAATGTTTATACCAGCTCAATTTACAATAGGTAAGCTATGGAACCAACCTAGGTGCCCTTCAACAGATGAATGGATAAAGAAAATGTGGTATATATACACAATGGAATATGACTTAGCCATAAAGAAGAATGAACTTATGACATTTGCCAGTAAATGAATGGAACTGGAGACTATTATCCTGAGTGAAATAAGCCAATTCCCCAAAACCAAAGAATGAATCTCTCTGTTATGTGGATGCTGATTCCACATGACTGACTCCATATTTTGAGGGGATGGAGAAGTGGAGGTTCACTGGATTGGACAGAGGAGCACAGGGGAAAGGACGGGGGATGGGAATGGGAAAGACAGTAGAATGAATTGGGCATGACTTTCCTGTGTTCATATATGAATACATGACGAGTTTAACTCCACATCATGTATAACCACAAAAATGGAAGTTATATTCCATGTATGTTTGATATGTCAAAATGTATTCTACTGTCCTGTGTAAATAAAAAGAACAAATAAAAAAGCAAGTTACATACACCCAATATAATGAAACTGATAAACATCTCCATTCCAAGGCAGAGAGGAATAGAGCTTATAAAGAAGGGAAGAATGCAACCAAGACCTAAACCCAACTCAGAAAACATTTCATAACTCCATCTCCAGCATTTGGGGCATGTGGAGGCAAGATATTCTCTCTGAAAGGCTTATGTGGTCCTTCCATTTGGCCTTGCTGGTTGCAGAATTGATGGTCTTGTAACAGTGGTCTACTTTATGCTTTCAATATAGCCCTTGCTTCTCTGCCACTGGAACTTATTTTTTTAAATGACTTGTTTCTTTCTCTTCATCTCTCCCTTCCCCTCCTGAATCTCTCCCTTTCCCTAATCTTGGGGTAAACAGGATTACCTTTCCTCTCCATCCTAGGCTGAGTTATCTGTCCTGGAGCACAAACTCACCACAGGAATGAATTAATTCATATTTTGGGTATGACACTAGAAGACCTCAGAAATGACTATCTCCCAAATTAACAAGTGAATGACAGAGAACAAGTGGAATACAGCCTTTGAATCCCCTCTTTTAAAAACCCCTGTTACAGTTTTCCTGGGAGAGAAGTACCCTGTGTTTCTCCTTTGCTGGCAAAGCAATAAAATTTCTTCTTCTTTTTTTTTTAAACTTGTCCTCGCTATTGGATTGGCATTAGCACCAAGGACGGAGCTTTCAGTAATAGCCTCTCTCTTAGTCTGGCTCTCTCCATGCCTGCATCTTTCCTCAGCACACAGTCCACATTATTGTCATCTCTTAATTCCTGGGTCTCCATTCCAGCTTTGGCTTCACTTTCACAACTTCAGGCGTTACTCTCTCCTCTCAGGGGCAGCCCACAGGGATTCTGGCCATGCTGCACATTGCCTGGCCTACCAGGCCTTTAAAATTTCCCCTACGTCCAGCATCTTGCATCCTATAGAGCAGCAGCATGTGAATGAAGCCAAGGTCTGCCACTTGCTTGAACAGTTGCTGGGACCCCTGAAACCCAGCTGAAGTGGCCTCCGAGAGCCTGGGTGGCTCAGCATGGTGAAATAACATCCTAGGCCAAACAATATCCATGCCATTGCCTGAATGCTGTTCTACCTTGAAACATCCTCTGCCAGATTAATTAATCTTTAAATTCGACCCCACACAGAGTCTCATGACATGGGCAAATGTGGACAAGTTCTTTGTTAGAAGGTAACACGAATGGCTTCTAGTTCAATCTCCAACAGAGGCCTCATTTCACTCTGAAACCTCATGAGCACAGTCTTTATTGTTCCGTCTTATTGGCATTCTGGTCTTCTGAGCTCATATAAGAATTGCCCATTAAGCTCTGCTTACAACATTTTGAGGCTTCTGTGGTCTGCCTTTCCCATGTTTTTTAAAATTCTGCCACAAACCATTTCCAAAGACTTACGAACCATGTGGCCACATTAGTGTGAATAACTCTACTTCTGGAACCAATTTTTGTGTTAGCTTGTCATCAATGTGACCAAAATATCTGACAAGAACAACTTCCAGGAGGAAAAGTGTATGTGGGACTCATGGTTTTAGAGTCTCAGTCCATGGTCAGCTAACTCCAGCGTCCGGGCCCATGGTGAGGTAGAGCATTGGAGCAGAAGGGTGTACAAGTGTTCCCCACAGGAGTCAGGATCAGGTTCAGGTTCCATAGAGTCAAAGAATGAATACCACCAGTGCCAAGATAAGCGAGGGACCAGCACAGCACCCCTGGGAGGGATAAGAAAACCATTTAAAAGTCTCACAGCACCCCTCCTTTTAAAGGCCCACAAGAAGTTGACAAGCACCTCTTGATTGGTTCTTGATATTTCAATTGTCCCTCACACATAGGGGCAAGGGCTGGAGTATGGATTGTGCAGCCACTTTCCATGAGATGAAAACTTACACCCTTTGAGGAACAGGAATGGTTTTATAACATGTTAAAATGGTTGTTCTCTGCTTCCCTCTTGTCCACCTTTATTCTCACTTCCCTACTCTTGACAACCTAGTCTTTTCAATCTCAGTGGAAGAGTGCTGTTCCATTCATGGCAGCTGGGAAGCAAAGAGAAAGGGAGGAAGGAGCTGCAGGGAAGATGAACCTTCCAGGGCACAACTCCAGTGACCCACCTCCTCTAGCCACACCACACCCACTTACACTCACCACCAGTTTGTCCCCTCAAACTACAATGGGCTGATTAAGTTAGAGCTCTCATACTCTAGTCATTTCACCTCTAAATATTCCTGCATAAACACAGGAGCTTTTGAGACAGCTCACACCCTAACCACAGCGAAAAATGAGCTCAACTTAATTCATCACTTACTGTTTAGTTCAGTGATGTCATCAAATCTCATGTTCCTTCCATCTTATTGTCCACCCTTCTCAGGATGTTTGAGATATTTCCAAAAGGAAAGCAAAAGCGGCTTCGAGCAAATCTTCTGAACAAGAGTCAGAGAAAGACTGGTTTTATCCCAGCAGATTTTATTTATCAGAGAGAAAAAGCATTTCTTTAGGTGCCCTAAAGACTTTTCACATGTCATTGGACAAAATGAATTGTAGGCCCATCTCTAACCAATTATTTGATAAAGGAGAATGAGAGCACCATGAATGATTTGGGTGGATCATGGCTCATCCCCTTGGCAGGATACTCATTTAAAAAAGAAGAAGGAGAATTTTTCAGTTAAAGGACAAGGGGGAAAATGACATTTAGAGAGACAACTGACAACCACAGTTCCTCTTCCTTGTCCTTTATATATAAATTCTTCTCTTATATTCATCTATTCCGAGATATCAAAGAAGAACTCATTCTCAGTGTGTTACATCCCTTTTCTCCAGAAGTACACAATACTTTCTTCTCCAAGAGAGGTGGAGCTTTTGTCACTTCCCCTAGGTCCCTGAGGCATGTTCATCTGGAAGTTCTTCTCAAGGAGTCTTCAGGTACATGATGTTTCACAGGAATGTTCCGAAAAAGGGAAGGCATAGATGGAGCCAAGAAAACCTGTGCTGAGACATGTCATGACGTCATGGAGAAGAGTGGCTGACGGCTCTAGATTTAGATCCAGAAACTTTGCTCGGAAGAGTGATGATTAAATAATTCATGGCCTCAAGAGGATTTCTAGTAGGCACACACTAACAATTAACAAAATGAGACAGGAAGAAATAAAACTTATATTTGTGGTGCCAGACATTGGTAATTAGATATGCAAGCTCCTTCCACTTATAAAAACTTCCCACTCAAGTACTATTTGACTGTGACCATCATCAGGTATGAATCTGCTTATATTCTTTTTCAAGCTGCATAAAATTATAATAGAAAACTCCATACCTCCCCCTTTTGTCTTCATGGTGTGCTGCATACACAGAAAGTCCATCTGTTCACATTAAATGTTTAGAAGGTATATTGGTAAACAACAAATGTTATTCCCCTGACCCTTGAATCTGATTGTTTTAGCACATTAAGCATATGGTTCACAAAGGACCCTACTGATTGAATCAGGTCGGGGGCTTGAGAGGGGGATATTTACAGGCAACTTTCAAACTTATCTATGATGGAAGGAAGCAAGAAAATAAAAATGGGAATTTTAAACTTTTTATAGGGAGAATAAAAAGTTGTTAGGGAGAGAAACTTAAAAAATTAAAAAAGAAGATAAAATGTTTAGGAATACGCAGAAACTTTGTGAAGCTAGGCTTTGTTGAGTAGATTCATTTCTGTAGCCTTCAAATTCTTCTTCAACTCTTTCCAACTGTGTAAAGAAAAGCTTGTGACTTCTAACTTTTGTATTTTATAATTTTCTCACGTTTCTATATACTTAGTATACTAAAACAATGACCAGGTTTTTGTGTGTCTGAATTGGTGTCATGGGGCTAAGGAAAGGGGTGGCCCTGCTGATTGTTGGAATTTGCAGCATGACCAGGGTTGGAAGAGAGAGAGCATTATAGCAAGAGTTGAGCTCCAACATCCGGGGTAAACTGGGGTAGCGGCGTTTCCTGCCTTTCTCCTTTGAAGAACTCATTCTGTCCATTTAATGTCTGTTCGGAGGAATCCAGGGCTCTTCTGATGTTCTCCTCCTCTTCACGCATACCCAATATCTCATTTGATGACGACCCTGATCTCTAGACCACAATGTTTTCTTTGGCTGGGAGAAATGAGACAACCAAAAATAATAGTTAACAAGTCAGGCAATTTTTTTTTTTTTTTAATCAGGAGCCAAAATTAAATAAGTTCTCCGAAAACTAGGAAACATCACATTTCCCAAGTTTTTTTTTTTTTAACCTAGATTTAAAGTTCTGATCCAAAATACCTGAGTACCCAAGGATGACAGAAGAGAGGGGGAGACTTGGGATTCAGAATCCAGGGGCTCTTCCCACTGCCAAAAGATGCACAGTCCTCAGAGACAGAGGTCATGTTACTGACCTTATGGATTTTCCAGGGGTGGAAGTGATATAACTTCATTTTCCTGAGACTGAGACTGTATGTATAGGAGTGATAACAATGACATTTGAAAGGTTTTTAAGTATGACTTTTCTTGCTTATGATACAACACATGACAGTGAATAAAAAAAAAAACAATTATCATACTTTAAGCAAAAAGTTCAGAAGCCACCTCTAAGTTCTTAGATAGGAAGCAATCTGGCAGGGGGAAAGCAAAGATAGAAGCTCAACTATTTCAGGCATCTTCTTTCAGTCCATATAGTGATCACCTATTGTTTCTCTAAATTTATTTAACATTTGAACCTATGGATATCTCTATAAAACTTATAACATTTAATAATGCATTTTAGAGTTAGAGTGACGTCTAGTAAGTAGCATTACTTCTTCATGATTTTTGAGTAACATAAGGCTGAATTTGCTTTTTTAAACATTCCGTCTAGAACTGCAACAGAACTTCATATTTCTATATTAAAAAGACATTGCTATAAACTTGAACTAAATTCCAATTCATCATTCATGAGTGCACAAGGATGGAATCAATTTTAAATCAGTGAGGTGGATTGCAGGAATGTGAATTAAGTATAAGCTGTCATTCTACAAAGTTTACTCAAGAAAACCAGGTGCTTAAGAAATGTACTGTGCTTGTGGTGGATCTCCTGGTGAATAGATAATCTATTGGTTCCTAAATATGCCTCGGTCATACACTTGACAATATAGAGAAGAAGCGTCTGATGATCTTATGGATAAAACCGTTACTTTAAGGAAAGTTAAGACCTTGAAAAGTTAATGTCCTCATTTGTGTATCGTGACGCACAGTCAATGCAAGAGTAGTATGCTGCCAGCTGGTGCGTATTCAGCATTTACTCTGTGCTACAAGGCTTATGTTGGTTATCTTTTTGAATTCTTAAAACATCCCTTTGAGGTTAGTACTGCGAGTGCTCTATTTTACATGTGAGCTGACTTGTATTTAGTCTCAGATCACAGAATTTGTCAGCATTATAACAAATTTGTCTGTTACAACAAAGTACCACAGAGCGGATGATTTAAACAAAAGAAACTCATTTTTTTTTTTTATCATACCAGAAGCTAAAAATTTAAGATTAAAGTGTCAGTAGAATGAATATCCTCTGAGACCTCTCCCTCTGTCTTGTAGATGACCATCTTCTCATCTTCTTCCTACGTCTTCACACTGTCTTCTCTTTATAAATGTCTATATATAAATTCTTCTAGTAGGATTCTACTTATTTGTATTTGGTGATTTAACTTAATCACCTCTTTAAAGATCTCTATTGCCCAATATAGAGTCACATCTGAGGTTCTGGGGGTTCGGGATTCAATATTTGTATTGAAATATACCACAGTTACCATGAGAGATTATTTCTATCCTCATGGAACTTAATGTTCCCCAGAGATGTCACACAAGGATTCAATGAGAGGTCATTTGAAGAACTTCACATGGTAAAGTTACACTACCAGTTTACTGTATTTTCCTACTACCAGTTCTCCCAAGTTGAATTGTGTTTAATTTGTAAAAAAAAAAAAAAAAAAAAAAAAAAAATCCATATTAAGCATCTTCCATGATTTCTGGGTGTTAGGAAGTAGAATACAAAATCATCTCTTCCCATTGTTGTGACACATAAACAAGAGGTGGCTGGTTTTCTGCAACACTATGGGATGTGTTTCCGTGTCTTACCCCAGGCTTCTAGGCTAGGTCACGTCATGACCCCAAAGTAACCATGAAGTCCTGCCGTATTTTGTTTACAAACAAAGACAAAGTAATTTTTAGAATACTTTCCTATGAAAAGCAATTATTTTGGGTACGTTTTACACTTTTTCTGTCAATACTGACCTGAGAACTCTTTGGAACTGCTTTCAAAAGAAGTTTCTGAAAAAAATCACAAAATAAGATCAGTATAATTACTTTAAGGTGACATATATTCTGGTGGTTTTCAAAGTGGGCTTCTTACATTGGTAGCATGAGCATCAGTGGAAAACTTGCTAGAAATGCAGTGTTCAGGTCCCTCCCCAGACCTAATGAATCAGAAAATCTGAAGGGTAGACCGAGCAACATGGGTCTTAAAATCTCCTATAGATGATTCTGATGTTGCTCATCTGAGGTTCATACTCTGAGGATTACTATATGATTTTGACCAACTCTGTATTAACTGTGTCACGAGCACGTCGTAACACTTGCGGCCTGTACTGGATCGGGAACCGGGTAGGAATAAGATAACACTCACGTAGCCGGTCGTTGGTCCTCAGATGAGGTTTTATTGATGCTTGGTTCACAGCAAACGGCAATCAGTCATCGGAGTAACAGCATGCAGCGACCAGGGGCCTCGAGCTGGGGAGCACTATCTTGTCACTTGTCAGCGGGACATAGTGACAGACTCTGTCGGTGGAGTAGTGCCCGCTCGCTCCTGATCAGTCTGCAGTTTATATAGTCACATCAAAACAAGTTCACACATTACCTCATTTGTTTTTCAAGTCCTGAATTCTGCAAATTCATCTAGTAAATATTTTTACCAGTTTTACCAAAAAAACTAATGTAAATTTGGTGTAAACAAACTGCCAAATGTTTTTCTCAGTGACTGCATAGTCACTGTGTGCGTCACTGCTCGTGACTTTACTTATCTTAACGCTACACACACATTTTGTTTTGATCTATCACAGCAAACAACGTGTTTTTTATAAGTTTCACAAAATGGGGTCAGAAAGCAAAATGGGAGTTGTTTGGTTCACTTCAGCAATGTTCCATACAAACTGTTTGACCATTCATTCATCTTATCCACTATACTGTCCCTAAATAACTGTAGCTGTCAGAAATCTACCCTCTGAAAATAAGCTGTTTTCCCTATCCAAGGAAATATGCTACATAGTATGAAAATAATTATTAAAAAAAAAAAATAGAAAGAAGAGGAAAAAGTCAAAACAGCACATGGAAGAGAAAATTTATAGAGAAAGAGAATATTTGAATAAATACATACTCTCTATACACCATTATAACATGGCTATAGAGAAATATGTGGTCTTACAATTTAAATTTGATAGAAATAAATTTATAGTTTTATTTTCAGTTTTATTTTTAGTCATCTTCTCTATAAGTATGCATAGAAAACAAGCTATCAAGTTGAAGTACCTCAAGCAACGGGAATCTTTTATGTGGCACTTCCCTGTTGATCCTAAGAATGCTTACAGACCTGGGGACAGGCACTTAGTGTAGAAAAAGGGTCAAATTGAGGAAATGGAGGCCATCTGCCTCTGGAAGCTGAAGAATGCCCCTGGAAGAATGGAATGTCAAGGATCTCTGGAGCCCATTGATTACCAAATTTACCTACCATTATCAAGGACTACAGGCAAGGAGTTGCTAATTAATGCTCTCTGGGCCCTTACTGTAATACAAAGCGGCTCCCCCGCCCTTTCTGTTGCAGCTATTTCCCCGCCTCCCAACTAATGTCAGTCTGTGAACATCCTAGCTAGCTATTGGTTCATCAGTCAGCTTGCAAGTATCCTTCCCCATTATTGCTCCCCCGTTAGCCCGGCGGGATTCTTAAAGAAAGTTTCACCGCAATCTTTTCTCTCTTGCTTTTTCCTCCCCCTGACTTGTTTTGTTTCTCCTCCTTGCTTTCCACTCTAGCGCACGCGCTTTCTCTTTCCTTTCTCTTTTCCTCTCATTTTCTCTCTTACCTGCAGGGAGACACTCTGTTTGCTTAATAAACTCCCTTATGTGATTTCCCATGTCGGCATGGTTTCCGTGGGATCCCTTACACTTACCTGGCTGAATCACTTTGGCCCTCCCCGTTCCCATCCACTTCTCACTTTATGCATCTCACCTGCAAAACCAGGCCTAGTCACATAGGCAGGAAGGAGAGATAAGGGGGGAGAGAACTGAAGAACGAAAGAGACATTAACCTATAAAAGATGTAGAGTATGCTTACTTCTTGGGATTCTAGAACATCAGTCATGGCCCCCTTCTCCCTCCAGGGAGAAGTCTATATTATTACTACTTTTAAATAAAACCTGCTTAACATGCTTGCCTTGGTGTGCTTCTCTAGTGTTCACACTTCTACATTAGAGGGAGCAGAATTCCTCACTGGTAATCGGCAGTATCACTACTTTATCATTTTACCTTCTTAATAAGTGGATTAAACACTAAAGACGGAGGCACAAACTCCCCATGCACCTCTCCAGGTAGAAGGGTGGAGCGTTTCCATTCTAAAAGCACATGAAACCCTCAGTGGGAAATGTTACAATTCCACGTGACTGTAGCTTGGAGAAATATGCTATTTTTTGTATGCTTTAATGTGCCAATTCTACTTAAGTGGTATTTTACTATTAAAAATTCCAAAAACATTTGGTATTATAAAATGGTTACTTTGTTGGGGGGGCAGGTGCTGGGGATCGAACCTAGGGCTTCACCCATGCTAAGCAAAGGCTCTACCCCTGAGTGACATAAGCTCTGATTCCTTTTTTTTTTTTTTTTTTTTTTTTTGTTAAAGAATGAATGACTTCTTTGGAAATTCATTTTTTAGGTGTGTTGCTCTTCATGTTGGATTCACAAATTCAGGATAATGGAAAGGAAGACAGCTGTGATTTTACTAAATTAGTGAATTTGTGGAAATATTAAAAAACCAAAAGGGTTTATGTCTTAACACAAGTGCTTAAAATTCTAAACAGTTCCAATATTCCCTTTCTATTGATTTATATTCAGATAAAAAATCCTTGCTCTATAAACCAGGAAGGAACAAGTGCACAGACAGATAATACTGCTATATTAGCTGCTGCGTCAGCAGTGTTCCATGCTCAGATTAATGGACAAAGGGATTCTCTCCTGACATCTGTGTTTATGTGCCACAAGCAAGACAAACAAAGGCAATCTACTGAGCAGCATGAATTGCACATACATTTCTTGTCACTTATTACCAAGTGGGTTATTGCCTCACTCAAAGAAATGTAAAGCAATTTTCTTTAACAGAACAAAAGTCTGGACACACTTAATAAACTCCTTTTGAAATGAAGAAGTGGCGTATTTTTATTACATGCCCTTTAGACTTTATTTCAATTATTTCCTATTAAATACCTTACTTTCTGGTGTCTAGGTGCCAGGGAAGTAATTTCCTGTGAACTCTCCTTGACCCTTTGCTAAATCTAATAGATGGTAAAGAGAATATGTTAGCTCTCTGGGAGGAATGAGAAAAAAAAATGTAAGATGCAGAGATTTAGAGGTTAAAAAAGAATCAGATCTCTGTTCTCCTCATGCTAAGAAAATGTTTTCTCATTAGGAAATCAAAAAGATAGGCTTCCCTCACATCAGACCTTCCTTAATAGAGTAGATTGATAGCTAAAAAGCAGCTTGGGAAAAGTCCACCATCAGAAAAACATGAGACCAATTTCTAGAACATTATGTGTGTCCTTCCCATCACAGGTACATGCAGAAAAATCATAGCTATTCCAAAGGAAAATGCTAAATTATCAGTGGAAATAACTTATTTTTGTGTTATGTCTTTTCCCATTTAAAGATTGGTAAAGTACGGTGTCAAAGGAATCTTTGACCATAATAAAGAGATAACTAGGAGGAACTTGGTCTCTCGGAGATGTCACTGAGGAAGAAAGTCAGTAGCATTACTCTTAGACTTACATTTCTGCCAGGTAGTGTGAGTTACCTGAGCCTGTGGGCTAAGGAGAGTCTGAGTTGCCTCAGGCTAGCAGGAATGAAGGCCTGTTAGATCAGAGATGCATCCGACCCTGGAGGTGCAGGGAGGGTACCAGTCGGGCCAGGAGTTAGTATTCTTTATTGGAAGAGTGGGTTACAACCAAGGACCACTGACTTGCCCAGTGAACATCTCACACCCATCCTAGCACGAGTGGACTTGTCATCCTCCTCCTTCCACTCACTCTGATTTCCCCTGCTCTCTTCCCCATAGCCTCATTCTTCCAGCTGCGCAGGGCAAAGACCTTGGTGGCATCTCTGATTCCTATCGTCTTTCATCCCTTGCATTCAATCTCTCTCAGGAGATCCAGCTTGTTCCACTTTCAAAATAAATCCAGAATCTATAGTTATCACCCTTATAGTAGCTATAATTTCATTTCTTGTAGGAAAACTAGAACTTCCATCCATCCCAACATATATTGGCAATATAAAAATCAAAGTGAATCTCCAAAAAATTTAAGTTAGCTCATGCTGTACTTGGTCCTTATGTCTAAGGTGGCCTTGGCATGGGCTGTCTGCAGTGCCCGTCCATCCACCCCAGGTATCTCCAGGACAAACTGTCTCTGCTCCTTCACATTTAACCTCAGTGAAGCCGACTCTGGCATCACTGCCACCCTTCCTGGTGCTCCTAATTCTGTCTAAACTGATATATTTGCAATAGTATTTGGATATTAGTATACCAGGTAAGCTACATATGCATTAGGCTTTCTGCTTATTGCTTCTCTTTTCCCACTATCGTGCATATTTCATGGTGAAAAGGAATGAAGGCTGTTATGTTTTCTAATGTAGTTCAAGTGCCTAGAGTAGTGCCTAGCATCTATGAGACTTTTAATAAATATCCATTAAATATCTGAAGTTTATTAAATGATGAATAGGCTTTCTATTTTTCTGTAATAAATACTTTCTTCAAAATATTTATTATATTTATATGTCAGTATGGAGGACTATATTCAAGTACGGCTATGGATATTATAACTCTGAAAATAAAATGCTGAATACACACACACACACAGAACTCTAGATTTTAACAATAATTATTTGTTATTCAATTCCCCAATCTAACTTATAAAGTTTGCATGGAGAGATGAAACCTCAATAGGCCCATGTGGAACAATCTATATAGCTACTTCAAATGGGGGAAAAAAAGATTACATTAATTCCTTGAGTTTCTATAGCTGCCTAAGATGAATTGTTAGGCTCCTCACTAGAAGTTTATTACATGATAAGTTGATTTCCTATTTTTCTGTAATACTTTCCCCAAAACTTTTATTATGTCTTATGCTTAATCCACAGTTATAGTAACATAGTTATTAAATTCAATGAGTGCATTTAGCATGCTTATCTTAAGTGAATGAAAACCATATTTTCAGCCACTTGGTTCCAGACTGTTCCTTTTTCAATTTTATGTTGATCATCAAATTCCCTTTTGTGGTGAGCTAAACTCTTGATATATCCATCTTCTAGTTCTATAGAACTTGCCAGCAGATAGTAGGAAAGAGTCACTAAAAAAAGAAATAATTTCATTGAAAAGTAACTGAATTGTGCTGTGTACAGTGCTTATGGTGTTTTCAGTATCCACCCTGGAAATGACCTTTCTTAAACTGTCATTTTCATGGAATGGGCAACCAGGGATGTAATTAGGCAGAAGGAACATAAAAACGTAGAAAGAACTTTGAAAATCACTGGAAAAGTTGTTAGCAAGAGTAGACCCCAGGCAAGGCAGCATTTGAAATCATGACACATTTCAAACCAAACTGCTTTCTGGTGGGGAAAAAAAAGGCAGGTGCAGATGCTTCTGCCATTAGACATCTCCCCCTTGTGGCCGTCACACGAATGACCACATGACCTTGGTGGACATGAACTCCCTTAGGATTCAATAGGAATACCGGTTTTTAATTAATCATGATTACTGTATGCAAGGGAACCTTAGTGCCAGGAAAACCTAATTTACTCAGCAAAATTTAATCACAATTCTCACAAAAAATGTTCCCATTCCTCAGGTAGTTTGAACAGTTTTTAAGAGAAACGAGATCTTGATGCAGATTGTTCTCCAACTACTAGCTGTTCAAAGTGAGGCTACCCATAGCGTCCATCACATAGAAGGCTGAGGGTATATGCTAAGCACCGAGCATAGTGCTGGAAGTGCACATGCTTAATAAATGCTCACTATGGATCTTGTCTCATTCTTACTGCTAATTTGTAGAAAAGTGTTTTCTCAAATATCCCTCTGAACTACAGTCTCCACATCAACAGCTTGACACTAATCAAAATTCATTGCATTATCATATATATTATGAAAAAGAAAGGTTTTGAGCTATAAATTTAAAAAATGTATTTGCAACATGCTCAATGCATAATATAATGCATTTTCGTATAATGTACAAAAATGTCACAGTGAAACCCACTGATTTGTACCATAATAAGTTTTAATAATTAAAATAGGAAAATTATTTCAAATGTGTTTTGTTTTGTGGTAAAAGATGTAAGTAAAACCTTATCTGGATCAAATAAAGGTTCTGGAAGATGAGGCAAAGTCTGTAACATCAGCTGTTGCTATCAAAACTTTATGTGTCAGACCATAGAGAGGTTCATTGTTCTTTCATTTCAATTAAATTTATTAAAACTTTAAAATGTCATGAATAAATATCCAAGTCCATTTAGAAATCTTATGTTTTATTTTAATGTTGTACTAATTCCATTGATTTAAACAGAAGTCAAACCTCTTGCATTGTTTGATGAACTAAGAAAAGTCCTTCTGGACTCTGGGCATGGTAACAAAATAAAAGTTACATATCAACATTGCAATGAGCACCCAGGTACCAAAAGTTAATATCTTTCAACTCCTGGCATATCAAATTGTTCACATGTCATAGGTTTTTTCTTACACTTCCTTAAAAGTTTAAAATTGCTTAATAGTTGAGAATAATGCAAATGATAGACTGAAATCAACCAAATGTGCATTTCTCACTATAGGGACAATGGTATCACTATGTTCAATTCACCAGGCTTTTACTAAGGAATGTTATGCATTAAGTACTGTGCTAAAGGGACACTGTTAACACAGAGAAGAATAGCATATGGTCCCTGCCTCCAAGGAGATGAGGGAGACATGCAAAGAAATAATTAAAATAGCGAGTGGCATATGCAATTGAAGAAATATTTGCAGGGAGCATAGCTGTAAAATGGCTGTTTCCATGTGAGAAGGTCAAGGGACCTTAGGGCAGAAGGAGATGGTTCTTGAGAAGAGCAACACAATTTTGAGAAGACAAAAGATAACAAACTTCTCAAGAGCTGTGATTAGCTTGCGCAAAGTAACAGCCACCAGAAGAAATCCACTACATTCATGATCTTCAAGTAGTTCTGTTTTGCTGGGACATAGCTTCATGTTTTTGCCATTATGATGTGACATAACTGAAGTAATTTCTTATCATTTTTTTCATCTGGTATTTTCTTAGTTTATCACTTTATTAAGTACAGTTACTTTATACCCCATGGGGTCTGATATCTCTGCTCCAAAACAGAGCATACAGACACTTAATGTTCACCTAAAATCAGAGGGAAAAAAGCATAGTTGCATAATATTCCCCCAAATCCCTTTACAAAATTTGAAGTCATTCATTCAGTTTATCTTTGATAAACTATGAGACCTGGATATCCCCCATGCTACATCCACATTGAATTCTACATTGAATTCTTTCCACTGAAAATTGAGTGGAGTAGTTGTTGGTATATGTATAGTATATTATGGATGGAAAAAGAAGTTTGCTATGAGGTTTTTTTCTCTATCCGTTAATCATTTTATCCTCAGGAGAAGGAAGGAAGGAAGGAAGGAAAGAAGGGAAGGAGGGAGGGAGGGAGAGAGAGGGAGAAGGAATGAGAAGGGAAAGAAAGGAAGGAAGTGAAGGAGGGAACAGGAAATAAAGTGAGGAAGAGAGTAAGTAAGGTAAGAGTAAGGTAAGAGAAGAAAGGAGGAAGAGAGGATAATGGGCTTATAGGAGGAGGTTTGGGCCTCACAAAGAGTAAATTTACAGAGAAAACTGAAATATGGGAAACAAAGCAACAGCCCTTCAGATAACTCAGATGGCAAGGGGGAGAAGAGAGGAAAGGAGAATTGTCCCCATTCGCATCAGGATGCAGTCTGGCCCTGGCACCCTGAACCCTGGAATGAGGGTTTGTAACCTCAGAAGCATGAGAGATGAACGCCTAAAGTTAAGAGATTGACAGACAAGAGGACGTCAGAAACTGCAGCGACAGACATGGTAAACAGTGTTAAAATGCTTCACGGGCAGCAGATTAAAAAGATAGGCTAGACATGGGAAATAAGAGGAATGTTCTGAAGGAGGAGAGAAGAATTTATACAAACCTGTGAGACTTCCTCTGAGATTTCCCAAAATAGCAAAAATCTAGAAAGTCGGACAACATTGTTACATACCGAGGGGAAACATGATGAAATTCAAATTATTATTATCAATTTAACACCATTTGTACTTGTAGGCAGGCAAGGCTTAAAAAACGTTCAAGCCACAGATCTTTCCAGAAACAAGAAAAGCAGGACCAATAATAAAAACACATTCCAAGGGTATTATATGAGGGAATCTAAAGGACTTTAGATGCATTTGGTCTAGTCTGAGGTGATTTCATCATTACTATGACTGAAATGAGAAAAACAAAATAAAGGTATGTTAAGGACTTTACTCCTGGTCATGAGGACAGTAAATAGTAGCACAATGTTGTAACTAGGACTCTCTTACCTCAAAGTCTCTGCTGTTCCTTCCAAGATACAGAGGTTCAGTTATTACTAGGATTATAATTTAGAGTCTGAAGGAATAAGAACACCAGACCCCAAAACCATAAGAAGAAATGAGATTCTCAACTCTTCTCAAGGTCTCAAAATTTAAGTTACCAGTTTAGCAAATACAAATAGGAATGCCCATTTAAATCTGAATTGCACAGAAGCAATGACTACTTTTATATATATATATATATATATATATATATATATATATATGTGTGTGTGTGTGTGTGTGTGTGTGTCCCAAGATTTATGTTAAATATTTTGTTTGTGGTCTGTCTGAAATTCAAATTTAACTGAGTACCCCATATTGTATCTGTCCAAGCACACTCAGTACAAACGGCTGTGGTACTCTTATCAATTTTCATTAAAAATAGTAGAAATGGAGAAAATTCAGTGTTGATATTCCAACTCCTAGGACTGTTTCCTCAAAGCTTCAGATGTATGTGTTCTCTGCTGTTTTCTCTAAAGCAACTAGAAAATAGACTCTGAATTTTCTCTGAATTGTTGAGTAGATCTGCAAAACAAATCAAATACTGGAAAAAAAGCCTTCAGAGAAGTTTTAGTCATCCGCTGTACCTCATTGTAAGTGATTCCAGGGATTCTCTAGCATGCGATTCACTCTGAAGATAAAAACAAGAGAAATAACTCATGTTTACTGATACTGGTGTTTATCATCTTATACCTACCTGCCATCATCATTTTATCTGACACTGAAGCCCAGCTCCTTTAACATGGCTCAACAATAGAAGAGATCTTTGTACCTAACGGGCTCTAGAGTAACAGGGAAACTTTATGCCTTTGGAATGTAAAATTACGGAGTTTAACACGTAATTAAGAAACTGGGGTTCACACGGACTTCCTAGTTTTTAGGAATGATTTATGTACTCAAATTTCTAATTTAGATTTGATGTTGTTCCCACTTTACCACATTTTCCTGGAGTTTGTTGGTCTGAATACACTTTAAAAAGTGTTAGTCATCCTGGAACTACCACAACATCTGCTGTGGTGGTCAGTTCCCTGGGTGAGGGATTGTAAAAATAAACTGCATTACTGTCTTGCTCCATCCCTTGAATTTGCTTTAGAATCATATGCAAGTTCCATAGCCTCTGTATACACCGCAGAAGGTAGTCAGCTTGTTCACTGCAGTGACTAAAAGGTCTGGCCAGAACAACTGTAGAGGAAAAAGGGATTATTCAGGGAGTCATAGTTTTTGAGGTCTTAGTTCACAGAAGGTCGCTCCATTCCTCGGGGCTCGAGGTGAGGCAGAACATCATGGAGGAAGAGTGAGGCAGAGGAAATCAGCTCACATGTTGAACAGGAAGCAGAGAGAGAGTTTCTACTCTTCAGATACAAAATATATACCCCCAAAGCCATACCCGTAAGTCCCACCTCCTCCAGCCACATCCTACCACTTCAGTCACCACTCACTTAATCACTATCAGGGCTTAATTCACTGGTTGGGTTAAGACTCTCACAACCCAATCATTTCTCCTCTGAGCCTCCTTGCATTGCCTCACACGTGAGCTTTTGGAGGACCCTTCACATCCAAACCATAATACCAAAAGCTGGAGTTTGGGAGCCAGAACTGTCTCGTAGCAAATACTGACTGTGCCATGGGTACACAGGTGACCATCAGAAATTATTATGGTTCTGCTTGGTTAGTTTGTTAGGAGGATGAAAACAGCATTTAAAAGTGTAGTAGACACATAGTAAATTCTCAATACCTATTTTTTAAATTTATTTCCTTAACGAAATTAGTCCTATTGTAGTACAGAACATGGGGTTGGTTTCTTTGTCTCGTGAATTTGAAGAATGAAATCTACAGGCACAAGAGTGAGAGCAAAGTAACAGAATTTATTAGAATAGTAGAAAACAGAGCTTCCAAAAGGGAAGGGGTCCCAGGAGAGGGATACCAAGGAAAGGCTATGGTCTAGGAGTTTATATCAATCTACAGTACAGGGTTGAGGGATCCAGCCCCTTACACAATGCTGGGTAAGGCACTCCACATTCATGAGCTCTTCATGGGCTCTTTGGTTCAATCAGGTTACTGTGCCTCTTTTGGTGGGGATCTGGGTACCAAATACTAGATGCCTCACTATTAATTCTTTTTTTCCTTTTTTCTTTTTTATCTGCTTACACAGGATTTGGCCTGACTTTGGTGAGGCCTGGATTGTGTCTGTAGTTTCTCAGCCCTGCTACACAGAAATCTGACCTCCAAGGAACCCAAATCCCCTACCTGTTCACTTTAATCCTTTCTCCTGCCTCACTATTACCCCTAACATTTTGCAGTGATAAATACCAATAATTAGTCTTGTGACTGAGAAAAACAAATGAAATGATTCTGGATCCCAGTTTCTTTAGTGGTAAGATGAGATAATTTGAGAAAAGATCCTTAAATAGTAATATGTAAAATAATCTATGATACTTATTTACATTCATCACTGACCATTTTAATCAGGTGTCTTTGGAAGATGTCTCAGTTTAAAAAAAAATCAGCAATCTCAGTGAGGAATTGGGGTATGGGTCCTAAAGTTAAATTCACAAATGCACCAAATATGTTTCTCAGTTCTCTAGTATCTAATTATTCCCCATTGTATTTCCACTGCATTACATTTTCTTTGGGGGGAGGGTACTAGGGATTGAACCCAGGGGTGCTCTATCACTGACTTGCATCCCCAACCCCTTTTATTTTTTGTTTGGAAACAGCTTCTTGCTAAGTGACCCAGGTTGGCCTTGAACATGGGATTCCCCTGCCTCAGCCTCCTGAGTAGCTGGGATCGCAGGCATGTGTCATCATGTTCAGCTACCTTATCATTCTTGAGAGTCCACAGAGATGTGAAAGATATTATGGTGAAATCCCTAAACTTATAAGGAAGGGAAACAAAGGATCCCAGAGGTGACGTGCCTTGCTCAAGTTCAGTCAGCAAGTTGGTGACTATGGAGCTCTTCTTCCCGGAAGGGCCCCAGTATTCCCCACCCCCCAGTATTCCCCACCCCCCAGTATTCATGCCCTTACACAGCCTCTCCTGTTGAGGACGGCCTGGACGCGTGTGATTTACTTCTAACAAACATAATAAATAGAAGTGTTCATGTTGGACTCTCCTCCTCACCTGCTTTACTTTATTGAAAGCTGGTTGCCAATTCTGAGCAGTCAGAGGACACAAGTGGCAAGGAAGTGAAGCCTCCTGCCGGCAGCCCTGTGAGTGGGGTTGGAGGCGGACCCTCCATCCCAGTTCAGTCTTCTGGTGAATGGTGCGACAAGGACTTGACACGACCTCACGAGAGACGCGGCATCAGAAACAGCCCTCTAGCCTACCTCAGATCGTTGGCTGCACCAGTTGTGTGAGATCGTTTTTCTTTCTTTCTCTTTTTTTTTTTTTTTTTTTTTTTTTTTTTTTTGATGTTTTAAACTGTTAAATTTGGGGCAGATTTGTAATGCATCACCCAGTGAGTAAAGCAGAGGAAGAGCTGTTATGGGTCAGAGTGCTTTTGCTAGGTAGGTATCAGTATTTTCTGTGGAATGAGTAGTGTTTGTTTCTGGGTTTTCACAACAGTGTTGAGCAATAATACAAAGAAAGTTGAAATTGTTCATCCAAATAGTTTAAATATTCATTCAAATTAGTTCCAGGTTGAAATTGTTCATTTCAAATGGGTCCATTACTCAGCTACAGAGATGAAATCAGCGAGGCTTCCCTTGGTCACAATAAGCATTTCCCCTATTTATTCAGCCTCCATCTAATCACAGTAAACCCCAAATCTTCCTCTCCTGCTTAGGGTGGATAAATATCCTTACAAATCCTGCAGGTGATGACAATTCTTGCAAACACAATATTCACAGGTGGATTGGATTCTAAATATTTTGACAATAAAACTCAGAACTGAGGACCTAAAATAGATTCTGTTTTTTCAGACATTTACTTAGCAATCTTTTCAGGTACATCTGTATTTTAATACTGACTTTTCCCTATGAGGAAGAAGCAGAGGAAACAGTCCCTCCCAGGTTATTAAAGATATATCAGACTTGGCAAGCATAAAAACAGAGAGAAGATAAACCCAGGCTGAGTTCAAGCAGCCTCGTCATTACTGGCAAAGAGCTAGAGAAAACCTTCCCAAGTTGATCTACGTGAGGTCTGAGAGACTTTGAGCTGCATCCAAAGTTGGCCATGAGCTCCTAGAGAGAGAAAAAAGACTGAATATAGCTGCATTTGGAAAAAGGGTGAGGTGACTTCTGAGAGAGAAGACTTCCTAGAAGGAGGACCTAAGCCAGAGGCCTTGGATGTGGCACAACTGCCATTGTTGTCTGGGGAGGGAGACAATTCTGATGACAACAGGCCATCTTCATTCAAATTGTCTCCCAGTTATCCCTTGTTTGGATTTACTTTTGGATCCCCTGGATAAAAGAAGGGACCTAAATAAAACATGAAACAACCGTGTCGTTAAAAGCTCTGTGAGATATCGGGAGCGATGCATTGTGACTCACTGAACCCAGTAGAATTGTGCAAAAGGAGAGATTACTTTTTTTTCCCCTTAAAACTTAACCTGAGATCCCTGGCTCCTCCAGTGATGTCAGTCATTACCTGCTTCCTGCTCTCGGAGATAGAAAACTTTGCTAACGAATTCCAAAGTCTAGTCCCCTTTTTAAATGTTATCCCTGATTTAATTTTTAGATCAGTGATTTTCTACAGACTCATTTATTTCTACTGATATAGAACAAAGGATATTATTACCAAATGATAGAATGCCATAAAAACCACCTATTTCAGCTCCTTGAGTACACAACTCTGTGACTCCTGCTGATAAGACAACATTTCAAAATTTTCCTAATTACTCTCCTTTCCAATGTGGTTTCCCTGTATCACGCTTTCTGAATATAATAACATCATCATCATTAATTATAATTATGCCTAATCTGCCAGTGGTGATTATTTTTCCTTCTTCATCCCTGACTTTTCATGTTTTTTTTTTTTCTTTCTCTGCAGTGATTAAGGAATATATATTAACTTGCCCATTTAGTCTATCTTTCAAACTTATTATTCTTCATATTACAATGAATACACACACACACACACAAAGACCCGCTTTCTTGGGGACATACCTATTTATGAAACTAAAAATGATCAAAATGGTCAAGTCCCCATGCTCAGATTTCATTCCAGCACAACTTTGGTTTGAACAAATTACAAGAGTTTCTGTCCCTCTCATCCCAATAGACTATATATAAAAGGAATCCCCTCTTTAATTATCTGGCCCTGCCTTATGAGCTCTTTTCAAAGGAACACATTCTAATCTTCTAACACTAAGGTAACTACATAACATTACTGAGGGTGAAAATCCGGCCAATTACACATTTTCACAGGCCTCCTATTAAGTTTCAAGTAATTGCTCAATTCTTGCATAACATGAGCTATTAACATAGCTTATCATGTAGTGTGCCAGTATTGAATTTCCATCTAAGGGGTTATTTAATAATGGCATTGAAATAAAAAATGAAATCTCTAGACCCTGAGCAATATCACTGCTTTTACATGCTCTGCAGTCTGTAATAGGCTATTAGATAAAAGATAGTAATGTATTCTGGAAGAGCAGGCCCATTGACAATGAATAAAGGGCACAGTTTTATTCTTGTTTCACAAAGAATGATGTCTGTATCTTTCTTAAAAGAATTATAGTCTTCAAAGGCTTCCAGACTTATACCCTTTTACAACTTGCATATAGATCTTGTTCTTTACAACATCTTAAGGGGAACGAGAAATATTCTAGAATATATAGAGAGATGTCTAGGAACAAAGATGTTGTGAAATGTTAAAAAAGCATCTAGAACTGAAAGACAAAATTACATTGTGCTTATCTAATGAAGACAAAGAAATAGTAATAACAGAAGAATTAGCATAATTAACAATTTTATTTTTCTACTGATAAATATTCACAGTATGAATGTTTTAAATTTCTAAACATATATTACCTACTTACTCAAATATTTACCATAGGGACAATTTTTGTATAAATATCGATGAACTTTTACTATGTTTTAAATGCTCAAAAGTATCTACATTAATGATTCTGATTGACTGATTTCTCTATGATCAGCCAAGCCCTCAGGGCAGTGCTGATGGAATTTTACCGCCTCTGAGAACCAGAGCCATCAGAACCCATGCCAAGCACACTCCATTTCTGTGGTTCATTCACCCTGCAGCTCTTATCTAGAAGAGGGAATTTGAAAAAGATAATGCTTTTGTTTAAATATCATAGTATAATCTCAAGTTACTATGGTGATACTCTTAAGTGACTTATAAGGATTAAAAAGTGGTGTGAGCTTCCTGTTTATACTGATCATTAAAATTCCTGTCTGACAAAGAGGAAATCATTAAATGCATTTGAAAATTTTAATGATAATTTCAAATATTAAGCAAAATGGAAAACAAATGCAAGCCCTTTACAGGTACAGAAGATAATTTTGAGTGTGACGTACCCTTTGACGTATAAAAATCATTTGAATCCTAAATATTGAATTTCAACTGCATCTTAGCTGTGTCTTTCAGTTTATGCTAGTATAGGGCAAACTGACAATTTTAAGCAACTTGACAATATTTTCAGTCATTGTTTTGAGCCTGATAGGGAAAAAAGAAACATAAAATGTATAGAGCACTCCCTCAGTATCCTCAGGGGATTGGTTCCAGGACCCCCTGTGGATGCCCAAATTTGCAGATGCTGAAGTCCTTTAGATAAAATGGCATAGTGTTTGCATATAATGTATGCATATGCTCCATAATACATTAAATCATTTCTAACTTATAATACCTAATACAACACACATGCTACATAAATAGTTGTAATACTGTATTGCTCAGCAAATAACAAGAAAAAAAGAAAGTCTGAACATGTTCAATGCAGATGTGATTTTTAAAAAGATTTTCAATGCATAGTTGATAGAATTCGTGGATACATAGCAGATACGAAGGGCCAACTCAATGTTAGAAAGAAACACTTTAGATCATTTAGGCTATCAGAACATAGTCCACTAGTCCACTAAACCTCATTAAAAAACAAAGACAGACATTATTGCAGCAGTCGTTTTTGAATGAAGGAAAGGTCCCTTTAATAAGGCATCACACAGACTACAAACTAAGAAAGCAATGACCAAGAATGAAGGATCTGTCTGAATTTTAAAAGGAAAATTAAACACAGAGTCATGGCTAATCTATCACAGTAAAAATGTTATTTTACAAAAATAATGGAGACAAGGATCTTGTTTCCATGTAAAACCTGGATTGAGTCACTTGAGACTTATTAGAAGCAACAACTACAAAAAGCTTGAAAATGTATTCAGTAAACTTCTTGAAGTTAGCTTATCTCTCATGTACATGAGCAGTGTATTTGGATGGAAAGTACTGCCTGTGTTATTAATGCAAGGACATAGCAAAAGCAATTTTCAAAGAAAGTTGGAAATGAAGACCTCTTGTGTCACAGTTTTAGCCTGGATATGAGACATTCAAAAGACCCTCTGTTACAGGATTTGTTTCAAGGCACTCTGCTTCCAAGGATAGTAAGACAATGAGAATTAGTTTGTCTTGTGTGTGTGTGTGTGTACTAACATAAAGAGTATCAATATCAAATCAGCAAGTTCTCTGTGAAAGCACATTTCAGATATAAAGGACTAACACTAAAAACTATACATCACTTATCAGTGATATACCCTATGCATTCCTAATAGAAAACTATCAACATTATTCAGAGGGGAGCTGTTTGGGGCTTCTCCTGGTTGGTTGGTTGGTTTCTGTTTTGTGGTACTGGGGATGGAACCCAGGAGGTGACACGTGCTAGACCAGAATTCTACCACTGAGCTACACCTCCAGTCCTTTTTTGTTGTTGCTCTTTTTGAGATGGGGTCTCCTAAATTGCCCAGGCTGGCCTCAAGCTTGTGACCCTCCAGCCTCAGCCTCCTCCAATGAGACAGTTGCATCCCTCTGCTGTTAGAAGTACTAATTGGCACAGACCAAATCCCAGGTGGTCATCCTGACATCAGTGACAACTGGTTCCATTAAATGGGAGAAAGTCATTTGGCTTCTCTAGATTTGATTTCTTCATTTGTAAAATAAAATTTAACAGTACATTTTATCTAAAAATAAATCAATTTCAGATTTTTTTTTTCTTTGTAGAAAGTAACCACCATGGACATCATTACATCTGATCTTGCTGGGGGTTTTGCATTTGGTTATTTAACTAAAGGAAGAAATAAGTTGTTCAATTAGGGTTTTGTGTTATGTACCCCACTCCACACAGAGGCACTTCCCCCGTTCCATCCTACCAAGTTTGAAAGGCAGATTTGATGCTCTAAGAAAGAAAGAAGTGAAGATCAGCAGGTGAATCAGATGTGTCTCTAAGATGCTGGGAGACTCCATCTGCCAGGAGACCTGGCCCTGGAGGGTTCTCCTTGGGCGGGAGAGATTTCTCCATCCTGCCAGCTACACCACACTGTGGGCTCCCCTCACAAACCCACACCTTCCAGGGCATCAGGAGGTAGGGACTGAACAAGAATTGGCACTCACTCCTTTCCAACTTTCAGGATTTGCATTGCTGAAACAACCAAAAATAGAATAGTGTTTTCCTTCCAACCTCTGCTTACTAAGTGGATGATCAGCTTTAACAAAACTGTATCTCCTTAGCTACAGTTGTAGCAGAATTTTCTTATAAGGAAAGGAATGGAGAGGATAATTTGTCTGCCCTAATGGACCAGTGAGGGGTGGGGAGGGGAGAGAATATGATTATAGTAAGATTATACTACAAGGACAGAACTTGACCTTAAAACTGATCATACATTGTTCTTTATAGAATGCTATCCAAAAGTCATCTCTGTTCAAGTAGAATCAAAACCCTTGCATATATGGTCTTCAATGGGCAAAACCTTTGGTGGATTGGTGAACAGAATTCTTGGAATTATTTCATATGGGCTTTAGCCTGCAGATATTCATCATAATTGAGCTACATGTGTCCTCCCTTTCTTCTCATATCCAGCACTGTCATGGGACTTCTCTACTGAAAATGAGGGGTTCATGAAGGACAGTGTAGGAGTTCATTTTCTGAACTGCTGTCATGAACATGTGTGTTTGAGGCAGATAATTTATCTATTCTAAGACTGACTTACATTCCCAGTAAGAGATATTGCCTGTGGTTCTCCAGTAGCAACTTGAACGTGGCTAAATATTATGCTACTTTTAATATATTTAAATAGATCTTTTGGAATTACCAAGATCAGAACCCAGGCTGATCTTTACTGTCAGTTCTGAGGATATCAAAAATTCCAGCTTATATGGGGTGAAATATTCTAAAGAATCCTTTATTAATGTGGCCAACCAGAAGTAAAGCAATTTAAAATATATTATGCAACGATAACCTTATATTGATACTTAATTAATGTGATTTCTTTAAAATTATACCAAAACACCCCAAACATTTTAAAAACATCTTACCAAGCAAAGTGAATCAATTGTCTTAATTACAAAAAAAATTCATGAATACCCTTATAAGTTAATATGCTCTTAGACGGTTAGGGATATCACTTTATGTCCTTAGGAGCATGTAGATGAGTTTAAGCTTTTAAAAGAGTATTTCTCATACATAAAGTATCCTTAGAATTGTATTATACCTTAAAGTACTCAGAGAATTTCTACTTTTAAAACCTGAGGGCTACGGGAACAATCAGAGATGAAGAAGAATAATTCCGTTCATTTTATATTCTAGTTACTGAAAAGTTCTTCCCTGCCTCAGGACCTTTGTACTTATTATTTTATCTCCCTGGGATTCCTTCTTTTCTCCCTTTCTTTCTATTATTTTCTCCTGATGAATGTTTTCATTTGTGTACATGTATTTCTAAAAATATTAAAATTTAAATTTTATGTAAATAACATGCCATTTTAAAGCTTATCTTGTTAATGCAGATTTTTTTTTCAATTTATTTAAGTATAATTGAGCTATAATCAACCACACACAAAGTGAACACCATAATGAGCTTTGGCATATGTTGACTCCTGAAACCATCACCAGCTCAGCATGATGAACATCTCCACTACTTCCAAAAAGCTCCTTTTTCCTCTCTGCAGTCCCTCCCTCTCTTTCCTCTTTACCCTTTTCTTTTCCATATCCAGGTAATCAATGTCTGCTCTCTATAATTATAATTTAGTTTACATTTTTTTATTCTTCTTTAAATTTTTTATTTATTTTTTTTTACAGACAACATTTTGATTCATTGTACACAAATGGGGTTCAACTTTCCATTTCTATGGTTGTGCACAATGTAGATTCATATCATTCGTGTAATCTTATATGTAGGGTAATGATGTCTGTCTCATTCCACCATGATTCATTTAGTATACATTTTTATTCATGTTATCTTATAGAAGTACCTTTTTTTTGGATTGAGAGGGTGAGTTCTGACTTCTTTTTCTCAGCCTACTTATTATGCCCATGTTGTTGCGTATATCCAAGAGTCACTCATATTTATTGCTAATTACATTCTATCATATAGATACACCCAAATTGGCTTAGCCACTTACCTATTGATAAATATGTGGAAGTTTCCAGTTTGGGGCTATTAAAATTAAGTTTCTGTGGAACTTATGTGAGTCTTTATATAAGTGTATGCTTGAACTTCTTTGGGGAAAATACAGAGTAGAATAGCTGAATTCCATGGTATGTGCATGTTTAAAGTTTTAAGACAATATTTTCAAAGTGGTACCATTTTCATCACAGAGAGTGAGTTCCAGTTCCTTCACATCCCTGTCACACCTTGTGGGTAGTCTGTCTTTCCATTTAAAATTTAAAATTGGGCAGTACTGCACAGTATAATTTTCTTGTGAAGAAACCTGTCAGATATTGCTTTAATAGTGTGATCAAATATCATAAGCAATCAGGTAAACCAATATCATATACCTTCTGAGAGATTACACAGAGAACAGGATGTCACTGAGTAGTTTCCCTGCCAAAAATACAGAAACTGAACATAATCATAAGGAAAGACATATGAACCAAGCTGAAGGTGACATTCTACAAGATAACTGACCTGTACTCTAAAAATATTAAGGCCATGAAAGAGAAAGACCAAAGAACTGTTTAAATTTAAAGTATTAAAGGCTATGAAGAACTGAATGAGATATGTGAATTTTATTGGACAAAATTCTCAAGCAGCATTTTTCCATTTGTTATAAATAACTATACTGGGATAATTGGCAAAATTTGTATACAATTTATATGATAGTAATTGTGTTATGCGAAGTTAACTTTATAATTTTTATAATTGTATTGCAGTTGTATAATTCAGTGTACTTAGAAACACACACACACACACACAGGCATCTAAAGAAAGGCAACAATGAGGCAAATGTGGTAAAGATGATCAATGAAAAACCTGGGTCAAGTGTTAACTCAAGTTCTTTCAGTAGTTTTGCAACTTTTCTGTAGGTCTGAAATTATTTCACTATAAAAAATTATAGAAAAATGTCATGATGCCAAAGAATAGTGTACAAAAATATTATTGCAATATGTATAAGTATATATGTAGATAGATATAGATATAGATATGTAGAAAGAGATACATATAGATATATATCATCAGAACATATTTATTTAAAATGTCCAAAGGAAAGAAAAATGTTACCAATATTTATCTGTAAAGGATAGGATTGTGATTACAACTTTTCTTCTTTATCCAGTTCCATTTTATCCAAATATTCCAATAGATATCCATTATTTTTATCATCTGAAAAAAAATGTTAAATGTAATTACATAGTTGAAGGCCAAATATCCATTTCTTAAAACTGAACACATATTATTCTCTTTTTTTCCTCTTTCTCAGATAATTAACATGTACTTGAATTCCACTGAAGACTTTTTTAACTTTTAAAATAACTTCTGAGACCACAGTCTGAGGCAATGCAGTTTTAATTCTTTATACTTGTGATTCTCTGAAAGCAAGAAAGGCTGATTAGAATAGGGAACTATGAATGGAGTGGTTCACAGTAGCGTCAAAAAAAAAAAAATACTTGGGAATTAATCTAACAAAAGAGGTGAAAGACCTCTACAATGAAAACTACAGAACATTAAAGAAAGAAATTGAAGAAAATCTTAGAAGATGGAAAGGCCTCCCATGTTCTTGGATAGGCAGAATTAACATTGTCAAAATGGCCATTCTACCAAAGGCACTATACAGATTCAATGCAATTCCAATTAAAATCCCAATGACATTCCTCATAGAAATAGAGAAAACAATCATGAACTTCATCTGGAAGAACAAGAGACCTCGAATAGCCAAAAAAATCCTGAATAGAAAAAGTGAAACAGGAGGTATCACAACACCAGACATTAAACTATGCTACAGAGCAATTGTAATAAAAACAGCATGGTATTGGCACCAAAATAGACAGGCAGACCAATGGTACAGAATAGAAGACACAGAGACAAAACCACATAAATAAAGACACCTCGTACTAGATAAAGGAGCCAAAAACATACAATGGAGAAAAGATAGCCTGTTTCAACAAATGGTGCTGGCAAAACTGGAAATCCATATGCAGTAAAATGAAATTAAACCTCTAGCTCTCACCCTGCAGAAAACTCAACTCAAAATGGATCAAAGACATAGGAATTAGACCAGAGACCCTGCACCTAATAGAAGACAAAGTAGGCCTAAATCTTCATTATGTTGGCTTAGGATCAGACTTCCTCAATAAGACTCCCAAAGCACAAGAAATCAAAGCAAGAATCAATAAATGGGATGGACTCAAACTAAAAAACTTTTGCTCAGCAAAGAATACAATCAAGAATGTGAAGAGAGAGCCTACAGAGTGGGAGAAAATCTTTTCCACACACACTTCAGATAGAGCACTTATATCCAAAATTTATAAAGAACTTACAAAACTTTACACCAAAAATGCAAAGAACCCATTCAATAAATGGACCAAGGACCTGGACAGACACTTTAGAGAATAAGAGGGGCTGGGGAGATAGCTCAGTTGGTAGAGTGCTTGCCTTGGAAGCACAAGGCCCTGGGTTCGATCCTCAGCACCGCAAAAAAAAAAAAAAAAAAAAAAAAAAAGAAAAAAAAAAAAAGAGAATAAGACACCAGGCAATTAATAAATGTATGAAAAAGCGTTCAACATCTCTAGTAATTAGAGAAATTAGAGAAATGCAAATTAAAACAACTCTAAGATTTCATCTTACTCCAATTAGAATGGCTTTTATCAAGAACATAAACAATAATAGATGTTGGCGTGGATGTGGGGAAAAAGGCACACTTTTACATTGCTGGCGGAGTTGCAAATTGGTGCAGCCACTTTGGAAAGCAGTATGGAGAATCCTCAGAAAACTTGGAATGGACCCACTTTTTGAATCAGTTATACCACTCCTCGGTTTATACCCAAAGGACCTAAAATCAGCAAATACAGTAACACAGCCACATCAATGTTTATAGTAGCTCAATTCACAATAGCTAGATTGTGGAACCAACCTAGATGTCCTTCAACAGATGAATGGATAAAGAAACTGTGGTATATATACACAATGGAATATTATTCAGCCATAAAGAGGAATAATATTATGGCATTTGCAAATAAATGGATGGAATTGGAGAATATCATGCTAAGTGAAATAATCCAAGCCCAAAAAAACAAAGGCCGAATGTTTTCCCTGATAAGTGGAGGATGATATATATAATGGGGGTGGGGGTGGGGAATGAGAGAATAATGGGGAACTTTAGAATATGTAGAGGAAAATGAGAGGGAGGAGGGTGTGAAAAATGGTGGAATGAGACAGACATCATTGCCCTATGTACATGTATGATTGCACGAATGGTATGAATCTGCATTGTGTACAACCATAGAAACGAAATTATGTACCCCATTTATGTACAATGAATCAAAATGCAGTCTGTAAAAAATTAAAAGCTAAATAAAAAAAAATAAAGAATAGGGAACTATGCATGAAACAGTCTCAGGTTCAAATCTATTTCCTAGCAGTGTGATTCCAGACTAATGCTGTCATTTTTTAGTTCATTTTTCAAATAGGGAAAACATTGGTATTTCACAGGAGTTGTTATGGACTGAATTTCATCCCCTTCAAAGTCGATATGCTGAAATGCCAATCTAGAAACCTCTAGCTGTGGCCCTACTTTGGAGATAAGAATTTACAGCAGTGACAAAGTTTAAATGTGATCATTAGGGTGACTCCCAGTCCAGTATGCCTGGTGTCCTTCTAAGGAGATGCAATCTGGATACAGGGGAAGGTGTGAGGAGACGTAAAGAGAAGCCAACTATCTGTGACCAAGGATGGAGGCCTGGAGCAGATCCTTCCCTCTCAGAACTCAGAAGGAAGCAACCTGCCAACACCTTAATCCCAGACTTGCAGCCTCCAGAAATGTGTACAAATACGTTTCTGTTGTTGAAACCACCCGACCTGAAGTATATTTTTATGGAGCACTGACAAACTAATATGGAGTTACAAGGAATATTAAATGAGATCACAGAGGTAAATTCCTTACAAATGCCTGATACAAAATTAACAATAAATAATATTTATCATTATTACTTAAAAAGAAATAGAAACTTTCATGATTAGCTACAGATTTTTTTCCCTGAATGGTAATCGCAAAATGTCATATAAATTTTTTTCATTAATCCTTAAAATAACTCAGACTACACACTGCAAACCTCTCTTGAAATAAATATGTCTTAAAAGTGACTTTGGTCTTAATTCAGTATTGCTCTTCTTCCTTTATTTTGCAAAGAACAGGAAGATTATATAATCTTTGTCCATCGCAAATATAAATCAGAGGCAAAACCATGGTTATAGTAGCAATCTCCAGATTTTCATTTCAAGATTTTAGAATTCCATATGTTTTGCATAGCTACGTTTGTTGTATCTGATAAAATTGCCTTCTTGCTGAATAAAAATTGTTTTGTCTTTTTCCTTCTCTTCAAAATGAATTTGTATTTCCCTATAGTCTTGTAAAAAATAAACCTTAATTGTTTAAATTACTTGTATTATATAGGAATTTCTCTTTTTTTGAATAGGAAAGCATATCAGATAAACCTCTTCAGATTCTAAGAAGCAACAGAAGCCTTTCTTTAAAGCAGTTTTATTTATGGCCATGGAACCTGTCTGAGTTCCATTTTAAAAGCCAGGTCAAAACACATGGCCACATTGGGATGGAACTGAAGTAAGTCTGTGAGCCCAGGCGAACTCTTATGCAGCCCGATGTCATGCACTCGAGGATGGGAGTGACAGACTAAACTTGACTGAGAGGCGACCAAGGTCAACAAACCATGCGTACTAGATCTGACGGCCAAATCAGAAGACAAAATGAAGGACTGGAAACTGAGTGAATCGAAAGCAGATTGGAAATTGCCCCCCAAAATGAATCAAAAATTGAGCAAAAGAGAAATAGGGATAGAGTGATATATTATTAGAAATAGTAATGAATATGCAGAGACATCATTCTATACAAAGTCTCATCTGTGGTGCACTCAGGAACAGATTCTGAAAAGAACCAACCAAGGTTGGAGGGAATGATCTCCATTAATTTTTGAGCCACTTACAGCAATTCTGATGACTCATATGACAGCAAGGGCAAAGCAGAAAGAAAAGACAGAAATGCAAGAAAATAATAATTCTCCAATCTGTCATGTTATTCCAGGTCCTCCTTCCTCAGCCTACTCCCTTTCCTAAGGTTAGGAAAGTCCGACCTTTATTTGCAATATCAAGTCTCCATCAATTTTAAGAACTGAATCCTGAATATAGAAAGGTGAAATCTAAAACACTTGACAATCACTCAGTATTGCCACTAAGGTGGTGGGTTTGGTCCACAGTCCCAAGAACTGACTTGTTCCTGTGGCCTTGACCAGATCACCAGATCTTAAAATGGGCCCATGCTTTGGGCCTCCTAATCCCGGCACCTGTGTGGGTTGCTACTATCACAAGGTGCCCCAGGTTGAAATTCTCCAGGAATAGCAATCCTACACCTAGAAGCCAGCTTTATGACTAAGTTCTGGCTTCTCCTGTTACCCAAGGAATCCTATGTCTTTTGGCTACGCTCTGCTGGTCTGCCAGAGGAGCTCTGCTTCAGGTGCTGTTCCCTCTGATGCTGGGTGGTATCTTGAGTAACCTCTTACTCTGTGTTTGTTTTGTTTTGTTTTGTTTATTAGAAAGTTTCTATATAGGCCTTCTCTACAATTTTTCCCAGCTTACTGCTCTGTATCACATCTTCTCTTCCCTAACTAGGTAGTTCTGTGTCCTCGGCTTCTAGAAGAACCTTGAATTTAGAGATAGAGTAAAAACACACTAATGCTCCAGTCTTAGAAATAGACCTTCTTAATCCTCCCTCTGTGGCCACTTGATATGTCCCGAAACCATCTACCATCAAGAAAGAAGGAGCATCCTCAGTGGCCATATAGGATAAGCTATAGAATATGTTAGGCCATGGTGAGAAACACCTCCAAATCTCAGTGGTTCTAAACAACCAAATATGAAAGAAGGACTTACTCCTTCCTAAATACTCTTATGGGGTTGTCAAGGAGCTATCTGCCTTTCTAGCCTCCATCTCCCAGGGCAACCACTATCTTAAATATTCACAAGCACTATGACAGAGGCAAAGAGAAAATTTTCTAGTGTCATACACACTACCAAATTTTCAACTAGGAAGTGACATGCATACCTCTTTCTAAAATTTGTTAACCAGAATTAGTTACTTGACCCCACTGAAACCCAAAGAGGTTTCCCAAAATGCAACTGACAAAATGTTTTGAAGCGGAGACTGCATTAAGTAGCACTAATAGCTATCTCAGTGACCAAGCTAACAGCACACAAACCTGCCTATGCCAAACTCCAGAAACACAGGGGAAAAGGAGGAAAATAAATCCCAGTGATTAGAAAATGAAATATAGCAGTAAACTGCTAAAGTGGTTGAGGCAGGAAACAATGGATACAGAGATAAGAAGCATTTTAAATGACAGAAAAGATGTGACATTGAAAATCAGAAGTAGCCACCAGAACACAAGAAAGTGTAGCCATCTGAAAGTAGAGAGGCCAAGTCTTCCATACTCCAATAGTCTGCAAAGTTACTGTCTGCTCATATTCATTAACTAGTATTGCAATGACTAAAGTTCATAGGAAAAACTAAAGAGCTAAATTATATTCATTTGACTGTTGGTAAGATGTGAATAATTTCCATGTCAAATCTGGAAATTGAAGTATGGAATAATGGCTTACAAGGCAACATCGGGTTAAAGAATAGGATAGGAGAGATCTCTGGAATCCAGATGCTTGTTTCTTTTGTTTCAATGGAATGAAGAACAAGCTTTTCAAGTGAAGAGACTTTTGTCAGAGAGTTGAGTTTTGAGTTTAAGAGTTTCTGCTTTCACTCACCAGGGTGTGAATCACTGGTTTCCAGTCACCTGGAACCCCTGACAGGGAAACCCCAAGGGGCTAGGGCTTGCACAGCATGCCTAAGATTGTGGTGGGATGCAGTGTGTCTGAAGTTCCATTTAGGAACTTCAATAAATTCCAATGGGGTAATTTTAAATTTTTTTACTGTTTCTTCTTAGGTATACATGACAGTAGACTTTATTTTTATAAAATTATATGTGTGGGATATATCTTATTTTATGGAATATATCTGCCCCATTTTTGTGGATGGGCATGAGGTGGGATTAAGTACTTTCATGTCTACATAGGAAAATAATGTTAGACTTATTCTACTGTCTTTCCTATTCTTATCCTCCCTTCCTTTCATTCCTTTTTTGTATAGTCTACTGAACTTCTTTTCTATTATTTCTCCCCTTTATGGTAGTTTAGCTTCTACCTTTCAGCAAAAAACATTTGACTTTTGGTTTTCTGGGGTTGACTTATTTCACTTAGCATGATATTCTCCAGATCTATCCATTTCCTGGAAAATGTAATAAAGCATTATTTTTCATGACTGAGTAATATTTCATTGTGTATATATACCACAATTTTTTTTAATCCATTCACCTGTTGATGGACATCTAGGTTGGTTCCATAACTTAGTTATTGTGAATTGTGCTTCTATAAACACTGATGTGGCTGCATCACGATAGCATGCTTATTTTAAGTTCCTTGGGTATATGCCCAGGAGTGGGATAATTGGGTCAAATGGTGGTTCCTTTCTAGTGTTTTGAGAATTCTCCATACTGCTTTCCAGAGAGGTTGCTCTCCTCTGGAAAACAACGGCGATTTTTAAACTTCTGAGATGAACCAGTCTTCAATAGGGATGTCATGACCATTATATGAGGAAACTCTAGCTTCTGGTTTAGAAAAATTTGAAAAATAGACAACTTATTTGGGTCCTTTTAAGGATTTCATACTAAACTTGAAATGGGTTATCACACCTTAATTAGTTCTGTATTTAATCACATAAAAATAATGATGATTGTTACAACAGGTTTGAGAACTTCAGCACTTGAATCTACAGTCATTTGTATCTCTTCCAAGAACCATTTTAAATCAGATACATGAAAAATAACACTTTTTAAAAGTTAATATAATGAAGGTCAGGGAAACCCTTAGACAATGGCATGAACATATCTTTAAGATGCGTGTCTGAAGTCAACAAAAGCAGGGGCAGGCCAGGGGGGGTTTATCCTACTAGATAAAAGAAAGTATAAAAGCTAACATTTATTGTCTTCCTTGGATGTATATCAAACTACTTGGAAAGATATAAAAATGTAATAATTTTTCCTGTATACACACAGAACTAGGAAAGAGTGAGGTGGGATAAAAAATGGTAGGATGCAGAGACTGGAAGGAGAAATAATTTTTCCAGTGAAGACATACACAGACACACAGACACACACATCATATGCACACACATACAGGTGTTTTGACCTTGAGTATATCTTACCTATTCAACAATTTTAAGATGTGGTATGTAACAATAAAATGAATTATTCATTAATAAAAATTAAAGCAAATTAATGGTCAAGACCAAGTAATGAATCTGGTATAAGTTTGGGCATTAGGATATTTAGATGTAATTAACATGTGATCTATATAGCTCAGTAACACTGAAAAAAATTACAATATTTTTCTAAAACATTCAATGGGGTTTCAGCACCTAATTTTAATGAATTATGAAGCATAATGAGCCAAATCAAAAGTGTCAGACATGCAAGTAAGCACCAAACTCATTTTATTTTTTCAAGAGTGATTCTGAGAACTTTCCAATTCATTTGCTAGAGCTTTGTAATTTGTCAATGATTTGATCAATTCACCAACTTTAAGTAGTTTGAGAAATCACCAGTGGATGCTGTTATAGCAGTGCAGGTACTTGAGAAAAGTTATGGTTTAACTGAGCCACAGTTTATCTGAATGAACTCAACTTTATAAATCCTCCCTGTGGTGAACTCTTCACTTAATACAATTTTTAAGAGAGGAGTGGAAGACAATAAAGCATCCCACAAACCTGAAATTCTGACATGTTTCTCACTGTTTGGATTCTTTCTACACAATATCCCAAATCCCTCACATTTCTAGCACATTAGTGGTGCCTTCTTAAGAAGAATTTCCTCCCTAGGACACCTCATCTCCACTTCTTCAATCATCTAGGTCTTTCCTTCAAAACTCACATAAAATTCTATTTACTTTCCTTATTTTTCTCTACCAGTCTCAACAATCTGGACTTTCTAGAGGTTCTTATCAAGACTATTGATGTACCCAGAATTCAATTTTACATACGTCATTTGCCAAGTCACCCTGAAACCACAAGGACTTAGAGAGTAAGATACCAGCTTTGTTCAAGAAATTGAGTTTGAATTTTGAGATTATTATCAGTCATCATTGATAGGGACAACTGACCTTCAAAACTGGTAGACTGAAGAGGGGCAATGTCCTGTACACAGGCGTATGAGGGAGAACTGTGCTCAATACCCAGTTAACAGAATGTCTGCTGTAAACATGCTCTCCACTCAATAATTATTCATTCAACAAAAAGAGGAAAACCATTAGATTCTACACAAAAATTCCATGAATATGAGAATTTACTGAGGACATGCCATCATAACTAAATTTGAGATGACTTCATTTTTTAATTTTTTAGTTTTTTGACAAGCTAGTAAATAACACCTTATGGAAAAATCACCAACATGTGGACATCAAAATAAATATGGACTGATCATGCACACAAATTTAGAACACTGTGATTCAATGTTCTAAATCAGATGAAATTCCTAGTATATCTGTGGTATCATTAAATGTCCTTAAGTGAGATCCCTGATTACAACCTAGTTTATTAATTATTTTGTCAACAAATTACAACCTGTCAAGGTGAAGACTTCTTCCCAATTTTACACTATATCATGAATGGATGTTTCATGGCAAATTTGTTCCCCTTGATAAGAATACTTTCCATTCCTTAATTTGAATTTGGAAATGAGTTAGTAGACTGAAAGAAACAGAGTTTTTAGGCAAGACACCAGCTAAAAGACCTTAATCTCATTGGTTTTCCACAACCAATGGAGCCTCATCTGCTGGCATCCTCAAGTCTATGTCTGAGCTATTGCCCTCTCAAGCTCTAGAACCAAGCTGTTGTCCATGCGTTATTACCGAATGGACCTCTCAGTAACAATCTCACTGACTGTACTCAGTCTTCACCATGTAAGAGCTAAGCTAAGTTGATCCCAAAGTAATTAAATTCTATGATACAGTCCCAGTACTTGCAAAGTTTCAGTCAGGGTTATGTTACTTGTTAGTAATGTTGAGTCATAACCAGATAAAAATTCCTGATATAAGCACCAATTCCTGATATAAGCAAAGATTTCTTTTCATTTCCATCATTGGTGAAAAATTGACAGTGGTTGAATTTCAAACCATTAATGCAAAATTGTGTCTGTGTGTGTCTGTGTGTGTGTGTGTGTGTGTGTGTGTGTGTATAGATTTGTGTTTTAGAAACTATCTGGTCCAAACCTCTCATATTTGGACAAGAAACCAGAGGTTGGGGAAACTTGAGTTCACTTGTACATTTATGATCTTTTAGTAGATGTTAGAGTAAAAGATAGTTTTTCCAATTCTTTCAGTACTATGAATTTTTTTTTTATCATGTCATGCTTCTAACAACTAAGTTTAAAATAAGTGATCGAATTACATTGTTCATTTAAAGAAAGCATGTGAGATCCTTAGTTTAATTTACTTGCATGTACCATTTTCATCCACACTGAAAATTCAAACCCAGGCATATTTATTAATCAATGAAATAGAATACTGTTTTCATGATAACTTTAGTTTTTCATGATTTAGAAACTACTTTTTCAAGTAGAATTTAAGGTGTTTGATGAGGTAGTTCAAGTGGGAAAGATGACCTGCCTAATGTGTGAGGCATTTCAAGTCCATTTTCAAGTCTGCAAAAGTTTTTAAAAATGAGAAAAATAAGGTGTCTTAAATATCTGTTATTAAAACATATATGAAATTTGTTACAGCATTTGCAAAACAAATTCCTGAACCATATGTTTGTTTCTCGTTTCATAACCATGAAATCATAACTAATATAATTCTTGGTATATCTGGAGTTGTATCCCAGAATCATTGTTCGAGGTAAGTAAGGAAACATTCAGTAAAATATCAGAGATTCTTCTGGCCAAGAAGTTTGTTGAATTCACTTGAAATTATAATTCTCCATTTCACTTGCAAACATCTATCAGCATTAACATACTTTCCAAGCTTCAGTAGCCTGAATAATTTATAGCAGTCATTGCAAAAAAATATCATTTTTTCTTTACAGGAAGGAGGAAATATCAAGATCCAAGATAGTTCTTTTCCTTCTGAAAGTTATTTTTAAGGGATAAATATATATACATTTCTTTAATGATGCACACAAATTCAAATAAAATCAGGGTTATACAGAAAGATTGAACAGAAAATAGACCTTATCATAGTTTAACTAAATGTAGCTCATTTTCTGAAAAAAAAAAAAATGTTAGCTGTTTTGATCAGTGGGAACTTGAATAGATATTCAACTTTTGCAAAATAATATAACCCAAGGCATTGGAAGCTAACAGAGTTTTCTAGAAGCCAGTATATATTCCATAATAGTTTTCAATCTCCACTCATAGAGAAGGAGCTATTACCAAAACTAATGTAAGCTGCAAGCAGTAAGATAATCCATTGAGAAGAGTCATCTCTGGTGTGTTGGAAGAAAAAACTACCGTGGGTAAAGTTAACTCTAAGAAACAACAGAAGTTATCTTTCATTAGAAGAAAATTCAGAACAAAATATCAATAAAAATATTAACTAGAAAACCAATAAGAAAAGAAAGCAGGGCATAGTTTTCACCTGCTATTAAAATATAGTTAAAGGACTCTATGAAGTTATAGCAGGCAGGGTACAGTGGTCCCTACCTATAAGCCAGAACTACAGGTCACTTACCTGTGAATTTTCACTCCTATTCATAAGAATATTTTGAGGGTTATAATTTCCTTTTCCGAGACAAGAAAATTGAATCATCAAGTGTAAATAATTTACTTCACAGGAAGAGGTGAGATTCCAATCCAGAGAACCTGATGTCGATGTCCATGTCAATCTTTTAATCTCTAAAATATACTATGTTGGTCTCTACATTTTAAAAATTATTAAATAGAGATCTATATACTAAAAATGTTGGGAACTAATGACTAAAGAAAAGATTTTAGGAGTCAGAGAAGGCTGAACTCATATCCCATTTCTGTCACTTGTTCTCAGGATATATTGAGTAAATTAATGAACTATTGACCTCTGTTTTTTTCATGTATTGATTAAATCCTAGTTATTAACATTCACTTTCAATCCACTGTGATAACTGTGGATGATCATCTTTATACTCGATAAAAGATTTAGATATAAATTTTGAAACTGCAAAAAAAAATAAGTTTCAGAGAATGAAAGAAATGGACTTGAATTTATATCAAATAAGTATTTAGAAAAATCTGGATAAGGACTAGATATTTATACTTCTGTCTTGCTTCTAGTTTTATTTTCTATTAAAATATTTCTGAATCAACCTTGACATAAAGTTTTTAAATTTAAATGATGAGTAATCAATCCAGAAATTAATTCTGTTCCATAATTTAAAAAATAATTTATTGAATACAAAGTTAATGATAGTTACTATAAGCATGAAAGTTTTAACTGTTTATGAATAAATTTCTTCTCGCTACCTACACCATGATAGATATTAGGAAAACTTTTCCATTATAGTCTGAATGTTACATCATTTACATAGCATTATTTTTATATGCGCATACACACAACTACACTTATTCATTCTACATTTCTCCAAGGCATATTTACCTAACACAGGTCTACAAATAAGTCGAAAATCATGGTGGAAACTTTCAGCAATCTGTAACTACCATTCGGGCAGTTGTTCCACACTCAGGGCAATTAGTGCTTCTGTTAGTATCTGAAAGGTCAGATGGGGCAAAGGAGGAATGTTCAGAATAATATGAGGTTTCAGCTGCTCACAACAAAAGGACAGTTCAGATTTCCAGTGAAATTGACTCTGGTGCTTTATCATCTCTTCTGTTGATGTGCTCAACACGTACTAGTTTTTCTTCTTTTCAAGTATTCTTAGCTTTTCCAAAAAAAAAAAAAAAAGTCAAATAAAATAAAATGGATAAAAGTGGGACCTAAAAACAAGAGCACAGCCTTTCCCCTACAATCATGTAAGAGAGGCGTTATGAGAGCAGGTGTTCAGTGGCCTGGATTTAGCTAAATTTAGTTCTGACAATGACTCACTGCTGAGAAAGGTTGACCTATTCAATTTTAAAAATAGTATTTTTTTAATAAGCTGGTCCAGGGTGAAGTTGACCTGATATCACACATTAGTGACATAGTTTTTATTTAAGTATTTTTTTTCCTGCAATTTGTCCAGTTATTGAAAAGAGCGGCAAATCCATCTAAAGTTTACTTATTCACACCTCTTTTATCTACAGCTTCTCTAACATGCCCTGAGTTCTGCTCAGCTGGGACAAGACTGTGTGTCCTTCTGCTTGCTTTAAAATAGCAGGTTGGTTGCCGTGTCCATCAACTTGGTTTCCTCAAAGATTTGTACTGTGTAAGACGGCAGGTCCCCTCCCTGCCCATGGGGATGTGTTGAAGTAGCAGCCAGGAAAGCAGCTTTGTGTTTACTACTACAAAGTAAAATTTCTAGAACCCTGTCAGTGGTCATTCTGAATTTGGAACCTCATTTCAAGCACAGAAGCACAATTTCTTCACTTCCTCTATCACAGCCTAATCAAAAGACAGATCTATTGACATGTTGCAGCCGCCAAAAGTATATACGGAATTTACATCAACTATTTCACCACATTTACTCCTGATCCATCTGCCTTTCATTACACTGTGAACCGACACATACTTGCCTTCTTTCTCCTCCCTTTCATGATAGATTGTTACTCCTCCTCTTCCAAGATGCTCCTCTTCTCTAAACTGATGATTGACATTTGACACCTTCCCCTTCAAGACTTTCTGCATGTTTTATACACCTCTGTCTCTCAACTTTTTAATATGTTCCATGAAACAATTCATTCTTTATTTTGTGTTTGTCCTTCAAGTTGATTGCATTCAGAGCCTTGAAGATACAACTTAACTGTTCATCTAGAGAATATTCTAGAAATGGGCCTGTCTTTCATTCTTTAACAGGAAATAACGCCTAGTGTGCAACAATACCTGGGCCCATTTCTCTTCAACTTTTCTTTGTTAGATTAACGGGAGAGTTCTGCCTGTACGGTTAACCAAATTTACAAAATATGGCCTCTCTTTTCCTTCCCAACATCTATATATCTTAAAAAAAAACCCAATAATTTATAAAATAGTCATTAAAATCTTTCACACAATCTGATATTCTTCAGTTCTCATATGTGCACACAATCATGTTGCTTTCATTAATTGTTTCCACCAATTAACTCATGTAAAACACTTATTGAAAACACCCTTTTAGTTTTTATTCATTTTTAAACAGTTATATCAGAAATTCAAAAAGTTCTTTATATAATCACATTTAATTTCATCAATAGCCTATGAGATAGATTATTATTATCACTAGTTCTGTTTTTGCAAATACAAAAACTGAGAATACATACTTTGTCTAAAGTTATACAATCAATAAAAGGACATGACAAACCTCAAATTCAGGAAAGTGTAATTGAAAATTCTGTTCCATTAATCAATCATGCACATTGTCTAAACTTTGCTTAACTCTATTATAAAAGTATAAATTCAAGTTGAGGACTATAAGAATGAATATTAGCTAGAGTTTTTAAAGGAAAGGCTGTTTTTCCATTCATCAGACTGAATGAAAGCTTGTACTCAAAGCTAGTCCTGGAATTAATGGGAAACATTATTTCCCCAAGAATACAGTATACTATACACAACCCTTCACAACACTTCTGTTGGCCTACCACTGGTGTCCCAGAATGTTTTTATCTTTCTCATTTGTTACTGGGGACACCAGATTGCTCAAATACCTTCACCTCATGATGGTACCCAGTCCTAGTTAATCCTAGATTCTCCCAATCCTGCCTAGAAGTAGCACCTAGACCAGAGTTAATGCCCTCTTCCCTTAAATGCTTTTCACAATTATTTAGCAAGAACTAAAGCTTTAGAAAAGATGCTTCCTGCTGTCTCTTGCCATGTGGCATTGCACAGTTCTTCTGAGCACTCTGTCCTTTTGCAACAAGCCAATAAATCTGACTTCAGATTTGTACTTGGTGGCTTTGGTTGATTAAGAGCTTAACAATGCATAGTGAATTAATACACGTAAGTCATTTCCAGAGAAAGAAAAACAAATATTCATTAAATGTTTGAAAAAATGCTTAGTGGCTCTCAAAATAAAATGCAGATTAAAATGGAATGGCACTTCCATTTGTCAATTTGGTAAGTATACTTAAAATACTCAAAATTCTACATTATCAACATCTGGAAGTGAAGGAGAGGCAGCATGCATCTGCTCATACAGACAAGTGGCGTTCTATGTTACTTCAGATTTTATAAAGGGAAATTTGAACTTAAAATGTTTTTATCTTAACCTAACTTTTAATAGATCAAAAATACAGTACAGAAAAATTTTAGTAGGAGATTGTAGCAGCACTTCCACAAAATAAACAAATGATATAGATGTCCCCAAACAGGAATTTAGATAAGTGAATGATGTTATGTCTATAGATGGAATTTTATGACAACAAAAAGCCATTTGTAAGTTAATATTTACTGACATGATTTGTTGTTAAAGACAATTTATAGAATGGTACATACAGGAAATCAAAACTTCATCACAAATCTTAGATTCATGTGTGTGTGCATGGAGATATAGGCAAAGATATAGATATTAATCAAAATGATTTTAAAGATTGCTTCATGGTGGAGAATTATAGGTGACATATCTCTTTTTTGTACTTCATATGCATTCCGTTGCATACTTCCTTACAGAGCAAACTATGAATATGGGGAGCAATTAATCTGAAACCCACAAATATTCAGTCATTGCTTTAGGCAAAAATAAAGTTGAAAGAGAACATTTTCACTATTTCTTCCTGGCTGAACTATTACTGGCAATAGTTAGCAAAATCCATCTCACAAGTCTGATATCCCCATTCTGCAGACTAGATATCCTCAATATAACAGATAGGATTTTTTTTTCCCTAGGGAAAGAGAAAACTGATATTAGTTAAAGAAAGAAAGGTCAGTGAAGTTCTGACCTCTTAATCCATCGATTAGAGCATAAATATTTCTTTACATACACCTGATTTATGCTGCCAAATGATCAAAGAAACTATGGTGAACCTGCTACTGATCATGCTGTGCTGGAAGTCTCTCTCTACATACCCTCTCACTTCCAAAGGGGAAGCCAAACTACTTAGTCACAAGCTACAACGTAATAAGCAAAGACAAAATGTACTGAAAGTTTCTGTTTATAGCTGTTCTGGGTTGCTAATGGGAATGAAGAATAACTGAAGTGCTTTTGTTTTGTGCAGCACAGGATCATATTATACATTTATGATAGCCTGCTTTCCTTTCTTCACTCCTTTCTCTTTTCTTTCCTAAACAGTCCTATTCCTAAATCCAGTTAGGATTAGATGAGTTAGTTAGTTTAAGGGTTCACGTGGTATACATGTCTCATGTGTGTATAGGTTCTGTCTCCATGGAGACAACAGTGACCTGGCGTAAGGTGTCACAGTCCAAAAGGAGTAAAACATATTTCCATGAAGATGGGTGGCAGCTGTGATAAGAAATCTGTTGCATCATGGAGAATTGATTGAATGGCTTAATGCATTGAGGTTAATGGGAAAGAGGAGGAATAAAACTAAACCTTGTAACATTAGATTAAAATGAAAGGCATTGTATCAATTTGTAATTTTAAACATATGAGCATAACGATTCATGTGACACATGTGACATGTGTGTGTCAGCAGTGCATATATATGTGTCTGTGTATACCCTAACTTTCCAGAGACAGCTCGTGAGTAATGATACTCAATAGTGTTGAGCACTACCAGGACTCACATGTTAGTATCTAAATATCATTTTCCACTTTAAGATCTTGGATTCTGGGAATGATACAGGGAAAATACAAGCTAGGCTTGCAACGCTTTATTTATCAGAAAGTCAATAAATGAACAAAGAAAGATGAAGATACTAAAAAAACTTAAAGGAACCCTACTGACCAATTCTGACATAATTTGAGCATCGAAATAAATAATGATTGTCACAAATAATTACCCAAAATGTAAACTAGAAATCCTTCAGCATATACTACTAATAAATTAAAAATACATAAATGGGGGAAGAGAAATGTTCCTCTTAGTGTACAATTAAAAACAGTATGGAAGAAAGGTCAAATTAGAAAATTATCTGCACTCTGATAAATTATGAATGTAATATGTATCTCAATCTGTCTATCTACCATAGTGGAGGAGCATGATAAGCCATAGTGAACTACCTCTGTAGTCAAATGATCATTTTCTAATGTTAGTAGAGTTGATGATACAGGGAGAAGATAAAATTGTTTGCCACCTGAGAGGACGCAGTGAGAATATGGCATCCCTTCTGTTGCATACACACCTACTGTGCATGCTCTGAATGGGGACACGTGGGGCAATTACAAACTAAGAACCATTCTACAAAATAATATCTGGTCTCTAACCTTCAAAAAAAGAGTCAGGATAATGAACATCAAATAAAAATTGGTGTGTTAGCTCTTCCTCACTCTGACCAAAATACGTGTCAAAAACAACTTGGAGGAGGAGTTTATTTTGGGTTCTTAGTTTCAGAGTTTCAGTCCATAGTCTGTCATCTCCATTACTCTGGGCTGGAGGGTGACAAAATATTGTGGCTGAAGGGTGTGGTGGAGGAAAGCTGCTCAGCTCATGGCAGCCAGGAAGTAGAGAGGGAGAGGGAGGAATAGAGGGAGAGGGAGAGAGTCAGAAACAATATATAATTCCTAAGGGGAGGCCCCCAGGGACTGAGTTCCTCCAGCCATGACCCACCTGCCTATAGTTACCACCCAGCAGTTCATTGAAATTATTAATCCATCAGATTGATTCATTGGTCAATGAAGTTACAGCTCTCATAGTGTAATCCCTTCACCTCTGAACATTTCTGCATTACCCAAAACATGAGTTTTTCAGGGGACTATGCACATGCAAATATGAGAAACAATACCAGATTAAAGAAACGACAACTAAATGCAAAGCAGGAATCTGGATTGGATGTTTTGCTTTCATAATGCAGCAATTCTTAAAAACTGAATGATGTCCACGGAGGCAGTAGTAGTCTATCCATGCCTACTTGTGGTTATTATAAGTTTCTTGTTTACAGATAATATGCACTACAGATTTTGGGATAAGTGGATTAAATATTAGCCATACATCCTGCAGTGGCTCAGAAAAAAGTACTTAGCATTTACTTGCAATTTTTGTCTAAAGTATTTCTAAAGGAAAAAAAAAATTATATAAGCCTTTCCTCTCTTTGTCTTCCTTATCTGACATAGAGACAGGTAACTCTCCTCAGTTACTAATGAAAACATCCTTCCTGAGCCGTTCCTTTGCAAAGAAAGATGGCAGGTGTGGATAGTCTGACCCTGGAAACTGAAGATAGAGAATTTCTGACTGCATTTGTCTGTCCTTCTTTGATGACTGCTAACCCAACTATGGCATTCAACAGGACAGGGGGATTTTAATACATTTTGTCTTGCTTTTGTGTGTTCGTGCTGAATGGAGAACATAGTTATAATATAATAAATATATATATTGATGCTACTTCCCACTGAACTCTGAGCTCCAGGAGTCCTTCTCACTTATTGGATACACATATGCATAGTTATGTGTTCTTAATTACTACCTCTCCTGTTAGCAGATAACTATTCAATGATGCTGTTACTAGATAGCTATTCAATGAGATTTATGTAGATAAATTTAGTTATATTCATTTATTTCATGTATAGTTTGTCATGGTAAATTTCTCATAATAAATATTGTATTCTGAACAATAGAAGTATATAAGGATATACTTATGTTGAAGGTATGACACTCGGTTTACAATAAAGGTTTTTCTTATTATAAAATACACCTAGTTTTATTAATACATGAAAACAATAGAAAATTACAATGAGATTAAAATGTTCTCATAATCCCATCTTCTCCTCTCACCAAAGAACTCTTACCATTAACTTATAAAGGATTTCCTTCTTTATATGTAGGTTTTACCCAATTGAGATTAATATGTATGTATGTGATATATTATTTGTTATCTTGTTTTTTATGTAATTTTATATCATAATTCCATTTAATATCCAAAATTCTCTTTATAAAAGTAATTATGATTTTATATGTGCACACTTAAGAGATGTGTACATATATATAGACTAAAAATTTCAACTTAATTGTTATATCTATCAATTCTTCCAGCACAAAAGTCTCTGACCCTTGAACCTCAAATTTCTTGTAATATTTGTACAAAATATGCATTCCTGTCTCTCCCCGATATAGCTGTGATTAAAATGATATAATTTATACATCAATGACTGTCTTTACTATTATTCCTTTATAGCTGCCTGAATGAAGTGAACTCAGAACTATAGCTTCATTTCTTTTCCTCAGAAATTTGACTTAAAATGTCCCTTTTTCATTTAACAATAGTGGTTATATGTCTCATAGATGTCAAAGTGCCAATACAAAGGTAAACTCTAAGGTATATTGTATTTTCTTGAAACTTCAATTTCTTTTTGGAACTTATTTTTGATCCTGCATGTCACATAAATATAGAAAAATGCTTGATAAGATCTCTCACTTTATTAACAGTCAGTGCTTAATAGTGAATAATATGGCAGGAACTGATAACATGTGTATGATTTTTCCAAGCAACTCACTCTGATTTCCCATTCTTTAAAACTGACAATACTGATGATCAGGAAGTTAAACGTTCCATAGCAAAAATCTCCCACCCGAGGGTAAAATGTAAGAAACAAAACACTACATTTTAGGTTGATATCAATTTACCATTTAAATGATAGGTGTTTATCAGGTACTTCAGATATTTCAGATTGAAATTCCCTTGATTTTGAGAAATTCACTGTGGAGTGGTATGACAGCTATGTCCAGACATAACTGTAGTGCAATTGAAAGTCACGTAGAAGACTCATACAATGGAAACAGGTGTGAATTCCTTCCCTTCTGACTAGTAATCTCAGATAACTTACACAACATAAAAATGATGCTTTGTGATTTAAGAGCCTGTCCATTAATTTCTGAGATCACTGAACGATTCTTAGGCAAAGGAGTTTTTTTCTTTATTTTAATCCAGCAGTTGTTCCTTTAGGTCCCTAATTAGAATACGTGGGAGACATGAAGAAGGGGGGGGGGATAAAATAAAAAAATACATACATTCGTACATTCTCCAAACTATCTTCTCTTTCAAAAGAAATAGCTATCTGGCTATTTCAACAGGAGACCACAAAATCTGTACATTAACTTTTGCTTTGTCATCTGAGAAATGCATTTCAGTTCAGGTCCATTTGCTGCTAAAAAATCTTTCAGAAAGCAAAAACGTAAACCAGTATTTCTTGGGTAATGTTCTGGTTGTAATAAAAATGTGGTAGCCATACATTTTTTACTCTTCCACCCAAATAAAATCATTATAATTTTTAACTTAAAATGAAGGGAATGTTACTCTTTAGAGACAAGAGTAAGCAAAAGAGTGAACAAGGAATAAAAGAAAGTAAAGCACAGTAATTTAGAAGAAAAGATATTATAACAGTAGCTATTTTTCTTTCCATTCTGTCAGTTCAGGCCTATCCTATCAGAGTATAAAGGGCTCTTCTGACAATACATTCAGAAAGAGATAATGAAACAAAGAGTTGAGAGATAACACTGAATGTATTAAAGAATTATGAAGGACTTTAACTTACTAACTAGCTTCTGACATTCTCATGTCAGAGGTCTTTATTTGCATGGATACTTTTTCAAATAAGTTAGATTAATATATAGAGATATAGAAGAAAACATGTAAGAATTAAATATGTAAAGCAAATAAATTGTACTTTCAATATTTATACGTGCTCTGCAGAAAATAAAATAGGATAATAGAAAGTTATTTATGTTTTATTGGCATCAAAGTTGAGACTTTAAATCAGAGAGAAACATTTGTGTAAATAGATAATGCTTTTGTGCAGAGAATTAATACAGAGAAACTGAGAAAGCACTTCAGAGCTGTTGAGAATAGCAAAACCTGGTGAACAATTTTTAAGAAGATCATGGTCTACTGTGAAAGAAACTGGGAAACAAAGTTTAGGAGATGGAAATGCAAGGTCAAGAAAAGAGTTGTTGCATTAGTAAAGGTGAAAAGTGAGGATGGTGGTCAATGAATGTGAAGATAGCAGAAATGGAGAGAAATATATTTTCAGGTAAAATGGGGTACAAATACCAGTGCACTGAATATGGAACAGAAATCAAGCATAACCGAAGTTTGTGGTAGGAACCACTAAATAGTTGTTGGTATAACTTACTGTTTGAGTCAGATTTTTCACTGCTGTGACTAAAAGACTTGACAAGAACAATTTTAAGGAGGAAAAGTTTATTTGGGGACTCAAAATGTCAGTGGTCTCAATCCATAGACAGCTGGCTCCATTACTCTTCTACATCATGGTAGAAGAATATGGTGGAGGAAAGTGGCTCAGGAGATGGTGATCAGAACGCAGACGGAAAAAGAGCTCTGCTCAACAAAGACAAAATATATACCCAAAATATATACCCTCAGAGTCCGACCTCCTCTAGCCACACCCTACCTGCCTAATTGGCATCCAGTTAATCCTTGCCTGCAGATTAGGTTGAGGCTCTGATTAGGTTAAGACTCTCCCATTTGTCTCACCTCGCAATGTTCTTGCATTGTCTCACATATGAGCTTTTGGGGAACACTCAATATTGAAACCATAACACTTATTGAAATGGGGAATCTTGTTGAAGAAACAGATGAAGGGAGTTGTGGGAATTAGTCAAGAGTAAGGAAAAAATTTTCTCAGTCATGTGAAACTCGAAATTCTTATACAACAATCAAGTAGAAAAGTGAAATGTGAAATGCGTGTTTTTGTGTGTGTAAAATTGTACATATTAAGGTGGCACCATGTAATGTTTCAATACATGTATACATTATGCGATGTTTAAACAACTCTTTCTCTTTGTTGATCATTTATTTATGATGAAAACTTTCAAGATTCTTCCATCTAGCTATTCCAAGTGTACAGTATGTTATTATCTGTAGTCACTCTGCTATGAAGTAGCACACAAGAACCTCTTGCTGTTAACCAACTGTAACTCAGTATCCATTGACAAACTTTACTCATCCGTCCCCTTCCCTACTTTCTCTGGCCTCTGGTAAGCAACCACTCTATGCTCAACTTACATGATATCAACTTTTTTATGTTGCACGTGTGAGAGAGAGATCATGCAGTAGTTGGTTTTATGTGATTGTTGTTGTTTTGAGTCTTTTTAAAAATTTCTGATTCATTCTTGATAGTTTTTTTACAGTATTTCCAAATTCATTAACTGCTTCTTCTGTAATGATTAATCCAATGTCAATCCTCAAAAATGTATTTTATACTCACATTGAATTTTTCATATCTAGAAGTTTTATTAAAGTTTCTTTTTATCTTTCACATTTATATTTACTATTTTCAATCTTTCCTCTGGCTTCTGAAACACAGAGCATGCATTTTTAAAATGTTTTTGCTGCTAATTTTAACATCTGCACCAATTCAGATTGGTTTTAATTGATTATCCTTCTTGTTAAAGGTCATATTTTATTGCTTCTTTGCATGCCCACAATTTTTATTGAATACCAGACATTATAAATTTTATCTTGGGTGTTGTGTGCTTTGATATTCTCTCTCCATTTTGAGATATGGTTAAGTTAGGTTGAAATAGTTTTTTTTTTTCTAGTTTTGCTTTTAAACTTTGCTACTCCTACTGAGGCAATATTCTTATTCTTCCTTATACATTGTGCATTATGAGGGTTTTCACTCTGGCTCTGTGGAATGAGCACTATTCAAAGTCAATTTCTTGTAGTCACATGGATGTTCCTTCCCCTCACATATTTGTGCTGATCTGCATTCAAACTACTTTTTAAGAAGGCCTTCTATAGATATTGATAGTTCTTTCCACATAGTTGTCTTTTCTCTGGTACTTTGTCCAAGAATTCCAACCGCCTTATCCTTCCCAGACTTCCAGGTTCATTGCCTATAATTAAGAAGACTGCTGGTCTGCCTGGATACTTCTGTCTGTACCCTGACCTGGGAACCTCCTCCAGAAAATTGTTTAGGAAAACCAAGAAGTTTACCCCACTTTCTCCCCAACTCTCAGAAATTACTGGCTTTGATTGCTTGATGTCCAATATCTTCAGAATTATTGTTTCATCTGTTTTATTTGTTTTAAAAATCTTTTCCAGTGAGTATGTAAATCTGGCTTCTATTAATCCATCTTGATCATAAGTAAAGTCATCAGCTACTATGTTTTTAAATATGGATAGAATATTTTTCTTTGCAGTAACTCATAATTGGATTCTACCAGCAATGAATCATGATTTCTGGTGTCTAGGAACCAAGTCTTTTTAAATCTTCTTTGCCTAAATATGTATATTGTCTATGAAAATATATAAGAGATTAGCACCCTGATAGCTTAGAAAAAAAGAAACTATTGAAGGAAGTTATTCCACTTTTTGTGTTTGGAACCATGAGTTGGAACAATGAAAGCTATCCAGTGGCAAGATGATGCTAGAACCTCTGTCTTACTACTAGAGGTCTATTGTACTTAATTTTATTAAATACAATCTTATTGGAATATCTTAGAAGTAAGTGGACTCAAACTTCAGCTTTATTCATGTTTAAGGTCAAGGAAAATCTCCATCTCTTGGTTTTTCTAGCTCTATGTTCACCTGTCATTCTGTCAACTATTCGAGATTTCAATGAATTGATAAACATACATTTGTAGAACAAACACACACACACACACACACACACACACACACACACACACAAATCACTATTAATAAGACCAAGTCTTATTACCTGCCAGTTTTATTGTGAGGCTTAATTCTGGTTTGTCAAAATTTTTTTCATTCATAGCTGAAAGTCAATTGAAAAAGTGGGAGTTATGGTGATTATAGGGGAACTCCAAAAACATAGCCATACATGCTTAAGACATAAATTCCAATTTTAGCCATTTAAAAACATATAATTAATGTCTCACTGGTATATTATGGCAGCATTTGAACTCTTATTTAAGCATTTTAAATAATTGAGCATTAAATAACAATAAAAGCAAAATAGCAGTTTCTTGGTGATGCTGCTGCCAACAAGGTCTTAAGTCGGGATTTTGCCCCCTGTCAAAACTTGCCTTTATTCCTGTTCTCAGCATTGCCAGTAAAATGTTCTGAATAAATAATTTCTGTTCCACAGTCCAACTGCTTAAATTACTCTCTCACACAGATTTTATTCCTAGGGAAAACTAACATTATTAACTCCTGCTGGAATTAAAGTGTTCTGGCTTCCTAGACTGGTAAGATTTGCCATTTATTTGTAGATCATAACCTTTACAAAGACAAACTAGCTGTCTCTGCATTTCTCTTGGATATGGGGACATTTGTAGAGACAGTAAGGAACTGTTAGGGAAAGAGAGATAATGAAGTCACATATTAAGCCAGATGATAAATTATAAGTCACCCAACCAGTCTTTTGTTTCAAGAATAACAGGTTCAGGATCACTGTAGATTTATGGCAACTCAGTGGCATGTCACACAGAGTTCTTTTGAAACCTCTGAGCTTCAGGCAGATGGTAGATGGGGTCCTTTGCAAAAAATAAAGCCTCGAGAGATAGAAATGTATTACTGCTTCTTTTAAAAGGATAAGTGTATTTTGTTCATGGCATGATACTTAAAATTAAACTTCTAATTCAGGGCTTAAAAGTTATGGAATTTTCCTAATATTCTAGAAGATAAATAAAAAAAATTCAAAATAATAGGAAAGTCCATATTGATTCATTATGTAGAATGTAGCTTTTCATATTTTAATGACAACAATGATACAGCATTTTAAGGAGCCCAATAAAAAGTCTCTTGAGGAAGCTACCCAAAGAGCTAATAAGATATAAAACTGCCTAAACAGAGGCACAATGTCTTTAAAGGGGGAGAGGCTGTGTTCTGTGTGATTATGTCCCAGAGCATTTTATTCATCTCTAAAAGTGACGAGAAAACTGACAACTTGGAGGGGAGTCACAAGATAGTAACGAGACCACAATGCATTGAACTTGGCCAAATGTAAAATGGTTAGTCAGTGAATGGAGATGTCTGGAGCACAATTTGACAGTTATCTTTCTTTATCTGAAGCACTGTCATTAGGATTTGATCTTAGTATGGGATTCTCCATGTCAGAGGTGGAAGAGACACCTCTGTCACAGGGAGGCAGAGTCTGCTCCACAAAAGGCAAAAGTCTCCAAAGAGATCAGAACTACCAAAACTGTGCTCCAACAATGTGGTAAGTCTCCAAAGATGTGGTGAGGGTGCCACCAATGGGGTTCAGGGTTTTAATCAAGATGATCTGAACTTCTACCAAGTCTCTGACTTTTATTTGTTTTAAGGAGAATTGAGATTTACCAAGATACTCATTGGAACCAGTGAAAATTCATGATTAACCAAAAATTACGTTTGAATGTGTAGAGATTACTAAAATAGTGGTACTAAATTCAAAGATTGTTGTAGATGTGTCCTATTCTGTTGCCAGCTACCACCCTCTGTGAGATTGCCTTGTTAACAAGATATGCCTTTTTCCAAGAGCATGTTCAGGCCTGGGTCAGCTTATATCCAATGATTAATTAAATCAGGAGAATAAACTCCAGCCCCCTAGCCTCAACTCAGAATGATGCTAAACAAGCCATACCAGCTTTATATTTCCTTTTTAAGTAGATTAAAGTCATATTCTGAGTATGCTATAATCCATATTCTCAGATTGGCAAATCCTTCCTCTTTCTCTTCACCTTAGAAGTATTTATCCTTGGAATTTTTTCCTATAAAAATGCCTGCAAGTTGCTTTCCATGTTGGTCTGGTGCTTGGAGATATGGGAGAAGCAAAAAGCTAGGATTTAGATGTTGAAGTTAGATTTTGTGCATTCCTGACAATAAGGACCCTATCTTTGGTACTGAATGTACAGCACAAAGTATCCATGTAACTACAAAACACAGCAGGAAGATATCTGGGGTTGATGCACTTAAATTTTTTGGTTCCTCAGATTCTGCTAAACCCTGTGAGACTGCCAAAGTGGGACATTCTTTTATGTTCAGGTCTGTGCCTCACCCTTTCTTTTTGATTTTCTTTTTTTTGTGTGTGGGGAGGGGACTGCAGTATTTTTTATTAGTTCTTTTTACTTCTATAAAACATTAAGAGTCATTTTCTGACATAATTTTAAAAAATGGAACTTATTTTTCTCTAATATACTCTCAAGTGCTTCCCCTTTCCCTCTCCTCCCTCTCCCTGTTCTCTTTCCCCTGCTCTGTTAGTCTTCCTGCTATTTACTTATATATATATATATATATATATATGTTTTTTAAACTAAGGTCTTGTGGATATGCAAACATAATGGTGAGATTCACTGTAGTATATCACCCTTTCTAAAATTATTTTTTAATTTATTGTATAAAAATGGGATACAACTTTCATTTCTCTGGTTGTACATGAAGTAGAGTCACATCGTTTGTGTAATCATACATGTATGTAAGGTAATTATGTTTTATCTCATTCTATTATCATTCCTTCCACTGCCCCCTCCCCATCCCTCCTTTGCCTCTGCATGATTCATCCTTCCTCCAATCTGGCCTTACTCCCTTTCTCCCCACAGCTCCACTCCACCATTATGTATCATCATCCACTTATCAGAAAATCATTCTGCCTTTGGATTTTGGGGATTGATTCATTCCACTTAGCATGATATTCTCCAACTCCATCCATTTACCTGCAAATGCCATAATTTTATTCTTCTTTATGGTTGAATAATATTCCATTGTGTATATATGCCACAGTCCTTTATCCATTCATTTATAAAAGGGCATTTACGTTGGTTCCACAATCTAGCTATTGTGAACTGAGCAGCTATGAACATTGATGTGGCTGTATCTCTGTAATATGCTGATTTTAAGTCCTTTGGGTATAGGCAAAGGAGTGGGATAGCTGGGTTAAATGGTGGTTCCATTACAAAATTTCTAAGGAGTCTCCATATTGCTTTCCAGAATGGCTGCACCAATTTGAAACCCCACCAGCAATGTATGAGTGTACCTTTTTCCCCACATCCTCCACAATACCTATTGTTGCATGTATTCTTGATAATAGTCATTCTAATTGGGGTGAGATGAAATCTTAGGGTAGTTTTGATTTGCATTTCTCTTATTACTAGAGAAGTTGAACATTTTTTTCATATATCTGTTGATTGCTTGTAGATCTTCTGTGAAGTGTCTGTTCATTTCCTTAGCCCATTTGTTGATTGGGTTATTTGTATTCTTGGTGTAAAGTTTTTTGAGTTCTTTATAAATTCTGGAGATTAGTGCTCTATCTGAAGTGGGTATGGCAAAGATTTTCTCTCACTTTGTAGGCTCTCTCTTCACATTGTTGTCGATTGTTTCCTTTGTCAAGAAAAAGCTTTTTATTTTGAATCTATTCCATTTACGGATTCCTGCCTTTATTTCTTGTGCTTTGGGAGTCATTTTAAGGAAGTCTGGTCCTAAGCCAAAATGATGAAGATTTGGACCTACTTTTATCTTCTGTTAGGTGCAGGGTCTCTGATCTAATTCCAAGGTCGATCCATTTTGAGTTGAATTTTGTGCGGGGTAAGAGATAAGCGTTTAATTTCATTTTGCTGCATATAGGTTTCCAGTTTAACTGCACCATTTGTTGAAGAGGCTATCTTTTCTCCATTGTATGTTTTTGGCACCTTTGTCTAGTATGAGATAACTGTATTTATGGGGGTATGTCTCCGTGTCTTCTATTCTGTACCACTGTTCTACCTGTCTATTTTGGTGCCAATACCATGCTGTTTTTGTTACTATTGCTCTATCGTAGAGTTTAAGGTCTGATATTGTGATACCTACTACATCACTCTTCTTGCTCAGGATTTTTATGGCTATCCTGGGTCTTTTATTCTTCCAAATGAATTTCATGATTGCTTTCTCTTCTTCTATGAGGTATGTCATTGGGATTTTAATTGAAATTGCTTTGAATTTGTATAGCGCTTTTGATAGTATGGCCATTTTGATAATATTAATTCTGTCTATCTAAGAACATGGGAGATCTTTCCATCTTCTAAAGTTTTAAAATTTCTTTCTTTAGCGTTCTATAGTTTTCCTGCAGAGGTCTTTCACCTCTTTTTTAGATTGATTACCAAATATTTTATCTTTTTTGAGGCTATTGTGAATGGGGTAGTTTTCCTAATTTCTCTTTCAGAGAGTTTATCGCTTACTAGGCTAACAACTAGATTAAAATAGCACATTAACATGTTCAAGGATGTCTTTTGTTTTCTAAAGGAGGAAAAGAAAATATCATCAAAGAACTGTAGGACCTATAAAATATATAAAAGCAAGATATGCAGAAAATATAAAGAATTGGGTTTTACAGATATAGGGGCATAGGGGAGACCAAAGGGGGTGTAGGGTACAGGAAAAAAGTTTATTGATATGGAAGCACACCCACAGGACATAGTAGTTACCACTGTCACAGTAACCCTGGGAGAAAGGGCTAACACTTTTCAGATGACTGTTAGAGAAAAACAAGAATTTCCTGACCTTTGAAGTTAAAACGTTTGTAATAGTAGCCTGAGAAACTGATATATTTTAGCATTTACTTCAAGGACACACACACACAAAAGGTACTGCAATGGCAGTTCCCCTTATATTTAATTCTCCAAACTAACTCCCACAAAAAATAGGAAGTTGACAGTAAATTTGTCAAAATGTTTATCCCTTATCCAAAATGCTTAGAATCAAAAGTGTTTCAGATTTCAGAATTTTCATTCTTTTTAAATTTTGGAATATCTGCATATACATGGTGAGAGATGATGAAATGGAACACAATTCCAAACATAAAATTCATTCATATTTTATGTACATTTTATACCCATAGTCTGAAGGTAAAATTATATAAACATTATTTTAGCGTGCCTCAGTTATGACTATGACTTGTCACATGAGCTCAGATGTGAAATTTTCCATGTGTGTTGTATCACAATCAGATTTTGGGGCATTTTGGATTTTTGGATTAGAGATGCTCAACCTGCCATATTCCAATTTCAAGTTTCATAATTTTGATTCAATAAATTAACACAGTCTCAGTACCTGGTGTGTGAGATCTGGCTAACACAACTTTTCAATTTATATGAGAAAAATAGAAATAATTCACATTCAGTTGGAACAGACATCAATACAAATTTATAATATCATTCCATGGTCATATTAACTCTCAGCTTTCTGTATAATATATTCTGTGGAGATTCAGAATCCATAGACATTCACTAGAACATCCCATTAGTCACTATATTGATGACATTATACCATTCAGATGAGAGAAGCCACCATGGCAATTATACGGAAGGCCTCTGAAAGACACATGCAAACCATAATATTAAATTTTTTTTTTTGAGATCTGGTGGTGTGAGTTGTTCCATAAAATATCTTTCAAAATGAAGAACAATTAGTGCATCCTGCATCTCTCATCATAGAGAAGGAAGCCTCATACCTATTTGATTTCTCTGGTAATTGTATGGAGTGACATGAAAAGCTGCAAAGTCTCCATAGCTCACAGAGCAGGAAAAGGCTCCATTTTCCAGAATTGGGTGCAAGTGGCTTTATGTTTGGGCCATTCAAGTTGAAAGGCCCTGTGGTGGTCTTAGAGTACCTCTGATAGGAAAATATATTATGCTGGATTCTTGTCCTGCTTAATGGGAAACGACAGTGCAGTCTTTAGGGCTCTAGAGCAAGGCTATACCACCAACAAAGTAGAACTAAATATCTAGAATAACACTTCCTGGTTGTGATATTGACCTTGCTAGAGATACATTGTAAGATGACAGAAATGCTCATCTATACCACAGGAAAGACAAGGATAGAGGCAGAGAGATCAGTCAGGAGGTTGTTATAACAGTTCAGCAAGGTAAAATTTGTTGTGTTAAGAAGTGTTTAGATTCTGAATATAACTTGAAGATTTTGCTGCTGTAATATGCTAGAGGATTGAGTGTAAAGTAGAAACAGAGGAAGTAGGATAAAAGTTCTGGGGCTTGAACAAAAAGGAAAATAGATTGACCACATATTCAAATGTTGAAGACTGTGAGAGAAGACTTGTAAAGGACAAGGGCCAGAACTGTAAAACAGAGAACTAATCCAAGTTCAGATGCAGACATACTGAATTTGAGACACACCAGGCATCCAAGTAGAGATGTTAAATAGGAAGATTACATACAAGACTAGAGTCCAGAGGAGTCATTCAAGCTGTAGAATAAAAACTGGAACGTAATGGTGGTAAGTGAATTGAAAGCCACGTGTCTGTATGGGATCATTAAGGGGAGAAGAAGCGATTAAAAAAAAAAATTCAATGCCTGAGTGCTGGAATAGTCTCATGTGTAGAAGTAAAGGAGATGAGGGGGAGCAAGCAGCACAGCCAAGATAACATAGTCAGAGATAAGAGGAAGACAAGGAAGCAATCAGTTTTTCCAGAAGAAGGAAGGGAAGTGTTTCAAGGAGAAAGTGATGAACTCTGTCACATTCAGCTGCTAAGGAGGATGACCCTCTCATTTTTAAATCTGCTTTACTTTGGCATTTTCTGCTTCTTTTCTTCCTTATGAAAACTCATTTGCTTTCCCCCTTCCTCTTTTCCTCCTGAACAGATGTTATCAGGGTTCTTCAAATACAGTAGTATCTTTTTGGCAACTCATGTCCTCTAAAGCAGAAAAGGCCTCTTTCTGGTTATAAACACAAACTAAGTCCCATCATAATTTACACTTGACCTTGTATTTCCTCCAAAGAATTTTCAGTTCCTTTTAGACATTACCTCATTAATCCTGAGATATAATACGTAGACATTAAAATTTATTTGGATGCACATGTGAAGAATTAATTGCCTAAAATAGGCCATGTAGAACATTTGAAATAAATAAAACAAATTTATCTGTAGACAAAGTCTGATGATTCTCATAAGCTCTTATACATAAATATTCATGAAAATCACATAGAATGGATCACTGGAATATCAATACTGATGTCTCAATAAGAAAAAGACCCCAAATGTTGTGCCTGATTTAAATAGGCACAGCATCATATCATCAACATGATCATCATCTCCATTATCTATGAGAAACCCTAATCAGTGTCAGCAGTGTGTTAAGCGCTTAAAATTATTATTATAATTATCAGTCATCCCATAAAATAGGTCCTGGAATTATCTATTTTAAGAGGAGAACCTTTAGCCAGCCTCAGAGACATTAAGGAACTTGCCCAAGGTCATACAGATAATAGTGATGACATGAACTGTTTGACTATAAAACCTCATAACCTAAGGATAATACCTAAATTTTGTTTAAAAAACTCTTTCCAAAACTTTCATGGAAGCCAAAAGGAGAAATTTAGAGAATGTGATATAGAAAACGAAACCAAACAATAACAACAAAAAAAAATGTAAAAGTTGGATTTTTGAATAAAATTAATGAATGTATTTAAAAAACAAGTAAAATAATAAAGGAAAACAGACAAATAAAATATCTATATTTGTTTTTATTTATCTATCTACCTACCTATCTAAGCTAGTATAAACTTAAAACTTGAAATTGATCTGGAGCAAGAAAAGAAAATTACAGAACAATCTCAGTTATTAAAATAGATGCAAAGGTCTAGCAAAATAAAAATAGTAAAATATGTGATGAAATATGTACTTTTAAACTATTCTCTCTAATTCACATTCCTGGAACAATTTCATTCTGTTTTCATATTGTCTAAAACATTCTTCTTAACTACCACTTATTTCCAAATATTATTTTGCTTATAAATTTCTTATTTTATTATTCCTTTGTCCAAGGAAACTCCAAAAGCAGAGTTTTTATAGGGAAAGGCAAATCACAGAATGATATTTAGTCAGGAATTGATTTGACCACATTTGAGCTTTTCCAGGATTATTCTGCCCTTCCTTTATAGGATATACCACAATGGAAAAACACACACTGGGAAACCAGTTAGGATGTTCATTCTTGGCAAATCTGTAATGAATATATGACTGCCTATAATGCATGAGATTAAGCTGAAATACAACAAATTCTGGAGATTCAGTTGTTTAGATAAGATTAAAGCTTTCCTCTACATTTTGGAGGAAATATTTGGCTATTATTCAGCTATATAAATTGTGTTAAAGAATTATTAGATAAAATTGTTGGATGAATACAGTCAGCCACACAAGTTCAAAATAAATAAATTTTTTTCTCAATAGATTTAATAATAAAGTCACTAGTTGTAAAATAATGTAGAAAGATACACTGAAAACAATTCTTACATAGGTAAGATAAAAGGAAATATTAAATTTAAAGTTAATAAAATTATGGAATTTTAATAAAATGAAAAATAAAGCAAGTACAAATCCTGTTTGAATATATTAGACCATTTTATGTCATATATAAAAATGACTTTAATAACCATAGATAATTTTTTATTTTTTTGATAAAGCATTTTCTTTAAAATAATATTTGTATTGGTAAAATCATAAAAATAGATTTTCATATATGAGAATATTTTATTTCTTTTAAAATATATTTCACATTCATTGTTCCAAAAAATTAAATGCAAAGTATTCATGTTATATAAACAGTTATTTATGTGTGTATGTGTGTGCGTATGTTCTTTTTGTTGTTGTTGTTGTTTTTTGTTTTTTTTGTGGTGCTGGGGATTGAACCCAGGGTCTTGTGCATGCAAGGCAAGACAAGCACTCTACCAACTGACCTTATTCCCAGCCCATCTATGTGTTTTGAGTACATATCTAGATGATGAATTTGTTGTTTTTTTAAATGTTAATTACTTTTTTGAAAATTGCTATGGCATCAATGACTCTAGTTAGCTTGTAACACTGAAGTTGACCCCAGTCTTGTATGCTGCTAAGAACGAAGAGGTTAAAACCATGGGCTCTGGAGACAGAGGCCAGGTTCAAATCCTAGCAGTTCCATTTATGGCCTTGGGTAATGTTGTAGGTTGAAATATGTCTCCAGAAAAGATGTGTTGGTCCTCATATCTGGTGCCTCTGAATGTGACCTTATTTGGAAAGCAGGTCTTTGCAGATATAAGTAAATTAAGTTTAGGCCATTAGGCCTTCCCTAATCCAATATGACTTGGATCTTTATAACAAGTAGAAAAACAGAAAGAACTTACAGGGAGAGAATTCCCTGTGATGACAAAGGCAGTTTGAAATAAAATGATGTGTCCAGATTGCTGGCAACGCCAGAAGCACTGAGAGAAGTATAAAACAGGTTCTCCCCAGGGCCTCCAGAAGGAACATGGGCCTACAGACACCTCAGTGTCAGACTTCTGGCCTCCAGAATTGTAGAGAACAGATTTGTAGTTTTCAGCCACCCCGTTTGTAGCAGTTTGTTATAGCAGCCCTAGGAGACCTGTACTAATGTGTGTTATTTTCATAATTTCCTTCTTTAAAAAAGATAACAATTCCCATTGAGAATTTAATTTCTCTGTGGTCAGAGTTCCTTCTGTAAAATATGAATAATAACAGTAACTCTGCCATAATATTTCAAGGATTAAATGAGAGTTCATCTGTGTAAAGCACTTACACCTGTACTTGAAATGTAAACAAAGTTGCACAAGTATTTGCCATTTTATTATTAGATTTGATAATCCTTGTAAGGTGATTAACATAGTGCTTAAAACAGGGTAAGTACTTTTAAAATATTATTTACTATCCTGATTAAATAGTAAATATATGTAAAAACTCACAAGGTACCTCAAACATAGCAAACCTTCAATAAATTTGTGCCATTATAATTAATTAGTTTTGAAAATAAAGTAATTAATTTATCCTTTAAGTTATTACTGAGTTTCATAACGAAGGTGCAACATTAATCTTTTAAATGCTAAAATAATTTGCTTCAAACTTAGTAGTTTACGCCTTGATGAACTCTGAAATCTGTATGAATTGTTAGTCTATGTAATAAATTTAAAAATCCAATGAAGCAATTTCATTTATTCTTTAAATAGGCAAAGATTAGAATTACATAACTACTAGCCAAGGAATACACTTATCTAGAAACATTTATACATTTATTAATAGCCAGCGATGGTGCTACACTAAGCAAGGAGATAAAATGAATGGAATTTCACTTGCCACCAGGCTAGTAGGCCATTAAAATGGTAGCTAATCAAGATGAGGTGGAAAAATGAACAGTGTCATGCAGGATGGGGAAGTGCACTGGGGACATGGCAGGACAGTTAATTTAAAATGGGCAGCAGACCAGCACTCTTAGGAGAGATACATTACCAGAAAAAAACTTAAATTCAGAGCCTACCAAACAGATCCATTTCCTAACATAAATTGTGATTATGAAAAAGATTGCCTTGTTTATAGGAAATAAATATTGGAGTATTTATGGGAAAAGTGATAAAACCATACTTGTGATTAACTTTTAGCTAGTTCAGTAAAATATTACATATTTGTATAATAATGTATACATGTACATATATTTGCATACACACATATTTATTAAATGGAGAGATAAAATGTGGCAGAATATTAACAATGTAGGGAACTAGGTAAAGTTATAGAAGAATTATTTGTGTTATTTTGGGAATTATACTATACATTCTAAAATTATGTCAAAGGAAAAAGTTGGAAACAAAGAATATGTCAAAAAATAGAAATTCACTATCAAATACAGATGTTCAGATTAGTCACTTAGATTATTAAATTATGTTTGATGACTGACTTAATGTATGATTTAGGTAGAGTCAGCCACACTAATTTGGGAATAAATGGGAAGCAGGTATATAGATATCCATTTTATAGATATTTTTACCCAATCATAATTAACTTGCAAACTCGTAAGCATTTCTCCACATTTTTCTCCTAACAAAATAACACTTAAAAATACAAATAAAATAATAGGGTTTTTAAAAAGTCATTGTTTCTGAGCCTTGTTTAATTTCATCCATCTAGAATCACCTGTTTATTACTTCTCACAGCTCTGCAGAAAATTGAACAAGGGAATGTATGCAAATAAATATTAGTGTATCATTTTCAGAAGCTACAACACTAAAGAAACTAATTTAAGTACATTTTGTTTCTATAATCAGAATTGCCTGATTGTTTGGTGAGTCTGTTTCTCTTCTTTTTAGGGAGAATTTTTCCTATTACTCTTATAGATACCGTGTGGACCACCAGATGTTATTTTTATTTAGTATTTTTCCAAAGGAGGTTTTTATTGTGTACAATAGGCTTTAAACTGGAAAGCTGCCAAATTGATTATAATTTAAGTCTTGATATTACAGATGAATCTCTTGGTATCATAAATCATTTTTTGAAAATATCAATGCATCCAAAAGCCACAACAAAACAAATTCAGGTCCAAAGATCACTATGCCATGTCAAACAAAAAGTTTAATGTCAGTATATCAGACCAAGCTTCAGTTATCTTTAGATAAATTCAATTAAACTTTTTATGTATGTGTATCCAACTTCATCCATCTACAGAATAAATTCTTGATCTCTGATGTAGATATATTCCCATTTATCAGGTAGTTTTTCATCAATAAGTCTGCCTTCTACAAAGTATCATTAATGAAAATACATATCATAAACTGAAATCAAATCTTCTCAATTTATTCTATAAGGAAGTGGACCACTCTGCAGTAGCAGTGTATTTTAGTGATAGTGACAATATACAACCAGCCAAGATCTTTTTTCTAAGCAACAGTGAAACCCTTCCATGCAAGTAAATGAACATTCTTATCTCAATTGATTTGATAACAAGCAAAAGAGGTGGAAGGAGCTGTAAATGAATTTTAAAATTTATTGACTCAATTATTTATTTTGGAGTGTTTCCCACTCCAAATGTTAGTGCTTTAAACACAACTGCCATTTATTTGTTCATAGAACCAGTGGTGGGCGACTTGGAGGGAGCTCAGTGGGTATAGCTCCTCAGTTCTCCTTGTAGCATCAGCTGGACTCTTGTTGCAGTGGGTCAATGTGTAGGTCAGAGGTTGGTACTGGACAGCTTCATGCACATTGCTGGTCGTTCCATCCACACAGCATAACCTGCTGCCATCTTTTTTTTTTTTTTTTTTTTTATTTATTTATTTTTTTTTACGTTTACATAGGGTAATGATGTTTATTATATTTTTCCCCTCCCCCCCACCCCTCCCACCCCTCCCACCCCTCCCACCCCTCTTTTCCCTCTACACAGTCCTTCTTTCCACACAGCATAACCTGCTGCCATCTTTGATTTTTTGTTTGTTTTTTATTTTTCTTTCTAATAGGACTACAGATACTAGACATACCATTGAATGGTAGATTTAAAAAGTTTAACCTGTTATTCTACCACTGTGTTGGTATGTAGAAGTCATGTTAAAGGGAGGGAAATTCAACTCCACTTCTTTGTGGGAGGAATTACAAATTCACATTGGACAAAATGTGTGTAACAGGGATAAGAAGCATTGTGGCAGCCATCTTTGTATAGTCTACTACTTGGACATAAAATGACTAGGAATTTTTTTCCTTAAAGAATGATTCTATACGTACAGTTTTGTGAAATTTTCAACAACTATTCCCTGTCCTTAGCATTGTTGTTCCTAACAGCTTAACATTGACTTCAAAAAATTGTCCTGACTCTAGGCCACTTGTTTTATGTGCCTTATGCTTAAGAAGATCATGACTCCAGTTCAGCTTTGAATAAATTCCTACTCTCTTAGATCCACAAAGAGTGAATGCTGTTATGCATAGATTTGTGTACCCTGTTCTCCAATATCACTATAAAAATACTGAGCTTGATCCTTTTCACTCATTTTTAAAAATTCCTACTTTTCTATAAAAACAGACCCCATCACAATATTTCTAACACTACACGTTCTCTGGATATTTATTTTTTGCCAGGATATTTTAAGTGTAGCCCATTATAGTGATGGTATTTCTTAAAATCAGGCACAACCTAAAAACCTCTTTTCAGTGTTCTTTTGGACAGGCTAAAATCAGAGTGTGGGACTCCTTGAGAACAATTAGATAAGGTGAATGACCTTTCTCTGCTTCTTTCACTTATTCATGGATGAACGCATTTGTATATACCAGAAGTGGAAATAAGGAACAATCTAAGTAACACGTAGCCAAGGGTAATTGAACTTCAGGTCTAAAATCTTTATCAAGCATAGATTTCACAGCTGAGCTATTAAGAGAGAAACTTTGGGACTCACATGGAGCAAGCTTCCCCAATCTCAGGCACAGGGCAAATTTTCAAGTCCTCATTTTCAAAAAGTTGAGCTTCAGTGACCACTGCTTTATCTATGACGATAGGAATAAAAAAACACTTCCGACTGGAGAACAATGACAAAACTGATTCATGAACACTTGTTTGAGGAAAAAAAAATCTCTTTCAGAAATATGTCATTACTTTTTCCCTTCTTATTTCTATCCTGCTTTAAACTTCAACAAATTGCAGGTTTGTCCACTAAGATAGCTGTAGTCCACAGAACACAAATTAGGCTCAGTGATTAGTGATTTACACCAAGATATACTTCACTGTCGTATAATAATCTGAGATGGAGGACTGGGGTGCCCCCTGGGTACTGCCTTCTCTCTTGCCACTCTTTCCACTTCTTCTTGGTCAGTGGGCTTCCCATAACTAGGACCAGCTATAGAGAAAATAAAAGAGGTTGCAGAAGCAAGCAGATTCATCTCAGGAACATGGTCCAGAAGTTATTCACAAAACTTGTGGTACAAGCTATTTTCCAGAATTATTATCCAACCTAATTCCAAGGAAGGATATGAATATGGAACTTGTCTGGAGAGAAGCAAAGAGCCAGCTAAAGCAACATGGGTAAGGTTCTATTACTTAAAGAAAAAAAAAAAAAAAAAAAAAAAGAACCATGAAACAGGAAGAAGAATGAATTCTGGAGGAGAATGGATTCTGGAAGACTATTTGCCATCTCAATCTCATTATTCAAATATATTGTGAACACAGGAATCAGTCACCACCAGAGCAAATGTGTGCCATTGAATTTCGAAATCCTATCAGGACAATGGTTCTACTAGAATTAGCTCAAGAAAGTAATTATGGATATGTGCAAAGATTTTGCTACAGTTGTAATCATTGCATTATTAATAATGTGAGAAAAAAATCCTCCAACTCAACAATAGGTGATGTTTTATAAATAGATGGCTTATTAAATACACTGAAAAGCAATATTAAAATATAGGTTGACATATATTTATAATTAGAATATTACTTAGAATATTGAATCAATTGTTTTCATAGATTACCAAAGTAACATGAATGACATGGAAAGACATTTAAAATGTATTATTGAGTGGGGAAAAACGGGTATAACATAAACATGGTATCGTTTTATTTTATATAATTTTGTAATTAATATACACAAGGTATATAATCATATTATTAAAGTCAAATCTTAATATTGACTATGTCTCTATATGGTCATATTCATTCTTGTTTTGTTAGAAGCATGGGATTATTTTATAAGAAATAAAATTCTTTTCAAAAATTCTTTTAATAACAAAGTAAATATATCAACGGACAATTAGTGCAAAACAGAGTTTTAATGTTCTGTAAATATCACTTTATATAAAGCAATCTCTTGTCTTGGCTATGCTTTGTGAATTTAGCACAGCATTAGTGCCTGATGAATCACTACACTCTGAATTTACCCTGAGATGTGTTTTGGTTGTGCTACAATAATAGGTAGAACGTGTTTTGACTGCTTCCATCTCCTTAACTGAAGCAAATATGAGAATTGATCCATTAATGTGGAAATCTAAAATCTAGCTAAATTGATTTAGGGCTGCTCACTTTCTCTTTGGGGTATCTTAATTCCTTTAGCATAGGCTCCCATTAATGATTTTTTTTTTGCATTTCTTGAAAAGACAACAAAGAGTTAAAATACATATTACCTTGGGAAAGGAAACAACACTTCAACTTACCCCCTAGGTACAATTTAAACTGGAAAATATTACTAAACAACAACTGCATAAACCACCACACTGAGTGTTTTGCCAGGAATGGATAAAAATATTTAAAACAATTTTTTTTAAATACTGCTTCTTAGGATCTGGTCAGAAGTACAGCAGTGACTTTTCTGGCTGGATTCTTCAGTGTATGAGTGGCAGAACCCCATGATACTCATTTATTTGACCCTCAGATTTCATTAAAAAGCTGGACACATAAACTCATAAAGGGCTTGTTTTTTTACCAAATGCTTAATTATGATAACTTCATCATGTTAACAACATGGATTATATTTGTTATTCCTGAAATCACTAGGCCTAACTGGTAAATATAGCCTGTCAACCTTTCCATTTCAACCCTAGTGATTCCAGAGGACATAACTTGACTGAAAATCAGCTGGAAGCATCTACTTGCTCAGGCCAACATAATTTTTGTGTTTAAGTTAAATGGTTTTCAATCAATTTAACCTTTCCCAAGGAAAGGAAGACAATTTTGACTCATTTTCTGTACTCCCCAGTAGGTTTATTTTTGTCTCCCACAAATATTCTTGGAAATTCTGATGAGTGTTTTAAATTTCCTATGCATTTTTAAGGACTGAGTGTCAATTTTGTGTGGCATCTAGTAGCCAGCTAACACCTGTAGACTAGATTTTTTTGTGTTCCTCCTGAGATGTAATAATAGGGTAAGCTCATTCTTGAATGCTTTCTTCCCTGGAGTAAAGTATGTTATTGTACTTTTTAGACAAAATTTTACTAAAAGAAACCTTGCTTTGCCTTTATAAGCTGTAAGATAACTACTACAGTGAATCTTGCTATCATGTACATCCACAAGACACTAAAAAAATAAAATAAACTATAAGTAAAGAATAGAAAGCAAAAAGATCAGTAGAGTAGAGGGGTAGAGTGAAGGTAACAGGGAGGGGGAAGGAGTTGGAGAGGGAAGGGGAAGTACTGGGGACTGCATTAGAGCAAATTATATTTTATGCCTTTATAATTATATCAAAATGAAACCTATTGTTTTGTATAACTAAAAGGAACCAATAAGAGTATTTTGTAGACCTATGAGAAAGTACATTGTTTTAAAATCTACAAAATTTTTTTAAAAAAATCCTGTATTAGAGAACTCAACATCCTCATTTTACATCCTTTCAGTTCAGCGGTATGAGAAGACTCAAAAGCATGAACCAAGATAGAAGAACCAATAGTCTGAAAGTATCTCGATTTTCCTGTAAATGGTATGGGTTAGTAGGTAGAACAGACATAAAGAGGAGTAATAATGGTAACAGTAAGCAAAAGAATGTTTTTGTCAGTCCTAGAAATATATCTTGACAATAAATATTCATAGAATGAATTCTGTAGATTATAGACTTGTTTTGTTGAGAAATACAAAATCTATTAGAAATGATATCCATTGATTGACTCACTTCTCTATAAAAAGAGGTCTGTTTAAAGAAAACATTTTTAAATCCCTTAGAATCATAGTTTATCTTTTCTTTTTTCTTTTTAAATGTATTGCTAAAATGATCTCCTGCTTTTAAATCTAGACTTTTGGTCTAAATTGCTCTATTTAACACCTCTGTACATTTGTGTGCTGCATAATATTGAATATCGATTATCTTTCCTTGTGCTATGCTTTGGATACGAGCTACCCCTCAAAACAGCTCACCTATTAGGCAATGCAGGAATATTCAGAGGTGAAATGATCAGATTATGAGAGCTGTAGCCGCATTAGTGGATTAATCAATTTGATGGATTAATAATTTGAATGAACTACTAGGTGATAACCATAGGTAGGTGGGGCATGACTAGAGGAAGTGGGTCGCTGGGAGAGTGCCCTTGGCTCATATCTAATCCTCTCTTTTCCCTTCTCTCTCTCTCTCTCTCTCTCTCTCTCTCTCTCCCTCCCAACATCCATAAACTGAGCATCTTTCCTCCACTATGCCCTTCTGCCATGATGTTGTTGTGCCTCAGTTCAGGTTGAGAGGAAGGGAGTCATCCACCCTCAGACTGAACCTCTGAAACCATAATCCCAAATTAAAATTTTCCTCTCTAAGTTATTCTGATCAGATATTTCGGACACAGCAACAGAAAGCTGACTAACACACCTATGAACATATGTTCTAGAAATTAAAGGGCATTTCAATATTAAAATAAAAACTAATGAAATAAATTGATTTATCAGAATATAAAAGAATAATTATATAATTATCTCAATAGATGAAGAACAGTTATTTGAAAGTAAGATTAATATAGCAATGTTTGGAAATAAGGAAATAACAGAATGCCTATTAAAATCTTTAATGTGCTTTTGCCACTAAACTGTACGCTTAAATGATGAAGTTTATGTTATGCACATTTTGGTACAATAAAATAAAAAATATTTTTTGTTGTACTAGGGATTGAACCTGGGGTGATTAACCACTGAGCAACATCCCAAACCTTTTTTAAAATATTTTTTACTTAGAGACAGGGTCTCACTGAGTTACTTAGGGCCTTGTTAACTTGCTGAGGCTGGCTCTGAACTCACAATCCTCTGCCTCAGCTTCCTGAGCTGCTGGAAGTACAGGTATGAGCTACTGCACCCGGCTTATACATAATTCTTTAAAGTAAGTGTGGAAGGATACAAATATTTATGTAATATCAGTAACCTATACTAAAAGTTATGTACTAAATTTTTTGAATAACTCAACGAAAATTTAATTTTTAGTATTACCATATTTTAATCACTCTAATGTTACAGCATTCAAATGTCTGTGTGAGGTTCAGGGAATGGAAATTATTTGCCCATTTCCACACAACTACTGGGTGATGAATGCCAGAATTCAACCCTAGTTCATCTGACTCTGAAACTGATGTTCATGAAACTTTTGCTCTTGTGCTCACTGCCCTGAATATAAAAAGACATATAAACATCCAAGAAGAAATCTGGCCAGCCAAAATGTGTCCACGTCGTAGTTCCTGGAACCTGAAAATATTACCTTATTTGGAAAAGAGGTCTTTTTAGATACAATTAAGTTAGGATTTAGAGAGATTACCCCAGATTATCCAATGGGTTGTAAAACCAATGAAAAGTGTGCTCATAAGAAACAGCAGGAGAGATTTGACAGAGAGAAGAGGAGGCAATGTGTCTCAGAGGCATAGATTAGAAGGATACTGTCACATCACTCCAGGAATGCCTGGAGTCACCAGGGGCTGGAAGAAGCAATGAACAGAATCTCCAGGTGGAGTCTTTGTAGGAAGGGTGGCCTTATCACACCTCATTTTTGATTTCTGGTTTCCAGATTGAGATAATAATTTCTGTTATTTTAATTAAAAAATTACCTACAGGAAATAGCAAACTCAATGATGAAAATGTATAGGTATGGTCTTTAGAAGAGGAAAAACCAAGAATGCTTCCTGTTGCTATGTCTACTGAACTGCACTAACTCATCCAAGAAGGCAGCAGAAAGCAAGAGAGAAAAGCCCAAACTCTTCTTGTTGGAAATCAATGGGAAAAGACATCACAAAACCCCAATCTATCATTTTTCCTAGTGGGTTGGTGAACCTTTGCTGTCACCTTTCAGATTTGTCAATGAGCACTAGAATACCTTGGGGACAGAGCAGACTTTGTCACGTTTTCCACTTTGCTCCTCTGTCTTCCTGTACTCCCACTGCACGCTTCCCTCATTCTTCACCTCACTCCTTGCACCAATTCTGCTGCCTGGAGGAATTATGAAATTCTAGTAAGAGATGATCTGTTGGGATCATTGTTGATTGTCGCAATTGGAATTCTTCTATTAATTATTATATTTGTTGGATATGTCGGGAGCCGTTGGTTTAACTTACTATATCACCGCAGTAAATGTAAGCACATTAAATCAACACCTTACATAACTAAGGGTAATTTATTTTTAAAATGTGATATGTTTGTGATTTCAGATATTAAAGGCAAATTTTTACACTTACTTCAATCAGATTATAGCACAGACTATCTCTTCAGCAGATGGGGTGACAAAACAAAGCTAGGTCTTCAACTTGCAAAAACAAACACGAGGAGGAAGAATTGAGCTAATGGAAAAGCAGAAACTGATGTTCAGCTCCTAAGTTCAGCAGACTGAAACATTGACACACCACACAGAACTCAGAACTAGTGTTTGTTGATATGTATGAGCCTTTTGTTACTTTCCATACATCCAAATACGGTCACTTTTTTCTGGAGGTTGCAAGAGGCCGGTTTCTGTAGTTTGCTTTGTGGTCTGGACAACTCCTCTCACTTCTCTGTCTCTCAGTTTCCTCTTCTATAAAATGACTGGACTGAATGAGGGGATCTTGCAAGTGGTTGCCATTAATAAAGTTCCTCAAGTGTTTGAACACAAAGTGATCATTTCTGTTAATTCACAAGACATTTTATAAAGTGAGGGAACAAATGGTGAAATTTAACAATTTGACAAAATCATACAGTTATAAAATTAGGAAGACAAGATTAGAACCATGGTCATTCTGAGTCCCAAGTCTGCAGTGTTGACCATTATACTATTGTATTCCACCTTAACTGATCTGATTTTGACAATATATTCACTGGAATTGAGTTGTTTTAAAGTATCCCATCCAGGTTCATACCATATCCACAAAAGTCAATAACCTTAGTGTTGCCACAACATCTGTCAGTGTTAACAGACCTGTGTCAACACACACATCCCTGCCTGGAAACCTATTTCCCTTTACTGCTATGTGTAAGTGTGATCATCATAACATGAATGTGTCACCTAACTTACAATGCAAAGTATTTATTTATTATGATTAGAGTTGATTTATCTGTATATTTCACAGATATAAATTTTACAAGGCAAGGATACTTGTTTATGTTTTTTACTGAATCCCAATATCTGGAATATGAAAGTTGCTCAATAAATATTTGTTGAATGAAAGAATAATCAAGAGTAGATGCATAAATCAGTCTAAATACCTGCATTATTGAATTAGAATTCACATTTGCTTTCTGTATTATAATATTTAGTTCTATTTTCTATCATTTCCAATAAATTCTGTCTTATTTACAAACTTAGTTCTAATTTTTCTAAATATAGAATAAGCTCATGAGATATCTAGACTGTTAGCCTTAATTATAGCAGTCAAGACTCTCTGGGTTCATAGTATAAGCAAGCAGCCTCTTACAGCAGAGTATTTACCATGTACAAGTGCTGCATTTTCTATCTGTTTGTTCCACATGTCACACCTGACTCTTCACAAGCCCAAAGTTAAAATTAGTGGCCTAACATCTAGAAATATTCTATATAGATAATTTAGTCTAATCACATAATAAGTATTCAATGTGTTTTTGTTGATTGATTCTAAATTGGAGTCGACTTATTTCAAATTATCTCTCTGCCTGGGGAGCTGCTTCTGAGATTCAATACTATAAGTCATTCAGTTTCCCTTTTTAGTCACAGCTTTGCCTATGATTCCCATTATCTAATTAAGTACACTTGCACCGAAACAAACGTACTTTTTGTTTTGAAGGCATAACCATGTTGCATGCTGAGGCTCAAAGAATAAAACCTCTTAAAATTACTGCTGTTTTAGTTTGGAAGCTAATGACTACCAATGAAAAATAACCCAGCAAAGAATAAGTCACCATCTTTGCAATTAGCCTGTTCCTTCCTAGAGATCAAAATCTGCAATTAAGTTGTAAACCCTGAATTTTCAAGCATTTCTCATTAACATAGATGAAAACATAGAGAAGAGGTAGGAAATGGCTACAGGCTCAGAGGCTGTTATGGTTTGGATATGAGGCACCCACCAATAGCTCCTGTGTTAATGCAGAAGCTGAAATGATCGGAGTGTGAGAGCTGTAACCTAATCAGTAGATTAAAACATTAATAGGTTAATAATTCGAATGGACTAACTGGGTGATAACTGTAGGCAGGTGAGGCACGCCTGGAGGAAATGGATCACTGGAGGCATGCCCCTGGCTCCTCTCGCTCTCCCTCCTTTCCAGCTGCAATGAAGTAAGCAGCTTTTCTCCACCATGCCCTTCTGCCATGATGTTTCACCATCACCTCAGGCCCAGAGCAATGACATCAACTGACCATGGACTGAACCTCTGAAACCATGAGCCAAAATAAACTTTTCCCCTTCTAAGTTGCTCTTGACAGTTATTTTGGTCACATCAACGAAAAGCTGACTAACTCAGAGACCTTACTGGCATGTGCAAATTTGTGGTGCACATAATAACTATGGTTGGAGAAGCACTTGCCACAAATGTGCCACGTTATTCTATGAACTCTCTGTGTATTTCATAAGTCTTCACCAGAAAATCTGGAAACAGTCCTTCCTAGATAGTTGAAACTCTGCAACATTTGTAAGCACCAGGAAATGAAAGAAATTTAATTATAAGAAAATAATACAATGAACTTCAATTCCATTTCATTTAAATACTTCCAAAAACAATACCACCCCTAATTCTCTCAAAGATAAAAAAAGCAAGATAGGAATGTACCCAAACTCACTCAAACAGGACTTTTCTTACCATATTATAAACTGAATGTTATGTCTCCTTGTACACTGTATTTAGACATGAGGGAGCAACTCCTTGCAAGTTCTTCATTTCAGGGTCTTCTCCTTGCTGGTGACTTCATTTCTGAGCACCTTGAGAGAAAGTGACTAAGATGTCTTACATTCATCTTCCACCCTAGAGGGAGAAATCTACATGGTTTCTTTTTCTCTCTCACTGCCAATGCTGAAAAAAGAGGAAAAGAGTCTATGGTATTTATTCTTAAAGCATAGCTAGCACACAAAACACAGAAGACAAACAGATTAGCACACTGGGCATAAAGAAACTTCAATTATCACTGTGAATTAGCAAAAAAAAAAAAAGTTCCTTATTAAGTATTTTGTTATGAGTTAGTCATTGTTGATAACAAGTCAAAACTACATATGGAACTCTAAGCAGAATATGGAATTTAAAAAATAGTAGCCTCAAATTTGTACTATTGTTCACTAAAAAAAAATACTACATGTCAAAATAACTTTTTACCCCAACCAGTTGGAAAAGTATAATAGTAGGAGTGACTCAGCCAGCTGCACTTGATTAAAGCTGTGTCATGTCAACAATCTTTTTGTACCTTGGCTTCTTCAGGCAGAGCATTAAAAATACTAACCCTACAAAGTTGTTGTAAACAGTTTTTTTTAAAACAGTATAGATGGTGTGCATAAATCTACCTAATATTACTAATTAAATTAGTACTAAATAAATACTCATGTATCATTACATTGAGTTTACAAAGCAAATGTCAGCAATTCATTCATGGATCTTACCAAGATTCCTATTAGAATTCCATGTAAAGGAGTATAGTAAACTCACCATTCTAAGAAGACTTTCTCTTTTATTCTATTTCTTTTGTATTATGTACCATACTCTTCATCTTTTACACTCAGTGAGCATTCAGACCACCATTATCTCATCATCTCCCTTTCTCTATTATCATTATCTCTACCATTAGTCCTAGATTGAACCAAATGCAAATTATAACTAAGTGACTGAGAGATTCTCAAGACAAAATTAAGAGCATTGATTGTAAGTTTATCATGTGCCAGGTGCCATTTGAAGGGCTTATCTTCTATAGTACCTTTCATCATATAGCTCAGGCTTATGACAAGGGTATGTAAGAATGGCCCTAAGTTTTTAAAACTCACCATGAACCAGGTGAAACACATTATTCCAATGTCATGATTGAAGATATGGAAGATTTGAAAAACATGGGGGAAAATGCAGTAGTGTTCTCTGGTTAAAGTGAACATAAGCAGAGACAACTGTCACTGTCACCAGGGCCTAGCCATGCATCATAGATTATTACTCAGTGAAGATTTGAAAATGAAGACTGCACATTATGTTTTGAAGGACAGACTTGCATTTGTACCAAAATAGAAATTATGTACATACAGCAAACATCAATTAAAACTATTTCCTGGGAATTCAAATATTAAAGATACCAGGACCACTCACACTGTCAGCTTCTCTTCTTAGACTTAGTCTGGGACAGAGTTACACAAAGTGAGTGTTGAATGAATTTCTAAGTTACTGTGTGTGTGTATTTCAGAAAATACCAAGAATGGCAAGGTGCAAAGACAAAATGTTTTTATTGAAGTTTTCCTGAAGGCTTATAGAAAGGTCACAGTCATTTGGAAATAGTACAAGTTCTGAGAGTCAATAGCTCTTGTTACCATTAGGAAAACCATATGAGAAAAATACATTAAGGGAAAGAAAAGTCTTGCCTATGGCTATCCTTTCAAAATCTAATGACAGATGTTGGAGCACTGTTGGACCAACAGAGTATGCCACAGTTCAGAGTACTGGAAAAGAAGACAAGAATTGGAAAGTGAGTTACAGAGGTGGTTCTTAATCATTCTCATATTCATCTCAGGATTTCTACCTGGAGCATACTACTTTAGCTTCTCCAATCACTGGGGAGTCCAGTGATTTTCTATGGAATAACTAAAACGCATTTTTATTTATCTTGAATCACGAAAACTCTCTTTGAAGAAGGACACACATTGAAGGATGCAATTGCAAACTTGTGTTCAAAAGTGAGCCCAGGGGTTTTGACTGGTGAGAAGTCAAAGCATAATTGTTTTAGGCCTGCAAGCCCTTTGTCATTTAGTGCTTTATTGGACTAAATCAAGTAGGAATAGATCAAGAGAGAGAGAGAGAGAGAGAGAGAGAGTTCTTTTCAAAGAAACACTGATGATTTACCAGGAGCGGCACCCCTCAAGTTAGGTGTAAATTCCCACAGTGTTTCTTGTTAATGGATTATCCGTATTTCCTCCCTAATTTGACCTCATTCATAAGAAAGAAAAATGACACCAGCAAAGCATGAAGATGGGATTTCCTGAGCCACATAACAGAGAGCAGCATCCTGGGCATCTTGTGTTGTGGCCTTCACCACCACCTGCCACATACTGCACCCTTATCTAGTGTTGACGACCCTCCTTGCAGAAGCATCCCCTGTCCTGCTGTATATCAGAAGCAATATTCACTTTGATTTAGCCCCCTGGCTGTGACCCCACTTAAAATACATAGACTCTCTTATGGAATGCTAAAGCATCTTCTGTAAAGATATGTGAAGCGTTGTTCCCCCAAATTGTGGAAGTCTGGAACACTCAGCAGGGATATGAATCTTTTGTCTATCCCTCAACCATCATTTTAAATGTCCAAAAATAAATTTTATCCGAAAGGTCCAGGTCTCAGCAGGTCCTTTGCAGTCCAGGAATTGGTAAGAGTGTTATGCACAGGAGAACCAGAAGTTGGACTGAAAGAAAAAAATAGAGACTAGACGTGTGGCACACACCTGTAATCCCAGCAGCTGGGGAGGCTAAGGCAGGAGGATCACAAATTCAAAGTCAACTTTAGCAGTTTAGCGAGGTGCTAAGCAACTTAGCGAGACCCTATCTCTAAATAAAACATAAAAAAGGTTGGGGATGTGGCTCAGTGGTTAAGTACACCTGGATTCAATCCCTGGTGCCAAAAAGCAAAGCAACAACAACAAAAAAGCAATAGAACATTTTCTAAATACCATAATTTTTTCTCAAGTTTATTTTCTTCTCCCAAAAAACTAATTTTACAAAAATCAATGACACTTGTTTTTTAAAACCAATAAAATTAAAATGACACTCTGTGCCATGGAAAGTTGAATTAAAATAACACTCTGTGCCATGAAAAGTTGAACTATTTAGTAAACTAAAGAGGTAGATTGAATTTTGGCTACAGTATATGCCAAAGTATAAATAAAAAATACTTATAACTATTACAGTATTGGTTTCTGTAATTGACCATGTGGTCATAGCTTCTAGTTACTGAATTCTTTGATTATTCATTCCATATTCTCTGCCCTGAAAAAGTACCTCAGCTATTTGTGGTTGTTTTACCTGCTGGGGTGACTCAAAGCTTCTTTCCTCAAGGACTGAGACCTTTCAAGAGTCCTGTCTGAATTGAATTATGAACTTTCACTTACCTTCAATCACAGAACATGGTAGTACCAAGACACCCTAAGGAGTCTCCCATATATCAGACATACTTTTTCTTACCATCATTATATAGTAGCAGCCTGATCATCCTAACAGGTATAATAACGCATTTCTTTTTCAATTAAGAGGAATGAGGAGTCCAAAGTTGGTAGGGTCGGAGTCTTAATTTCCAGTTGAATGGTATCATTGCATTTCCTGAGAGAAGCATTCTTTTATTTGGAAGTAAAATCTCTGGTCTTGAAAGAGCATAAGATCATGAGGAACACACACACACACACACACACACACACACACACACAAATCTAGTGGATCAGTAATTTTAACAGTGACAGTGCTAATCCCATCATTCATCAATTCCTGATCCTTTGAATCCTGGCTATGGTAAAATCAGTATCATATATTAGACACTGTAAAGCATAAATAGCTATGTGGAGGACATTGTCCCAATCATGCAAGGTACTGACATCTACCTGGCATGCAAACTAAGTTTTCAAAAGGACATTATATCATTTCATCAAGCTAGCTATTTTGGGATGATGTGGAACATGAATTTTTATAAGCCAATTGTTTTATTTTATTTGCTGTGAAATGTGTTCCTTGGACAGAAGTAATTCTGTGTGGAGTACCATGTTGGTGGATAAGTCATTTTGTAAATAGGTGGATGGGAGTTTTGGTAAAAACATTGCATGAAGGGAAAGCCAATCTGTATTCAAGGTAAGTGTCTCCTCCAGTAAAAAGCTAGCAATTCTCCTTCCATCATAAGCATGGTCCAATGTTGTATTAGTCAACTTTGTGTCACTGTGATCAAAATACATAACAAAAACAACTTAGAGGAGTAAAAGCTTATTTTAGCTCACAGTTCGAGAGGTTTAATCCATGGCGGACACACTCCTTTACGCTGGACCCAAGGTGAGGCAAAATATCATGAGAGAAACTGGGAAAACATCTCAGTGGTAGAGTGTTTGCAGAGCAGGTACAAGGCCCTGAATTTGATCCCTGGCACTACAATCAATCAATCAATAGGGCAAAAGAGTGTGGTGGAAGAAAACTGTTCTGTTCATGGTAGCCAAGAAGCAAAGAAATGGAAGGAGAAGAAGGGAAGATGAAACCTTCCAGAGCATTCCCCCAATGACCCATCTCTTCCAGCTACACCCTACCTGCCTGGAGTTACCATCCAGTCAGTCCTTTCAAACTAGGGTGGATGAATTAGGTTAGAGTAGTCACAATCATTTCACCTCTGAATATTCCTGCATCAACAGGAACTTTGGAGAACACTTCATATCCAAACAGTAGTAAATATAATCCACCTGCCCCTAGATGACTTTCTAATTACTCCAGAGAGTGATGGTCTATCAGGGACTCAGCATTGGTGCTGCTGTTGGTAAAGTGAACTATTAAAATCCTCCTGTACTAGCTCACACTTTGGTGAACATTCTCATGGGACTTTACGTCTTCATATCATTTGTCCAGAGAAATCTATCCAAATACTTCTTCCACAGACCCCTTTATGATCAATTTTCAAATCACATTTCTTCCAAGTCTCTTACCATCTCGCCAAATCATTGGATAGAGCTCATGAATCATTGTGAACTTTAATTTTGGGGTATTTCTTTATCAAATGGAAATCAACAACCAAATGTATTGCTCAAAGTTGTACCCACTGAGAGGATTTCACTTCACTACTTTACTTTAGAGATATCCCAGAAAAAGTTTGTAATGCTATAGCTACCCACCATTAGGTAGTGACTGTGTATTTTACCTAACAATCTATAAGTTTTTGTCTACTGATAGTAAGTAAATCCCCGTGAGGCTATCCACATGGGCTGGGAGAAAGTAATGAAGGCTCAGTCAGAGTTATGGACATTTGAGTCACTTCCTCAAGTAATTTTCTTGTGCATTTACTGCCTGCATAGATGTCATCTTTTATATTCCACTTCCTTTGGATAATGCAGTGGTACTGTGCACATCCAACTTTATATTTGGTGAACCAGGCAAAAAAAGTTCATTTGGAGATCAAGTTGTGTGGTAACTTGGTGGTTCATGGTTGTGTTCAATCTCTAACAAGGCTCACCAAAAACAAGTTTGCAAAGGGAGAGTAGTTACACACAGAGTATGATATGGATTTCCTCCAAAAATCTTAAGGGTCTTCAACATATGACTGCAGGCAGGTACCAAGGGTTCCAAACAGTGTCATTCACACTTCAAGCACCATAGGTTATATTATATCTTTTAGCCACAGATTTATATGGCATCCTGGTCCCATTGTAGAATATTTTCTTGTTCTGGGCCCCACTCAAAACTGACAGCTTTTCAGGTTATTCAGTAAATAGGCCCAGGTAACACACCAGAAGGATAAATACATTGACCCTGGAATCTAAAGAGGCCCATTTGATATTATTCCTTATATTTTGGTTGTGCAAGGGGCCAGATGCAATAACTTAACTATTTGTGTTAGAAAAGATAACCCAACATATCCCACACAACTCTACTTCTTAAATATTTCACAGAGGTGGAAGACCCAGGGATATTTCTTGAATTTATTTCTCCCTCTCTGACACAGACGCACCTTACCAATACACAAGATCAGTTGTTTCGTTCTGATGTGGCCATTCAGCATAATGTATTTTATGATATCATGTGGAAAGAAAAGATAGGCAAGGTCTCTACAGACCAAACTATGACATAGGATGGAGGCATAGGAAAGTGAAGTCAACTGGTAGCAAACAGATTCTGGTGATCTTTAGTAAAAAAAAATTAGAAAAAAACTTCAGATTGATAGATATTACTGGTTGGGAGGCAATGTGCTAATTAACTTCAACAATAAAACCACATTAATAATAATGCTTCAATTAAAGTTATTATCCAGGTAAGTTTAAAATAATCCACACTCAATCTCCAAGATCCATCTGTCTTCCGCCTATGCCAAATAGGTGAGTTAAGTGACATACCTGGTGGGAATCACCACTTTCTCTTATTTTAGGTCCTTATTGATGGCATTAATCTCTACAATCCTTTCAGAAATGCAGTATTAAATGTTTGCTTAGTGCTTTTCCAAGAAGAGACAGTTCTAGTGGATTCTACTTGGCCTTTTCTAGTATACCATCCCTCACTCCAAAGGTCAGGGAATCAATGTGGGGATTGTGCCAGATGCTAAAAATGTCTACTCCAGTTATTTATCCTGGAATTTGGGAAATAAATGTGCAAATCGTTGAGAGACTCATAGGATCAACTGTGAGATTGACCTAAATCAAGACTCCATTAATCAACTGAGCCCTGTAAGTCTTCACTCTGAAGAGAGGATAAGAGTGCCATTTTGGGTCTCCTGGAATTAGTGTCAGTTCAGAGTGCCCAATTCCTGAAGTGATTATTTCTCTTTTCACTCTGGTAAAAGTTCCTCTGGAAAACTGAGAAAGAAATTAACACTATAGAACTTTGATTGTAAACGTGAACTCCTCCTCTATGGGAATTAGCTTACCCTTCATTCAAAGTTTCTAGTCTAAAGACTGACTCAAATCAGGGGTTGAGAAGGAAAGGTTTTCTGTTCTTAGGAATGTCATTCACTTAACTGAGACTTCTTCTGCTTACACCCATTATATAAGTATTTAGGAGTTTGCTCATCTGATTTACTTCTAGGAACTCCATGATTACCTAGCCAATGCCATGAATCTTTGAAAATAAAATCAGACCATCTGCTTACCATTTTGAGCCTGGTGTCCATTATGGAGAGACATCTACCTTGTATTTGGTATGTAACTGCTGCCACTTGGTCCCTGCCACCCGTGTATCCAGTCACTCCTATTGTATTTAGGTGTTCCAGTTCAGTAACAGCAATTTCCACTTGAATTTTTAATCTACTAAGAAGAATAAGAGATTCTCAAGGATGTTACAACTTCTCAATTTCTCTCACAAAATTATTTCTCATTGTTTCAGTTACAAGTAAGTCCTTTGACTCCTCCCAGTTTTAAGGAACAGGTCTTACATGATAAATCTTGAATTTTCCTGTGCTTTGAATCCCTTGCTCTAAAGTATATCAAGGCAATTTAGGTTAAAAACCTCTTTTAGTATATCCCAAATGTCCTCTTTTTAAGAAGCAATGGTATATCTGGAATCTCTGATTATTACACCCACATCATTAAGTTTTTTGAACTGATCCACTTCATATTCCTTCTACCATTATCACACATCTTTAATAACCATTCTCAAACAAATATATGAAAACCAAGAAAAAGCATATTTTCTACCCTCCCACTGTCCTTCCTTCCATATCCTCCCACCCTTCCTTCTTCCTTTCTTATTTTTTATCTTTAAATTTTGTTTATAGGGAGACCAAATAACAAAATATAAGGACAAGACCTCCAAAAATAGTTTGAAACTTTCCCACAGGTGAATGAGTCACAAAAGCAAATATAACAAATGTAATCAATTATTTTTCTTGACCAAAAAACAATGTGCAAAGGAACTAAACAGACACTTTTCAAAAGAAGAAATCTGGTCGGTCAACAAATACATGAAAAAATGTTCAACATCTCTAGCAGTTAGAGAAATGCAAATTAAAACTACACTGAGATTTCATCTCACTCCAGTCAGAATGGCAATTATCAAGAACACAAGTAATCATAAACATTGATAAGGACGTAGGGAAAAGGATACACTCATACATTGCTGGTGGGACTGCAAGTTGGTATAAACACACTGAAAAGCAGTATGGAGATTCCACAAGAACAAACAAACAAAAACTAAGGCTGGAATCGCCATTTGACGCAGCTATCCCATTCCTTGGTATATACCCAGAGGATTTAAAATCAGCATACTGCAGTGATGGAGCCACATCAATGTTCACAGCAACTCTATATAGCCAACCTAGGTTTCCTTCAACAAATGAATGGACACACACACACACACACACACACACACTCTGGAGTATTATGCAGTCATTAAGAAGAATGACTATCACATTTGCCAGTAAGTGGTGGATCTGGAGACTGTCATGCTAAGTGAAATAACAATGGTGGACATCCATAAGAATGGAATCCTGATTAGAATAAGATATATTCCATGCTTGTATACTTTTATCAAAATGAATTCTACTGTCATGTACTAAATAGAACCAATAAAAATTTTTAAAAATTTACTAGTACTTTTTATTTGTAATGTGTTCTTTTAAATGCCCAAACCAGGATGGTTTTCATACATGGTTGTGAATAGACAAGTACCTAGACTTATCTCTTAATAAAACTGCCAGACAAAAGTAAGATTTTCCCTGAAAAGAGAAAATCTCTAATAAATTAAGTAGCAGTGAAAAAGTTGCTTTTGCTTCTAGCAAGCATTTTTGCATATTGATTATATTCTTGGTACTGTGCTAGGCACCCTGATATAAGATCATCTAACTTCATCCCTGAACAACATCAAATGCTGTTTTATCCTCCATTATTCTGAGGTTCCAGAAGTTTAAGGATTTAGGCCAAAGTCAGAAAATCGATAAAGGGCAAGAAAAGCTTGCTGAATTCAAAGGTTGAGTTTACCCGCCCGCCCCGCCCCCCACAAAAGTACTATGTCTTATTAATATTATGAGAGCATGAAACTGTCTTGCTAGCTGCATTTTTTAAAATCATGTCTTAGGTTACAAAACACAGAGATTCATCTAAATAGCATATGTAATTTTTTGGATAAAGCATTTTTTTCTTAACTAATTTAAACCCATTAAACTTTAACAGTCTTCCTTTAGATGACTTACCTAATTTTATCTAGTCCATAGTATGTATCATTCCCTTCATTGTGCTATCTTCAGGCCTGGCTTCCTGGGTCGATAGCCTGTTCAGTTTTATAGTCCCAATGAAAAAAGGGCCTTGGTTAATGGTCAACTAGTGCTCTCTTGAAATTCTTAACATATTTGGACAAGAATCTTGCACTTTCATTTGTTACTAGATACCACAAATGATGTGCTTGGTCCTGCTTCTCTTCATCTGAAATTGTCATACTCCACTTCATGTTTATGCTTTGTTTTCATCACCAGAATGTAATCTCTGAAGAAATATTATCTAGCTTGTATGTACCAAGGTAGAGGGTAGGCACTCAAAATATTTACCTTAAATTCTGTGACTGCCTTCACTTACTCATATCTGAATAAATTCATATGCTTATGAGAACAAGCAACCCAACTCAAAGAATCAATATTTATCTAACATAATAGTTGAGAGGAATACCAAGAAGGACATCAACATTTTCTCCAACAATGGCCTTACATTTCTGAACTTGCTGGGTAAGGTAAATGTCACAGTGTGTCTTGAGAGAAGAATGTCAAATTTTTTGCATTTAATAATAGTATCTGAATTATAATTTTGTGTTGACTAAATCCCACCTGGAATTTCATGAGCAAGTGATGGCTATCCTGTTGACCCTTTCTCATCCTCTTTCAGTTCCATCATGTTACTTCGATCCCTGTTTTAGAAAAAAACAACAGAAATACAAAAAAACAGGTTGGAGAAATTAAGCAACATGAAAAAAGTTCTTGTCTGCTATCACTTTCAATGATAAATTCTTACATCGATACTTTACCACAACCATCATGTCAACTGTGCTTATGGTATGGGAATGTGTTTAGACTCTTCATTGTAAAAATATTAGCTATATATACTCTTAGTTTGGAAAGTATAGTAATTCTCTGTAGTAAAACATTTTACTGAGAGGTATTTTTTTAGGTATCTAACAGTGTATTACTGGGATTATCCTACTGGAGATTCATTGAGTTTCATGGATGTGTAGACTGTTTCTATTCTTTTTTAAAATTAATATATTTCACATGCTTTGATTTATGGGGTATTGTGTGTCATAATCTCATCAGAGTAGTGAACATTTTTCACTCCAAATATTTGTAAAAATTTTTTATTAATACATGATTTCACATATTTATGCAGCACAGAGTGATATTTCAATAATATGCATGCCTATTGATCCTCCAGATATGAGAGGTTATCACCTTTTCAGGTCTTTCTTGGGTACTTGCACAGCTTAATTATCTAAGTATACAGCTTTGTTCATTCATTTGGTTTCTAGATGTCTAAGAGTAGGTCAGCACTCTTGAAAGTCATCTACAAACATCTCATTTTCCACTTTTTCCTTTTTTGCTTAGCTTATGTTTTTACCCATAACTATTAGTCACCACCTCAGGTAATCAACATATTTTTAAAAATTTGTCATTGTAATTTTTTTTCTTTATTTACTAACAACCCCCAAGAAAAAGGCTATTCACAATGAGTGAGTTCTACATCTGATTATTTTAAAAAACTTGTTAGGAGGTCTTCCTAAAAGATCTACGAGATAGGTAAAAACGACAGCAGTTCTCTAGGACTAGGTCCTGAAAGCAGTTCCATTCCTATCTTCCCACGTCGCAGCCTGGCAGGTGGCTGTCTCCCCTACGGTTGTAGGCTACTGATTTTAAGACTACCATGGAGTTGAGGAGAGGGAGGTGGGGACACAGTGTTTAAATGCCACAAAGTTGACTTTTCTTGCATAAACACTCCCCAGGCTGCTAACAAGCTTTTTTGAATTAATATCAAGATTTATGATAAAGTTGAGTCCTGTGATTTTTTTTAAACAACTTTATATTTCTTTTATGTAAGTATATTGCTTTTATATAAGTAAGTCTTTTCATAGGTCTGCCCTTGTCACCGACATGGCTGTACCCTTTGAGGAATGTTCCTTCAAAAAACAGTGCTTCCTGTGTTTTGTCAACTCACTCTCAGTTAAAAGATCTGAATTGCACCTTTATTTTAAGTTGATTGACACTCTGGGGTCAGTCACCTTTTCATTCCTGTGTCAAAATATGTGATAAAATCAACTTCGAGGAGGAAATACTTATTTTGCCTCATGGTTTTTTGACATTTCAGTCCATAGTAGGTGGCTCCATTGCTTGAAGGCCTGTGGTGAGGCAGAACCAGCATGGCAGAGGAATGTGACTGAGGAGAACTGCTCACGTTGTGGCACCCAGGAAACACAGTGATAAAGAGGGCAGACAAGGAAAATATACACCCTTCAAAGGCCTGCCCTCCCTGACTGACGTCCCCCAGCTGGGCCTACCTCCTAAAAGCCCAGTCATCTCTGAAGGTACCAATGGATAAATCCATTGATGAGATTAATGCCCTCATCATCCAAACCCTGCTCAAAAGCCCCACCTCTCCACATTGCTGTACTGGGGACAATGTCTTCAATACATGAGCCTCTTAGGGCACATTCCAGATCCAACTAACACTCAAACTGAATTCAAAATTTCCCCCAAATTTTACTGTCAGTGATCGAGGTAGATATAATTTATGTTTTCTCTGGTAAAGATTAGGCAAAAGAATCACAAGAAATGCAAAGTACTATTCTGTGACTTTGACATCATCCATTCCTTAAGAATTCCCATCCTCTCTGAACATATGTTAGCCAGTTCCATGATATCCCATGAGGTGTCTCACATGGACTCAGGCAATCATTCTGAAGACAGAAAGCAGCTGCAAAGCCACTGTTTCTCAATCCTGGGCAGAGGCTGAATCTGATTCCTGATGAATTCACTATTTCATATTCCTCAAAGAGAAGGCAGAAGATGTTCCCTTGACTCCACATGCTCTGTTAGACTACATCCTACAATATTATTTAGCAGTCTTCAACATGGGCCATGCATACCTCTGTGAGGGAAACCTCCTATGTTATACAGGTAAGTATATTTTTATTAGAACAAAATTTTAATTCCTAAATTTCCTTTTGTGTTTTTACCATGCATCTGTAGACAATGACATATTTCCTTTCTCTTTCTACACTCCCTTTCATAATCACTCTCCTTCTGTTGTTTAAAAGAGTGTGCCTCCCACTCATTCTCTATATTGTTATGGCTTCTCCAGGGTATAAAATTCTCTGTATATTTCATGAAGACATAATTTATCAGCAACAGTTAAAAATTAAAGCATAATAAACAAATTAAGGCATTGTTTAATTAAGGTATTATAGTGCTTTGTGTCTTTTGCATTCACTCTTTTTATAGTAGAAATATATTATTAGAAAGTGTGTATGATGGTTCATGTTGGGCTATTATAAATTAAGACAAACTGCAGACTGGGAAGCAGGAGAATTTTCATTTAACAACTTGGTTCTACTGATACTGATACTTTTGAGGAAGCAAAAGAAGAAATATAGTGTGTTCTTCCATACATACTCATCTCTGCAACTTTGAAGTGTATTGAAAATACATATTAAGATAGTGTAATGGTTCATTTGAATTGTCAACCTGATTGAATGAACATGTTGAAGATTAAGAGACTTCTGAGTGTGTCAGTGAGAGTGTGTCTAGAAATGATTAGCATGTGGGATAGCAAACTGAAGTGCAGACCCTCCCTAAGCGTGGGCAGCACCTTCCAATAGGTTGGTGGCTTGGATGGAATAAAATCCGGAAGAACAAGAAAACAGCAGCAGATGCAAGTTCAATTCTTTTTTTTTATAAAAATTTTATTTTACAGACTGTATTTTGATTCATTGTACACAAATAGGGTACAACTTTTCATTTCTATGGTTGTGCACAATGTAGATTCACACCACTCATGTCATCATAAATATACATAGGGTAATACTGTCTGTTTCATTCTACTATCTTTCCATCCCCCACCCCCTCCCACCCCATTTTTCTCTACACCATCCAAAGTTCCTTCATTCTGCTCTTCCACCCGCCACTGCCCTCCCACTCCCGGTTATATATCATTATTCATTTATCAGGGGAAATATTCAACCTTTGGTTTTTTGGACTTGGCTTATTTTACTTAGCATGATATTTTCCAATTTCATCCATTTACCAGCAAATGACATAATTTTATTATTCTTTATGACTGAGTAATATTCCATTGTGTATATATACCCCAGTTTCTTTATCCATTCATCACTTGAAGGGCATCTCATTGGTTTTACAATCTAGCTATTGTGAATTGAGCTGCTATGAACATTGATGTGGCTGCACCACTGTAGTATGCTGATTTTAAGTCCTTTGGGTATAAACCAAAGAGTAGGATAGCTGTGTCAATGGTGGTTCCATTCCAAGTTTTCTGAGGAATCTCCATACTGCTTTCCAGAGTGGCTGCACCTGGAAATTTGCAACTTCATCAGCAAGGTATGAATGTGCCTTTTTCCCCACATCCACACCAACACTTATTGCTTGTGTTCTTGATAACAGTCATTCTGATAGGAGTTAGATGAAATCTTAGGGTGATTTTAATTTGCATTTCTCTAATTACTAGGAATGATGAGCACTTTTTCATATATTTGTTGATCACCTGTATATATTCTTCTGTGAAGTGTCTTCCCAGTTCCTTGGCCCATTTATTGATTGGGTTCTTTGTATTTTTGGTGTGAAATTTTTTCAGTTCTTTATAAACTATGGAGATTACAGCTCTGACTGAAGTGTGTGTGGAAAAGATTTTCTCCCACTCTGTAGGCTCCCTTTTCACATTATTGGTTGTTTCCTTTACTGAGAAAAAACTTTTTAGTTTGAATCTATCCCATTTATTGATTCTTGTTTTTATTTCTTACCCTATGGGTGTCTTGTTAAGGAAGTATGATCCTGAGCCAATGTGATGGAGATATGTACCTACTTTTTCTTCTATTTGGTGAAGGGTCTCAGGCTTAATTCCTAGATCCTTGATCCATTTTGAGCTGAGTTTTCTGTAGAGAAAAATTACTAAAATCTGTGATGAAAAAGGAAATATCATGACTGACACCACGGAAATACATAACATAATGAGAAGCTACTTTGAAAACCTATACTCCAACAAAATAGAAAATATCAAAGACACTGACAAATTTCTAGAGACATATGATCCTCCCAAACTGAACCAGGAGAACGTACACAATTTAAACAGATCAATTACAAGCAATGAAATAGAGGAAGTCATCAAAAGCCTACCATCCAAGAAAAGCCCAGGACCAGACAGATTCTCAGTAGAGTTCTATAAGACCTTCAAAGAAGAACTCATTTCAGTACTTCTCAAAGTATTCCAGGAAATAGAAAAGGAGGGAACCCTACCAAACTCATTCTATGAAGCTAGCATCACCCTCATACCCAAACCAGAGAAAGACACATCAAGGAAAGAAAATTTTAGACCAATATCTGTGATGAATATAGATGCAAAAATCCTTAACAAAATCCTGGCAAATCACATACAAAAACATATTAAGAAGATAGTGCACTTCTATCAAGTGGGGTTCATCCTGGGAATGCAAGGTTGGTTCAACATCTGAAAATCAATAAATGTAATTCATCACATCAACAGTCTTAAGTTTAAGAATCATATGATTATTTCAATTGACACAGAGAAAGTGTTTGACAAAATACAACACCCCTTCATGCTCAAAACACTAAAAAATATAGGGATAGTAGGAACATACCTCAACATTGTAAAGGCTATTTATGCTAAACCCACAACCAACATCATTCTTAATGGAAAAAAACTGAAAGCGTTCCTTTTAAAAACTGGAACAAGACAGGGATGCCCTCTTTCACCACTTCTATTCAACATTGTCCTTGAAATACTAGCCAGAGCAATTAGACAGACTAAAGAAATTAAAGGGATATGAATAGGAAAAGAGGAGTTCAAACTGTCACTATTTGCTGATGACATGATTCTCTATTTAGAGAATCCAAAAAACTCCACCAGAAAACTTCTAGACGTCATAAATGAATTCAGTAAAATAGCAGGATATAAAATCAACATGCATAAATCTAAAGCATTTTTATTCATAAGCTATGATACATCTGAAAGGGAAATGAGGAAAACCACTGTGTTCACAATAGCCTCAAAAAAAAAAAAAAAAGAAAAATACTTGGTAATCAATCTCACCAAAGAGGTGAAAGATCTCTACAATGAAAACTACAGAACAATGAAGAAAGAAATTGAAAAAGACCTTAGATGATGGAAAGTTCCCATGTTCTTGGATAAGTAGAATTAATATTATCAAAATGGCCATACTTCCAAAGGTGCTATACAGATTTAACACAATTTCAGTTAAAATCCCTAAGACATTTCTCATAGAAGTAGAAAAAGCAATCATGAAATTCATCTGGAAGAGCAAAAGACCCAGAATAGTCAAAGCAATCCTGGGCAGGAAAAGTGATGCAGGAAGTATCAAAATACCAGAACTTAAACTCTACTATAGAGCAATAGTAACAAAAACGGCATGGTATTGACACCAAAATATACAGGTAAACCAATGGTACAGGATAGAAGACATGGAGATAAACCCGCATAAATACGGTTATCTCGTACTAGACAAAGGTGCCAAAAACTTACAATGGAGAAAAGATAGCCTCTTCAACAAATGGTGCTGGCAAAACTGCAAATCCATATGCAGTAAAATGAAATTAAACCACTATCTCTCACCCTATACAAAACTCAACTCAAAAATGGATCAAGGATCAAGCTCAATTCATGAAAGGGTTCTTGCCCCTTCACTCTTCCAAAGCAGATTCTGCCAGTGATTCTTTAGGGAGTTTCCAGAAACCTTTGGTCTCGGATTAGGGTAGCATGGTTTATCACTCTTTCTGAGCTTCAGCATCTTGGACTATGAAGCCTCTGGTTCCTCCAGCTCTCCAACCTGCAGATGGCTATTGTCATTGTGGACTATCCAGCTTCTGGTTGCATAAGCTTCTGCTTGTATAATAAATCCCTTTTTTATAATCATACTTCCTGTTGATTCTGTTTCTCTAGAGAACCCCAATTCAGATAGAATAATATTATTAAGAAATTATTGGTGGAGAGATATTTAAATTATTATTCCAATTTTTGCAAAACTTTTTCCCACAATGTGTTGAGCAAGGTACATCTAAAGAGAAGAGTATAAGGCATCTACATAGTCATTTAATAGTACTTGATAACATGTTGCTTTACTTTCCAGAAATTGGAAATCTAATGAATGGGTAATAAACCATCTTGCAAGGTAGATTGCTCACAATTTCTTGCTGTCTAAACAACTGCAGAAATATTTAATTGAGGTATAGGTGGTAGATCACTAAAAATATTTTTCAATGCTAAATAATAATATGACATTTATCACATAGTTTGAAAGAAGTTTAAGTATTGAAGGACATTGTCATTTATTAATTACCATTTGTTTATTCAAATGTACTATTTTGGTGTATATGCATATATATGTATATATACACATAAATATATATATATTCAATATTGAAGTATGTCTCAATATATTAAAATTAGTTACTAATGTATATATATATATATATATAATAAATTCATTGCCAGTGATACTTTACTATATATATATTTGTTATTAATTAAAATCTGGATCATATACTATTTTTTTAAATTTTCACATTAATGATAATTTTAGCAAAACAATACAAAAGGAAAAAATCCTTGAAGCATAATTACCAGAATTTTCAAAAATTAACATAAAAAGTTTTCCTGCACAGTAGTAGTATTAGATAATGAAAATATTCTCAAATGTATAAATGTATCACCTAGAGATAATGTTCTGTCAGAACAAGGAATGGAAGAAAAAGCAGGTATGTATTTTTTAAAAAGTGAAATACAATATGACATTGCTATGTATTTAGATGACAATGAATTTTTTTAATTTATTATTTTTAAAACTCTAATGAATTATTTTTAAAAATAACAATATAAAAGTTTTATTCCAGTACTTCAATAATCACTATGTAGATATCTGATGAAAATATTTTCAAGTAAAATTGTAAGTTTGGTGTAAGTATCAAAATGATACATTTTGTTAGTCCAGAAGCAAAAGTTTTTGAGTCAGTGCTACAGTTACAAAAGATCGCTTTCTCAAATTGTCTCAGGTAAATTTACTGAAATCAGTCTAAATTCTTTCCTCTTCTTGTTTGTCTATTTTTTCCAATCTCATTCAGAATCAGGAGTGGTCAGTCAATAACGAATGATCATCAGCTTTCTTGGTACTTGTCATAGCTGATTGATTATGCAAGATTATCTGATTAACATAATTTGTAATTTAGATTGACCTATGGAGGCTTTCCAAAGAACAAGATGCCAGATGTCACAAACATACCTAACCAAAGCAGGGGCAGAAGTGCCAACTTATTTAGCCTCCTTAGGATATTAGAGTACTAGAAAAGATTATTTTCTATATTGCACACATCTGTTGATGACAATTTCCAGAAATAAGACGGATTTAAAATTTTGCATGAATTTGTACTAGTAGTACTTTTACCAGAATTATTGTTGTTATTACCAACCAGTATTATCTCTGAGTGAAACACTTTAATATATTATTTCATTTAATGCTTACACAAACTTACGGGTTATCTGACATATTCAAAAGATAGACCAATTTGCAATGGAGAAAAAGTGTTAGAGGTTTTGAATGATGATAAATCAAGGATCTGAATTTCATGTGCTGCATGATGCCTGAACCTTCCTACGTAGTCTACTGGGGATGTCATTCATGTTAGACCTTGGAAAACACAATGTAGAGAACTTCAGGTATTGATGTGAAGCAATAGTTCTATCTAGTCAGCATTAAAACGCATATTTTCTTGCTATAATAAAATGGTGCCTTGAAAGGGATCCAAAAGAAATTACACACTTACGTGAGAAAATATACACACTCTAAGTAAGGGTAAGAATTATCTTTGTCATGATAAAAGAAAAATTTTGAGTAGTGTGCACAGGAAAAATGCTAAAAAACAAAAGAAAGCAACAACCACAAAAAAAGAAAAAGAAAAAAAAAAAAAAAAACATGCTCTGGATGGGAACTACCTGTTTAGAAAACTTGATTTATGGCAAATATAAAATAAGTGCTGAAGCAGGTCTTGGTATTTGACATTGAAAACTAGAGTTGAAAAATATCTCCTGAATTTCTGGATTCCTTTATTGAAAGCTATAGTCTCAGATTTCCAGAGTTCACTTTGGTAATGTGGTTAGTCTTTTAACAGGTAAACAGACCAGGAAGCCACTGCACTGATTTGATGTCGAATCATCTCCATACATCCCCTTGGAGAGCTGGGAAGCCAGACGCTTCTAGGAACTGTTGAGGGTATAATTGGTCATAATTATGGATAGCAACTTCTGCTGTCCTTAATTATACACAAAAGTAAATAGAATGTTAGAGATGAAAGGGACCTTAGAGAGCTTCAAATTCAAAACACTTTATATTGGGATTTAAGACCTATTGCATTATGACCTGTGTAAACTCACGCTACTAGTTACATTGAGTTTAATGTTGAAATATGAGTTACCTTCCTTATTACCATTTCCACCAAACCACTCCTAGATGTGGGAGGGCGGAAGGTTTCCCCCACCCCTGGAAATTAGAACTTTCACGTAGTTCTTAATTTCAAGTTGAGTGCTTGTCTACCATGTCTTGGTTCTGCAACATGGAGAGCAGTATATAATGCCTATATATATATATATATATATATATATATATAAAATGTCTGCCAGCCATATTCCACTTAATCTCCTGACTCTGACATTGTATGATTAGATCAAAGGATATTAAACTACCTGCCTGACACACACATATCAGTCTTAACAACCTTTGGCTTCCACCAGGAAGTAGGCAGTACTGTAAAGTAGCAGAGATTGTAGGTGCCAGAAAGATAATGTCTGTGAGTGAAGAGGGCAGGGAAGGGAAGAAGTGACAGGAGAACTGGAGACTCCTGCCTCCTCCAAAGGCAGCAGCAGCTCTTCAGCAACAGGCACTTTTTGCATCATAGAAATGTAACCCCTGGATTGCCAATTATTTCCCTATTTCACAAGATCTGAAATCCAGATTTTATCATTAAATTCCCCACTATTTAAATACTGAAAAATATTTTTTGAAATTTTGTTTAAAAGATTGTATATATTAAATATGTCAATAATACCTCAATAAAGAAGTCTTTAAATTTTTAAATTATTTTAAACTCTGTAGGTCCAAACAAAATTATCTATAAATGGAATGTGGCCCATAGGACAGTAGTCTGGGAGTTGAGAGCCAGTTAATTCAAGCCAAGAATTCAAGTCCCCATCAGTGAGAGCTGAAGTTGGTACCCCATATCCTGGAACTTACCTGCAACCTTGCCATTTGGTCACCCTAAAAGTTCCCTAGATTTCTGATTAACTTTCTTATACCTTAGAAGAGGTTCTAACTCCACATGTTCTGACAAATCTTTTGCATGCATTTTCTACTGGGGAGTTTGGGCCATATTTGTACCTAGACTAGGTTATTCATTGCAGACATGTCCCAGGTTAAATGCATCACCTAGAACAAAAATAGTCTTATTTTTCTCTGGCTACTGCTATTTGCTAAAAATTTATGCTACCTTCTAGTACTCTCCAGATTAGACTCCTTCAAAACTGACGTTCATAATCTAAAGTTCTTCCATTTTTCTCTTACTCCCCACCCCACCACCCCCATTATATATCATCATCCACTTATCAGGGAAAACATTCGGTCTTTGGTTTTTTGGGCTTGCCTTATTTCACTTAGCATAATATTCTCCAGTTCTATTCCTTTATTTATGTAGAGGGAAATGAGAGAGAGGGGGGTATGAAAAATGGTGGAATGAGACAGATATCATTACCCTATGTACATGTATAATTAAATGAATGGTATGAATCTACATTGTGTACAACCATAGAAACGAAATTATGTACCCCATTTATGTACAATGAATCAAAATGCAGTCTGTAAAAAATTTAAAAAATTAAAAAATAATTTAAAAAACTGGCATTCACTTGAATCGAGATCCTTTAGGTAAAGTGCATGTTAGACAGCGGCTTCGAATCACAGATTGCCTGGTGTTCAGTCAGCCCTGGACCTGATCCTCAGTATCCTCAGTGCGCTCAACATCAATATGGATTATATCCTGATTCTACTGACTATGGAAACTTTTAGAAACTCATTGAATAAATTTAGGTAGCATGCCAAGGCTTCTCAAGCACCAAGAGAGTGAGAATTTGCATGTTTTTGTCATATTTATGTACTTAGCGTTTTGTTCATTAGTTCACTTAATCTTTGCAATAGTCCTCTTAGGTATGTTTTAACAGCCCAGTTTTATAGAAAAAGAAATCAAGACCCAGTGAGGATATACAATTATCCACATCTATCAAACTTTAAAATGAAGAATCAAATTCCAAAGTCCATGCTCTTATCAGATTAATTTGTTGTCACCAGAAGGAATTAGGCTCAACATAGAACCCTCAGAAAATCCAGAGAGCAAACAAAATAATAGCTATCTACTATTTACTACCCCAAAATGATCTTTCTATTTAATCATTGTATAACCTTCAATTTTAAAATAGCTTTTGCTTTATAATATTGGGATATCACTGTGTACACGTTAGTTAACAATATCTAATGGACATTTATTTGCTCATCATCGATAGTCTTCTAAGTGTCATTTTAAATATCTCTGGAAGTGCCTTACATATTATATATTTGGTATTATTTATTTCCCATTTGTTAGTCATTTAACTAATAATTTATTCTCTTATATGCAATGCTGCAGTGAATACAATTAAGAGTATGCTGTTGAACCAGTCATCCATGATATAATGAGTGGGTTGAAGTTGAGACATGATGTTAAGATTTGCTCTCCAGAAACTTCTGACCTATTTAATTTTTTACCAGCAGTGTGTGAAAGTTCCTTTTAGTTACTTGTAGAAGTCTCAAGTCTTATACCTTATTATGTTGACTTGTTAGCAGTTTTAAATATTTTCCTCACCTCATGAAATTAGAAGAGTTTCTAGTACATGAACTTTTACTATAAAATTATCAGGATTTGAATCTAAATTCCTCAACTACTAACTCTATGATTTGGGGCAAGTTACTTAAGCTCTCTGTGGCTTAGTTTCCTCCTCTGTAAGATAATAATAGAACTCATTTGTAATATTACTGGGTCCTCAGCTAGCTCATTGGTGTGCTGGGTTAATGAGTTAACACAGCAAGTGCTTAGATGGTGCCTAACTCAATTATAAGGGCACAGTAAGCATTTGCTGGCATTACTTCTCATATCTAACTGTCATTTGTGTTTCTTCTGAAAAATATATCTTCATGTTGTGGGGTGCTTTTCTTCTGGAGGATTTGCTTTTCTCATATTGATCACTAAGAGCTCTTTGAATTTTATGGGTATTCACCACTTGTAATATATCTTGGAAATATTTTCCCCAGCTTGTCATCTGGCTTCCAACATTGTTTATGGTAGTATTTTTACTGTCATATGTTTCTTTCTTTTATGTGGACTGATCTAGCAAATGTTTTTTCTTAGTGTATATCATTTGATGAGTTTAGAAATATACACTTTTGAAAACATCACCACAATCTATACCATAAACCTGTCCATCACCTCCCCCAATTTTTCTCACCTTTGTGTTTTTTATTATTTTTGTTTCTGATGAAACGCTTAAAATAAGATCTACCTTCTTAGCAAAATTTTAAGTATACAATACATTATTACTGACTAGAGGCACCAGGCTGTACACTACATCTCTAGGATTTATCCATCATAGATAATAGAGATTCCCATGTCTCCCTCCCTCCATTGGGAAACCACAATTTCCTTCACTACTTCTATGAATTGGACTATTTTAGATTCATTATATAGGTGGTATGAGAGAGTATTTGTTCATATGTGTATGGCTTATTTAACTTAACATAATATCTTCAAGTTTTATCCATGTTTTCACAAATGTCAGAATTTTCTTCTTCTTTTAAAGGCTGAATATTCATTTGAATATGCAAATGTGTGTGTGTGTGTGTGTGTGTGTGTGTGTGTATTACATTCTTAAACCAATAGTCTGTTGAAGGACATTAGGGTTATTTCTGTATCTTAACTATAGTAAGTGATACTTCAATGAACATGGGAGTATAGATATTTTTAAAAAATCTTGTTTTTAATTATTTTGGATGTATAATCTAGAAGTGCAATTGCTGGAGCCACTGGTAGTTTTATTTTTAATTTTTGAGAATCTCCCTCCTGTTTTTTTCACAGTGGCTTCACCAATTTACGTACCCCAAAATAGCGTACAATGGTTCCCTTTCTTTACATCCTCACCAGCACTTGCTATCTTTTGCTCTATGATAGCGATTAGTCTAAAAGATAGGAGATGACATCTCACTGTGCTTTTGATTTGTATTTCTCTGATAATGTGATATTGATCACTTTTTCATATATCTGTTGTCCATTTGTATGACTTCTTTGGAGAAATGTCTAAGTTCTTTGTACGTTTTTGATTAATTTATTTATTTGCTCCTGAGTTCTGGGAATCCCTTATGTAATCTGACGTTAAATTTTTGTATTCTTATTTATTTATTTATTTGTTCTTTTTAGATATAGATGACAGTAGATTGTATTTTAACATACTACACATACATGGAGTATAACATTCTAATTAGGGTCCCATTCTTGAACATGATGTGGAGTTACACTGGTCATGTATTCATATATGAACATAGGAAAGTAATTCTTTACCAACTGTGTGAGTTACAAATAGTTTCTCTCATTCCGTAAGTTTTCTTCTTATTCTGTTAGTAGTTACTTTTGCTATATAGAAGATTTTTAGTTTAATGATGAAATCACATGTATCTCTTTTTTTTTCTCCTGTCTGTGCCTTTATTGTTTAACCCAAGGCTAAGGACAATGCCAAGAAACCTTTTCTCTGTGTCGTCTCTAGGAGTTCATAACTTTGAGTCTTAGGTTTAAGTCTTTATTCTATTTTGAGTTTTTTTTGTATATTATATAAGATAAAGGTCCACCAACTCATTCTTTTGCATGTAAATATCCCACTTTCCCCTACACCATTTATTGAATAGACTATGATTTCCCCATTCTGTATTTTTAAACCTTTTCAGAGAGCAATGGACTATGCATGCATGGGTTCATTTCTGGACTTTTGATTTAGTTTCATTGGTCTAAAAGTGTGCCATTTTGCTCCTTCAATACTCTTTTGATTACTGTAGTTTTGTAATAATTTTTTGAATCATACAATATAATATTTCCACATTTACTCTTCTTTTTCAAGATGGTTTTGGCAATTCAGAGTCTCTTAAGAGTTCTTATGAAGTTTGGAAAAACTTTTAATATTTCTGCAAAAAATTTTTAAAAATCCCTGGAATTCTGAAAGAAACTGAATCTGTAGGTCACTGGTGGTAGTATTGAAAACATAACAATATTGTCTCTCAATTCATGAATATGGGATGTCTCTGCATTTATTTGTATCTGCTTTAAATTTTTTACCAGTCTTTTATAGTTTTCATTGTAGATGTCTTTAATTGCCTTAGTTAATTTCTAAGTATTTATTCTTTTTGACACAATTGTAAATGGAATCAGTTTTATTAATCTCTTTTTCACATTTTTATTGTTACTATATAGAAATGCAACTGATTTTCAGCACATTGATGGATTTCTGGTACTTTGTTGCATTTATTTATTCATTAAAATTGTGTATGTAGGTTCATGCATCAATGTGTGTCAGGGGGACTATGTGTGTAATCTTTAGGGTTTTCTACACATAAGATTATGCCACCTGTAAACAGAGATAATTTAAATTCTTGTTTTCTGTTTGGACTTCTTATATTTATTTTTCTTGCCTTAGGATCTGTCTAGTATTCTTGTACTATGTAGAATAGAAGTGGCGGAACCAGACACCCAAGACTTATTACCAAACTTAGGAAAAAAAACAGCTTTCAGTGTCTCACCATTGAGTGTGTTTGCCATTAGTTTTCATAGATGGTTTACATTATATTTAGGTAGTTTGTTTCCAGTTGTTGAGGAATTTCACCATGAAACAGTTTAAATTTTTTGAGGAGTTTTTTATGTGCATCAATTCAGAAAACTACGTGGTTTATCTTTCCCTTCATGCTGTTTATGTGGTGTATGACATCTATTGATAATTTTACCACGAACCATCCTTGTATCCCTTGAACAAGTTTCATTTGGTCATGGAGTATATCTCTTCGCTATGATACTTATTTCAGTTTTCTAGTATTCTGTTGAATTTTCCTTTCTTTTTTTCATAAAGACTGATAATAGATGTTGATCTGCAATTTTCTTTTCTCATAGTGTCTTTTTCCATCTTTGGTATCAAGGTAATACTGTTTTCATAGAAGGGGTTTAAAAGTGTGTCCTCCTCTTGATTTTTTTTTTTTTTAGAACTCTGAAAAAGATTGATGTTAGCTCTTTAAATGTTTTTTAGAATTCATCAGTTAAGTCATCAGGTCCTGGGATTTTCTTTGTCAGGAGATTCTGGATTATTGTTTCAATTACCCTACTAACTAATCATAGGTCTAGTCATATTTTCTATTTCTTTGTAATTTAATTTTTGTAGGTTTTCCCTCAGGATTTTGTACATTGGTCTACATTATCAATGTATTGGCATTCAATTATTTATTACCCTCTCTTATAATCACTTATTTCTATAGAATAAAATTTCTATGGAATTGTTGAAAATTAGTTCTGAGTTTGGTAATATGAGTCTTTTCTACTTTCATTCCTATTCTATCTAATTAAAGATTTTTCAATTTTGTTAATTTTTTTCAAAGAACCAACTTTTAATTTCACAAAATTTATCTATATTTTATAGTCTATTTTAATAATCTCTGACCTAGCTTTTACTTCCTTCCTTCTGCTACCTTTGGGTATAGTTTATTTTTCTAGTTTCTCTTTCTTTTTTTATTTCATTCTTCTGGGGATTGAACTCAGACAAGTGCCCTACAACTCACCTATATTCCCATCCCTCTAGTCCCTTTAATTGTAATGTTAAGTTTTGATTAGAGATCCTATTTTTTAATATAACCACTTATATTCCCGAGTTTCCCCTTAATGGAGCTCTCACTTTGTCCCATATATTTTGTTACATTGTCATTTTGTTTTCATTAATCTCTAAATATTTTATAATTTCTCCTGTAATTTCTTCTCTGATCCTAATTCAATAAAAGTTTGACAGACTAAATAAAAGCAGGTCCTAGTTATGTGTACTTGCCTTTAAGCTTCTCCATTAGCCCAATAGGTAAATAAGTTACAAAGGCACCAAACCTTAATCCTTCTTCTTGAAATTCTTATTTTACTCTGGGAGTCAAGAAAGGGATCTTAGATGAAAGATAAAGTAAGACTTTTATTTGGATAATATTTATTTTATAAACTAACTTCAAAAATTCAATTTGGTGTTACTGCCTCAAATCAACAATTAAGAATATTCAATACATTGCATATAGAAACTTGGTAATATTTAATGGAAATATTTTTCATAAAAAGTATTGCTTTTATTTAAACATCAATGTTTATTTAAACATCAATTTAAATAAATGACATGGTTACATTGCTATAATATCTAAATTTTATTGTCAGAAGTTTCTTTTATCTATATAATTTACAAATGGCAAAGTTTTGGCAAATAAAACAGGTCACGTCAAAAAAATACCAATAAAATATTTCAAAAACCTGCAAAGATTAGATGAATGACCACTAACATCTTTTTAATGATTGATTTGCACTTGCTAATACCTTTGATTGTGTAATACCACACATTTATTCGAGCCTTTTTTCATTTATCCATCATATATTCTTATAACTCAGAAAAGAAAAAAAATGAATGCAGTTTCATATAAGTACTTACATGAAAGAATCACACACATTTAACAGTCAAATAAAACACACTTTAAAAAATACAATATAAAGAAGAATCATGACCTATGCCATTAATATAATTAAGCTTGGAAACCTTAGGGAAATAGCTTAAACCATTCTTAATTTTGCCAGTTAAAAACCGAAGGAGTTGAAACTTCTGTTTCTGTAGTTTCTTTGAATCTCTCTCTCCTTCTTTATTTATTTATTTATTTATTTTTTGCTAAATCATGTAATATCTATTTCTTTTAGAGACAACCAAGAATTCTCAATCATTCAAACTTCCATTGGCTTATTTTATCCTTTTGCTCAATCTTCTGATTTAATCAACTTTCTTGTATATATGTCCTTTGTTATGGGCGATTTAAAAATCATTGAGTGAAGAAGTAGTGTGTGACTACAATTTAATACACTGTACTGCCTCCAACAAACATCTTATGTTACTGAAGATATTTTGTCTCCTATGAACTTTTCTTGCTTCAAAAACTTAATATTTGTTCAATTCAATTTCTCCATGGCATTGTATTTGCTGCCTCAGAGTCATCATAATCTGAAGTGCTCTCCTGCATCCCATCACTGCACATCATTACCCCTCACAGAACATGAGACCAGCTCCAGCCATTTGTTTCAGAATTACCAGAATAAGTTTGACTTTCACTTACAGAACTCATATTCCAATGGTACTAAAGCACCCAAATGTATTCTGCTCTCTATCAGTTCATCCAACCCCACAGTTCTGAATTGCATTCTCTTACAGAACTTGTACTAGTATATCTTTGTAATGTCTATTTAACTTACTCAACATCATCTCACAAACCCTGCTTCAGGAACACATTCACAGACACAATGTTTATTGGATCCTAGTTTTATAAAACATAAGGCATTCAGGCTTATATGGTTTGGAAAGTCACATTAAAGAGTTTAAAAGAATAAGGTGTTTAATTTTCTTTCTTTTATATTTAATTTGTAATAATGAAAGGATATGATGACAGTTGAATTTTCAGTAGATTTATCTGGTCTTTATTTATTCAATAAGCTTGACAAGAGACCACTACATGTCATATTCCTTTATAATCACTCATGTCACTGAATAAGATGGATAATTTCTGACCTCATGGAGCTTATAGTCTAAAATAGAAGCCAAATATATGTTTATATTCATATATATTTATATAAATTTATATTTAATATGTTTATATTCATTTATATATAAACATATACAAATATACAAATATATATATTCATTTATATATATATATAAATGAATATAAACATATTAAATATAAATTTATATAAATATATATTTTTTTACATATATATATATATATGTTGATGGGAAAGATGTCAGAGAAAAATACAGAGCTCAGGATTGCAGCCAGTGTGCATATTCATAGAAACATGTTGTGGTGTGTGGCAGGTTTGCCAGAGGAAGTGACACTTCAACTGAAAAATGAGACATGAATGAGAATATATAAAGCAAGGATGGGGAAGGAGAGTGTCCAAAGCAAATGAAGGAGCACGTTGAGAACTTGGAAGATTTGAGCATACAATGAAATCAAGGTGAACTGAGTAAGAAGAATGAACACGGGCAGAAAATAGTTAAGGACTGTATTAAAAATCTGTAAAGATAAAAAAGATTTTAATAAAGAAAAAGAACTCCTAGCCTCAGAAGGCCTCATAAAGGATGTTGGTTTTATTGCTGAACAAGTGACACACTAATTGAAGACTTTATTCAAGGGCGTGACCTGACACTCTATAAAAAGCTCAGTGGAAAGTAGTAGTATAGGGAACAAATGAACAAAGGCATGCCAGGGTTGAGGATGTCTCTAATACCAGCAAAAGATGACAGTGGCTTGGACTACAGAGCCTGTGGGGAGCAGGACACTGGAAACATTAACAAGGTGGAAAAAGACCAGGTACAGGACAAAACAGTGATTGAGAGCAAGTGTGGAATTCAGGATTTTGACATGAGCAATTACATGGTGATGACGTTATTTATTATAAGAAACCCTGGAAGAGACCCAAGTTAGAACATGCTAATTTAGAGGGACTTGTGAATTAAATTTAAATATGAAGTGGCAACTGCATGCATGGTTTGGGGATAAGAGGAGAGAACTAAACTAGAGAAATAAATTGGAGAGAATTGATGGAGCAATCATAAATTCGACTCTTGGGCATAGATGACACTTTTAGGTAGAGCACATAGAATTTGAAGAGAGCCGAGGGGAAGTCTTTGAAGGATGCAGTACTTAAAGTCCTATGGAGAAAGATATGCCAGCAAAAGAAGCAGGTGAGCAGCAGAAAATGATGTGGTTATCAAATCCAAGGGAGGGGAGTGTTTCTCACGAAGGGAGTAACTGAAAAGTTTGCGGAGATTCCAGGTAGAAGAAGGGTGTGTAATGATAGATTTGGGGAAAAGGCAAGTGGTAAATGTTACTACAATTCAATAGACTAGCAAGTAGGCCAAATGAAACCCTATGTATGAAGTGATGGTACCTTCAACTAGGTCTCAGGATAAATGAATGAATGGAAAAGACAAAGTGGTCAGACAAAACAAGAGTTGGAAAGCTAGAAGGTATGGCTTAATGTGAGATAACGTGTGTATGCACAGGAAGTAAAGGAGGGAAAAGGTGAGAGAAGTGTCCCAGCTTCTAATCTAGCTTCTGGGAGATGTGAAGGAGTTAGTGAAATGAGGGTGTTTGGAAAACAAATCACTTGGGAGAATATAATAAGTTTGCACCTACTGTCAACACCTATGTCATTCTCCACAGACATGAAAATTTTCTATTTTCAGCTTAATCCATTTATGAAATCAACTTTGGAAAATTCAGAATAATTAGAAATTTCATCATATAAAAGTGAAATGTGAAGTCCCAGGACAAAAACTTGGTCTCAAATTTGGCATTGTGCCTTGGTTAACTTATCCAATACATAGATAATAAAGGCTTAGAATATAAATATGATATTTCCACAGATGTTTCTAGTTAAAATAAAATTTTCTTCTCCTTGGTGATTTGAACTGTCTAGAGAGCTATAGCTGAGCCTTATTTCATAAGTAATTTTAAGTTGCAAAATGATTTTCTATGTAAAGGAATTGACTAATGAATATAGATGACTTCTGGTGTGCTTGCAAAATATTTCCTGTAAACCACATTTTAGTTGAATTTATTCCATCCTTTCATGCTTGCTAATAAGACATCTCCTTGGCTGAGTCTGGTTTCTGGCTCATCCAAGTAAAACTCACCTGCTGTGCCGCTGCAGACACAGAGCGAGACTTGTCATTCTGTTCTCTTCAGCAGAATGTGACAGGCAAGAAGTGAGCCCAGCAGGCATAGTGAAGAAGCCGGCAGAGGGAGAGCTAAAGGGTTTATAGCTGTGGCAGCATGAAGAGTTTTACTTCCTGAGGATCCCCATGACATGCCAAATTAAATATTTACATTCCCTTGGTTATTAACATTTTAGTGACTCTTCCTACCATCTCAACTATTTTATGACATGGTAGTTGTCAAAAGAACTGTGTGTTTATATTGTTCACATTTTGAAAACAGTATGTGTAGCTCAGATTGTTTAGTCCAAAAGATGTTACCAATCGTGGGCCAGGTTATCAGGTCTTAGAATTGGACAAATGTCAACACTTGCTTCTAGTATGCTTCAAAAATTGCAATCCCACCTCAGAAGCCATCCTTTCTCAAATAGAATTTTGTTTCATATATATCCAGCACTGGTCTCAAAGACATGCTGGGAAACTCATGAGATTCTGTTCAGCAAAAATGCCTCAGAGGAAATGAATAACTGGAGAGGTCTGACCAACATTCTGACTTCAAATCCAAGGAGGATTTGAACAAAGACACTTAGGGAATGGTCAAGAGGAAACAGTTGTACCTTTTATCAAAGCCAGATTCTATTTTTTTTTTTTTTTTTTTTGGTACCAGAGATTGAACTCAGGGCAGTTGACACTGAGCCACATCCCAGCCCTATTTTGTATTTTATTTAGAGACAGGGTCTCACAGAATTGCTTAGTACCTCGGTTTTTGCTGGCTTTGAATTCATGATCCTCCTGCCTCAGCCTCCTGAGTCACTGGGATTATAGGCATGTGCCCTGTGCCCAGCCAGATTCTATTAATTTTTTATGTCAGATCTTTCTCTTTTGAATTCCAACAGTCTCATGGAACCAATACATCTGAAAGGCATTTATTATATAAATATCAGTTGAATCCTAATCTCGCCCAGTTGAGACATCTTTTGAGTAAACTGTTGCCAAGGGTCAAAGTTTAGATGGGTTTTCCTGATGGATAGAGCCACGGTGGAAATAACTAGACAGATAAATCTGAGCCTATTTCCTTTCGCATGCCAAACATTGATCTATAATTCAAAAATACAAGAAAAGTAAAAAAAGTTGACAAGCTAAATTTAGGAATTGATTAATTAAAAGGAGAAAAGTTAATCAATTGAAATAATAACAATTAAATTTGAGAAACAATGGAAAATAAGTCAAATAGGGTACATTTAGCTGAAGTACTTGAGATTCATCATTTGTCATTCAATTCATTTCAAATTTCTGTTGAGCATCTCCTACAGATCAATCACAGTTTCCATCACTTAGGATATTTTAGTGGGGGTGGGAGAAAGCAAACTCTGGTCTCTTAGATCCTGATTTCTGTCTAGATTTAGGGGTAAAAGAAGGTAATCCCCTACATACATGTAATTAAGTGAATTAGGTAAATAATCAGAGCTATGGAAACATTCAAACTAGAATAAGAAAATCTTGATTAAACATAAGAAGAGGAAAGTTTGCAATATTTAGAATGATCAGAGTAAACTTAATTGACAAAATATTATTTAAACAAAGATTTGAAGAGGGTGAGGGGGTTAGCATGTGATTATCTGAAGAAAAAAAAAAAAACTGTGTGCAAGCAGAATGAATGACCAGTGTTTGCCCTGGAGCAAAATCATGCTTTAGCCAAAGGAAGTTGATGTGCCAGTGTGAATTGACTTTAGTAGTGAAAAAATATCATCAACATGACAACATCACTATAGCTAACTGGCTCTTTGAATTTCTTTTTCTTCTTTTCCAGAGACAGAGACAGACATTTACTTAAGGAAGCAGAGGCAAATTCAAGGGAGAATGTTGACTATGTCAAGAGTGAGAAGCTTTAACAATAAAACAAGGAATGCATATTCAAGAGAGAAGGTTGGTTATCTCCAGAGTTCTTACAGTAATCCCTCGGTGTGGGTTATGAATCTTCTAATTTCCTATAGGCTGTCCAAAGTGTTTAACTTTAGTAATCTGTGTTAGGTTCATTAATCCCTGAGATGTGATCTCTGTCCTTGTGTAAGAATCAGCTACTGTTATTCCCAGTAGACAACTGGGAATCTACATTCACCCAACTGAAGGTCCACCAACAATTACTAAGCACTGTTTGTGAGAGTAGAGTGGATCCAAATGGACTCATTCAGTTTAGCTATGTGTGATAGACAGAATAAAAACCCCTGAAGTTTTCACAGATGAACATCCTGCTTTACATGGTGAAAGGGACTTGGCAGATCTGATCCAGTTGAGGATCCCGAGATGGAGAGATTATTCTGGATTATCTGGGTGGGCCAAATATCATAAACGTCCTTATAAGCAGGGGGCAGGAGGGTCACTCATGGAATCTTTATAAGAGGGAGACCAAGAGAGTCAGAGTCAGAAAGAGATATGAAAGTCATGTTTCTGATTTTGAAGATGGAGAGAGGAGCAGAGAACCAGAGAATGCAATCTGTCTCTATAAATTGAGCAAGGTTTCTCCTTTAGAAATTCCTAAAACCAACTTGATTTTCAGATGCCTTACCTCCATAAATTATAAGAGAAAACGTTCATGATGGATTTGACCACTAATTCTGTGGTAATTTGTTAAAACAAAAATATGGAACTAACACAGTATGTCAGTCATTTGGAGTTAATTTTCATATTTTCATAGGGAATTCTGATCCAAGAATTCCTGATGGTCCCAAAGACCGAAGAGGATTCTGAACTTTGTGGATTTGGATGAAATTTAGAGACCAAAGTGTTCTCAATTTCTCCCTGATCTTTCTGAAAGCAATCTTGAAGCTTAGGGAGTCTGTTCATCAAGTATATCAGAAACTCTCAGTACCTCATGACGTGTGCTCCAAGGAACCAGGCAAGTCCTAGCTCAGCCCAGAACCTCATTGAAACACATAAGTTTGATTATGTGCTGATTAACCTTGGTTGATAGGAAGCCAAAGAGTTACTCACATCACTTCTTTTTCTTCTGTATCCTCCATTGTTCTCCTGTTACCTTGACAAAGGTAATGCTTTTACTCTGCACTGGCAGATATGAAAAGACTTTTCAATTTCTAATGAAAAACTTATAGTTCTAGAACACAGATAATATTTTAAGAACATTTTTATTCTAGTTTATACATTCAATGTAGGATGCTTCATTGTCTATTGAAATAAAAACACAGTTGATGCCACAGAATAGAATCTTGTTTTAGATCACTTGTATGGCCTTGAACAAGTCACTTTGCTTTGCTGGGCTCTTAAATTAATCTCTTAAAAATTTAATCCACAGAGTTATTAAGAGAATAATTGCACCAAGTTATACATAAGAATGCAAAGGCACAATATCATATATATATATATATATATATATATATATATATATATATATATATGTTTTCAATATAAAATTTGGATGGAACCTTAGAGATGAAGTGATTCAAGATTCATTTTATGGGTGGAGAAATTTGGATAGAGAAAAAACAACTTTTAATGAAAATTATGGCTTCCTTTAAGTTTCCTTTTGTTGTTTCTGACTTGAAGAATTTCTATGTAATTCAGCTATTGGAAATATGCAATAAATGATCACAACTTAACTTTGTGAGAAACTCTAAGATTAATTTTAACTTGGTTATCTGGAGGTTATGCTGAGTCACAGAAACTTAATGAATCATCCCAAACTTGCAGCGAATCTTTTTGTTTATGTTCATTCTGTTGATGAAATGCTGGGAAACATATATGACAATCACACATATGCATACACAGAAAATTAAACATAGCAAATGTAGCTATAAAACCAATTTGGGGCCAGGGATGTAGCTGAGTTCAATTCCTACCACTAAAAAAAAAGAGGAAAAAGCAGTTTTGTAAGGATGTAAGTGTGAGTGTGTATATCACTATAAACATAGTACAGTAGGAATAATTAATATAATAAATGAATACAAATGAAAATATTTTTCTTAACCAACTATTCATCTCAAGTTGTTCTTTTTTTTTTTTTTTTAACCTTATACAATTAAACTTGGAGCTTATTTTTTTTTTTTTTATAACAGAAATTGAGCTCAGGGACACTTTACACTGAGCACAACCCCAGTCCTTTTAATATTTTATATAGAGATAGGGTCTAGCTAAGTTGCTAAGGCTGGCCTTGATCTTGATCTTGGGACCCTTCTGCCTCAGCCTCCTGAGTCACTGGGATCCCAGGTGTGCACCACTGCACCCAGTTGGACTTTCAAGACTTTTTCTTGTTACCTAAGCAAAAAAAAAAAAAAAAAAGAAAAAGAAAAGAAAAGAAAAGAAAAAGATATGGCTTCTATTTAAGTTCATCTAATTTAACCAGCTCAGCTAAATCAAGGAAGAATTGCAGGACATTTAAAGGTTGTAGAAAAGAAGGAAAGGATTCCATAAATGATGAAAAACAGAATGGAGAGTTTTCCCGAATGCCTTAATTTATGTGTTACTTACCTCTTAAAAGTGGTTTAACATGGGGAAAAAAAGACTTCAGGGAACCCTGGGAAATGTATGTGGGTAAGACTGGGTATGAGCCTTGAGTCTGGAGTCAAGTCATGCAAGGAAGCCACTGTCCAGGTTATGGAGCAACAGAAGATAACAGGAGATTCACCAGGTGGTAGCACTAATCCTGCCACAGGGCTACAAAGTCACTGGAGTCCAAGCAAGGAGCACAACTAGTACTGAGGTATTCAAATAAAGAGACAATCATGGCCAGTACATCACTTGAGTCTGGCACAGGAGCTGTGAAAGTTGTCAAAACCAAAATGGAACCACTATGTCCAGTTCTAATAAAATGAAGTCAGGAGGCCTCTCCCACACATGCCTATGACAAAAACGATTAGAAGGACTTTCTGAGAACCATGGCCTTGCACAAAGTCCACCACAAGCCTAAGCAATAAGATACTTCTGCAGGCACGTGTGCCAGCAACCACCTGTTCATCCTTGCACTTGATCTTCCTGGCCAAGGATAATTGCTTCACAACAGATTATGCAATCTTCCTCAGTTCACCTTTACAATTCTTCATTTACCTTCTTGAATGCATCAACTATCATAACATGCATATGTCAGATCACAATCTTCTGCTTGTTCCCAAACTGATTATTCCCTCACAGGGCCTCTTTCTCTATTGTTAGGTAGATTGACATAGTTACCAAAATGAAATTTTCATAGCTTCTGTTCTAGACCCAGATCTATTCTTCAGTACAATTCCCTTAAAGCACCTTTTGGGTTGCATCTGACTTTTTTCTTTATATAATGATTGACCTACCCACTCAGTTCTTCATATTTAATATGGCAGAAATGAGGTCTATATTTTGTAATTACTTGGCATATTTAAAAAGTTTCTCAGCATCATTTGTATGTGCAGAACAAATTCTTGCTCGAGTACTGGGAAATATAAAGAAAGTGTCCTGCCCTTTGAGAAATTCACAATTGATCACTCTATGGATTTATATTTTACTGCTTTTCTTGTGAGAAAGACATTCCGTAGTTTACAGGACCTTGAAAATTCTGAGATAGATGAATTTACTTTTATCGATGCTGAGAAATGTCATTGCTATTATGTTTTTATGGTTGGATCCTTGGTGGTTATCCATTATCATCACAGATAACATTTCCACATGGTGCCACTAACATTCTCAAATATATAAATTAAGAATGAAGTTGTATGAAATCCTGATAAATGCAGGTAAATGTGCCTCTTTTTTAAAAGCAAGGTGTTTAAAAACAAAGCACAATGTTTCTTAAAGAAAAAAATGTAATAAAATCTTGGCAAATAAAACATTATAACTCCACTCACTGGTGTGATAAAGATTGTAGGCTAAACCGTTAGAGCAGCATTTTAAAAACTTTATTCTAATCAGGTTTTTTAAGGTTCGATCATCCATAGCAATTCCTGTGTGTTGTGAATTTCAAGCATCACTTATGTCTTTATTTCTTAGACCTGACAATGCTTCACTTCTGAATTACAACATTCCAGCTAAAGCATTTTTGTGCTGTTCTTAGGAAAGAAGAAAAGAAGGAAATTCTAAAATCCTTACCATTTTAAAATAAAACCATAACAAAAACAGGTTTTCCTCTGAATTAGAAAAATTGAATTAGAAAATTTTTCAACAGAGTTTACATCTATGTCACAATTGTCAATGCTTTTAATTTTTTTTTAAACCCTATCTTCACAAAGAGCTTGTGTTCCTGATAGAGCCACTCCTGGCACCGAAATATATACTAGTCAGGGTTGTCCAGAAAATCAGGAGGGAGAGAGGAGAAAAAGAAAGGGAGGTGGAGCATATCTGAAAGAATGCTGAATTTGAAATTTCATGAAGTGGTTAAGCAGGCTGAAGATCCAAGGGAGAGTTGTGGTTTTAATCCAAAAGAAGTTTTCTGGCAGATTTTTTCTTGGGAGACATGAAGTTCTTGTTATTGAGGGACTTTATTTCTTCTTGCTCAGAGTGGTCTTTTTTCTATAAAACCTTCAACTGATTCGATAAAGTCCACCTACATTATACAGGACTATCTGCTTTATTCAAATCAACTGATTTAAACCTTAATCTTATTAAAAAGACACTTCCAGAAAACATCCAAAATAAAGCTTGACTAAATATTTGGGTAACATCGCCCAGCCAGGTTGACGCACAAAGGTATAAAGCCAGTTTTGTTGACAGAAGATAGAATAGGGAGAGAGAATTATTTTATTTTGCATAAAGGGATGGGTATTCATTGCTCCCATTAGCTCTTAAATCTACATGGGATAGCCTGGAGCCCACCTTAACCAAAACTACTATTTGAGAGAATTATGTGTGTACATGCACATCCTAACACAGAAGTATTATTCTAATGACAGAAAGTTCAAAAGTTCAAGCCATGTGGAGTGATGATTCAGAACAGGACAACTCTTCAGTCTCACAAGGTAGCCTGTGACCCCTCTTCAGTCATACTACCCACCGTTCTCTACCCCGCAAGAGAATGATTTCGTTTCTGTTTTCAGCTTCTTGTCTTAGATTGAGTTACCTTACCACCCAGATATGGAATCGTTTATGACCAGTTATAGTAGCACTTTCCTTCTCTATAATCATATCTCTTCTTAAATGCCTGTGCTTTGTTAGGTTTATGAAACTTCAAAAGCAATCCATTTCAAGCCTTTTAACCCAAAGTTATACATATATCATTGTGTCAACCATCTCAAAGGACAACAGCAATGGAAAAAGAGATCATGTATGCACTAGATGGTGAGGGTAAAGTGAAAATGGGGGTGGGGGGCACTCACAAGAAATGAAGAGGGTGTAAGAAGGGAATTCAATAGAAGTCATGAATTAGCCGACAAGTCTGAGCATGAAGAATCATGATGCAACTTGAACTCCACCACTTAATATGGCATTACTTATTATTTTCATTTCAACCATCTAAACTTGCTCTATTTCTCTCTGTCAAGATTGATGAGAAACCAACAAAGAACTATGTTTCAGATGAAGAACTTACACCTTGTTACCAAGACCAATATGAAACATAAATAAAGACATCTGTGAGACATGTATGAAACATCGAGATGAAGTGTGTGTTTAGAATTGGAGCCATTCCCAAGGTACATCATTATGGATATGCAAATATCCCCTCCCCCCCAAGAAAACCCAAAATATAAAACACTTCTTGTCCCAAACTTTTGGAAAAGGGAAAATCAATCTGTATGGTAGTAACTCCTTATCTGCAAGTTTGGTCTCCATAATTTCAATTACCCATAGTCAACAATGGTTAGAAAATATTGAATGGAAAGCTCCAGAAATAATTTAAGTTTTAAATTGTATAATATGGTGAAAGCTCTGATGTTAATCTTCACGTTGCCCCGTGTATATGTGTTTATATATGCCACCTGTCCCTCCCCTCAGTCACGTAGCGGCTCACTCAATCATCAAATCAACTGACAAGGTACAGCAGTGCTTATTTTCAAGTGATCCTTATTTTACTTCATAATGCCCACCCACAAGCAAAATTTAGATATGCTAAAGAAAAGTCAGAAAGTATCTTTTTAAAACAAAAATGCTAAAGTTCTCAACCTAACAATGAAAGAAAAAGAAAAAAAAAAACAACTGCATGGTGACATTGCTAAGATCTATGGAAAGAATGGATCTTCTATCTATGAAATTAAGGAAAAGAAATTCATGCTGCATTTGCTGTCACATCTCAAACGGCAAAAGTTACAATAGTGTTCAGTTAAGATGAAAAAGGTTAAATTTGTAAATGAATGTCTAGTCTATAAAGAGTTTGGTACTATCTACATTTCAGCCATCTATGAAGGGGCACAGAGCATAATCCCCATGGATAAGAAAGGACTATAGTATTGATAAGATAGAACACTTTAGAAAATAGTCACTCACCACATACCCCTCAGGGGTCTGTATGATTAGCTAGTCACCTGCTCCTGAAAGCCTATGACTAGTTGCCCTTCATCTTGCATGGTTTTGCATGCTCCATGCACAGAATAATTATATTAGAAATTTGAGTCTGGGAGTTGTAAGACTTTAACTTTGCTGTTTCTGTGCCTGCTGTGTTTGGTATTGTTCATTACCTTTTCTTAAAGAGAAATAGACCATGATGGTTAAAACCTATTGTGTTTCTTTAGTTTGTTTTGAACTCAAGTCAATATTTGCTTAATCCATGTGACTGGATGTATAGACGGAGTCTTCAAAGAGGTGATGAGGTTGAAATGAGACCAGTAGGACAGGCTCCTAACCCACTATGGCCATCATCCTTAGAAATGAAAGAGACAACAGGGAAGCACAAGCATGCAGTGAAGGTCATGCAAGAACCCTAAGAAGGTGACCACCTGCAAGCAACAGAGAGAACTCTGAAGAGAAAACAAACATTCTCACACTTTGATCCTGAGCCTCAGGTTTGCAGACCTGTGAGAAAATAAATTTCAGTTGCTTAAGCCATGTAGTCTATGGTATTTAGTTAGGGCAGGCCCCCCAAGTTAATACAATATAAAGTGAGAGATAAAGAGATAATGTGAAAAGTGAACATATATATATTAAAACTGAAATGAAAAAACATTGCAATTTGATATTTGATATTGTATTTCATGTTCTTGATGTAATATTTACTTCTAATATTTTCATGTTCTTTGCAAAATAGCAATGCAGGCATCCTTTATTTTACTGTGCTTTACTTTTTTTAAAAAAACAAATTGAAGTTTTCTGGTAACACTGCATTGGACAAATCTATTGGTATCAATTTATTTTTTACCCTCATGTGTTCACTTTGTAGCTTTATGTCTCCTTTTGGTAGTTCCCATGATATTTTGATTTTTCTATTATTATTATTATACTTTTCATTAGTATTATATGTGTTACAATAATCCATGACAAATAAATGCCTTTAGGCATTCAGGTGAAGGAGTCAGATGACTTTCACTTTAAATGAAAACCTAGAAATGATTAAACTTAGTGACGAAGATGTGGCAGAAGTCAAGATGAGCTGAGAGATAGGCCTCTAGCACCAAACAGTAAGCCAACTCACAAAGGCAAAACTTCTTTTAAATTAAAATTGCTATTCCAGTGAACATGCAGATGATAAGAAAGCAAAACATGATATGGAAAAAGTTTTAATGTCTGGACAGCAGATCAAACCAGCTATGACATTCCTTTAAGCCCAACCTGATTCAGAATAGGACTCTCTCTTTCATTCTGAAAAGGCTAAAAAAAAAATCAAGGAGCTTTAAAAAAGAAGTTTTTTACAGAGTTTGGTTCATTAGGCTTAAGGAAAGGAACTGACTTTAGAACATAAAAGTCAAGGAGAAGGAGCAAGAACTGATGCAGAAACTGCAATAAGTTTGCTGGAAGATCAAGCTAAGAGAATTGATGGAAGTATCTACCAAAAAATAAACTATATTATATATTATATATAAAATATGTATTTCTATATATGTATATTTATATATACATTTATGTATAAATATTTATTTATATTAAACATGAATATATAGTAAATATGTATACTTACATATAAAAATATTTATTTATATATATATGTGTATATATATATATTTTTTTTTAGTGTAGAAAAAATAGACTTGTGCAGAAGATGCCGTCTGGGACTCTCATAGCTGGCGAGGAGGAGAGAAGTCAGTGCCTGGTGGCTAAGTTTCAGAGGACAGGCTGACTCTCTTGTTAAGGGCTGATGCAGCTGGTGAATAAATTGAAGTCAGTGCTGCTTCACCATTTTGAAAATACTAAAGTAAAATTCTTAAGAATTTTACTAAATGTACTCTGCCTGTGCTTTGTAAATAGATCAACAAAGACTGGATGACAGCACATCTATTCACAAGATGATTTACTGAATATTTTAAGCCCGTTATTAAGAACCATGCTCAGAAAAAGAGATTCCTTTCAAAGTATTACTGCTCATTGACAATGCACCTCGTTACTGAAGAACTGTGATGGAATTGCGCAATAAGATTAATGTTGTTTTCATGCCATCTAACACACTAACCACTCTGTAGACCATGGATCAGAGAGTAATTTTCAATTACAAGTATTATTATTTAAGAAGTACACTTTATAAGAATATAGTTGCCCTGGACAGTGATTCCTTTGATGGATCTGGGCAAAATAAAAGGAAAACCTTTTGAAAAGTACTCACATTCTAAATGCCATTAAGGACATTTGTGATTCCTGAGAGAAGGCCAAAATCCGAACATTGATAGAAGTTTGGGAGAAGCTGAACATGAACTTCATGGGTGACTTTGAGTGGTTCAAGATTTGAAGAGGAAGTTACTGCAAATGTGATAGAAATAGCAAGAGAACCAGAATTAGAAGTGAAGCCCAAGGATGTGACTAAATTGCTGCAATCTCATAAGATGCTAATAGTCAAGGAGTTGTTTCTTATGGATGAGCAAAAATGTGCTCTCTTGAGATGAAATCGACTTCTGGTGACGATCTTGTGAACAGTGAAATGCAACAAAGGATTTAGAATAGCATATGAAGTCAGTTGAGCAGCAGTGCTGGGGTTTGAGGGGATTGACTCCAATCTGAAAGAATTTCTACGGTGGGTAAAATGCTATCAAATACCATTGCAGGCTACAGAGAACTCTTTTGTGAAAAGCAGTGCAATAAATATGTGTGACAAACTTCATTGTTGTCTTATAATAAGTTACCATAGACAAAGGCTCGGTAACTTTTAGTAATCACGACCCTCATCAATCAATGGCGATCAACACTGAGGCAAGACCCTCCACCAGCAAGAAGGTTATGACATTGAAGGTTCAGATGATTGTCAGCATTTCTAGCAATAAAATATTTTAACTAAAGTATATACATTGTTTTTAAGTATAATTCTATTGTCATTTAATAGAACACAGTATCGTGTAAACAGCTTTTTATGCACTGGGAAATCAAAAAATTCATGTAACGTGCTCTGTAACAAGATTCACTTTATTGGAATGATTTGGAACTAACCCTGCAGTATCTCTGAGGTATGCCTATGTTGAAATAACAACCATTTATCAGAGAAAACATTTGGTCTTTGGTTTTTTGGGGATTGGCTTATCTCAGTAAAATTTCCAACTCTATTCATTTATATGCAACATAATTTTATTTGTCTTTATGACTGAGTAATATTCCATTGTGTATGTATACCACAATTTCTTTATCCATTTATCTATTGAAGAGCATCTAGGTTGGTTCCACAATCTAATTAGTATGATTACACAAATGGTTGACTCTACATGGTGTACAACCAGAGAAATGAAAAATCGTACTCCATTGTGTACAAGGAAAAAAGAAAAAAGAAATAGTAGCCATTTTTCTCTTAAGAGTATATATCTTCACACTAAGCTAGTAAATCATTTACTGTTTTCAGGATTAAGAGATAAAAGACTGTGTGTTACTTGTATTTGGTCTAGATATTTCTTTCCAAGTGTTAGAAAGCACTTAGCAGTAGCAAAATTAAATCAATTCCTTGAATTGACTTTTTGATATAGAAAAATTATCTCTTTTTATTAATGAAAAACATTTTTAATATAAATAAAAAATCTTTTTCTTTACAAGTCATCCATAGTAGGTACATAGAAAGTATTAGCAAGTTTTAAAATTCTCAGAAACTTCAGGGTAGATTAGACAATTTAGAGTTATTGGTTTATTTTTCCTATTTCTCTCATTTGTAGAGAATAGCAAAGCTTTCATCATATATTTTCAAGATGAACTAAATATCCACAAGTACTCTTCGTTCAGGGTTGTGTACAGACATGCTTCATTTTTCTTCAGAGCCACAGCTCTGTCCTTTCTATATTGACCTTTATAAGATTACCTATGAAATAGGCAAAATCAATATTTTGTTATTTAGACAAATGACTAACCAGGCACTGACTTTTTAATAATAAAGCATTTATCATAATGAGTTCGATTCATACTCTTGTCATTCTACTAATAAAACAATTCAAAATAGGGAAAAGGAGTGGGTGGTCTAAGACCTTCATTCATCTCAAGCAACTTCTTAGAATTTCCAATGCTCTGTACTAGGCTTACAACGATACTGTCTCATGTGTGACAAAATTAAAACTAACTGGGAGAAAGAGGCACATTTTTAATATGACCATGTCCTTCAAACAATGCTACTACATTTATTTCATCTAACTTAATCCTCAGAAAAATAATTCTGAGGTAGATTAACACTGATATTACAAATGAAGAAATGGAATCATAACAAAGTTAACAAGGTTGGACCTTGGTCTATTGGATTCTAAAATTCATGTTCTATTTATTTTCAAAGGTGATGTATACCATTATAGGTTCAAAAACACTAAATAGAACCCTAGTTAGATTTAATGTATTCAACAACTTAGCTTGTCACATGATACTGTAGTAGATACATGACACCTATACATTTCTTCACCCTCAATGTTCTAGGGTGAAATGTTCTGTCAGTATTCAACTGTACTCTCCAGAATTCTGTGATTTCATAGGGCTGCTTCAGGGCATGCAGTGTGCTTCTGTGGTATCCTTCCTTTAAACAGAATAACTCCTCTTTGATTTCTTTTACATATGGACTTCCTAATGAAAAATGTATTTCACTGACATTAAGGAAAAATCATTTAAAATTATGCAAACTGATAATTTTCAAAACACTTTTTCCATTTGTGATATAAACATAGAATGCTTTCCTTTCATTATATGAAGAAACGTGTGGTTAATACCTTCAAGAAACTTGCAGTTTAGCTGTAGAAATAAAACATAAAAAATAAAGAATACAAGAGGTCCTTGAAGACAGGACAGGATCAAACACCAAATAAAGGTCATGGTGACTGGGAAAGTAGTGTCCCCATTCAGTTCAGGACCCATTTGACACAGCACAAGTGATTTTTTCTAGGTAGGGGAACATAGCTTTTTTCTACATCTACTACCAACAAAGTGTGTATCTTGGACTTCCCTTGAAGTAAGGAGATTATTAGAGCCCAATATTCTGGAATTTAAAACTTATAAATGTAGACATAGAGTATGATTTTTGAATAATTTAAATCTCCATCTTATTAAAAATGAAATTTTAAATAGAGAAGGGAAAGGAAAGATACACTGAACCACCTACAAGATAATAAGGAAAGTATCAAAGTTAACTATCTGCTACTTTTTCTTTTAAATCACTTTTGATAATATAAAATCACCTTTATGAAATATAGATAGACTCTTAGTAATCTTTACTTTCCATTTTGTGAGTTATTTGCATTTGAGGGGCTAACAAAAACATCCATATTAAAATCCAAACACAAGGTAGGGATAGGAACCAAGCAGATGGGAGGTAAGTCATGAGTTTATCACTAAGAGTTGTGAACTGTGTATCTTTAATCTCATTACCATGTGGACCTGCTAAACGTTTACCCCAACCAGAGACACTGATGGCTTAGAACAACCCCTAACTCACTGCTTCACCCACAAAATGGTTAAATTCTGCAAAACTTACTGCCTTGTCTTGAGCAGAAGAGTTACAAATATTTTCTTCTGGAAGACTGAGACTTTTGCCCAAACTCACCCATCAAAAATATCATGTCCTCCTCAGAAGGACAAAGGAAAAAAGGCCAAGGACTGGCTATCGTCAGTTGGCCCAGTCATTCAGAGTCCTTGGTTTTCTAGTGCCTGTTCCATGTAGATACATTTTGGTGTGCGTTATATGTCACACAAACTTTTCTATACTCCATACCTATTCTCATATGTCCAATCCCATTGCTCTATACAACATTTCCTTGTCTTGTAATCATTTTTCTTCCAAGTCACTGCCTAATTAACTAGGTCACTCACCCCTGATGGGGATCCTGTATGCATAATCTCTTCTCCCACCATTTTCATTCCAAAGTGGAGACAACTAGATGAACCATTTGCAGTTTCACTCCTTGCGAAAATTTTCTTCTTACTATTCTTTTTCAAAATCTTTCCATCAATTACTATAATATGGTCACCATTAATTTTACCCAAATAAGAACCCAATTTCTCCTTAAAACAAAAAGGGACAGTTTCATCTTCCTTTAGTTGGTTATTTAGGACTTTCTCCCAATACAGCTATGGGGGACACACAGGTACTATGAAGATAAATGATATGAGACTATGCTATCTGGTTGCATGGTTAAGTTGGGCATTCTAGTCCTGCATGAGTAAAATAGCATAGTACCATTTCCATCTTATAATGGACTTATACTGTGTGTATTTTAATAATATAGGAAGCCTCGTGGGAAATGGGCTTTCTTGTGGGCATTATAAATGCTTAGTAGTTGCAATAAAATCAATGTTTATGCCCCCTAAAATTCATGTTTTGAAACCTGATGTCCATGGTGGTGATTATTTGGAGGTGGAACATTTGAAAGGTAATTAGGTCATGAGGATAACTTCCTCTTGATAGGATTAGTGCCACTATAAGAATAAATATGAGACAGGAGTCTTCAGAAGTGAATATTGGCTCAGGAACTTGAATTGAACAAGACATCACAACTTTTTATGATGGTAACTACACTCAACCTCTTGCTTCTCCTTTCTTGTCATCTTTTTATTGTAGATGTTAAAAGTACCCAGGAGCTGCCTACTGGCACACTCCTAGGGATATCATGTTCCATTAACTATCTTCACAACTCTTGGCAGATCAACCTCCCTTGACTTTCTTTCTGATTTTTCTACTTGCTATGATAATGTAGTCTCCAGTCTCTGTCAATTAAGCTTGGCCTCTTGGTCACTATTACTTGGAGGCCAGATCCCCATGACAAGTCACTTCTTCAACCAACTGTTCTAATGTTAGCCCTTTTCTGAGAAGGACACACACAGAGAGACTTAGTGATGCTGGTGCCCTCTTACTAGCACATTCCTGATAGCTAAGTGAATGCTACATTTTTGCACATTCTCAAAAAACAGACTCCTCTGGTGAGTTCCCTGGCTTCACATAATATTCAAACCAGCATACCCTCTTTCCACTCTAACTTCTTTCTTTATAATCTTCCAAGAAAACTCAGGCCATCCCACTTTTCTCAGCATATGCCATCATTTCTCCCGGTAATTAAAAGCCACCCTAATAATGTGTTACCCAAACCTGTGAGATTTCTGTCAGGATATTAATTAAATCTTGTGTCTCCCTAAAATCTGTCCACCAAATCCATGAATCCTTCCTTGTCTAGTACTATGTTCCAGGCACCTGATCAAAATAAAACCCCAGAGGTGTCAACATGGCTCCTATAGGAAGAAGTCTGTTCATTCTTTCAGTCTATTCAGGATGGATCCTTTTTCTCCCTGTTTAGAAATTCTATGTTTCTAATTATGTTGTAAGTCCATCACACAGATTGATCTGACTACCAGAAAAATAAATGGAATGGTTCTTCAGTAAAATCTCTTCCATGGAAAAGAGTCAGGGGCCTCTGTTATGTCCTTTCACATTCTAGCTAGTATCCACCAGCAGTGGATCACCTCCACAAGCTCTGAGGGCTCATGGGGATCTGAGGAGATAGCAACCTGAGGATATTTGCAGGTGCTTTCATACCTACTGCTATGGTTTAAATGTTTGTCCCCTCCAAATTAAGTTTCACATTGAAACTTAATTGCCATTGTAAAACTATTAAGAGGTGAGATGTTTAAGAAGTGTTTGAGCCATGAGAGCTATGATCTCATAAATTAATTAACGCTGCTATCATGGTGTGGGTTGATTCAAAAAGGACAAGTTCAGTTCTCTTTGCAGTCTCTCACTATCTCTTTCCCCTTCTGTTCTTCAGTCTTGGAAAGAATTATTTTCCCTACTACCCCTTCTCTTTTTGGAGAATGCTGTGTTCAAGATACTCTCTTGGAGCCAGGCACAGAGGCACAAGACTGTAATCCCAGTCACCCAGGAGGCTGAGGCAAGAGGATTGTGAGTTTAAAGCCATTCTCAGCAACTTAGCAAGTCACTTAAAGACTCAGTGAGACTCTGTCTCTTATAAAATATAAAAAAGGGTTGGGGATGTTGCTCAGTGGTTAAGCACCCTTTGATTCAATCCCAAGTACCAAAAAAAGAAAGAAAGAAATATACTTTCTTGGAAGCAAAGAAACAGGACCTCCCCAAGCACCAATCTGCCAGCAATTTGATCTTAGACTTACTATTCTCCAGAAATGTAAGAAATAAGTTTCCATTCTTTATAAATTACTCAGACTCAAGTATTCTGTTATTGAAAGCACCCAGTAACCACTCCAAACATGGGAACTCACACAAAAGATTTTAATAAGCAGATGAACAGAGTGTCTGCCCTTAAGAGTGAAAGGGAAAGAAATAGAGAAAATGGCAGGGGAACTACCTTTAAGTAGTGGAAGTCCATGGACTAATCAGACCAATGACTTGATGAGAAAATTAACATTCTAGATTGTAAAATGGTGTGAGTGGGGAAGAATCAGAGGAGAAATGACTGTGACTTTGATCCCTTCATTCCCCCATTTTTGTTTTTATAAGAAGATCCCTTTTAGGCATATGGGCAAAGATCCATCTTCAGCAACTGCTTCCTGCTGGGCATGGACATAGAACTGATTACTTGTATCTGTGCTGGGCATGAGGTGGAACATCCTCTATCAGTGTCTACTCCAGGGATTCCTGCAGGGTGTCCTGGTTCAGCAGGTCAAACTCCAGGATCTCCAGCAGTACCTGGTGTACCTGCACACCCTGAAGAACCACAGGTCTTGGCTGTAGCAGGTTCAGACCTCCTGTTGCCTCAGGAACATCATCTGAGTGGAAGCTGGAGGAATGTGATGGGCGGTCCCACGCTATCTGTCTGCTCCAACAGGTACATGAGGCATTTGTTGACCTGGGGCAGAAGGCCCAGGAGGAAGGCAAAAGAGAAGTTTAGGTAAACACAGTGGCCACATCTCAAGCACAGAAGAAGGAAGAAGGAGAGAAGAGTGTGAGGCCATAGAGGGAGACAGGCGGGAAGGGCTGTGCTGATTCCAGGGCATCCAGTAGCCAGATGGGCAAACAGCAGATGCAGAAGTAAACAGACAGGCTGTATGTGATCACTCAATTGTGGCCATGCATGGGAGATGCTGCATCAGGCTGCACAATCTTGAGCAGGGAGTACTGACAGAAGGTGATGACCAGGCAGAACTAGAAGACCCAGTTGTTAGTGAAGTCCCTCAGCAGCAACAGGTAGCCCAAGAAAGCAACCAGGTTGCTTAGCCCAGTGCTGAAGAAGTTTTCCACCACCTCCCACGTCTGATCCAGTAGAACCATAGGGCAAGCCACTAACATGTTGGCGGCACCATGTGGTGGGAGGACTGGGTAGGCTGTGGGGGTAGGGGATGGAAGCAGGAAGAGAGTGGGGCAAAGGAGAAGGAGAAGCAGGGGCAGAGGGGCCTCTGCTGCAGGAGACCAGTATGGGGGTGGTTTGTTAGCCAGGTTGAAGTCGGAGGAGGGCTTAGAAGGGGAAGGAGAATGGGGAGAAGTGAAGGTTTCATTGCAAAAAGAAGGTGTTTGGGTTTGCAGGAAGAGCAAAGATCAAGTTTAGTGAGCAAGAAAGAAAAAACTTGAATGTAAGGGACTCTCTTTACATTTGCCCACTTGCTCAAAGACGTTGTATCTAGGGTGCCAGTAAGTGGCCATTTGGATTGATTATCTAAAGGATATTGTGGCCAACTATCATTAAACATGTGAATAAGTTTTGGTGACTTTAGGCTGGGGGTCAGGTGAAGGGGTTTAAGATCATCTAGTAGACATTCCAAGGGTGAATCTGCTGGAATGGAGGATCTAGATCCCATGGTGGAAATTGATAAGCAGCTGAGTCAGTGTCCAAGGCATCCCGAGGTCACAGACTAGTTGGCTGGAGTCAAGGAGGGAGGTAGCACAATGATGGCACTCGTCACCCCCATCAGTGTGTGATGGGCAAAAGCTGAGAGTGTTGAGGACCTGGTGCCAGGATTTTTGAGAGGAAAAGTGAAGAAAGCCTCAACCCAGAGAGGGAATCTCTACCATAAAGATCAGGGACCCACCAGTCAGATAAGGTCAACTAAGGGGTCCAGCCATAACTCTAAAAGTCATGGCTGGGGGAACCCCTACTCCTCAACTGCCTCAAGGGCACCAGAAAATCAATGGTCATGTCTCAGGTCAGCAGAGGAGTGTTTAAGTCAACCTAGGGAAAAACTCACCAATCTGAAGGCCAGTGGTGGAAGTGGAAGCAAGCAACTGGGCAAATGGAAGGTGACACCAGTGTCCGGGGGTCTGGGACATCAGATGGGATTCCACTTGCCTGAGTGGTAGTAGAATAGTCACGCCACCAATGAAAGCACCCGGAAAATCACTATGGATGTGAGAACTCACACTAGAGATTTTATTAAGCAGACGAACAGAGTGTCTGTCCTTAAGGTCAAAAGAGAGAGAAAGAGAGCAAATGGCAGGGGAACTACCCTTAAGTAGTAGAAGCCCACAGACTAATCAGACCAATGACTGAGGAGGAAATTAACAATCTAGATTGTAAAATGGTGTGTGGCGGTGGCAGGTGGGGGCACAATCAGGGGAGAAATGGCTGCAACCTTGTTCCCTGCAGTTACAGTAGTACAAAATGAACTGAAACACTTAACTTTGCCATAATAATACTGAATTAGTTAAGCATTGACTATGGTCTCTGAGGCTCTCAGACATCAATTGTCACATTCCAAGTTTCTCCTTATCTGTGTCCTATTCCTTCACTACTGGAAATAAGGGCCATTTTGTGAACCAAAGAAGTCCTGTACTCTTATATTTAGCCTGTGATTCTTGTTAATAGCCCTAAGTTTCTCTTTACCCTTCTACCTGGCATTAGTACCACTTAATAGGAAAGAGTCAATTCCACAGTCCTTGCAGTCATGGCTTCCCCCATATCTTTCAAATGCCTGGTCATTATATTGGCAAAAGTTTGCTCTTCAACTGAGACATGCTTTCCTCTGGTGGAATCTTCAGCAACTGGATCATTCCCTTGTGTTAGAAACCAATGATGCTGTACTTTGCACTCAATACAGGGTCTTCTTTGTCTGTAAGACAATGAGTGAGACATCCTTATGCCACATCTTACCTCATATTTTCTTAGACCACTCTCAGCACCACTTGTGTCAGTCCACATTGTTCCAAAAGCAGATACTAAAACTAAATTTAGATGTGCAAATAATTTATTAGAAGAAAAAGCTGTGAAGTAGCATAGAGCAAGAGTGAACAGGGCAGGAATTCAGACTGTGATGTGTGTCTCACCCCTATGGAAAAGAGAGGATGAGATGGAAACTCACCCTGCCATGCACTTCCCCAGCTCAGCCTCTGGGCAATCCAAAAGACTTCCCTTTGGAGAGTAAGATTGCCCATTGGACAGGCCCATAGGAATGGCACTGGCCTCTCTGTACTCCCCACTGTGCTCAGGCACTAGCTGGACACAACCTACAGGAGCCTTGGGAAGTGGTGTCATTAGTCAATATTGAAGTATATTCAAAGGTATGGCAGCCAGGGTTGTCCCCAACAGCAGGTTCTCCTGAAAGGATATGTGGAGTGCATCCTCAGGTCCCCCACTCAAACCATTAGCTTACAACCTTTAGAAATTGCACTAAAGTCATTCTTGGAATTAAACAAGACTCTAGAGTAGAAGATCAATAGCAGATAGATTGATACTGTCTAATATAATGGAAGAACACCAGATTAGTGGCCAGGAGAATCGTGCTTTGGTTGTTATCAGTGTAATGCTCAGCTCCTCCAAAGCTCCATGTTTTCTCAAATCAGTTAAATAAGAATAATTGAGTTAGAAATCTCTTATCTAAAACTTTGGGATGGGTCACTAAGAAAAAAAATCACTTAAGGGGAAACAAGTTGTAATGATTTATGTCCTATACATATTATTTTAACGTGGAAAAAAGTTACTTGCATTTATAATCTTTTGATCTAGAGTTTATATGTTTGAGTTTATATCTGCTAATTAATTTTGCCTTTTTACATTTTTGCAATCTGAGTGAAGAATCCATCCAGTTTTTAAAATTAATTTACTTTTATTATAAATTGACAAATCAGAGCTATACATGTTTATGGAGCAGAAAGTGATGTTGGGATTTATAAATATAATATAGAATAATTAAACTAATAAAAATATAACCTCAAATATTTATCATTTTTGTGATGAGAAGATCTGAAATGTATTAGTGATTTTAAAATCTGAGATATCCCTTTATTGATCATATTCATTATACTGTGCAATAGATAAAAAAAAGAAACTTCCTCCTGAGTGAGACTTGCCACCAGACTCCAGTAACTGCCATTCAACTCTTATTTCTATGAGTTCGATTGTTTTAAATGTCACTTACAAGTGAAAGCATGCAGGATTTGTCTTTTGGTTCCTGAATTATTTCACCTCCATGTTCTTCAATGCCATCTGTGTTAAAAGACAAAATTTCTTTCTTCATGAAGTCTGAATAGTATTCCATGTTGTGTACATGTTACATTTTCTTTGTCCACTGATAGGCAGTTAGGATGATTACATAATTCAGCTATTGTGAACAGTGCAACAAGGAACATGGAAGTATAGAAACCTTTTGATATACTGATTTCAATATTTTCCACCTTTCCTCAATCATCCCCTGTTGTTTTCCTGTACTTCATTTGACAGCAAAGTTTTTACAACTCATCTTTACTTAAACTGTCCAAAGCATTAAAAGAGTTTTAATGAAAACTAGTATTGTTTTTCTCTTGCAGTCAAATTTCATATGCATATATAATTCTTAATTAGACAGGTTTATGACCAACTTTTGTCCTAAATATCAACCCTATAGAATTTAGCCAACAAGCTGGTAGAGTGTACTATGCATATAGACATGGCATTCTATTGAGCTGTGACGGTATGAAGCATGATGCATAAAGATGGTTTAAGGAAACTTCTGCAATCTCAATGGAATCTTGGAGTTCATAAATGAACAAATCTCTGTTGCGTTAATCAATGAACTAATAATTCATAGATGCCAATCAGCTGATTGAATCTCAAAATTTTATTAAAAATACAGTCTGTTTATCTTTTTCTATATTTCATTGCCTTTCCTCTCCTCTCTGTCAAGGAATGGCTTCTACAAAACTCCATTTTGGAATCATCTCCTTACACAAATTCTCACATTCACTAGAGATTTTTAGGGAAGTCATAGGTTTTAGAAAAGCATTCTTCTAGAAAGACACTCACACCCTTGCTTCTCTTCGGTGGTCTCTCCAGTGACCTTTTAAGTTTTGTAAGGCTAACTCCTATTTTTCTTTCTCCTTTTCATCATCTATGAATTATAATTGAAAGTTATTAGGCCATGTATTCTAAATAGACTCACATTAACTGCACACTGCCTTAGATTCATATCCTGAATTCCATTGAGTTCTTTTAATGAATTTTCTTAAATGAGTCAAGAAACATCAACAGCTCATAACTGTGTTTTGTTAGACTTTAACTTCTAGGCAAACCTGAGTCTGATTCTGTAATCTTAGAATTATGCTGCCTGAGCATTCATTTTTATCCAGAGATCTGAAATGGAAAATAGGCCTAGAAAATGGACCACCAGGTAGAAGCGATGCTGCTTCATTGAAATCATCAAGTCCACTCTTCTACTTCACTTTATCGTGTCCGTGTTCTCATGTCCTTTTTACTCTAAGGTCAAAACCAAGCACTTAAACATTTAAATAGTTTTTAGCTAACAAGTTCAGTGCAACAACGATTTGCTGTTTTTTTTTTTTTTTTATCATATGCTAAACATAATGGAATAAGGAAAAGGTTCATAAAGTAGTCCTAATTCCGGCAAAAGTGACAATGAATTGGATCACTTTAGGAGAAGTGATACTCACATAATAGGGAAGGAAATATGTTAATTTGAGTAAATTGTGTTAAATTGTGTAAACTAAAACAAAGAACCATGAATCAAGGTACCTTAACAACTTTAGAAAGTGAGGATGCCAATATCTGGGCTAAGACAGGAGGAATGAGAAAGATCACTAAACAAAGACGAGGGCAAAGGGCATTCAAGGCAGAATGATCAGGATGTATCGAGTCCACTGCAGATATAAGCTAGGTGCAATTGAAGAGTAGGAAGGGGTCCAAAGTTGTTAAAATATAGGAAACTTATGAGAATATGGTGTAAGGTAAGGTCAGAAGGCACACATTCACAGACCAGGGGATCTTTCCTAAATTCTAGAGTGGAAAGTTCAGAGAGGATTTTAAATGTGTGAGTGTGTGTGGTGTGGTGTGTGTGTGTATGCACATAAACAATTAATTATAAAATTATTTCTTACTACTAAAATTGATCAATACTACTCTACTTTGAGACTGAAAAGCAGAATTCACTATTATGAACATTTTTCTCTTTGGGGTTTCTCCCAATATTGTTGTTTTGTGATTCTACCCATTTATCTTTTTCTTTGGTAGGGCCTTGGATACATGCCTCCAACTCATGAGGTTTTGACACCAAAAAGACAGTGAAAAGACTGGTATAGTAAGATGACCCATAGATATTCCAAAGACAGACAGCCTATTCATCAAATTTTCCAAGTTCTCTAGTGTACTTTCTAGGTCTTGTTAGTAAGTTGAGGCCAGGGAACTAGTAGCAGAACTGTGAGTGTTATTTTGGGTTAAGGCTGTTAGGAGCCAACACACCTCCTCCATCTCTTTGGGTTGGAGATGATGTGTTGAGGTGGTTGGGTTACAGCTAAGTGAATCCTGTTTTTTAAGTCCAAATGTTGTCCCCAAACTGCTTCACATTTCAAAAGAAATAGAGGTAATTGTTCATGCTAAGTCATTACAATTTCTCCTGGATTTTTTTTTAAGTGTAGCTGCTAATGTCAATTAGTTAAACTACTAAAACAGGCAACCTGTGTTTTCCAGAGTGCAAGGAAATGAACCTCAAGACAGTCCCATTGTATACCTCAGTTAGAAATGCCTAATATGTTCACTCTTCTCACTACTCTAAAGTCACCTAATCATACTTAACACTTACTTGTGACTTCAAGTTTATAAGAAATAATCAGGCATGTTATCTCTTGTGATCTTTATTAGAATCAGGGTGAAAATCAATTTCATTTTAATCACTAAAGAAACTGATTAATGCAACTAGCTACCCAGCGGAAGAAAGAAGATTTCGAAGGCTCTTATTCCATTATAATCATATGTATGTATGTATGCACATAAGTACTTGTGTGTGTGTGTGTGTGTGTGTGTGTACTTTAGCAGGACAGACAATGAAATTCTGTTTTGCTCTCATGATTTGATTACAAAAATATCCCAACTGGAGCCTCAAAAATGGTGTTAATGTTAATGATTTATAATCATTCACAAAAAATGGCAGATGGTTATGGAAAAAATAGATCTGAGAGTCAGAAGACCTATGGATGTGTACTGACTGGGCAACATGCCAGTTCACTATCCTTCACTTGGTGCACTAATGTCTGAGTCTCAGTTTCCTTGTCTGTGAAATAAAGGTGCTGGAATCAATATTCCTTAATATTATGGTTCAGATGTGAGGCATACCCCAAAAACTCACATGTAAGAAAATGCAAGGAAGTTCAGAGGAGAAATGATTGGGTTGTGAGAGTCTTAACGCAATCAGTGAATTAATAAACTAATAAGGACTAACTGAGTGGTAACTGAAGTGGCAAGATCTGGCTGGAAGAGGTGGGAATTGGGGTCATGGCTTTGGTATATATATTTGTATCTGGCAAGTGGAGACCTCTCTTTCTGCTTTCTGATCATCATGTGAGCTGGTTCCCTCCACAGCACCCTTTCACCATAATGTCCTGCCTGGCCTCCAGTCCTAAGGAATGGAGCTTAATGTCTATGAATTGAGAACTCTGAAACTATGAACCCCTAAATAAATTCTCCCTCCTCTACAATTGTGCTGGTCAGGTTTTTTTAGTCACAGCAGCAAAAAATCTGACTAAAAGAAACCTGTTATGCCTTTATGTAGGAAAAAAAAAAAATAACATCTCGGCAGTAAAAAATTTTACTCCCCACAATAAGAGCAGTCAATGATGATTATTATATTTAACACGGCTGCATTGTTATAATAAAAGGAGTTGGATAGAAAGAATCAAGATATATTTTCAATGGACTTGGTGATTATTTTAAGTCATGGTGTCTTTCAGTGAAACCACTAGAAAATTTTCACATTTTAAACTTCAGCTTTTAAGGTTATTTTCAAGAACCATAATAGGTGAATTGCAATATAGAGTCCTAGATTTTAATTCTGCTTTCATTATCAATTTCTTTCCTCATTCCATGCAAGTAAATTAGCTCCTATAGTTCTCATTTTTTTGAAAATCGACTAGATAATAGAGGCCTGCTGGAAAAAAAAATCACTATAAGGAGTTCTTTTAAAAATTAAAAGCATACCTTCGCATCCTCTTAACTCATAATGATTTAAATAATAATCACTTAGTGTTTTTCATTGAGAATCTACTAAGTGTCCATCACTTTTTTTACTTGAGAATTTAGAAAAACAATCTTCCTAACATATTCCACTCACTGACTAAGGATCATATTAAGGATTCACTTTAAAAAAAAAAAAAAACAAATCAGTGACTTTTCATTAGCTTAGTTAGTCTCTAGAAAAAGTTGTGAAGTAAGCAAAATTTATTTTCCTCCTTCTCAAGTTTCTTTTTCTTGACTCTCAGCTCTTCTGTTATTTACTTTTAATATGCTCCAATTCTGTTCCCTCCCCACTCTCTCCAGTCACAGGTAACTAGACTCCCCCTAGCATGCTGCTTTCCTCATTGCTTCTGAGGAAGTCCATCCATAAAGGACTTTTGGGGGGAAGATCTAATGAACATATTATTTCAAATGTGTAAATAATTGGTATTGCTTAATAATTTATTGAGGAAAATTTGAACACAAAAAAGCATAGGTTAAATCTCTATTTCTAAGTTGGTGATGTTTCAAGTATTTTTAATGCAATTGGGAGAAAGCAGTCCTATTTATTGAATGCCCAGCATGCACCTGATACTGGGAAAGGAATTTCCCTATATTTTTACTTCTTTTATCTGTAAAGTAACTTCATGGATAGACATTATGTTTTTATATTTCAATAGAGAACTGTATTTGAGAAAGATAAAGCAATTTGCTGAAGGTCACAAAGCCAGTGAGTGGTGGAACTGGGATTCATATCAGGACTGTCTGATCGCAAAGCACACACTTCCCTTCTCAATCACCTTGCATCTTAGCGTTTATGAAATGATGTTTTGAAAAGAGCTGTAAGCCCCTGAGGCTGGTAATGTTTAAAACTCTATAGAAGCACAGTTTTGACTTTTATTATTTGCCAGGTAACACTATTTAAATTTTAAAACCTCTCTTACAGTTTGAAACTTATTTCCCTACTCAGTCTGGATCACATATAAACAAAAATGCTCTAAAAAAGAAAAAGAAAAAAGGAAAGGCAGCATTTACCATGCTACAAGGATGATTGCATTAAACACCACTTAAACCCAGACCTATATTTTTCTGCTCATTTAATGTAACTTTATCAAAAATATAAACCCCAGTGAACATAAGTGATTTTTTTCTTTAAAGTCTCTCTCTAAAAGGATGAAATAAAAACTTCATTATTTTTATTTTTAAGGATAATCTGAGCTATTTCATTTCTAGATGCATCACAGCCAACTGCAGGAGACAAAATTTGAAACTGGTTAAGCAAGTCAGCTGGACCCACTGCACTGCCATAATCTATGGCTTTAACATGAATGATGACTACGCCCGACCTGATGGTCAGCTGAGGGAAGATCAGAAAATCTAGTAGTAAGAGAAAGTTTAGAGAGTAGAGAACGCTCCAACTCTTTTTGCCAGAATAGTACTAACTAAAATCATAAAAAGGAAAAAGAAACACAGAACAACCTCACTTGTGAATATAGTAACCAAAGTCTTAAAAATAAGCAAATGGAACTCAGAAATACATTACAAATGACAACATACCACACCTAATACAACTTTTCTCATGAATATAAAGAAAGTTTAAAACTGTGTTAATGTTGATGTTAAGGCCCATTCTAAGAGAGGAAAATACTTTTGGAAAGCAACTTTTTAAACTTAGTAACAACAGAATACAAAGAATATCAGTTCTCCACAAATCCTTGTTTAAATTCTCCTCCTTGAAATATCATAAAATTTGCCTAGAAGGAAAGACTTTCAAGAATAGTTAATAAAAGTTTGGAAAATTCAAATTATTGCAGAAGAATTTTTCTTTCCAGATATGATATATTATAAATTTTCAGTTCATAAAATATGATACTATTGAATAAATAAATGTAGCAATATAATAAAATAGAAAATGCCAAAATAGAATGCTTATAAGAATTAGTATTTTGAATCAGTGTTATTTGGTATATTTTTCTGTGATAAATACAATAGCAAAAATTTACCAAAGGTTTAGATGTTACAAATCTCCACATGAAATAAATTAATTAAATATAAAAATAAATCTGTGCAACTAGTAGAGAAAATGCAGTCAATTATTTCTTCAACATTATAGAATATGATTTTTAAAGATTTCCAAAAAGTCATAAACCATCAAAGAAATAATTGCTAAGTTCAGATTTATTAAGAATAATACAATCATTGAGTGTTTGACTCCTAAAGATGACCACAATATAGTTTCAGTATAAGAGGACACTTAAAAGAGCAGTATATAGAGTAATACTTGCTAGTATATGTGGATATGCCTTAATGTGGATCAACATGTTTATAGAGAAAAATAACTGGTAGTGTATTCAATAAATGGTAGGAGTTACTATGTCAGGGCAGTGAAATTATTGATTTTGAGATTCCTTCTCTGCTGCCTTGTTCTTGTGGCATGATTACATATTAGGTTTACATACTTCACCGGTCTTTTAATTCCAGAGAAAGATGACTTTTTGTCTACTCGAAGTGGCAGTCTTGATTCATTTGTGGATGACAATATGGACTGAATCTATATATTGAACACATTAACAGAATAAAAATGATAAGTAGACTACTGGACAAACTATTTCAGCTTCTAATCAAAATTAAGGTCTATATTTAGATCAGTAGCTTCTGCTTCTGAAATCCAAAATCTAAATCTTTTCTCAGAGACATTAGGACAAAATTTTCAGTTCATTTTCACTTGTAAAACCACTCCCAGCTTCAGCATTATCTGCAGCCAATAGAGGTACTCTATTCCAAGTGTACCTCCTGAAGTGCAGAAGCATGTTGGGATATTGTGCAAACTGGATATTTGCTTGACATGATATTTACATGTCTCCGTATCTACCATTTATCTGTCTGTCCATTTTATGAAACCACTACTGAGCTGATGTCATTTCCAGGGAAAACAAAAAAGTAGCAAAATTTGTTAGTACAGGTAATCCTTTATGAAGGATAATTTATTAACCCACGTAAGCAGTGTCATTATTTAAGATGCTGGGGAGATAGCTCAGCTGGTTGTGCTTGCCACGTAAGCACAAGGCCCTGAGTTCAATCCCCAGTACCGCCAAAAAAAAAAAAAAAAAAAGTGACTAAGATGTTTACTATAACTAGAACCCCGTGAAAAAATGTAAGGTGTGTGGTGTGTTCCTTCCATACTAAAGTTGTTCAGAGTTGTTATTATTAAGAGATGTTCAATTTTATCAAATACCTTTTCTGCATCTATTGAGTTATTAACCATATGACTTATGTTCTTCATTTTGTTGATAAAAATTTTTTTAATCTTTTGATTTGAATATGTTGCCATACACAAATCCACACAGAGGTTTGTGATTTAGGCAACTTAATTCATTCAGAGGTTGGTTCCACACAGATGCTCATGAATTTATGCTATTTAAATTCATTCATCAAATATTTATTAAATATTTTTAAAATCCTAGATACTACATTAAGACCTGGAGATTCAGAAACTAATATGGCATAGCACTGAAGAAATTTTAGGCAAAAGTCACTAATGAATATATAGGTGCTACAAGTTAGATATTAATGCAGTAAATTAACTAGATGTTAATTATGGTAGAGGGTAACTATGAGAGACATGATTCTCTATGGGGTATTCTGGAGGCCTTTCTGGAGTGAATTCTCTATATGAAGCCTTTCAAAACCATGTAAACATGCTTTGCAAGCTGTAAGTTGTGTCCAGTGTATTCTGCCATCATTGGTTTATATATATATTTTATGAGGCAGTCTGTCTCTGGAAAAGGCCATATAAATCCTCTCAAGTGAAAAATGATTACTCATTTTTACTAAGGCTGGCACTGCTTTCTCATTGAATGGAATTGCTAGACTACTACCTAGAAACTAATTGGTGAACTAGGAGAAGTGTTAGGGAATATATTATTAAAGGATATATTTCTTTAATTCTCCAAGAACAGAAGCAGAGAAAATTGCTAGTACATTGGCACAGGACTGAACTTTGAATCACCTAGTCCAGTGCCATGTTTTGTAGCTAGTAATAACATGCATTCAGCAACAGTCACAAACTTGGTTGTTGTATCTAAATACTATTTTGACCTTAACTTTATAAATAACAGAGCGATTCACATTAGATCACCCAACTGATACACTCTTAGAATTGCCCAAAGAAGAACTAATACCCATTCTTCTCAAATTTTTCAAAAAAAATTGAAAGGAAAGGAATCTTCCAAATTCATTATACAAGGCCAGCATTACTCTGATGCTGAAACCAGACAAAGATACAATAAAAAATTCCAATAATTCTAACCAGCATGGAATAAAGGCAAAAAACATCTGAAAAAGGCCATACATTATTATGTAGTAGGATGTATCCCCTGGGTTCAAGACTAGATCAACATATGCAAATAAAAATTATAAAAATCAAATCAATGAAATGAAGGACAAAGATCATATGGTTACCACAAAAAAGGCAGGGAAAGTGTTTGATGAAATTCAACTTCTGTTAAGGATAAAAATCTGAATAACTTTGGTATAGAAGGAACATACTTCCAAATAATAAAGGCTATATATAATCCACAGTTGACATAATACTGAATGAAGAAGCACTGAAAGCTTTCCTCTAAGACCTGACACCAGCCAAAGGATGTACAGTATCACCACTCTTATCTAAATTAGTACTGAAGTCTTTGCCAGATAAATTAGGCAAGAGAAAAAAAAGAAAAATGCATACAAATAGAAAGGGAAGTCAAATTCCCCCTGCTGGCAGATGGCATACTATATGTAGAAAAACGTAAAGATTCCACTAAAAGAATATCAGGACTGATTAACAAATTCAGTGAAGTTACTGGATACAAAAATCAGAAGAAGTTTTATGCATCAATAAGATTATCCATGTTTCATGAAAGGAAGCATATTCATAATAGCTATAAAAATATCTAGGAATGCATTTAACCAAGAAAGTGATAGACTACTACCATGAGAATTGCAAAACCAATGAAAGAAATTGAAAAGGAGAAATCAAAAATGGAAATGCCTTCCATGTTCATGTTTTGGAAGAATTAATATTGTTAAAATGTTCATATTCCCCAAAGGAATTCATAGATTCAATACAATCCCCATAGGAATATCAATGACATTCTTCACTGAAGTAGAGAAAACAATCCTAAAATGCATACTGAAGCACAAGACTCCAAAGAGCCAAAGCAATTTTGAGTAAAAAAAATCAAAACTCAAGACAAAATATTTAACCTTGAAAACAAAGTTGAACAAACAGAGAAGATGGTAAGAAATCATGAACAAAATCTCCAAGAACTATGGGATATCATGAAAAGGCCAAATTTGAGAATTATTGGTATTGAGGAAGGCTTAGAGAAACAAACCAAAGGAATGAACAATCTATTCAATGAAATAATATCAGAAAATTTCCCAAATCTGAAGAATGAAATGGAAAATCAAGTTCAAGAGGCTTATAGGACTCCAAATACACAAAATTACAACAGACCCACACCAAGGCACATTATAATGAAAATACCGAACATACAAAATAAAGACAGAATTTTAAAGGCCACGAGAAAAAAAAAACCAATTACATTCAGGGGGAAACCAATAAGAATATCAGCAGATTTTTCAATCCAGACCCTAAAAGCTAGAAGGGCCTGGAACAACATTTTTCAAGCTCTGAAAGAAAATGGATGCCAACCAAGAATCTTATACCCAGCAAAACTTACCTTCAAATTTGATGATGAAATAAAATCATTCCATGATAAACAAAAGCTAAAAGAATTTACAAAAAGAAAGCCAGCATTACAGAACATTCTCAGCAAAATATTCCATGAGGAAGAGATAAAACACAAAGAAGCAAATCAGCAAAGGGAGGAATTATCTTAAAGGAACTGTGAAATAAAGGAGGAACCAAGATGTGTCAAAAAAATAAATAAATAAAATTTTAAAAATGAACCAAATAACTGGGAATACAAATCATATCTCAATAATAACCCTGAATGTTAATGGCTTGAATTCATCAATCAAAAGACATAGAATGGCAGATTGGATTAAAAAGAAAGATCAAACAATATGTTGCCTGCAAGAGATTCACCTCATAGAAAGAGATACCCACAGACTAAAGGTGAAAGGATGGGGAAAAACATACCATGCACATGGACTCAGCAAAAAAGCTGGAGTATCCATCCGCATTTCAGATAATGTGGACTTCAAGCCAAAGTTGGTCAGAAGGGATAAAGAAGGACATTTCATACTGCTTAAGGGAACCATAAATCAGCAAGATATAACAATCATAAACATCTATGCCCCAAACAGTGGCTCATCCATGTATGTCAAACAAATCCTTCTCAATTTTAGAAACCAAATAGACCATAACACAATAATACTAGGTGATTTTAACACGCCTCTCTCACCACTGGACAGATCTTCCAAACAAAAATTGAACAAAGAAACCATAGATCTCAATAACACAATCAATAATTTAGACTTAACAGACATTTATAGAATATACCATCCAACCAAGAGCGAATACACTTTCTTCTCAGCAGCACATGGATCCTTCTCTAAAATAGACCATATATTATGCCACAGCGCTAATGTTAGGAAATACAAGAAGTTAGAGACACTACCTTGTATTCTATCAGATCATAATGGAGTGAAGTTAGAAATAAATGAAAGAGTAAAAAACAGAAACTACTCCAACACCTGGAGATTAAACAATATGCTATTATATGATGAATGGATAACAGAAGATATTAGGAAGGAAATTAAAAAATTCTTAGAGGTAAATGAGAACAAAGAAACATCATATCAAAATCTCTGGGACACTATGAAAGCAGTACTTAGAGGAAGATTTATTTCATGGAGCGCATTTAATAAAAGAAGCAAAACTCAACAAATAAACAACCTAACACTACAGCTCAAAGCCCTAGAAAAAGAAGAACAGACCAACACCAAAAGTAGTAGAAGACAGGAAATAGTTAAACTCAGAGCTGAAATCAACGAAATTGAAACGAAAGAAACAATACAAAAAATTGACAAAATAAATAGTTGGTTCTTCAAAAAAATAAACAAAATTGATAAACCTTTAGCCACACTAACAAAGAGAAGACAAGAGAAAACTCAAATCACTAAAATTCGGAATGAACAAGGAAATATCACAACAGACACGACTGAAATACAAAACACAATTAGAAGCTATTTTGAAAATCTATACTCCAACAAAATAGAAAATTTCAAAGACATCAACAGGTTTCTAGAGACATATGAATTGCCTAAACTGAACGAGGAGGACATACACAATTTAAATAGACCAATTTCAAGTAATGAAATAGATGAAGTCATCAAAAGCCTACCAACAAAGAAAAGTCCAGGATCAGATGGGTTTTCAGCCGAGTTCTACAAAACCTTTAAAGAAGAGTTCATTCCAATACTTCTCAAAGTATTCCATAAAATAGAAGAGGAGGGAACTCTCCCAAACTCGTTCTATGAAGCCAATATCACCCTGATACCTAAACCAGACAGAGACACATCGAGGAAAGAAAATTTCAGACCAATATCCTTAATGAACATCGACGCAAAAATCCTCAACAAAATTTTAGCAAATCGCATACAAAAACACATTAAAAAGATAGTGCACCATGATCAAGTGGGTTTCATCCCAGGGATGCAAGGTTGGTTCAACATCAGGAAATCAATAAATGTCATTCACCATATCAATAGACTTAAAGTCAAGAATCACATGATTATTTCGATAGGTGCAGAAAAAGCATTTGATGAAATACAGTACCCCTTCATGCACAAAACACTAGAAAAAATAGGGATAGAGGGAACATTCCTTAACATTGTAAAGGCCATCTATGCTAAGCTCATGGCTAATATCATTCTAAATGGTGAAAAACTGAAAGCATTCCCCCTTAAAACTGGAACAAGGCAGGGATGCCCTCTTTCACCACTTCTTTTCAATATTGTCCTTGAAACTCTAGCCAGAGCAATTAGACAGACCAAAGAAATTAAAGGGATACGAATAGGAAAAGAAAAGAACTCAAACTATCCCTGTTTGTTGATGATATGATTATATACTTAGAGGAACCAGGAAATTCCACCAGAAAACTTTTAGATCTCATAAGTGAATTCAGTAAAGTAGCAGGATATAAGATCAATGCACATAAATCTAAGGCATTTTTATACATAAGTGATGAATCTTCAGAAAGAGAAATTAGGAAAACTACCCCATTCACAATAGCATCTAAAAAAATAAAATACTTGGGAATCAATCTCACAAAAGAGGTGAAAAACCTCTACAGTGAGAACTACAAAACACTAAAGAAAGAAATTAAAGAAAACCTCAGAAGATGGAAAGATCTCCCATGTTCTTGGATAGGAAGAATTAATATTGTCAAAATGGCCATATTTCCAAAAGTGCTATACAGATTCAATGCAATTCCAATTAAAATTCCAATGATGTACCTTACAGAAATAGAGCAAGCAATTATGAAATTCATTGGAAGAATAAAAAACCTAGAATAGCTAAAGCAATCCTCAGTAGAAAGAGTGAAGCAGGGGGTATCGCAATACCAGATCTTCAACTGTACTGCAAAGCAATAGTAACAAAAACAGCATGGTATTGGTACCAAAATAGACAGGTAGATGAACGGTAAAGAATAGAGGACATGGACAAAAACCCAAATAAATACAATTTTCTCATACTAGACAAAGGGCCAAAAATATGCAATGGAGAAAAGATAGCCTCTTCAACAAATGGTGCTGGGAGAATTGGAAATCCATATGCAACAGAATGAAACTAAACCCATATCTCTCACCATGCACGAAACTAAACTCAAAATGGATTAAGGACCTCGGAATCAGACCAGAGACCGTGCATCTTATAGAAGAAAAAGTAGGTCCAGAGCTTCAACTTGTCGGCTTAGGACCAGACTTCCTCAACAGGACTCCCATAGCACAAGAAATAAAAGCAAGAATCAACAACTGGGATAGATTCAAACTAAAAAGCTTTCTCTCAGCAAAGGAAACTATCAGCAATGTGAAGAAAGAGCCTACAGAGTGGGAGGAAATCTTTGCCAATCATACTTCAGATAGAGCACTAATCTCCAGAATCTATAAAGAACTCAAAAAACTCTACACCAAGAATGCAAATAATCCAATCAACAAATGGGCTAAGGAAATGAATAGACACTTCACAGAAGAAGATCTACAAGCAATCAACAAACATATGGAAAAATGTTCAACATCTGTAGTAATAAGAGATGCAAATCAAAACCACCCTAAGATTCCATCTCACCCCAATTAGAATGGCGATTATCAAGAATACAAGCAACAACAGGTGTTGGCGAGGATGTGGGGAGAAAGGTACACTAATACATTGCTGGTGGGGCTGCAAATTAGTGCAGCCACTCTGGAAAGCAGTGTGGAGACTCCTTAGAAAACTTGGAATGGAGCCACCATTTGACCCAGCTATCCCACTCCTTGGCCTATACCCAAAGGACTTAAAATGAGCATATTACAGAGATACAGCCACATCAATGTTCATAGTTGCTCAGTTCACAATAGCCAGATTGTGGAACCAACCTAGATGTCCTTCAATTGATGAATGGATAAAGAAAATGTGGCATATATATACAATGGAATATTACTCCGCAATGAAGAATGATAAAATTATGGCATTTGCAGTCACATGGATGAAATTGGAGAATATCATGCTGAGTGAGATAAGCCAATCTCAAAAAAACAAAGGACGAATGGTATTGCTAATAAGTGGATGATGACACATAATGGTTGGTGGGAGGGGTTAGTGTTAGGGTTAGAGTTAGGGTTAGGGAGGGGGGCAAGAATGGAGGAAGGAAGGACTGTATAGAGGGAAAAGAGGGGTGGGAGGGGTGGGGGGGAAGGGAAAAAAATAACAAAGTGAATCAAACAGCATTACCCTATGTAAATTTATGATTACACAAATGGTATGCCTTTACGCCATGTACAAAGAGAGAAACAACATGTATCCCATTTGTTTACAATAAAATAATTAAAAAAAATCAAAATTCATGCTTATATAAATATATCAAAATAGATTCTACTGTCATGTGTAACTGAAAAGAACAACAACCACAACAACACTAACAACAACAAAGCTGGATGTGTCATACTACCTGACTTCAAAATACACTACAAAGCTGTAAAACCGCAAAGAGCATGATATTGGCATAAAAATATTTACACATCCAATGGAACACAATACATCATGCAGAAATAATCCCATATATTTATAAGACAATAAATACTCAACAAAAGGGCAGGAACAAACATTGGAAAAAGAACAACCTTTTGAATAAATGCTGCAGAAAAATTGGGTATTCACATATAGAAGATTGATACTCGATTCCTATCATTGACCCTATATGAAATAAACTAAAAATGAATCAAAGACTGAAATATAGGACTTGAAATTATAAAACTACTAGAAGAAAATATAGGGAAAGAACTTCAAAGTATGGGTGACACATTTTTGGATAAGATTCCAAAAGCACAGGAAACAAAAGCAAAACAGATAATTGAGATTATATCACACTAAGAAGCTTCTCCACAACAAAGAAAACAATCATTAGAGTGAAGAGACAACCTACAAAATGGGGGGAAAAATTCCTAACTATTCATCTGACAAAAGATCAATATTCAGAATTTAAAAGGAATTTTTAAAAATCAATAATAAAAAAATAAAATAATTCAATTGAAAATGGCCAAAGAATAGTTGTAAATAGAAATATTTATAAAGAAGAAATTCAAATGGCCATCGTATTTATGAAACTTCATTAATCACCAGGAAAATGCAAGTCAAAACCACAACGGGATATCATCTCACCCCAGTTAGAATGGCTATAACAAATGCTGGTAAGGATATAGAGAAAAGGAAACTCTCATACATTGTTGGTGTTAATATAAATTAACACACTTGCTACTAAGCAGAACAGTATGGTGACCATCAATGGATGAACAGATAAAGAAAATGGGGAATATATGCACAATGGAATGTTGTTCAGTCATTAAAAATGTAGCCTATCATTTGTAGCAAAATGAATATAACTGGAGGACATTATGTTAGGTGAAATAAGGACATTATGTTAGGTGAAATAAGTCAGATGCAGAAAATCAAATTCCTCATGTTTTTTTTTTAATTATTATTATTTTTATTTAGCTTTTAATTTTTACAGACTGCATTTTGATTCATTGTACACAAATGGGGTACATAATTTCATTTCTACGCTGTACACAATGTAGATTCATACCATTCATGTAATTATACATGTACATAGGGTAATGGTGTATGTATCATTCCACCATTTTTTCATACTCCTCTCCCTCTCATTTCCTTCTACATATTCTAAAGTTCCCCCATTATTCTCTCATTCCTCATGTTCTTTTTTCACATGTGGTTGTTAAAAAAAATAGTTGGTCAGAATATATAATATCAATTACTAGAGGCTGGCAAGTTGGAGGAAAGGATAGTGAGAAGCTAAAAAAAGCAGGTACCCCAAACTCAGAAAGAAGTAGTAAGTTCCAGTGAGCTACAAAGGAGTGGGTGATTATACTACACAATAACCCATTGTATACTTTATGAGAAACTAGAAGAGAGACTCAAAGTCTACAAACACAAAGTAGTGATGAGGAGGAGATGGAAAAGTTAATTACCCTGATTTGATCAGTACATATTGTATGCATTCATTGAAATATTACACTGTAACCCATGAATATGTACCATACTATAATCCACCGATATGTGCTTATTATGTGTTAATCAAAAATTTTGAAGAGAATGTTTAAGGAGATGGAAATGTTAACTACTCTGATTTGATCATTACACACTGTATAAACAGCATCATGGTGGAAGGGAGTGGTGGAGAAAAGTTGTGCGTCCCATGGTTGTCAGGAAGAAGAGAATGGAAGGGGTCAGGGACAAGATACAGCCCCAAAGGGCACAAACTAGTGATATACTTACTCCTACCATGTTCCCCTGCCTATTGTTTCCACCTCCTCCCTAGTAGTCTATTCAAATTATTAATCCATCAAACAGACTAATCCTCCAATGAAGTTATAAGTCTCATTATCCTAGCACTTCCCAAAAACCTCAACCTCCAATTGTTGGACAACATCTTCAACACATGAGCTTTTGTGGATATTCCAGATCTAAACCATAATAGGAACAAATAGATAAGTCTTTTGGGGAGTATTTCTTTTTAAGGAGAAAAAAATGCTTTAAAATTGATTGTGGTGATCTGTGTGAACAAACTAAAAACCATGGAATTATACACTTAAATTGAGTGTGTACACAAATCGCATTTCAATGAAACAGTTACAAAAATTTAACTAATAATGTTGACAACACCGTTTCAGATTCTTAATTAAAGTATGCTGCATAAATTCAAAAACAAATTGTGTGAAACTAAATGTATGGCCACATAAATCTTATCAAACTATTAAACCAAAGATTACAAAGCTAATACAATTAAATTCAACAATATCAATATGTTGGAATGTTTGTTCTTCTTCTGTTCAAAGTAAACAGATGATATTGGTTTAATGGTAGTGCCTCAGGTTTACTTCCAGACTTAATTATTACCCTCATTTTGACTTTAACAATTTTAATGTTCAGAATAACTATCCATAAATGTGTTCCTATAATATGAGGAGAATGACCTCAGTCAGGCCATGTTCTTAATCACAAGTTTTTAGTAAACTGTAGGACGCCAATTTAAGTATTCCATCCACTGATAAATGTCTTACTTGTTCTTATGAAGGTAATGTTTCTGTATTGTTGAAATATCATTAAAATACATGAATTTTAATCACTGATGCAATTTTGAACATAATATGTCTTTGTTCCACATTTAAAATTTCATGAACTGCTAAAAATGTCATTTTTACCTCTAAAAGGTTTAACTTTTCAGTCTTTCATATTGGTACAATCCTGTATTGTATGATAACAGAATCTTCCTACTACATTCATGTCTCTTCAAACTACCTTTGAAATATTTGATTTTTAAAATTTGTTCTAATTAGTTATACATGGCAGTAGAATGTATTGGGACACTTCATACATAAATGAAGTATAATTTTTTATTCTTCTGATTATACATGATGTGGAATCACACTGGTAGTGTAGTCATATATGCGCATAGGGTCATAATGTCTCATCCATTCTACTATCCTTCCTACCCCCATAACCCCTCTGCTCCCTTCTACCTAATGCAAAGTAACTCTATTCTTCCATAGTGCCCTCCCGTCTATTGTGAATTAGCATTCACATATCAGAGAAAACATTCAACTTTTGGTTTTTGGGGATTGTCTTATTTCACTTAGCATGATATTCTCCAGCTCCATGAAATGTTTGATTTTTACAATGTGCTCTGAGCTCATACAACCTTCCCATGGTGACAATAGGATGGGTATTTTTTTGGGTGTGAAGGCCCAAATATGGATATGAAAATTGTGGGACAGTACTTGAATATTCAGGGTTAATAAATAGATGCTGATATTTATATTTTAAGTTGAATCTCAAAGAGAGAATTCAAATATAAAAATGTATCACAGGTAGCTTCTTAGTCCTTGAGACAGTCAGAAAGAAAAACATACACTTCCATTTGGGAGTAAGTAATTAAGACTCCAAAGGAATAGTCCATAAATATTTTTAATCCTGGAAATATTATTCAAGCAAATCTGAAGTGGATGTCCCAAATGCAAGCAGATGCCAATCTCCCACCCCACATGTAGGAATTTCCATGTAAACTTTCCTCAGAGAGTAGGTGTAAGGACATGACCAATGTGAAAAATTTTTGAACCTGAAACTCTATTCTTTATTATGAATTCCTTTCATGTTCTGAATATACTACAAAGAAATAAAGATGGATTTGACAACTGCATACCTTTCAGAGAAGTATGGCAGGAGGCATTTACATCTGCCAGAGAATAGGAGCTATAAAGAGTAATTGATTTGAAATTTAAAGCAATAGTCCTGGCTCCCTTTTTACCTTGAGAGTGCCTAGGTTTGGGGAACACCAGCAAAGCACTCCTGTGGTGCACTAAACACTATCTGACAAGTTAAGAGAGGTTGATATTCAGGTGGTCAGTAGACTTCCTGGATGTTGGCACTTAGGTAAGCAGCTGTGATGGCATATGGACCATGGTGTCATTATCTGGGTGAACATGGTAACAGAGCAGGCATCAAGGAAAACTTACTGCATCATCATGCTGCATCACGGTCATACGAATAGACTACTGATTAGAGCATTAGCTATTGGCGCTACATGCTTTCATTAATTTTCTGACATGAACCCATGTTTCTCTTAACATTCAGTTAAGAGATTTTCCCTTGAGATAGAAATTATCTTTCCACAATTATTGTCTCCAAATATCTTTCATCTAACTTTACAATTTAAATTATTTTAAAATTGTCATAAATGTTGAGACATACAAATAAGAAAGATTAATATAATAAAGATCTATGTGCATACTACATAGCTTAAGAGATAGAATTAACAATAGATCTGAAACCTGTTTTTCTAAGCACGGACACCTCTATTCCTACCAGAATAGATTATGATCTGCTTTCTCTTCATTCACAGGAATCCCTTTATAATTTTAGTATCTACACTTCTGTATAAGCGTTTGCCAGAGGAGGAAAAACAATAGAAGATACACACACACACACACACACGAACACACACACACAATATTTTATATAAAAACAGACAGAGATAGGACAGATACAGAAAGAGATGGAGGAATTGTCTCATAGGATTGGGGGAATGGCAAATTCAAAATCCTTATGGCAGGCTGACTAGCTATAGATTTAGGTACAAGTTGATGTTGCAGTCTTGAGCCTGATGGTTAAAAACTCAGGCAGAATTTCTGCATTGCAGTTTGGTGCAGAATTCTGGAAAGCATGTCTTCACTCTGAAGGACTTGAACTGATCAGATGAGACCCACCAACATTGTGGAAAACAACCTATTCCATATAAAGTCAATTGAATGGAATCCAAGATGGCAATCTAGAGGGAGGTGGTATTCCTTGTCGCTCTGTGACTCGGAATTCAAGCAGAGAAATACTCTTCCCTGCAATGCAGCCTTCGCTGCCCGACAATCCCTGGCTGTTTACCCACCATTCCTCCACTGCCATCCCCTATTGTCTGCCAGCATGTTGTCCACCTTTTAAACATAGATCAGTCACTAACCTTCGCCTATCATCCACCATTTGACCATTTGCCCACTTCTTGCCTGCCCATCATGCACCTTTCACCTACCCATTACCTACCGCCCAACATCCACCAGTTGATCACCCACCATTAGCCTGCAGAACCTCTGCTTGCTGCTTCCTGGAAGTTCCTTGTCACAGTACCTGCAGGTTTGGTTACACACAGTCACCCCCATCTTGCAACAACAACCAGGGTCTGCAGTTTGCCACAATCACCACTGCCATCTCGGGGTGTGGCCACCTCAGACTAGGGGACACTGGCCAGGGCCTAGTGGTATATTGTTGGGGTACCTGCAGTTCTGATTGCACCTAAGGGTTTTCTTTTGGGTGTGCTAGTGGCCGCCATCTGGCTGACTCTTTGCAAGGTCTCTTCTTCGTGTGAGTGCATCCCTGATGGTCTCTCTTTGAGTTGAAAGGGCATTGAGATCTTGGGACTGCAGTAAGGCAGAGCCTGGGGAAGCTGAAGCCCAGATCCATCATATTGCAACTGGGTTTGTGTGGGCCAGTCTGGTTCTGGCAAGCCTGTGGAAAACCAGAGACTAGGGGCAGTTCCCTGGGAGGAGCACAGATTGAAGAAATTGGAGAAGACTGGACTTTCTCCAGCTCAGTGAGTCCTGAAGTGTGCAGAGACAGAAGGGACCAGCTACAATGGGTGGGAAGACAGTAAGAGGGTGTGAGGACATCTTGCTATCAGCCTACCGACCCAACTGGTCTGGCAACCACCAGACTGGAGCTAACATCAAACTTCAAACAACCCCACCTATCAGTAGAGATGGGAAGCAGAGAAAATTTTTGAAAGTCAACAGAAGAAATCCTTCAATTTTCCATTGAGGCTTTCTTTTCTTTTCTTTTCTTTTTTTCCCTCTCTCACAGCTCTACCATCTTTGAATCCTAATATTTTTCATGCATCAATTTATTGAGGAATGGGATGTGTGAAAAAACTATATTAGTTTTGTTGTATATTCTTATATTTTTATTTTTTTAATCTGTATATTTTTTTCTCTCACCTGACTCCCTAGATTCTCTTTCTCACTTTTCTCAAACAGCCAACCTCTATTAATTCCTCCCTCAATTTTACTATAAATTTTACCTCTATATTCTCTCCTTCATAAACATCACATCTTACACCTCTTCTGTCACCTCATTGTCTGTCATATGAAACAGTAAACCCTTTTAGCAAACTTACTGTTTATATTGTAGATAATAGTTGAACATTGCAATTCTGTTTATTTCAACAAAGCTGTAGGTGCTGTAATAGGAGCCATTTGGATTAAGGTTGTATATTGTTTGCATTGGGTGCTGTTAATATTGGTCTCCCCTTAAAGGTGGGATACTGGAAGCCTTCAGGGACACTAGAAGACTACAGGGTAGAAATCATACTGCCTCAGATCCATACTACTAGATGGGTAGACACACAAACAACATGAAAAAACAAAGGAATAAAGTGCCTCAAACAAACCAAGATGTTCCAACAATAGAATCCATAGACAGCTCAGTAGAAGAAATGTCAGAGAAGGAGTTTAGAGGGTATATAGTTAGACCTGTCTTCAAGATAAAGGATAGTATCAGAGAGAAAATACGGGAAGTGAAAGATCACTCCAATAAAGAGGCAGAGATTATGAAAAGTAATCAAGGAGAAATCCACAAAAACCAAATTAAAAATTCAATGGAAAGTATCATGAACAGACTAGACCACTTACAAGACAGAACCTCAGACAATGAAGACAAAATATATACTCTTGAATATATATATTTTTTATTTCTTCCCTGATGTCTTCTGTTATCATTGCATCATTCAGTAACATATTATTTAGTCTCCAGGTGTATGCACAGTTTTTGTTCATTATTTTATCATTCATTTCTAATTGCATTCCATTATGGTCTGATAGGATACAGGGTAGGATCTCTATTTTTTTGTATTTACTAATGGCTTTTTTGTGGCATAGCATATAGTCTGTTTTGGAGAAGAATCCATGAGCTGCTGAGAAGAAAGTATATACGCTTGATGTGGATGAAATACTCTGTAAATATTCATTACAATAATACAATCCATTGATTGTATTATTTAGTTCTATAGTTTCTTTGTTCAGTTTTTGTTTGGAGGATCTATCCAGTGGTGAGAGTGGTATGTGAAAGTCCTCCACTATTAATGTGTTTTGGTCTATTTGATTCTTAAAATTGAGAAGGGTTTGTTTGATATACATAGATGCTCCATTGGGGCATAAATATTTAAAATATTTAAAATTGTTATATCTTGCTGTTTTATGCTTCCCTTTAGCAGTATGAAATGTCCTTCTTCATCCCTTCTAACTTAGGTTTGAAGTTCACTTTATCTGATATGAGGATGGAGACTCCTGCCTTGCAGGGAAAGAGTATTTCCTCTGCTTGAATTCCGAGTCACAGTGCGAAATACAAACCAAATGAATAAACAATCTTTTGAATGACATGATATCAGGAAATTTCCCAAATTTAAAGATTGAAATTGAAAATCAACTACAAGAGGCTTACAGGACCCACAATGTATAAAATTACAGCAGACCCACTCCAAGGTACAAAATAATGAGAATGACAAACATACATAGTAAGGATAGAATTTTAAAGACTGTGAGAGAAAAAAATCAAATTACATATAAGGGAAACCATTTCAGATTTCATCTGATTTCTCAACTCAGAACCTCAACGCTAGGAGGTCATGGAAAAAACATATACTAAGACCTGAAAAAAAATGGATGCCAACCAAGAATTTTATATCCAGAAAAATTAAGCTTCAGATTTGATAATCAAAAGTTGAAAGAATTCACAGTTAGAAAGCCAGCATTACAGAACATTCCCAGCAAAATATTCCATGAGGAAGAAATTTAAAAAAAGAAAGAAAATCAGCAAAGACACTCCATGAAATAGATCTTCCTCTCAGTACTGCTTTCATAGTGTCCCAGAGATTTTGATATGATGTGTCTTTGTTCTTGTTTACTTCTAAGAATTTTTTTTTTATTTCCCTCCTGATGTCTTCTGTTATCCATTCATCATATAATAGTGTATTGTTTAATCTCCAGGTATTGGAGAAGTTTCTGTTTTTTATTCTGTCATTTATTTCTAATTTCAATCCATTATGATCTGATAGAATACTAGGTAGTATCTCTATCTTCTCGTATTTGCTAACAGTAGCTTTGTGGCATAAAATATGGTCTGTTTTAGAGAAGGATCCATGTGCTGCTGAGAAGAAAGTGTATTCGTACTTTGTTGGATGATATATTCAATATATGTCCATTAATTCTAAATTGTTGATTGTGTTATTGAGATCTATGGTTTCTTTATTCAATTTTTGTTTGAAAGATCTATCCAGTGGTGAGAGAGGTGTGTTCAAATCGCCTAGTATTATTGTGTTGTGGTTTATTTGATTTCTGGAGTTGAGAAGGATTTGTTTGACTTACATGGATGAGCCAATGTTCGGGGCATAGATATTTATGATTGTTATGTCTTGCTGATTTATGCTTCTCTTAAGCAGTATGTAATGTCCTTCTTTATCCCTTATGACTAGTTTTGGCTTGAAGTCCACATTATCTGATATGAGGATGGATACTCCAGCTTTTTTACTGTGTCCGTGTGCATGGTTTGTTTTTTCCCATCCTTTCACCTTTAGTCTGTGGGTATCTCCTTTTATGAGATGAGACTTGCAGGCAGCATATTGTTGGATTTTTCTTTTTAATCCAATCTGCCAGTCTGTGTCTTTTGATTGATGAGTTCAGGCCATTAACATTCAGGGTTATTATTGTGATCTGATTTGTATTCCCAGTCATTTGATTTTTTTTTTTTTTTTTTTTTTTGTTTCTCCTTTATTTGGCTATTCCCTTAGGCTAGTTCCTCCCATTGCTGATTTGCATCGTTGTTTTTCATCTCTTCCTCATGGAATATTTTGCTGAGAATGTTCTGTAATGCCAGCTTTCTTTTTGTAAATTCTTTTAGCTTTTGTTTATCATGGAAGGATTTTATTTTGTCGTCAAATCTGAAAGTAAGTTTTGCTGGGTATAAGATTCTTGGTTGGCATCCGTTTTCCTTTAGGGCTTGGTAAATGTTGTTTCAGGCCCTTCTAGCTTTTAGGATTTGTATTGAAAAATCTGCTGATATTCTTATTGGTTTCCCTCTGAATGTAATTTGATTCTTTTATCTCACAGCCTTTAAAATTCTGTCTTTATTTGTATGTTAGGTATTTTCATAATAATGTGCCTTGGTGTGGGTCTGTTGTAATTTTGTATATTTGGAGTCCTATAAGCGTCTTGTACCTGGTTTTCCATTTCATTCTTCAGATTTGGGAAATTTTCTGATATTATTTCATTGAATACATTGTTCATTTCTTTGGTTTGTTTCTCTAAGCCTTCCTCAATCCCAATAATTCTTAAATTTGGCCTTTTCATGATATCCTATAATTCTTGTAGATTCTGTTCATGATTTCTTACCATCTTCTCTGTTTGGTCAATTTTGTTTTCAAGATTAGATATTTTGTCTTCAATGTCTGAGGTTCTGTTTTCCAGGTGTTCTATCCTATTGGTTATGCTTTCTATAGAGTTTTTAACTTGGTTTATTGTTTCCTTCATTTCAAGTATTTCTGTTTGTTTGGTTTTTTTTTTTTCAGTATCTCTAACTCTTTATTGAAATGATCTTTTGCTTCCCGTATTTCCTCTTTTAACTGTTGATTGGTGCAATCATTTAATGCCTTCATTTGCTCTTTCATCTTATCCTTCAGTGTCTGCATTTGCTCTTTCAGCTCCTCGCTTGCTTTCCTGATTGTTTTAATTATGTACATTCTGAACTCCCTTTATGACATTTCTTCTGCTGTGCTGTCATTGGGTTTTATTGATATAGTATCTAAGTTTGTTTGGGACATTTTCTTCCCTTGTTTTCTCATATTGGTCAGATTTCATGGAGCGCATTCAACAAAAGTAGTATAAATCAACAAATAAATGACTTAACACTACAGCTCAAAGCCCTAAAAAAGAAGAGCAGACCAACATTAAAAGTAGTAGAAGATAGGAAATAGTTAAAATCATAGCTGAAATCAATGAAATTGAAACGAAAGAAATAATCAAAAAAATTAACAAAATAAATAGTTGGTTCTTTGAAAAAATAAACAAAATTGATAAACCCTTAGCCACCCTAACAAAGAGAAAGAGAGAGAAAACTCAAATTACTAAAATTTTGAATGAACAAGGAAATATCACTACAGACACGAGTGAAATACAAAACATAATTAGAAGCTATTTTGAAAATCTATACTCCACCAAAACAGAAAACCTCGAAGATATCAACAAGTTTCTAGAGACATATGAATTACCTAAACTGAATGAGGAGGACATACACAACTTAATAAATCAATTTCAAGCAATGAAATAGAAGAGGTCATCAAAAGCCTACCAACAAAGAAAAGTCCGGGACCAGATGGGTTCTCAGCCGAGTTCTACAAAATCTTTAAAGAAGAGCTCATTCCCATACTCTTCAAAGTATTCCATGAAATAGAAGAGGAGGGAACCCTCCCAAACTCATTCTATGAAGCCAATATCACCTGATACCTAAACCAGATAGAGACACATCGAGGAAAGAAAATTTCAGACCAATATCCTTAATGAACATTGATACAAAAATTCTAAACAAAATTTTAGCAAATCGCATCCAAAAAATATATTAAAAAGATAGTGCACCATGATCAAGTGGTTTTTATCCCAGGGATGCAAGGTTGGTTCAACATCAGGAAATCAATAAATGTCATTCACCATATCAACAGACTTTAAGTTAAGAATCACATGATTATTTCAATAGATGCAGAAAAAGCATTCGATAAAATACAGCATCCCTTCATGCTCAAAACACTCGAAAAAATAGGGATAGGGGGAACATTCCTTAACATTGTAAAGGCCATCTACGCTAAGCCCATGGACAATATCATTCTAAATGGTGAGAAACTGAAAGCATTGCCCCTAAAAACTGGAACAAGGCAGGGATGCCCTCTTTCACCACTTCTATTCAACATCGTCCTTGAAACTCTAGCCAGAGCAATTAGACAAACCAAAGAAATTAAAGGGATATGAATAGGAAAAGAAGAACTCAAACTATCCCTGTTTGCTGATGACATGATTATATATTTAGAGGAACCAGGAAATTCCACCGGAAAACTTTTAGAACTCATAAATGAATTCAGTAAAGTAACAGGTTACAAGATCAATGCTCATAAATCCAATTCATTTTTATACATAAGTGATGAATCTTCAGAAAGAGAAATTAGGAAAACTACCCCATTCACAATAGCCTCAAAAGAAAATAAAGTACTTGGGAATCAATCTCACAAAAGAGGTGAAAGATCTCTACAATGAGAACTACAGAACACTAAAGAAAGAAATTAAAGAAAATCTTAGAAGATGGGAAGATCTCCCATGTTCTTGGATAGGCAGAATTAATATTGTCAAAATGGTCATACTACCAAAAGTGCTATACAGATTCAATGCAATTCCAATTAAAATCCCAATGATGTACCTTGCAGAAATAGAGCAAGCAATTATGAAATTCATCTGGAAGAATAAGAAACCCAGAATAGCTAAAGCAATCCTTAGCAGAAAGAGCGAAGCAGGGGGTATGGCAATACCAGATCTTCAACTCCACTACAAGGCAATAGTAACAAAAATGGCATGGTATTGGTACCAAAATAGACAGGTAGATGAATGATAAAGAATAGAGGACATGGACAAAAACCCAAATAAATACAATTTTCTCACTAGACAAAGGGGCCAAACATATGCAATGGAGAAAAGATAGCCTCTTCAACAAATTGTGCTGGGAAAAGTGGAAATGCATATGCAACAGAGTGAAATTAAACTCCTATCTCTCACCCTACACAAAACTCAACTCAAAATGGATCAAGGACCTCGGAATCAGACCAGAGAACAAAGCATCTTATAGAAAAAAAATAGATCCAAATCTTCAACATGACGGCTTAGGGTCAGACTTCCTTAACAGGACTCCCATAGCACAAGAAATAAAAGCAGGAATCAGTAAATGGAATAGATTCAAAATAAAAAGCTTTTTCTTGGCAAAGGAAACAATCAACAACAATGTGAAGAGAAAGTCTACAAAGTGAGAGAAAATCTTTGCCACACCCACTTCAGATAGAGCATTAATCTCCAGAATATATAAAGAACTCAAAAAACTTTACACCAAGAATACAAATAACCCAATCAACAAATGGGCTAAGGAAATGAATAGACACTTCACAGAAGAAGATCTACAAGCAATCAAAAAACATATGAAAAAATGTTCAAGATCTCTAGTAATAAGAGAAATGCAAATCAAAACTACCCTAAGATTCCATCTCACCCCAATTAGAATGGTATCAAGAAAACAAGCAACAATAGGTGTTGGCGAGGATGTGGGGAAAAAGGTACACCCACACATTGCTGGTGGGGTTGCAAATTAGTGCAGCCACTCTGGAAAGCAGTGTGGAGATTCCTTAGAAAACTTGGAATGGAACTACCATTTGACCCAGCTATCCCACTCCTTGGCCTATACCCAAGGGACTTAAAATCAGCATACTACAGAGATACAGTCACATCAATGTTCATAGCTGCTCAATTCACAGTAGCCAGATTGTGGAACCAACCTAGATGTCCTTCAATTGATGAATGGATAAAGAAACTGTGGCATATATATACAATGGAATATTACTCCACCATAAAGAATGATAAAATTATGGCATTTGTAGGCAAATAGATGAAATTGGAGAATATCATGCTAAGTGAGATAAGCCAATCTCAAAAAACCAAAGGACAAATGATCTCGCTGATAAGTGGATGATGACACATAATGGGGGGGTGGGAGGGGTTAGTGTTAGGGTTAGGGTTAGGTTAGGTTTAGTGTTAGGGAGGGAGGCAGGAATGGAGGAAGGAAGGACTGTATAGAGTTAAAAGAGGGGTGGGAGGGGTGGGGGGAAGGGCAAAAATAACAGAATGAATCAAACAACATTACCGTATGTAAATTTATGATTACACAAGTGGTATGCCTTTACTCCATGGTCAGAGAAACAACATGTATCCCATTTGTTTACAGTAAAAAAAAAAAGAAAATCAGCAAAGGATGGATACTAAAGAAAATGTCAATCAAAGGAGAAACTATGTCAAGTTAAAAACCAAAAATAAACCAAAATGACCAGGATACAAATCATATCTCAATAATAAAGCTGAATGTTAATGTCCTAAACTCATCAATCAAAAGACATAGACTAGCAGATTAGATTAAAACAAAAAAGATCCAACAGTATGCTTTTTTCAAGAGACTCACCTCCTAGGAAAAGACATCCACAGACTGAAGATTAAAGGTTGGGAAAAAACATATCACTCCATGGGCTACACAAACAAGCAGGGGTTTCCATCCTCATATCAGACAAAGTGGACTTCAAATCAAAGTCAGAAGAAATAAAGAAGTATATTTTATATGGCTTATGGGAATCATCCATCAATAAGACATAACAATCATAAATAAATATGCACCAAATAATGGAGCATCTACATACATCAAACACACTCTTCTCAATTTCAAGAATCAAAAAGACCACAACAATACTGGGTAATTTTAATACATTTTTCTCACCACTGAATAGATTTTCCTAACAAAAACTAAACAAAGAAACTGTAGAATTAAATAATACAATCAATAATTTAGACTTAATGGACATAAGTAGAGTATTCCACCCAACATCAAGCAAATACACTTTCTTCTCAGCACCACATGGATCCTTCTCTAAAATAGATATTTTATGCAACATAGCAACTCTCAGCAAATACAAAAAAAAAGAGAAAAGAAATTCTTCCCTGCATTCTATCAGATCATAACAGAATGAAATTAGAAATCAACAATAAAATTAAAAACAGAAACTACTCCAATACTTGGAGACTAAATAGCTTGCTATTGAATGATGAATGGATAGCAGAAGAAATCAGGGAGGAAAAAAAATACTTAGAGGTAAATGAAAACACCAATACAACAGATCAAAATCCCTGGGAACCACTATGAAGGCAATGCTAACAGGAAAGTTCATTGCATTGAGCTCATTCATTAAAAGAATAAAAAGTCAACAAATGCATAACATAACCTTACATCTCAAAGCCCTAGAAAAAGAACATATCAACACCAAAGCAGTAGAAGATAGGAAATAATTAAAATCAGAACTGAAATCAATGAAATTAAAACAAAAGAAACAATTGAAAAAATTGACAAAACAAAAAGTTGTATCTTTGAAAAAAATGAATAAAATTGATAAGCCCTTAGCTATAAAATGAAGGAAAGAGAAAACTCAAATTACTAAGATTCCTGATGTAAAAGGAAATATCAAGATGGATGATACTGAAATACAGAAGATAATTAGAAACTATTTTGAAAATTTATCCTCAAATTAAAGAGAAAATCTCGAGGACATTAACAAATTTCTGGAAACATATGCTTTATCCAAACTGAAGCAGGAGGACATACACAATTTATACAGGTCAATTTCAAGCAATTAAATAGAATACGCCATCTAAAGGGGTGGGAAGGGGTGGGGGAAGGAAAAATAACAGAAAGAGACAAACAACATTACCCTATGTACCCTATGGTTATGCAAATGGTGCAACTCTACTTCGTGTACAACCAGAGAAACAATAGCTGTACCCTATTTGTGTACAATGAATAAAAAAAAAAAAAAAAGAGCCTATCAACCAATAAAAGCCCAGGACCAGACAGATTCTCAGTCCCATTCTACAAGAACTTCGAAGAAGAATTAGCAAATTATTCCATGAAATAGAAGAGAAGGGAACCCTTCCAAACTCATTCTATGAAGTTGCTATCACTCTGATACCAAAACCAGAGAAAAACACATCAAGGAAAGAATATTTCTGACCAATATCTCTGATGAACATAGATACAAAAATTCTCAATAAAGTTCTGGCAAATGATACACAAAAACATATTTAAAAGATAGTGCACCACAATCAAGTGGAGCTCATTCCAGGGATGCAAGGTTGGTTCAACACATGGAAATCAATAAATGTAATACATCGTATCAATATACTTAAAGACAAAAATCATATGATTATCTCAATAGATGCAGAAGTCTTTTGACAAAATACAGCACCTCTTCATGTTCAAAATACTAGAAAAACTAGGGATAGTAGAAACATACTCCAACATTGTAGAAGCTATCTATGCTAAATCCAAGGTTAACATCATTCCACATGGAGGAAAATTGAAAGTTTTTCTTATAAAAACTGGAACAATACAGGGATGCCCTATTTCACCAGTTCTAGTCAACATTGTCCTTGAAACTCTAGCCAAAGCAATCAGACAGACAAAAGAAATTAATGGGATTGGAATAGGAAAAGAAGAACTCAAGCTGTTACTATTTACTGACAACAGGATTCTATATTTAGGAGATTCCTGAAAATTCCACCAGAAAAATTCTAGAACTAATAAATGAGTTAAGCAAAGTAGCAGTATATAGGATCAATACCCATGAATCAAATGCATTTCTATACATAAGTAATGAATCCACCACAATAGAAATTAGGAAAACTACCCCATTCACAATAGCCTCAAAAAAGAAAAAAAAAAAAAAAAAACTTGGGAATCAATCTAACAAAAGAGGTGAAAGACCTCTACAATGAAAGCTGCAGAATACTAAATAAAGGAATTGAAAAGGACCTTAGGAGATGAAAAGATTTCCCATGCACTGGATAGGCAGAATTAATGTTGTCAAAATGGTCATACTTCCAAAAATGTTATGCAGATTTAATACAATTCCTATTAAAATCTCAAAGACATTCTTCATAGAACTAGAAATAATCATTAAATTCATTTGGAAAAGCAAGAGATCCAGAATAGCTAAAGCAATCCTTAGCAAGAAGAGTGAAGCTGAAGGCATCGCAATACTAGACTTTAAACTATACTACAGAACAATAGTAACAGAAACAGCATGGTATTGGAACAAAAATGGACATATAGACAAATGGTACAAAATAGAAGGCACAGAGACAAACCCACATAAATACTGTTATCTCATACTAGACAAAGCCTCCAAAATCATACATTGGATAACAGATAGTGTATTCAACAAATGGTGCTGAGAAAACTGGAAAGCCCCATGTAACAAAATGAAATTAATCCTCTCTCTCATCCTGCACAAAAATCAACTCAAAGTTGATCAAAGTCTTAGGCACTAGAATAGAGACCCAGCACCTAATCGAAGAAAAAGTAGGTCCAAATCTTCCTCATTTCAGCTTCAGACCTGACTTCCTTTACAAGACTTCTAAAGTGCAAGAATTAAAATTAAAAATCAATAAATAGAATGGATTCAAATTAATTTTTCTTCTCAGCAAAGGAAACAATCAGTAATGTGAAGAGAGAGCCTACAGAATGGGAGAAAAATCTTTAGTACATGCACCACAGAGGGACCACTAATCTCCATAATATAAGAATTCAAAACATTTAACACCAAAAAAACAAATAATCCAGTCAACAAATGGACTCAGGAACTGAACAGACACTTCAAAGAAGAAGAAATAAAATTTCTTTATAAGAAATAAGATAAATGTTCATCAACTCTAGCAGTTAGAGAAATGCAAATCAAAGCTTAAGATTTCATCTTACTCCAGTCAGAATGGCAATTATCAAGAATATGAGCAATAATAAATGCTAGGGAGGATGTGGGGGAAAAGGTACATTCATACATTGCTGGTGGGACTGCAAATTGGTGCAACCACTATGGAAAGCAGTAATGAGATTCCTCAGAACACTTGGAATGGAACCACCATTTGATCGAGCTACCTCTCTTCAGTTTATATCCAAAGGACTTAAAATCAGCATACTACAGTGACACAGACACATCAATGTTTACAGCAGCTCAATTCAAGATAGCTAAACTACAGAACCAACCTAGACACCCTTCAACAGATGAATGGATAAAAACTGTGGTATATATACAAAATGGAATATTACTCAGTCTTAAAGAAGAATGAAATCATGGTATATACAGGTAAATGGATGGAACTAGAGAAAATCATGCTATGTGAAATAAGCCAATCCCAAAACACCAAAGGTTGAATGTTTTCTCTGATAAACAGATGGTGATCCATGGTTAGGGGTGAGTAGGGAAGAATGATGGAACTTTGGATTGTGCAGTGAGGCAGTGGGCCTCTGAAAGACGGTAGAATGAGACAGACATTATTACCCTATATACATGTATGATTGCGGGACCAGTGTAACTGCACTATGTACAACCAGAGGAATGAGAAATTATACTCCATTTGTGTACAATGTGTCAAAATATATTCCATTGTCTTGTATAACTAATTAGAACAAATTTTTAAAAATAAATTAATAATAAATCCAATTGACTATAAATTTTAATCATGTCTTTTAAGTCCCTTTAAAAGAGCATCTGGTGTTTGACAAAATGCTTATCACCGTAGTCTGTCAAGTTGACACACAAAATTGACCATCACAGCTTCTGTACTTAAAATATACATATTATTATTTTCCATATTTTAAACTTTATAAAATGTTATGGAATATCAGACCTCAACTTTCCACTTTATTTTATTGACATTTATTTACAAACCCTATCCATGCAACTATACATGGCTCAAGTTTAATTACTTTCAATAAGGTGCAGAATCTCATCTATTATTTGAACATTCCTCTGGCGATGGGCAGTGGGTTGTTTCCAAAATGCCCTGCTATGAACACTCTTGCTCCTGTATCCCAATGCTCAAGGACTGGAATTTCTCTCTAGGGGAAGACATTACTGCTTCTGGATGTACATATTTTGTATTCATTTTTTCTAGGTCTTGCTAAATTGTATTCCAAAGGGTTTAACAAGTCTGAAATCTCTAATTCAAAATGCTTAGGCCAGCTGTTCTTTGGAATTCATAATGTTTAGATTTTAGGAAGGTAATGTGATGATTGCTTTCATACATCATGCAGTAATAATCCAGCAGGCACAAAAGTAGCATCCCATAAACAATATGTTAGGATTTTGCAGTAAAAGGCACAAATAATCACATGTAGGTTAAGACTATAAACATCACTTGAGTAAAGATCAGATTTTACTTCCAAGTAAGGTTAGGTATGGTGGGATTTTTCTGCAAAACTAATAAAAATAAAACTTGTTTTTTAAAAACGTTTTTAAATTTTTATTATAAATAAAAGCCTGTTTGTTCTACATCATTGCCTATACCAGCTGTTAATAGAATTTTATCTGTGCCATGCCAATGTAGATGAGATTGCTTTAAACGTGGTTTACACTAGCATTTCACTGATGAGGCTGAACATCTTTCCTGACCGTTTGGGTTTCCTCGAGTATGAATTCTTTGTAGTTTTGCCAGATTTCTATTCTGTTTTGTGTCTTTAAACAATTGACTCTCAGGAAATTTATGCATAGTCTTATATTAATCCTTTGTTATGCACATCACTAATATCATATTCCAGTTGGTGTCTTACCTTTTCACCATTAATGGTGTGTATATTTGTGTATGTGTGTATGTGTGTGTGTGTGTGTGTATTGTGTTTTTCTCACAGAACTCCCTTAATGTCATCTAACTTATTGGTCTTCTTTACAGTGAGCTACAGCAAAATTTAAGAAATTTATTTTAAGAATACTTTCCTACTTTGACATCACTAAGATAAGCCTTTTTCCTTCAAAAGTTTTATATTTTGCTTCCCAAATTTAGGTCTTTAATTCTCACAGAAATGACATATAAATAACTTACAAGGAAGCATTCTAATTTCATTTCATTCCATGTGCACAGCCAGTTGTTCAAGAAATGTGTACTGAAGAGTCCATACTTTCCCACTGATGTTTATTTTCATTTCTTGTCATATGTGCACCTGAGTAGTTACAGTTCTGCATTTTCATCCTTTGTTCCATTGGTTAACTTGTTTATCTCTAAGTCACTAGACTGTCCTAATAGTCTACCTATCTGGAAAGTTTTTTTCTGTATAGTATTCTATACAGAAATTTATTCTTAGGTAATCTGTTTCTTTAACTTAAACTTGAATTATAGAATCGCATTTTATCAGGAGACCCCCACACACTCACTTTTCATTTTCTTTTTCCTCTACAGCTTCCATACATGAGAAAAAACACATGACTTTTGACCTGTGTTTGGCTTTTTCTCATAACATAATATTCTGAAGTTCTATCCATTTTCCTGCAAATTGCATAATTTTATTTTTCTTTATGAATGAATACAACTCCATTGTGTATATATATATATATATATATATATATATATATATATATATATCACATTTTCTTTATCCATTATCTGTTGATGGCCACCTAGGTTGGTTCCATAGTTTGGTTATTGTGAATTGTGCTACACATTCCAATTTCTAATCATAAACCTCCTCTCTCTGTCTCCATCTCTCATCTCTGTTTCTCCAATGAAACTTTATTAGTAGAACACTGAACCGAAAAACACAATCCATGAAATTTTTAAAAATGATAAATGTGACTGTAAATCTGATAAACTGAAAATTGAAAGTTTTTGCTACTCAAAATGCACAGCCATAAGAATAAAAAGACAAATCACAGACTAGAAGAATATATCTGCATATTACACATCTGATAGGGGTTTCACCAAATTATATACATAGTCATCAAAACTCAATAATAAAATAATAAACATATGATTCTAAAAATGAGCAAAAGATTTGAATAGATGTTTCATCAAAGGACATGCACAGATTATATATACATGACAAAATGCACAACACAGTTGTTCATTAGGGAAATTCATATTAACAATATAGTGAAATACTACTACATACCTCTTAGAATGTCAAGAAGTACAAAACCTGATAGTACCAAGTGGTGACAAAGGTATAGAACAACTTGACTTCTTGTACATTGTGGGTGAAATTTCAAAATGTTCCAACCACTTTGCAAAAAGAGTATGGTGGCTTATTCCATTTCTAGGTATTTACCCAAAAGGAAAGAAAACACATTCACACAAAGACCTGCACAGGGATGTTAGAGCAGCTTCATTCGAAATCACAAAAAGCTAGAAACAATGCAAATATCTTCAAACAGTGAACAGAAAAAAGATAAAACCACAGAATATAGCAAAAATAAATAAAAAAGGAATCAGTTATTGAAGTATGTGACAAACATGAATGAATCTCAGTTTTGTGGACAAGTAAATGATGTCATATCTAAATTCAATATGATTCAGTATGACATTTGGAAAAAAACAAATCCACTGAGATGGAGAATAGATTGGTGAGGTAGGAATTGTGGCAAAAGAATGACTGAAAAGGGGCAACACAGGTAATTTTTGCAATGATGGAAATGTTCTGTGTCATGACAATGTTGACAGGTATACAACTCTCTATCAAAACTCAGGAAACATTTACTGCATACCAATTGAAAAGCTAAATTATAAGATATTCACAATATTCAGTGTTCCTGTCTCAGTTTTCCTTGATGTAGGTGCTGAATTAAAACTTTGATTCTGGTTTCTAATAAGGAGCTTTCTGATGGTTGATATATTATAGATACATTCCCAAAGAAAGAAGTTGGGATAATGGAGACTGATTAGAATGGTGAAACCCAATTCCTGCCAAGTACAACATTACACATTTCATATCCAAAATGCAGTCTAATTTTCACACTGATCCTATGACATAAGGTGTTACTATATAGACACATTTTATTGAGAGAGCAGGAAACCAAGGCTTGCAAGGCTAACCAGGTACATTACTGATTCCACATTTGTGCACTCTCCAACAGGGTATAATGGACACTTTTGTATTATTAATTAGGGTTCTTGTGATTTGTGGATGAAGGATGTGAAAGCAGAAAAAGTAGTCTGATTATTTCTGGTTGTTCGCTTCCTTCCCAAGCGACCAATTGTATGGTTACCCTGAAGAGATCATAAGGCGTGTGGCTTTGAAGAGAAAATGTCATGAGACAGGTGGCTGAGATGAGAAAATGTTACTTAATATAAATCCCTCCCTTCAGGAGATTCCTTGTCTTCCCAGGGGCTTGCTGGGTAGGTGGTACGGTATACCCAGTGTCACATTGTAGCTAAGTGACATACTGTTAACAAATTAATAGGTTCTGCCTTTCCTCAATTCCTTGCAATATTCTGAAGTCATTAAATGTATAATAATCAAAAAGTTCATCAAATTATTTTTCTGTAAAGAATACAGCTGATCTTACCCATGTTTTTTGAGTCTGGATTGACAGATGCACAGGCAAATGAAAAATATTTCTTAGGGAAAAAATCTGAGTCATTAAGTTGTCTAAGTAATCATTCTCTTTGCAAACTGTGCTTCATGTGGTATTATTAATGTTTAGTGTGAGCGGAGCACTCTACATGAAAACATTCCTTTGAAATGACATGATGTAAGGTTTCTGGGATAAGGTAGCTTTATCAGCATGGTATTGAAGCCCATCTTGTGTTGTATTTGTAGACGGCTGACTGGGTTAGAGAATGAGGGAAGGCCTAGCAGTGAGCCTGTGGGCAGAGTTCAGAAATGCATATTAGTCAAAGGCAGAACATTTCAGAACCTAAAACAAAATGGTACAAACATTGAAGGGTACACCAGGTAATCAAGAATGAGGAAAGCAGGAACTCCAAGGGTCATGGAAGTCAGAAAGCACAGCAAGAGGCACTGTTAGGCATTGCCACCAAAGAAGCAGTAGGTGTGGCTACTTCCAGCAATGGAATTCTTAATGTATTCCACTCCAAGACAGGACACTTTTCTGAGGAAGGTAAACCAAACTTAAGCATTGAATCAGGCAAGGAGCATCAAATTATGAGAGACAAATGAACTTGGATAGGAAAGATGCAAAACTTAGAAGTTTAGTACAATCATTCAGAAATTTACATTTGTGACTTTGCATTAAGAACTTGGTGTAATTATTTTCAGTAAGAATTGGAAATATAATTTTGTTTTCTTTTATGTATGTATGTATGTATGTATTGGCAATATGAACTAGAGGAAAGTATCTATTTGACTTAGAGCCAATTTTAAAACCAACAGAATAACACTCATTAACCTAACTTGATTCACCCAAAGCCAGTCCGTCATTCTTTCTTTTTTCTAAGTTTGTTAAACTAATTACTTATTTTTGCCTTTATCTTTAAATCAATGGGTGTAAATAATATTATCTCTTGGGAATTAATTTGTGCAAGGTTTTTTTTTTTTTTTTTTCTTGATTGTTCCTTCCCCTTCACACAGATAGCTAAGCCTATCTATTGATTCAGATCATTTTACTGCATAGGAATCAGTGGTCGCCTGAAGGTAACTTCCCTTTATTTTGTTTAGTAAATGAAGAAACTATATTCAAAACATACTGAAGAGACTCTAGAGAATGCAAAGGGAGAGAATTCCTAGAAATCAGAAAGAAAAAAAGCTCAGCAGGCCGTTCTCGGGCACTTGTGACCTACTTGGAAGTAACATCCTGAGGAGAAGGCAAAACCTCAGAGAGGACGGAAACATGGCACCCAGGAGTTGATTGGCTTTGGACAGGTGTCCCAGCCTGGCAAGAATGCTCATGCCCCGTGAGGATTGAAGAATCAAAGCCCTGCCAGATTTAGCAAATGGTGAGCATAACAGCCAACATGCTGCAGTAGACACTGAAAGGCCTCTCCAACTTTCAGAAACCACGTAATCTTCCCAGTCTCTGGGCCCCTCTTGTTGAGTCTTGACACCGATTAAACAGAGTTTCCCTGGGGGTTAGGGACGTGGTTCAGTGGTAGATAACTTGCCTGGCATGGGTGAAGCCCTGAATTTGATCCCCAGCACTGCTAAAAAATTGGAGTTTCCTTCTAGAAGTAAAGGAGTCAGCAGGGGGAGATTAGGAATCAGTTTTATATTGACTTAAAGAGAATTTTTAAAAATGTCTTTGCGATCGCCTGAATTTGCAAATTAATATTCATGCCTGGCCTGTGCTTAATCATTGTATTTTATGTAGTAAATCAGTAGAGCTGACTTAACATGGAACTTAAAATGTCCCACACAGAAATGCTGGTCTTGTTTAGATTTAATTAGTGTTTCTACTTGCATGTGAATATAACTTTGCTATATTTATAAACCTGTAGAAAATCAGGAAGAAAAATAAAGGATCAGTTAAGCCTTTTATTTTATTTTTATTATTTTTTGTTATTTTTTAAAGACTAAAAATTACCTGAAATACAACGTTATAAAATGACATCTAGTATTACGCCGGTTCAAGGGTAGAACTGGGATCTGGGCACAGACCTGAACACCATAGCACTCCCCGCCGCCCCATTATGTTTCTAACAAACCCAAGCCAGTCTGACTCTACTAAAAAAAAAAAAAAAAAAAAAAAAAAATGTTTAATTGGAAGAAAGAAACCTTTGCCTTTATCTAAGTTAAATGTGTCTAGTTGGTACTGCTGCATTTAGAAAATAATATTCTCTCAGTAGATTATCCACAAAAAAGAAACCTCTCTTTACAGTCAACTCCAAGGCATTTGAGACCCTGGTTTTAATTTGTCTTCTGGCTCTATTTTCATCAGTCCGTACATGAAGCCTGAGGTGAGAAATTCGAAGAGAAAGGATGAGCTGTTTCAAAAATATCTCTGCAAAGAAGACATAACAGCAGGCCTCAGTCTTATTTCTGGGCTGATGTAGCAGGGCGGACAGCACAGTGGTCAGGAAAGAGATCGTCCCAGTTCCTTTGTGGCTTCGTGCGGCGTGTACTGAGGAGAATGCAGTGTGCATTTTGCATGGTAGCCTTCCGCACCTTAGCAGAGAAATGGAGAGGGGAGGCATAGGGAGCCGACAGGGCACCTTTCCCTAGAACCTCAGGCCTCTGGAAGAGAGCGCGCCTGAGAGCACAGCCGTTGAAAGCTGTGGCACTGAAAGGAAGCTACAAGCAGCAAGCATTGCAAGGTAGCCGGGCAGAGACTAGGAGTGACACCTGTGCCAGACCCCCAAAGTAACAAGGCAAGAGGAGAGGTTTGCAACTTTTCACGGGATTAAAATGCCAGCAAGTTCTCTGATGGAAGCATAGATCCACAGAACAGAATTTTAAAATTGTTAATGTGATCCATTGTTTTCCCTTGGGCTACCATGACATAGAGACAGATGGGTCAGGCTGGGGCAGTGTGGAGTATCTGTGCATTTATCCAGTTCCTATTGCCTTCTTTCTCCTCTGCTTTCCTCCTCCTCTCTGCCTGTCTCATAACTGCTTCTCCATTTGAATCTGACTCACCTCTGAGAGTTATTTTGTGCCACCTGCTCCTGGATCAGATCTTCAATGTCATTTCTGCCCTGTACATCCAGTTGTAATTTACCCCTCTCTGCCTTGTCTTATTGGTCATTCTTTTCATGGGTGTATAATTTTCCCCCCTTAGATAATAACCTTGATTTTTATTTCTGAACAACATCAAATGCACAACCCTGTGTTTTATTTATGTTTCTTACTGCTATGACTTAAGATCTGACAAAAACAATTTTAGAAGAGGAAAATTTTATTTGGCACTTACATTTTCAGAGGTCTAAATCCTTAGCTGACTGAGTCCATTCCTCAGGACCCAAGGTAAAGCAGGACATCAGGAGAGGAGAGTATAATGTGGGAAAGTACCTAAGAACCTGGTACCAGGAAGCAGAGAGAGCTATGCTCACCAAGGACAAATATACCCCAAAGGCACACCCCCAGTGATCCATCTCTAACTACACCCTACTTGCCTATAGCTACCACCCAGTTAATTCCTATTAGGGGATTAATGCACTGGTTAGGTTGAAACTCATAATCCAATAATTTAAGCTCTAAACTTTCTTGTGCTATCTCACACATGAGTTTTTGGGGGACACCTCATATCTAAACCATAACATCCTATAAGAGTTTAATATATGTTTATTGATGAAATTCTTGACATTGCTTGTAAGAGTGAGTTAAACATTGTATATGACTTTAGTTAAACAACATATGCAACTAACACAACTCTACAAAGTGACTGCTCTCTTATAGTTACATGAATTGAAAATGTCATAGTCATTTGCAGTGGTAATTGAAAAACTCTCTGTTGTATCTATGTATGTCCATTTAAAATGGTTGTAGGAATAGCAGTTATTACCTAGAATGGATGACAAGATTTTTTTGGTTTTTGTTTTTTGAAGTGCTCCTAAATGTCTCCCAATTAAAAAAAAAAAAAAAAAAAAAACAAATAGGAAACTATGGTATTATGCAGACAAACTATAGAAAACAAAAACAATATTATAGTGTTGATTTAAAATTTTAAAGCATTAAGAATTAGATTAAAAGCTAAAAAGCAAACTACCACATTTCAGACTTTAATAAAAATGTGCATTAGTCAATTTTATCCCTAATAATAACCACAAGTTAAGTCTAATTGTTTTCCTTTTAAATAGGCTTCCATCAGAACTCATTTTTAAAAGTTGAGTTCCCTGGTACCTTTAAAATCTGAAGCAAGCAAACAAAATCTGTTTCAGAGTAAACAAATTAATAAAATATTTAAAGCACATAGTCCCTCCATGACTCTCCTGGTTCAGCAGGGGACTTCAGGCTGGCCCTCCCCTGGTCTCACCTACTTATTGTTCATTCCAAGCCTTTTTTTCCCCCCACTTTGCACCTTATATGCTCTTGCAATTCCTGAAAAATGTCCAAGCTTTCATGACCCGCCTTTACTTCTTTGTCTACCTGGAAGTTTTCCTTTCCCTTTCCTTAAGGAGCAAGTCACAGCCTGTCTTTAGGGAAGGGTTCCTGTACCCTAAGTGTTTCTTCATGGCTCTTGGCATATCTGACCATTCCCATTCTCTCTTTTCAGCTCAAACGTCGCAGGACATAGATGTCTCCCCTGACCACCACGCCCAAAGTGCCTTCCCTATTTTCACTCAATGTCTCACTGTCTGATTATTCCCTTTGTGGTTATGGACAGTTTTTGATCTTCTTGCTTATTTTCTTTTTTACTTTTTGTTAGATTACCCATATAAACATCGGTTCTCTAACTGAGGTAGAGACCTTGTGGGACTTGCTCAGCCCTCTGCATTCCTAAATTCTCCTTTTATTCCTGTCACATAGCTGCCCTCCTGATAAGAGGAAAGGGTCTTCACATACCTACAGGACTAGATGTAAACAGAGACAACAATGTGGTATCAGAAGAGTGGTAGGAAACCTTTGAGACCTTCTGCAATCTAAGAAGTGAAGGACAGCCATCAATGGAGTCTTTGCTTCTGGCTTTGTCATGGAGATAGCTCTAAAATTTGGAGTAGGTTACTCATTGGGAAGGACATATTTGAGATAACATTAAGCTTTAAAACTTTATGGTTCTTTGACTTACCTATTATTTTGTATTCTAGCAATTAAATTGTACAGTCCCCTAAAATAGTCAATAGTTTATAGTACATTTTTCTTTCTTTTCTTTTTCAGAGTTAGCTATCTTATCTCACTGAAGAAACTATTTTTTTTTTTTTTTTTTGTGGGTCAATTTATTGACTTGTAATCTGAGAGGGCAGGGTGAGAGACAGATCACTGAAGTCACTTGAAGGGTTCTCTGTCCACTTCTTGTCGTTGTTTTGTTTGTTTACCGGTTTTGATGATGGAGAAACTAATGGAAGGAGAACAGAAATCAAAAATCAGCCTTCAGAAGAGATTCCATTAGACTGCTGCTGGGATCTGCTGATTGAGGCCAACCTTCTTTTATTACATGCAGGTAGAAGTGTGCACATTTCCTTCCTCTCCTGTGCTATAGTAATTCAGTAAGTTCGAAGTGTCTTTAACTGATAGCTTAGTAGATAAGACAATTGGCATGGTGCCTGGCAGATAGGAAGCCTTAACTAAATGTTTGCTAAAATAGTTCTTGAAAGCTATAATCACAGTTTTGATTCCAGGAGTGACAAACAATATCTGAAGTGGAGGCAGCTCCCATGCTGCAGGGGTGGGCATGTCACAGGTTAGGATTTTCTGCCACCTTAGTAATTGATACTTCTAGAGTCCCATTTTCCACTTTCTCCTGAGTGTTTGCCTTTCTCTTTCTCTCTTTCTTTCTTTGGTTTGTTTGTTTTGTTCTGTTTTGTTATGGTAGTGGTGATGCTGAGGTTGAACCCAGGGCATTCTATCACCACTGAGCTACATCACCCTTTATCTTGTTAAAAAAAAAAAAATGCCTATTTCATTCTATTTTCAGTTGCCAACTAATGGAGAAGATGGATCGCTCTAAGAAACACGTGGCTTTAGGAACATCCACCTGTGTGATGACTTGGAAGATCCATCAACATAAAGCGAAATTGAGATGTTGAATGCGATGGTCTAGAGTTGCCTGGATAGGTATCTTTAAGCTCTGCTATATGTTAGGAAATTTGCAGATTATGTCTGTCTATGACTGTTGCCTCACATATAAACTGACACAATATGATTCCAGACTCCCTAATAAGTTCGTTTCAACAATTTTCTGTTTTAGGAAAAGTTCTCCTAAGTGGAATGCTTGAGAAATCACATGACTTTAGGAGGGATGCACTTGGAGAAGTGAGAAGGAAGAGTGCAGACACCTGAGTATACCCATCCAGGTTAGTGCTGATGATTATTGATGCAACAGTATTACTTTCTGAGACAGATGGGCCTGGTGAAAAGGAGAAGCACCTCTACAGCCCATTGACGAAACAGAAATTACATCACCACTAATTATCTTCTTTAAGCATTTTATAAATATCAGAGTGTGTAGCACCTGAAAATAGGATTTGTAAGTTGTAGGCATATGTGATGAACTTTGCTAACCTTGTTGACTGGTAACGTGAATCATCAGTATTAGGGGGCTGAGTGGGAGGGCAAGTGAGATGGAAGGGAGAGGCAATGGATTTTCAGTCCCCTTAACCTCACTTGTGAAGTAATATAAACATGTTATTGTGTGGTAATAACTTATATATAAATTTTATTCATTATTTCAAGTAGACTTCCATAATTAAGCAGTTGGTACTAAACCTTTATGGACAGAAATAAAGCCAATAAAATGGTCGTCATTTTTATATTGTTTCTTTGAATCATTTCTTTGAGGACGTCAATCATTAGTTCCAGGTCTCCAAGTTCACTATGTAGACATGGTGTGAAAGTCAAAATTATAAAATAATGGGTATTTTTAAGAATGTGTAAAAAACTTACAGGGACTTGTGTTCAATTTTATGCTATTTCTTCTGTGTTTTGACATTTTTGGCAGAGTGGCTTTTTTTAGTTTGATATGGATTATTCTAGTCTGGTTCAGTTTGGGGATATGGTTCTTATTTCATTCAATTTTGCTATTGGACCTAAGTCACTAATATCTACTACTAAAATTTTGTCATCCAGCATATCCAACACATTTGTGAACTTTGTACAGGTACTAACATATTATGTGAGTGCTACATATAGGAAAGAAAACCTCTTGTTCTCTTGCTTGCTTTATTTTTAAAATAGGCTTTAACAAAAATAAATATATCCTGTTATAAGTAAATACAATTTGATTGAATACTTTCAAATTGAAGTGGTAAAATCTAGGAATGGCATTTTGAATTAAGTATGTTCTTTTGATTCTACATAATAATATTTTGTTAGCTAATATCCCACATCCATCATTAGTTACAAATGTAAAATGTAAATTAATTTTTATTTAATACATACAACAAACCTAATATAGATAGCATTATTTCCAGAGATTATATTACTCAACCAAAGTTTCAGTTATTAAGTAATGAAGTAAGGTCTTAAACTTGGGTTGTTCTGACACAATTATCAGTCTTAGCTATTAAGTTAATATATATTAACTTAATATATATATTTATGCATTCTCTTATAGATTTTATTCTTATTCAGTTAAATATAAAATGAGCACTCTCAACATTAAATTCAATACATTTAATCTTTTCATTACTTGTATCTGCCCACTCCTTTCTCTTCTACCTCTCACTTCCTCTGTTTTCAAAGCTTCATAAAAAATGGGGACATGAAATTTGTCAGTATTTCCACTTAAATTCAATATATCCTTAATATTAAAGTCATACAGCAGATAAATGTTTGAAGGAAATCTTTTTTTTTACAGACTGCATTTTGATTCTTTGTACACAAATGGGATACAACTTTATTCTATTGTACACAATGTAGATTCACACCATTCATGTAATCATACACATACATAGGGTAATGATGTCTGTTCTTTACAAACAATATTTATTTAATTCAATAGACTAAAGAAGAGCTAAGAGAATAAAATAAGCCTCAGAGCAGTCAATTCAAATTCCCTTTTTAACACAATAACCATTCTTAAACACCTTCCACATTTGGCAGAAGAATTCAACAGAGTGATTATATTAACTTGAGGTAAAGTACCTGTAAGCAAATTGAAAGTAAAGAAAATTAAATTCATGTGTTGTTAGACCTCATACAAATCTTGGCATAATTATATTTAAATTTGAATTCTTTCTTAACAATTGCATCCTTGTGAGAATTAGTGGGAGTATTGTGAAATGGATATTCCTTTTCTAAACAAATGGAACATATTTAAAAAGTTTTGGAATATAGTTGCATGTTGAAACAGTATTGTTTATAGTTAATAAATGAAAGCCAGTTGTTTTGAATAGGTAGTCCTGGAAGTCACTCATTAAAGCTCATTACTTGGTACCCCATGGACTTGAGCTTAAAACTTGACTTTCATAGGGAATAGGATTTGCTAGTAGAGGTGAGTATGGGAGTAGAGGGGTTTGAAGGGTTACAATGCCTGGATTTTGATAGCTTTTGGAAAACCCACTAAAGAATTCCATGTCATATTAAATTCTATACTCATGGTGTTTTGAAAAAAATAATTTATTGATAGAATTATGATTTGATTTACAATAAAGGAGAATTCAGCTGAAATTTCAGACACACAAATCATGATGCAAACCATCAAATTAGAAAGAGCAATAACCCACACTGGGCCTGGGTTCCCACTGGAGGTACAAAATCCTCTTTAAGACAGTGGTTTTGAAAATACAGTCCAAGACTCTTTACATCTTAATTCTATTAAGAGGTTAATAAAAAACAAACTTCTGGGAATATTCCATCTTACTAAATCAAAATATCTATAGGAGATCCCAGAAATCTATACTTCTGTAAGTACCCCAAGTGATTTTTAAAATTGAAGAATAACAAAGTACAGAAATTCAAGTATGCAGTTGGATGAACATTTACATTTCAATAAACCCATGTAACTGCCACTCAGAATCAAGATAGAGTAAATTCTCCTCACTTTAGAAGAATTTTTCATCTTTCTTTCTAGGCAATAAAACACTCAGAGGAAAAATACCACAATTTGCCTTTTCTTAAACTTCGCACGAATGGAGGGAACATATGGTATATGATTTTTGTAAATGACTGTCTTTTTTCAACATCCCATATTTTAGATTCATTCATGTCATTGACTATGTTGAAATTGCATTGTTTTAATTGTTTTATAGTTGAATAGGTGATACACAGGTAATTTTCTAGGTGATTCTTACATATTATATTTAAAATATTTCATTCACCTGAAGCCTACATAAGAACTCTGAAAATTTCCAACTCCTAAGCCCATTTTATCATACGATTTCATATTTGAATCATCATGCCTTCGATTAAAAGTATTCAGAAGCTGAATTTAGACTTCAACAAATGTTATCTGAAAGAGCTTTATGTGCATTAGTCACATAGAAAGCTTTATCATATTACCATGTGTGTTAGTCAGCTTTTCCCCACTGTGACCAAAATACCTGACAAGAACAATTTAGAGGAGAAAATATTTATTTTGGCTCACAGTTTTAGAGGTTTGTGTCCACGATCAGATGGCTCCATTTCTTTGTGCCTGACATAAGATGCAACATCATGGTAGAATGGTGTGCTGGAGGAAAGCACACAGAAACCAGGAAATAGAGAGAAAGGGGGTCAGGGACAAGATAAATCTTTCCAGGACACATGCCCAGTGACCTACATCCCCCAACTAGATCCCACCTCCCATTACTCCTTTCAGTTATCAATGGATTAATCCATCAAATAGATTAGTCCACTAATGAGCTCAGAGCCCTCATGATCCATCATTGCCTTAAAAGTCCTATCTCTAAAACTCACTGCATTGGGGACCATGCTTTCAACACTTGAGCTTTGAGGGGACATTCCAGATCCAAACCATAACACCATATATGGACATATTAGAGTCATTGAAATAGGAAAGGATGATAGGTACACATTAATAGGAAAAACCAGTGAATAAACATAACTAGGTGAAGCTTCAGAAAATCCTACTTCCACTCAAGAAAAAGGGATGGAGAGGTAAAGTAGAGAGGAGGGAGTGAAGTACACCGTAAATCCTTGGGTCCCTTAGGTATGTTACACCCCCTTCTAGTCCTACTCACTTCTTCCCTTGCTACAGCCTGCTACCTGCTACCACTTTCTATTAAACTCATCCTAGAGTGGAATCAACTTTCCAAATGTCCTGAAAAAAGTTCCAGAATCAAATAGGCAAGATTCCATCCTGTGCTTTCTTTTTCCAGGTCCTGACACCAAGTCCCAGGCTGATAAGACACCCTCGGTGCAGTGGTTGTGATTGCCCCACTCCACCCGACATTAGCGTTATCTTTCTCAGACATTAAATACAGAAAGTTTCAATGATGCTTTATGAGCATAGACCCTCAAACTTTACCCTTCACTTGGCATGGTGCTTGTAAACATGCTGAGTAAATTCATGAAGTACCACAATCTTCAGCTACCTTTCAAACAGCATTCTAATTTATTTGTTGAACAGTAGTAATATTTATTACGTAGCTAATGTAACTGGGCAGTTACTGCATGAGCCATCAATTTGACTTTGGAGTTGATCTTTCCTTAGGTCCCCGAGTATCACACAAGAAAATGAATCAAGAGGCAGTGAAGAAGTTAGTATTAAAGGAGCAGCCTAAATTTTTTTTGGAAACTTCAGTGTGAAATTATCTCTATATTTATGCATATCCACAAAACTATACATTTGTGATAATTTATGCAAATATGTGTGGTAATTTATGCAAATTATTACACACATGTAAGCACAGGAACCATTTGGGAACAGGTTCTTTAAAATGTGCTGAATGAAGCTTGGACTCTTCTTATATTTTCACTTACTGGCTCAGTTTTGGAGACTAACTCAACACTCAATGCTATAAATTTCATTCAAAAACCAAATGTCTAGCATACCCTGAAATCACTGAAAAAATAGCAAATATTCTCAAAAAGATGTTTACTTGAGTACATCCCTAGTGTTTTACACACTTTGCATAGAAAAACTTATAAAAAATCTTCTTCCTCATCTTTAAAGTTTTCTACCACAGTATAAACAGATGATTTGTTGAGTATTTCTCTGACTTTCTAACCATCTACAGTGATTTATATAATGACTTTATGAAAGTTTCAGTATTTAATGTTTTCAAAATGATTCATGCTGAAGAATTAAAAAAGCTTTTGGTATTTTTACAAGGCAGATCGGAGGAGAATTTTTATTTACTTTTGAGAAATTGAGCAGCTGAAGCAAGAAGAAATAATTAATTCATTTGAGTGAATTTTTAAGAAGAGAGGCTGCCTGTAAAACTTAACTATTGGATTATTACCTGATCATTTTTTACAAGTTTATGGTAGAAAGAGACTAGCTAATTTTAGAAAACTCTTACACATCATTAATGAATTTACTAGCTCAGTATCCCTCATGTGAAGAAATCATATGTTAAAACTGGCAGAAAGCATGTCTCTGTGCAGGACTATTTATTTTAAGGCTAATTTCTAGACACACTTTGCCTTTCATTATTGGGAGGGGGTCAAAATGAATATTTTTGTTATAAGAAGGGTAAAAATTATCTCCTTTCATTAATTTAACACTCACTTATTTTTCTCAAACACTGTAAAGAAACACCTGATAGTGTCTCCCTCACTCCTGCTGCATACATAATGGTTACCAAAACAATTCAACTTCTATTCCCAGCACACAGCAAGATTGATCTGTGACAATTGACATGGTTTCATGTCACTTTGCCAAAACTTTTCAATGGCTTCTCATGTTTGGTTAAAAACAAATCTAAAATACCACCTCCAACTCCTGCAATCCAAAATTCTTATATGGGCTCATAAAATGGTAAATTATATGCTCCTTCCCTCATTTTATAACTTAACCTTCATTTTCAGGCTTTTTACCCCCAATGGCCTTCTTGTACTTCCTTAACCCCATTAAACATATACCCAACTTGGTACCTTTCACTTGCTGGGATTTTTGTCTAAAATGTTTTTTCTAGCACTATTCTGTGACTTATTCCATCATATCTCCTCAATGATCATGTTGTCTGAGGGCCTTTCTTGACTGTGCTATATAAAAAAGTTATTTCTTTCTACTTTGGTGCTCCTTAGCTCCCACACCTACCATGTACCCAATCTTTCAAATTTCATAGCCGATGTATCCAAACTAAAACTTGAACTCTACAGGTCTTGTTTTCTTTATTCCCTATTGTTTTTCCAACAATGAAGAACAGGATGCAGTTGATACTCAAAGCATATTTTTAATAAATAAAGGAATATGGAGAGATAATAATATGGAAAACTTAAATAGTGAAACAGCTGAATTTGGGTTCAATTTTGTTCTTTTATTAGTAAATATGTTACTGTAAAGACACTACAGCTGGCCTAACAGGTGCCAACACAAATGTTTGAAGCTCACAGATAAAAGGTTTTGTGGTGGTTGTGGGGTATGTGTGTCTCTAGAACTGATTCCTCTGCAGCATGCCCTGGAGGTCACACAGACTTCAATCATGAAACTCACCCAATACAACAGGTGTGACCCGGGAACCTTAGCTTGCATTTGGAATTTCAATATGCCAACTAAATCATCACATACCAGAAAACAAGAAGAGTTCAAAAATGGTTGCCAGATTCTGCTGCATTTCAATATATATGTATGTGTGTGTGTGTGTGTGTGTGTGTGTGTGTGTGTTTGTGTATATGTACATATATATATTCCTGTCCTCTCTTCTTCCTTGATTTCCCAATTCTTTTTCCCTTCACATTCATCTTTTTACTTTCCTGAAAAATGCCAGTTTTCCCAGTTCTAGAATATCTCCACTATGCTTCTATGTTCTACCTGGATACCACTTGGTGGAGAAAGAGGCTTTAGATTGCCATGCTATTCCTAAAGCCAGCCTGTCCCAACACCATCCTGTATGCTCTGCTAGGAGGAAACAGAGTATATCAAAGATTTGGAATCAGTGACAGCAGAGAGCAAACATTCCTGTTGGTACCATCTCTGCTCTGCCTCTCCTGGATAACTCTCTCTACATGGGCATGCTCTGAACCTGGCAGGAAGAGTGACAGAGGAGGTCTGGAAGAAGGGGAGTTGAGAGGATGTTAGGGACTGGCAGGTGCAGCAAGAGTGCTGCTCAGCTCATTTGCAGTTTTTCTCACTGCAGATACCATAAGGTGGTTCCATAAAGTGAATGGAAAATGAGGAGGAAGAACACTACTAATATACATTTTAACACTAAATTATAAATTGTAAGGGAACAAGGAATCAAATGGAACAGGAACTTAGAAAGAGTTACTCTAATAGAGTAAGGAGACAGGAAACTAATTTTTCTTATTTTTGAATTTTATTCTATTTTTACTTTAATATAATACACTAATAATCATTTAAAACTGAGAAATGAGCTCGACATACTATTGTGGATTTTTTATAATAAATATAGGGATTTTATCTCAATTCCTAAAAGAAAATGTTTATTAATATTGATGATTTTTTTTTTCATCTATAGCCAGCAAATTGCCATACTTCAAAGTAGAAAAATTAAAATTGCAAGTGCCAACAGTCACACTTTGAAAATTTACTGAAGATAATTCTACCATAACATGAAAGCCCAGACAGGAAGGAAAATAATATTTGTTGAGCAACTAATACATAGAAGACATATTTCAGATGATCTCATCACCCCATGACAATCCTGGGGATTCTATTACCCATTCAAGAGAGGAACCAATGCAGTTTTGGAATTATTGACTAACTTGTCCAAAACCAGCAATGCTGAGAAACTGATTTAATCCTGTTCCAGTCACTATTTGAGATAGGAGACTGTGAAGATGAATATTCACTTGATTCTCAATAAGTTTAGTAAGTTTTCTATGAGCAACATATTTTTGCATCCACATTTAAATGATCCAGAGCCTTTGGAAGCTGGGTTTTGGGAACTAATATTATTATACTCTTATTTTAATGAAGCTTCATAAAGCAATAAAATGTAGTGATAATCACGCGTGTGCGTGTGCACACACACGTATGTAATGTCTCATAATCTACCCCCACTTCAATTGTCAGACTGAGTGACATCAATCAATCCCTCTATTATATTTGCTTACTGAGAATTACACTACTGAACAAGTTTGACCAATAGACCAAGATAACTGTACTTCTGTACTTTAAATATGTGAGTGATTTCTAACTAAATTATTTATTTTTTTTCCAAACTTGTTTATATGTTACCAAAATATAAAATTTAACTAGATTTATATAAGACTAAAATAATAGTAGAGAAAAATACTAGATTGATGAAAACTAGATTGAATGCTTTCAGAAGGCTTTATGAAGGTGAATCTTGAAATGAATCTTGTGAAACCAGGTGTAATCCAAACATCTGAAACGATTGTGGGTAGGGGACTCCAAAATTAAAAATGATTCTAGAATCAAATTATTATACAACCACATTTTAGGACGTGCTGCATTTTAAACAATCCAAAATGAGAAAACAGAAGAAGCATCATATGTGTGACTTATATAAACTGACAATTGTAATTTCAATTATAAAATCCATTTGTCCTACAATAAAAATCAGTAAACTAATAAACATTTGTCTAGTTTAAAAACTTAAATATGTCTGTATCACTTATCATGATATTCTGCTTTAAGTGACTGTCTTGATTAATAAACCAATTCATCTTTAGTGCCTCACTGTATTAGTGTTCTATTAGCAGCTTCAAACAACACAATTTGCTTTTCACTGTTCCTGTAGGTCAGAAGTCTCTGCTCAGGATCTTACGGAGGTGAAATCAAGGAATCATGTGGGGCTGCCATCTGGGGCTCAGAGTCCCCTTCCAAGCTCACCAGTTGTTGGCAGAGTCTACTTCCTTTGCAGTTTCAGGACTGAAGCCCTGTTGTCCTGCTGACTGTTAGTGAGGGTCTGCTCTCAGCCCCTAGAGACTGCCCACAGTTCCTTGACACGTGTTCTGCAAAGGCCGCTCCCAGAAACAGCTTTTGCTTTTTTCCTGGTCAGGCTCTCTCTGACATATTCTTCTAACCAGCTAGAGAAAATGCTCTACATTTAAAGCATTCATGTAATTAAGTTGGGTCCACCTGGATAATCTCCCTTTCAATTTTCTTTATGAAACAGCTTTATTGAGTTATAATTGATACACAAAGAACAACATGCATTTAATGTATACAACTAGATGGACATATGCAAACACCTTTACCTTGATAGTGGTAATGGTGTTCTCTCTTTCTTAAAGTACACGCCACCATATTGTATAACCTAATCACTAGAAGGAAACAAATTATAGTCACAGTCCCTGGGATTATGCAGGACATATGCAGCAGGGTGGATAAGACTCTGAGGGCATATGAATTCTGCCTATCACATCACACAGAGTCATGTATAATCCAGGGTACTCCAATATGCCCTGTCCACACTGAATACGCAAAGCCATACCAGAGCATATGGCTCCTGCAACCTCCATCTTCTGCTCTCGCTCCTTCTTTTGTCATTCTTCGGTCTCTCCCAAAGCAATGTTTACAGGATAATAGGAGGCTCAGGATAATATTAACAAAGAGTGGTTGCTCTATCTAGAGAAAGAGAAATTCTGATTTTGATGAACAAAACATTGTGGGAGGAATTCTCAGTTGATTTCAGTCAGACAGCCTCCTACTCTCTGACACCCACATCACTTTTATTTAAAATAAGACTTAGTTAAAAAGGAAAAGGAATTTATTTGGGGTATTATTAGTTTGGGTTGGTGAGAGTAGATCAAGATCGTGATTCTTAAAATAATCACTTGTTCTCTCCAACAAAAAAATACTCCACAATACAAATTCAAATAATAACAAATTAGAATAATGGCAATACTAGTTTGATGTAGTATCAGAAAAAAGGAAGATGTGATCAACTTTGTGATGAAAGAAGACTGAGCTAATCAGATACAATTCTTTGTTTGTTTTTGTTAGCTATACATAATCCCACATGCATGGGATATAATTTCCCATGATGTTCCATTTCAGTTCTTAGTGCCTCCTCTTTCCTTCCCTTTTCTGTTCCTCCTCTACACCACTGGCCTTCCCCCACCTATTTATTGCTTTTATAAATTGATACTTTACAGGTGGTACATTCACACATACACACAGCAGAATCTGGTTATACACACACACACACACACACACACACACACACACAAATAAATTTTTGTTTGGTTTTGTTTTGTTTTTTGGTACCCAGGATGAACTCAGGGGTGCTTGACCACTGAACCACATCCCCAGCCTTATTTTGTATTTTATTTAGAGACAGTGTCTCACTTATGCTGAGGCTGGCTTTGAACTCATGATCCTCCTGCCTCAGCCTCCTGAGTCAGTGGTATTACAGGCATGTACCATCACACCTAGCCTAGATATAATCTTTTAAAAGGCAAGTGGGTAGCACAGCATTGTGGTCCTTAGGTACAAACATCTTGCTATTTTCAGCTGCATCAATCTGTGCTTTCCACTTTGCAGGTGTAAAATAGCCTCCTTGTGAGCCTTAGTGCCAGGTTGGAGGTGAGCCTTTGGTTATCCTGCACTTTCTCCATATTTTCTTTTGCCTTGGGATGAAAAAGGCAGCATAACTGGCATGAATGAGGAAGAAATGGTAAAACTCACTTCTAAAGCATAAACATGTTTTCCAAAGGCTTTCCTTATGCCCAGTGAAGGAAATCCTTCCACTACTGAAAGTAAATAACAACTGGAGAAGATGTTTACGGCAAATTAAGCACCAGAGAGAAGTTCTGAGCAGATATTTTTAAGGTCTGCCCCTACTCTATTGTTATAGGACCCTAAGAACATAAGTCATATCAAAAAATATTTAGAGATTCCAGGAGTCAAGCAAAGTGTATATCTGACCCTGGAGTTAGGAGTCATCATGTTCTCATTCTGTCTGCTCACCAAAAAATAAATGAATAAATCAGTGATTCCTTCTTCAACCTATCCAGATCTTACCCAATGGGTAAACAGTCTCTCATTTTAAACAAAAACGTGATTATTTATTGTAAATAAACAACCTTCCAAATCACACATGGTTTCTAAACTCATCAATCAAAAGACATAGACTGGAAGATTGGATTAAAAAACAAGACCCAACAATGTGCTGTCTTCAAGAGACTTACCTCATGGGCAAAGACATCCACAGACTGAAGGTGAAAGGTTGGGAAAAACCATATTACTCATATGGATTATGTAAACAAAGTAAAGGTTTCCATCCTCATATCAGATAAAATGAACTTCCAGCCAAAGTTAATCAGAAGGGACAAAGAAGGTCATTTCATTCTACTGAAGGGAATTATATAGCAGCAAGACATAACGATTGTAAATATTTATGCCCCAAACAATGAAGCATATATGTACGTCAAACAAACCCTTCTCAATTTCAAGAATCAAATAGATCACAACATAATAACACTGGGTGATTTTACCACACCTCTCTCACTACTGGACAGATATTCTAAGCAAAAACTAAATAAAGAAACTATAGAACTAATAATACAATTAATTATTTAAACTTAACAGGCATGCATAGAATATTTCATCCATCGACAAATGAATACACTTTTTTTCTCGGATGCACATGGATCCTTCTCTAAAACAGACCACATCTTGTGGCCACAAAGCAACTCTGCATTCTATCACATCATAATGGACTGAATTAGAAATCAATGATACAATAAAAAAATAGAAGCTACACTAACACGTGGAGACTAAATAACACACTATTGAATGATGAATGGATAACAGGAAAAATCAAGGATAAAATAAAAAAATACTTAGTGGTAAGTAAGAACACTGATAAAACATACAAATATCTCTGGGATAACTATGAAGGCAGTACTAAGAAAAAAGTTCATTGCATTGAGCTCATTTATTAAAAGAATAAAAAGTCAACAAATAAATGACCTAACATTACATCTCAAGTCCTAGAAAAAGAAGAACAAATCAACACCAAAATCAGTAGAAGACAGGAAATAATTAGCATAATAGCTGAAATCAATGAAATTGAAACAAAAGAAACAATTGAAAAAATTGACAAAACAAACAGTTGGTTCTTTGAAAGAGAAAATAAAATAGATAAACCCTTAGTCACAAAGAGAAAAAGAGAGAAAGCCCAAATTACTAAAATACTTGATGTGAAAGGAAATATCATAATGGACACAACTGACATACAGAAGATAATTAGAAACTATTATGAAAATGTGTACTCCAATGAAATAGAAAATATTGAAGACACTGACAAATTTCTAGAGACATATGACCTACCTAAACTGAATCAGGAGGTCATACATGATTTAGACAGAAGAATTTCAAGTAATGAAATAGAGAATGTCATTAAAAGCCTACTGATTAAGAAAAGTCCAGGACCAGACAGGTTCTCAGCCAAGTTCTACAAGAACATCAAAGAAGAATTAACACAAATACTCCTCAAACTATTCCATGAAATAGAAAAGGAGGAAACCCTTCAAACTCATTCTATGAGGCTAATATCACTCTGATACAAAACCAGGCAAAGACACATCAAGGACAGAAAACTTCAGACCAATATCCCTAATGAACACAGATGCAATAATTCTCAATGAAATTCTGGCAACTCACATACAAAAACATCTTTAAAAGATAGTGCACCATGATCAAGTGGAGTTCATCCCAGGGATTCAGGGTTGGTTCAACATACATAAATTGATAAATGTAATTCAAATGTTTTAAAAGAACTGCCTGAAATATTATTAGCTAAGCTGAACTACAAATAATACAGATTTTAAATAATGTTTACAAAACTCTAGATTTACTACAAGAATAATTTGGACTTTCAATTATAGAACTGAAATTTTTCCTATTTTCAACATCCAATTTTATTGTCATTCAATATTAATTGTTTGAATAAGAAAGTGAATCATGAATTTCCAGGATAATTATCAATCCTATAAAAGAATAAGCAGGGCTAGAAATTCTGCACTAGCTTTTGTAATTTAATTGAAGATCATTTTACAATGAAGTTATCTGAACACTTTTTAGAAATATGAAGAAATACCTATATTCTCAGCCACCAGAGATCAACTATACCTTATGAAAACTTAGTTTGGAACAGAATAGAACCAAAACATCCAGCTAAATTGTTTGGAATGAGAACTTTAACAGAGTAGGCTCCTGTTTTTCTCATCTCTTTTAATTATGTCCATTTTTATTATATCTACACCAATATTTCACACTCTATATCTATGCTATTACCATGTGTCTGAGAAAAATTCTTTATGGTCATTCACTTACATGAGAGTGTAAAACATCACAATTTGGGTAGCATATTTGCATTTTCATGAACGGTTAAACATATATTTACCCTATGACTCACCAAATCTATTCCCAAGGATTCATGTGAAACCCATGTCCCCAGGGAGCTTCTTGAGGAAGACTTGGAACAAATTCAATCATAATAGTCAAAAAGCAGAAATAATAGTATGTCCTTCAGGAAAAAAATGAATCAATTGAGAATAAAATGAAATACAACTGTAAAGTTAAAGGGATTGAACTACTAAGACATCCAATAAGACTGGATCATGAAAACAGTTTGCTGACTAAAAGAATTTAGACACAGAGGAAGGTGTATGTATGATTCTGTCTATGTGAAAAACAAGAGCAGAATTGGATACTCGGATTCATCAGAAGGCAAAAAGATTGACCAGGAAGGGACACAAGGGAGCTTTTTCGGTGATGAACTAGTTCATATCTTGAAGAGGGGTGTGGATCACATAGGTGTTTGCATTTGTCAAAGCTACACAAACTATAAATTTAAGATATGTGCATTAAACTAGATACAAACTAATAAAAATCAATTTTATAAAATATTGTAAGAAGTTTTCTTAGTTAAAATAAGTATGAAAAACATAGGGTTAAGCAAAGTAAGTTTTCTTTACTAGTACTAACAGTGCTGATTTCTGAATTAGTACTACTGTACACTATGAATCTCCTAGAAAGAACTATAGAAAGGAAACTTTTTGCCACAGAATATTTTAAAGAGTACCTTTAGAAACTAAGACTCCTCAGAATATAATTCAAAGTAGAAAATTTTATCTAATGCATGCAAAAAGTAGAGATAAAAATTGTGTGTGTGTGTATGTGTGTGTGTGTGTGTGTGTTTGCATGTGTATTAAAGGTATCATGGTAGGAGTGAGACAAATTAAGATGACATCTATTTCCACAGCATAATGACACATATCATATCTTTGGTGCCACCTGTTAATAAGGTCAGGAAAAGAATGGAAATTATTACAGAGCTTACAGAGATTAGAGGAGACAGCTGAAAAGAATAGCAGAGGGAGATGCCCAGGACGGTAAAAAGAGCAGGCAATTGAGACTTCGATTCAGAGAAGCCAGGCAATTCTATAGGAAGAGTTAGGAGTTTTATTTTTGGCTCTGCTGCAGACATAGCAAGGGGCCCCTGGGCGATTCACACATGCAATTTATGACCCTCCGGTTGGCTTTGTGTATCTGTCCTGTGAGTTTGTAATTGTCTGTGACTAGTGGCAGCTGTCACTGGAGTACAGTAAGCAAGGTGATCCTTCTCTGCTCCATGCTTTGGGAGACACCAAAGCTACAGTACAAAACTTGCTCATGAAGAAAATGAAATTTTATTAGCCAGAATCGACTGTAGACAGGTCACCTTGTGAATCGTGTTTGTGGATTGTAATGCTTGCTGCAATGGGACCCAGGTGTTTCAGAGCTTTCAGAGAACTGCTAAGTGGAAGCTGGGAGCAGCTTGGATATAACTGGGGTAGAACCCTAATGCTAAGAGATAACTCACAGGCTTCTACATACCCACCATCACCAAAACAGCGGGTGAGGAGGCTTCGGATCTTTCACATCCATCATCTGTGCATTTGAAAATAACATTGCTTTTCCAGAAAATGTTTCTGATCATTGTGAGCAGATATTATGCATATAAAAAAATCCAATTGTAACTTCTCCTCTCTGGAACATAATCCATTTTTCCATGATGTCTCCTACAACCAGTCATGGCCTTGTCCAGGAGCTGTTCAGTCTTGGTAGGCACGTTTCCCATCCCATGCCTGAGGTGCCTTCAGAAGAGTGCCTCACACTTACTCAACACACACTAAACATACTGGGGACAAAACAACAGTATGAAGGAAAAACAATAGAGGATGGATAAAGGGGTGGTAGGTGGAAGATGGACGAATGGATGACACAATTCAACACTGCATGTCAGCTGAGTGGATACAGAACAAATTTAAAGATGAATACTAGGACTTCAGGTTTGAGCCAAGAGGAGATAACCCCATTCCTTGCCAGTTTTTCCTGATTTGTATATTTATTAAAGTTCTGAGCAGAGTAAGTAAACAAACATAACAAGACAAAGAAAAAAGAGAAAGGTTGACTAGGGAGTTCAGGACTTGAAGAAAAGAATAGTAATAGTGTCCCTCTGTTTTCTTTTTGCTTTCCATGCACCCTACAGAGCACTGATGAGATCTGTAGCCCAGCACCTCCAATGGGCACAGGAAAGGGGGGGGGAAATGTCTGGACCCTCCTATCAAAGAACTGAATACAGGGTGAGGCTGAAGAACAGAAAATCAAAGGAAACTCCCCTTTCCATAGAATCATGAGGGCTGTTGGGGAACTGAAGTTCTAGCCCCACCAGTGTAATGAAGTAGCCTCCCACTCCTCACCTGGTAGATGCCAATGGGAGCAAATGGAAAGCATAACTCAGATGCACACCCAGAGCAAGAGGTGAAGAGGTGAAAGGAGGCAGTGCAAGGGGAAGGTAGCTGGCAGTCTGGTTTCCACACCATGATACGATCAGTTGGGCCAGCTGTGGGGTGGTGCGGACTGGGCTGTGACCCTCTCCAGGCCTTTACACTCCAGGCCTCTACCTACACTTTTGTAGACTTCCTATCATAAAAGGATTAGCTAAGGTCTAGGATATCATCACAACACAATACCCAAGGCAGAATCAAAAAAAATCTTTCTCAGCATTCTAAGAACCCTGAAATTCTCAACCTGTGTGGTAAAAGGACACCAACACCCAGGTGACATGGATATGGAGCACCTGCAAGGGTCGTAATGTAGCTATGGTAGATGTGACTTGACAGGCAATTTCAGAAGTACTTGAAACAAATGAGAAGATAGAAAGTCTCAGCAAAGAAATGCAAGATATGAAGAAGAAACCAAATGGAAATTTTGGAAGGAGAAATAAAATCATAAATGAATAATAAAATAAAGCTTAAAGATAGGCTCAACCACATAATGGAGAGAACAGAGAAAAGAATTCACACATTCAAAGATACAGCAGATACTATCCAGTCGGAACAATTGAGAAATAATAGACAGAAAAACAAAATAAAGATCAGGGCCTCAGGACCTAGGGCACTCTTAAAGATCTCACATTCATGTCATCAGAGTCTTGGAGAGGAGAAAGAGAGTGGGACTCAAAACACAGGGAGAAATGGCTGATGAGTTCAAACTGGCAAGAAGACATTCACATACAGATTCAAGAAACTGAGAAATGTCAACCAGGAAGAACCGGAAGAAACCCATGCCAAGTTTCAATATAGCCAAACTCTGAAAAATGATAAATTAAGATAAAAACTACAAAAAGCCAAGAAAGAGGATCTGAGATCTGGTTAACAAAAGATTAGAAAAGGGAGGTCCCAGGATAGCACAAAAAAGTGCCTCCTGAATGACAGCTGCCTCAAGACCAAGAATCGCGTGGCATGGGAAACATAAGAAAGTGTGAATGTGACCCACTAATGTTATGAACATTATTTGTATCATCATAATAATGTGAAAACTGATGATCAACTTAACCAAATGTCCTCACATGACTAGGCAAGGGGACAAGGAAGCGCATGTGAAAGAACAAATCATTGGTTCTCTTTTCTCTAGTGAAACAGAGTAATGACTCATAATGGTGGGAGTAATAGAACATATCTAATATTAATAAATAATATTTAGATTTTTCTTGATTAACTATGCAGAAAAATTGTGTTAATAATTGTGGGTTCTTTGATAACCAGAAATATTTCTGCCTCAGGGCCTTTGCATTTGTTGCAATGGGGCCCATTAGACAATGAGTTTTTATTAGATATTCAATGTGTAAATAAATATGTTGAAGATTATCTCTGAGGAGCAAGATGACAGCTGTGAAGAGGCAGATGGTTTAGACACTTGCTGGTTTTTTTTTCATCATAAGTCTTATTATTCTATGACTTTACAAATGAGCATTCACTCAATTCACTGGGAAAGTACATTTGTTTAAAAAGATGAACTGATCAAATATAAAGAGAAAAGAAAACTTTCTAACATGATATTTACTGAGTCTGAAAAATATTTAGGTTGTCCCTAGAGGTTTTCAGAGGTATGTGAATTTGACTTACTTTGATACCTAATTGATGACCTAAGTAAGAAATAATAAAGGAGCTGGGGAGGAAAAACTATTGAATCAAAACTAAAGATTTAATGCTTCACAGAAGAGCTACTGGCTGAAGTATTTTCAAGACAGATCTGAAGAGATAAACAGGTGAAGATAATTTGGGGGGGTTTTAATTCTACAAAATCAGCCTGAACTTTATTTTAATGTTTTTCTTGTACAATACTTAGAAAATAGGCATTGGGGAAAAAAGGCAATTCAAAGTTACCCATAATTCTACTTCTCAGAAACACTGTCAATGTATCTGCGAACCTTCTTCAGTTCTATTCCAACTTGTATATAAACATGTGTCATGTTTTGTGTATGTTGTGTGTGTTTGTAGGTCCTGGTGTATGTGTATAACTTTCCAATGAACTCAAGATGCAAACACTTTCAGAGCAGGTTTGGAACACTCCTTTCTTGGAAGCTGGAAGCATTTAGTAACTTCCTAGCCACTGTTGACCCAGGGTAGTTTGGGTGCTTGACCTTGAGGTTAAAGTTTCCATGTCTCCTGTTACTAATCTCCTGAGACAGCTTGTCCCCAGACAATGTTTCTTTTAGACATTTTTGGTCCAACTCTCTTCTCACAATAAACCACAAAGAAGCTATCAATCTAAGGATGGTGAAAGCTGATCCTTGGAAAACCACATCACATTTCTTGAGATCCCCTTTGAACTTGGGTCCTCTTGTAGAAATTTCATGGAAGGTATGAATTTCCCTACTAAGAAAATTGCCCCTGCTTTTGATATTGAGGAACATTCAGATTAAAACAGTTTAAGAAAATAACTCTGTGGGATAAAAACACACAAAGAGCTCACCAAGAAATAGCTTTCCAAAACAGAAATCCCTTTTTGTCCACTCATCATTCTGCATCTTTATAAATCAAATGTAGATATTCATCCTTGTTTTTTTTTTTTTTCTCACTTGAAGTTCCTGCGGAGTACATGATCTTGTCACCACTTAACCAGTCACACACTTCCAAGCCTATGTGTAAAGAGAAAAAAAAAAACAAAAAAAAAAACAAAACTAGCATTTACCTCAAACTTATCATCTTCTACTTTTATTTATCCCAGGTATATGAAATAGTACCAAACTAAAATCCAAACAAAGAAAATTCCCTGTCATATAACAGACTGAAATTCCAAAGCAAATTTCAGAAAACCAGGAAATTATTGCTATTTTCACATTAGAAATGCCTATGTTGGTTTAACAAAAAATATTATCTCTCACCTCTACAGGAAATTGTGCATTTGTTTTGCTGACTTTTCAACACAATGTATTAACCTTTGGGCACCAATTGACTTCTCCTGTGATGAAATTTGATTAAAGAGCTACTTTAGCAAAACTGATCCTCTAATTTCTTAAAGTATTTCCAATGTAAAATTCAGTTAAATATTAAATTTTTGTACTCACAAATGTTCCATGCCACCATTTTTATTGTCCAAATGCAACTATTGGCATTTATCTGTTTCAGTGGCATTTTTCCTTTGTGCATTTTCTAATTGGATTTTAAAAAATCACAAATTTGAGGTTGACTGGAAATCTAATCTCACAAAAGGTGGAGGAGTATGTTTATGCTTTTGGAGGTAGTTTTCAGTCCAGTTTAGATCTAAATGTACAGTTTACTAAGTGTACAGTTTATTTCTAATTGTAAAGAGTTAAAAAAAAGGCAATTCTGACCACTTCCTTTCTTTTTAATGGAAAGAATTCTTTAATACAGCCACATGTGAAAATAATCATGAATAATTCCTTAACATGAAATACCCAACTAATACACAGATTATTTCAGCTATTTCAAATATATTTTGTAGTTAGACACAAACAAATCAGGTTCACACTGGGTGCATCCATCTCATTTGATTACTATGCCTTAAGTTTTCCTTTTCTTGCCATGTACTTATTGACAAAAGCAGTTAATTTATACTGCTGAATCTCTAAGTCTGTGTTTTGCTGCTTTGCATGTTTTGCTTCTTCTCATAGTGCCTGGGATTGAAGCCAGTCCTCACACATCATAGGCACCACTCTCCCACTGAGCTATAGCCCGCCCACAAGGTTCTTCTTTTAATAGACACAAACACAATATTTACACTTAAAATAATTCTGAATTTTAACACATCAACTCTCAATATTTCTCAAGTACTTTAACACTATATAGAAGCAAGCAATGAGGTGTACATTAACCCTTCCCCCAGACCCCAGGCACTGGGCCCTCCCTGCCCACCTGGGAGCTGTAAGGTGAGGAGCAGGGCTTCCTTCTCCTTGGTACCTACCCATGGAGAGGTGCCTGCCTCTTGAGGGGACATCTGTGCTTCTCTCTTCTGTGTCCTTGGATTTCTCTCCAGAAACACATCCAATCCACATATGACACAGTGACATGCTATGATGATGAGTGGCCAAAGCCTCAGTAAGGAATACTCTTATAAAATCAGTTCTGCTAAAATATTACCTGAGAAAATAAAGAAGGTGACAAGACTTCTTCCCTGGCACACTGGGCAGTATTCAGGAAGCTCTTCCTCATTGTTTCCTCATATGGACCTCAGTTATCCTGAATCCAGAGTGGCGTCTCCATGGGTAGGTACCAAGGAGAAGGAAGCCCTGCTCCTCACCTTACAGCTCCCAGGTGTCCTGAGCTGTGGCATCTTCCAGGTGGGTCCTTGAACCTGACTGCAACTTCCCCAAGGACATTTGGAATGGGTGCTCTGGCATTTTCAAAATGCACTTCCCAAGTTCTCATAAAAGTAAGTAGGCCTCCTTCCTCCTCCGGGAAGAACTGGATGGAATCCCCAATTGACCTTGGGCGTGCTGCCAGAGTCAAGGGAATGGACCCATCCAAGCCCAAGTTCTGCTCTAGCCACTCGTACTTGGTGCTGGAAAGGCCCCGCAGCAAGAAGTGGTGATGACAAAGAAAACCACATATACTCTCTTCAGTGAAGAACTTTTCCATGGGTCGCACAAATGGATTGATTTCATTAAGTTCACCTTTGCTAGGTTCTTCTCAAATCTGCTCAGGAAGAGCTCTTTAACGTATGCTCGGCTACCTGGCGTGCAGCAGGCCTCTCACCTTGGAGTCCACAGGAGCCCAGCACCATGGGGGGGTTCCGAGGTGGTCGCAGAAGCCCTGCAGCCCGTCATGCAAGACATGCTCAAAAGGCACCATCGCTACCCTCCAGGTACCTCCAGGGCCGACCTGACCCCTTCTGTTCTTGAAAAGCATGTGTTGTTTTGTTTTGTTTTGTTTTGTTTTTTTCCAAAAGGAGAACAAGAAACAGTAATAAAACTCTCAGGCTGGGGAGATAGCTCAGTTGGTAGAGTGCTTGCCTTGCAAGCACAAGGCCCTGGGTTCAATCCCCAGCACCGCCAAAAAAAAAAAGAATAATAAAACTCTCATCTAAAGAGAAACTGAAGATATTTATAACTCAAATTACAGTGCATGAGAAAACAATCTCAAAAGTAATGAAAGTAAAACAGGTTTAAAAGTTCATCATAGTGAAAGAAGCTACAGCACTCAGCCATCAGAGCACAGCTGTCCACAGGAGATGGCACATTTTGAGGAAGGGGTGGGACGAGAATCCCAGAAACAACCAATGTATGTTGAGGAAACAGATGTTAATTCTTGCCCTAGTCCCACAGAAAGCCTCCTGTTTGGGGAAGAGATCCTGAATCTCAAGGATCCCTGCAGCTACAAATCCTGATGCTGAGGTAGAGGGAGGAACAACTCACCAAACACATGAATCTGTGTGGAAAGGAACGTCTGTGTGAGTTGGGGAGAATTCCTGCTACCTGGGAGCCTGTGCCACACACTTAGGACAATCACGGTCCTGTAATCCAATCATCCTGTTCAAACTCATTTCATACAATGAACTAGAAGCCATTAGGAAAAAGTAAGGCAAAGGACAGGAAAAATAAACCACAGATGAATATTACTACAGAGCAGTAGGCTTCCATGAGTTTGAATAATTTAACAAGTCAAAAAATGATTTTCACAGCAGAGATGCAATAATGGTGAGACTAGAGAAAATAACATATGAGCTAATGGGCTTCAGTAAAAAGGTGGAAAAGAAAGGAAAATCACAGCAGAAATGAAGGCAAGCTTTACATTGATGGAAACACAGAAATTTAAAGTAAGCAATATAAGAGTGAAGTTTTACAGAGAAAATGTGAGCTATGGAAGACAATCAAAGCAGAAACTGCATGAACATAACCACCCTGAGAAAGAAAATCAGTCTTCTGAGTGGAATATATATTTAAAGATACAAATCTGGAACTTTTCCAGAAATGAAAAGGGTTGACTTTACTAATGGAAACCATGTATTGTATCCTAGAAGAAAAATTGCTCCATGGACAGTGATAAGCACTGACATAGGTCCTAGTAAAATTGCAGGACTTCAAAGATAAGTAAGAAAATAAACAAACTTTTGGGCATACACACACATATGCAGAGAAAAGATCTGAGTCACCCACTGGAAAAATTTCAGATTGTCATCAGAAATGCTGTCAGCAACACCCCTCAATAACGGGGTATAGGGGACCATACTCCAAGGTATTAAGAGGAAAATGCAATAAGATATAAGAATATTATACTCAACAAACTATGGGTCTCTGGCCTACAGTACTCTTTGAGTCAAACACTGTGTCTGGAAAATAGTAAATGGGTGAATTATTGAATGAGTTTTGTGATAACATTTGCTGTTTTTTGGTTTTTTTTTATTATTCCATAATGGGCATCCATGGAATGGTATCTGTCTAGCAAACTTGGAGAGATATGAGGGTGCAGTTCAAGAGGGAAGAGTTATATTTGTGAATCATTATAAATTAGAAAAAAGTATAAGTTGGGAAGTACTGAGAAAGTTCAAGGAAAAACAACATATTTTAAGAACACTTTTTCTTAGAAGCAGATTCCATTAGACAGAGTAATAACACAAACAGAACTAAAATAATATAATTTGCCAGGCATTGTCATAAGTCCTTTACATGATTCAACTTATTTAATTTTCATAAGAATCATGTCATTAGGTATTATTAATATGACATTCATTTTACAGATGAAAAATCTGAGGTATAAATTCTTTTGTCACTTGCCTAAGTCACATACCTCTCAAGAGCACATCCTGCCTTTGAAGACAGGACAATTTCACATGCACAGTGCAGAGGAAGAGGGTGGGGGTAGAAGCTTGAAGTGAAGGAGAAGCATTTTAAGGCTATCCCATTGACAATAAGGTTAGACTAGCCAGAGAGGTTTGGTGATATTTGGCAACTAGGTGGACATCTGTGACAGTTTAGAAAACAATTTCAGCAAGTGTTAAAGGCAGAAGCCAGACTGGGGTGAGAAGAGTATGTGCAGGCCAGAACAATGAAACAGGAAATATAAATAATTAGAAATGTTTGACAGGGAAGAGGTGTCATGGGAATCTCTTAGTATGTTCTGGAATTTTTGTCCCTTCTCTGTAAGAAAACTCTAAAGGAGAGACCATTACTTTTGCCAAATTCCAGAACCACATCCCAACAATATCCATGTATGTGACATCTGCATCTTGTCTCCATGTCTTAAGTAAATAGACTTTGACTGACGTGGAGACCACACAGTACATAGGGCAGAGATGCAAAGTGGGTACTTGGAGCATAAGCAGCTCCAGGAGCATAAGAACCGTGGGCAAGCCCACCACTGTCTGCTTTTTCCTGGATGTGCCTGGCTAGGAGGCAGAGTCATTTGGGGCACTTTTTTGTATCCTTTTTTAAAGTTTTGGGGATTTTGTTCTTGCTGGTGTTATAGTGTATTATATTGTTTACTTAGAATAGTGGTATCAGAAGCTAAGTAGTTTTAAGAAAGCCCTATTCTGACCTATTAGCCAAGTAACAAGCTGCAGAACAATTAATAGGGTGGTTTCACCTAAATAAGAAAAACCCTTTTAAGCTCTGTTGCCTCTGCTTTTGCTACCTGGTGATCTTGCTTAGTAACAGTCTGTCTTCCCAAGCTGAGCTAAATAAAGCCAGTCTGTAATATGCAATCGATTTTTAGATTGCAAATTCCCACTGCAGATCACATCCCTGGAGGTTGGAGGTCACATGTAAATAGTCATGATACACTCAGGAGGTTTGGGGACATTGCTCCAACAATACTAAAGGAGTTTCTTTTATCAAAGTCACAAAAATGGTTGACCAGCTGTCGGAGCACTTCCCTGACTAGTTTCAAGATAATTTTTCTCTTTCCTTTGATGGAGGAGGCCAACTACCTTTCCCCAGCCTTCTCCTCTTTTAAACTTCTTACAGCATCTGAGAGAACAAGAGGGAGATTTTGTGTTTGTGCTGTCATGAAACAGTCTGTCACTACTTAGAAGCGGCAGAAAATGTGTATATAAAGCATTGTATATAAAAGGAGGCTGTCCTGCAGTTGGCAGGAGAGAGATGTGTGAACAGACACAAACAAGTCAGTGCTAGTCATGCCAACTCGCTGAGACACACACATCCTTGCAGAATCCACTGTGAGCAAAAGTCCTCCATCGCATCAACTGGGCAAAAGCTCCAAACTGACACAAAACCCTTCCTGACTTTAGGACCTTCACACATGCAGTTCATCCCAAATAAATAGTTATTCCTTGCTATGAATTTTCTATAAGAGCTAAAAAAGTTCACTAAAATTTATAAAAGGTAAAAATTCAATCTTAGGCACATTGCCTGCCTGTCTTCCCTCCTTTCTTTCTTCTTTCCTTCCTTCCTTCCTTTCTCTCTCCTTTCTTTCTTTCATATCCCCAGGGCATCACACAATCTGACACAAAATATATGCTCAACAAATCAATGAAAGTTGAACATTTCTCAACTCTCTCTGTAGCTGTATATAATATAGAGTCAGTTCTTTCTATTGAACCAAAATATCTGTTTTGCAACTGACCTAATCTTCAGAGAAGCCCCAAACATGTTATAAGACATACATTTATCTATATCTTGCCAGTAGGACATGTGTACACTGTAAGTTTTGAATCGACTTCCTTTTTCCGGTTTCCTTTAGGTGACCACTGTCATCTCACAGTAATTCTCTCCACTGCCTTCCACATTTCCTTGCCCAAATGTACCAAAACACAAGTTCCAGTCTGAACCTCCCATCCCTAAGTCACCATTGCACATTTCCACATGCTTTCTCCTCTCTCTCAGGCTGCAGGAAGAGGTCAGATCAGAGCTAGCAGAGCCCAGAAGGGCAGAGCTGGAGCCAATCCTAAAGAGCAGTGCCCAGTGCTTCTGGGAGACCATGGTCATCCTCCGACTCTCAAAGGGATGCCTCAGAATCACTGCCTGTCCTGCCTAGGTGGATGGATTTCAGGCTAAAGAAACAGTTTAATGTGAGCCTAATAGTACCAGTGTTTGCCCATCTACAGCACATTATTATAACGTCTCGAAATCCCCACTATAAAAAATCAAGAATTCCCCTTTTTTCCAGTGATTGATTATTGATTGATTGCCCATGTATTTCCTTACCAGTAATTCTAAAATCAGATACTATATCACAAGACAGGGATACCTTTCCACACTTTTTTATGATGTAATATTACCTTATTTGAATTTGTATTATATTGAATGATGTTACTGATTTTTTTTCCTTCTACAGAAAAATATTATTTCTGCCTCACAGAGTATACAAAATTATGAAGTATTTTAAAATTTGTCCTTCTAGGAAAGTTAATTTAAGCTCTCTGAACCCCAGTTTCCTTTTTCTGAAAAAAAGAGATATTACAGTAGTAATATCCACCTCATAAGGTTGTCTGAAGAAGTTCATATAGGAAGGATTATTCCAGTGGTATCTGACTTGTGACTGTTAACTGTTGTTGTTTTATGACAGTAGCATGATTACTAATAGCATTCTAAAGAAGTAGTATAATTTTCACTTTACAGAGACTTTTATGAGGATGTCTTTATTTTCTTTTTTTTTTTATTGTAAACAAATGGGATACATGTTGTTTCTCTGTTTGTACATGGCATAAAGGCATACCATTTATGTAATCATAAATTTACATAGGGTAATGTTGGTTGATTCATTCTGTTATTTTTTCCCTTCCCCCCACCCCTCCCATTCCTCTTTTCCCTCTATACAGTTCTTCCTTCCCCCATTCTTGCCCCCCCTCCCTAACCCTAACTCTAAACCTAACACTAACCCCTCCCACACACCATTACGTATCATCATCCACTTATCAGCGAGATCATTCTTCCTTTGGTTTTTTGAGATTGGCTTATCTCACTTAGCATGATATTCTCCAATTTCATCCATTTGCCTGAAAATGCCATAATTTTATCATTCTTTATGGCTGAGTAATATTCCATTATATATATATATATGCCACAGTTTCTTTATCCATTCATCAACTGAAGGGCATCTAGGTTGGTTCCACAATCTGGCTATGGTGAATTGAGCAGCAATGAACATTGATGTGGCTGTATCTCTGTAGTATGCTGATTGTAAGTCCTTTGGGTATAGGCCAAGGAGTGGGATAGCTGGTAGTTCCATTTCAAGTTTTCTAAGGAATCTCCATACTGCTTTCCAGAGTGGCTGCACTAATTTGCAACCCCACCAGCAATGTATGAGTGTACCTTTTTCCCCACATCCTTGCCAACACCTGTTGTTGCTTGTATTCTTGATAATCGCCATTCTAATTGGGGTGAGATGGAATCTTAGGGTGGTTTTGATTTGCATTTCTCTTATTACTAGAGATGTTGAACATTTTTCCATATGTTTGTTGATTGCTTGTAGATCTTCTTCTATGAAGTGTCTATTCATTTCCTTAGCCCATTTGTCGATTGGATTATTTGCATTCTTGGTGTAGAGTTTTTTGAGTTCTTTATAGATTCTGGAGATTAGTGTTCTATCTGAAGTATGATTGGCAAAGATTTTCTCCCACTCTGTAGGCTCTTTCTTCGCATTGCTGATAGTTTCCTTTGCTGAGAGAAAGCTTTTTAGTTTGAATCTATCCCAGTTGTTGATTCTTGCTTTTATTTCTGGTGCTATGGGAGTCCTATTGAGGAAGTCTGGTCCTAAGCCGACAAGTTGAAGATTTGGACCTACTTTTTCTTCTATAAGAAGCAGGGTCGCTGGTCTGATTCCAAGGTCCTTAATCCATTTTGAGTTTAGTTTCGTGCACGGTGTGAGATATGGGTTTAGTTTCATTCTGTTGCATGTGGATTTCCAATTTTCCCAGCACCATTTGTTGAAGAGGCTATCTTTTCTCCATTGCATATTTTTGGCCCCTTTGTCTAGTATGAAAAAATTATATTTATATGGGTTTTTGTCCATGTCCTCTATTCTGTACCATTGATCTACCTGTCTATTTTGGTACCAATATCATGTCATTTTTGTTACTATTGCTTTGTAGTATAGTTGAAGATCTGGTATTGCAATACCCCCTGCTTCATTTTTCCTGCGAAATATTGCTTTAGGTATTCTGGGTTTCTTATTCTTCCAGATGAATTTCATGATTGCTTGTTCTATTTCTGTAAGGTATGTCGTTGAGATTTTAATTGGAATTGCATTGAATCTGTATAGAACTTTTGGTAGTATGGTCATTTTGACAATATTAATTCTGCCTATCCAGGAACATGGGAGATCTTTCCATCTTCTAAGGTGTTCTTTAATTTCCTTCTTTAGTGTTCTGTAGTTCTCATTGTAGACGTCTTTCACCTCTTTTGTGAGATTGATTCCCAAGTATTTTATTTTTTTCGAGGCTATTGTGCATGGGGTAGTTTTCCAAACTTCTCTTTCTGAAGATTCATCACTTATGTATAAAAATGCATTAGATTTATGAGCATTGATCTTATATCCCACTACTTTACTAAATTCACTTATGAGTTCTAAGAGTTTTCTGGTGGAATTTCCTGGTTCCTCTAAGTATATAATCATATCATCAGCAAATAGGGATAGTTTGAGTTCTTCTTTTCCTATTCGTATCCCTTTAATTTCTTTGGTCAGTCTAATTGCTCTGGCTAGAGTTTCAAGGACGATATTGAATAGGAGTGGTGAAAGAGGACATCCCTGCCTTGTTCCAGATTTTAGGGGGAATGCTTTCAGTTTCTCACCATTTAGAATGATATTAGTCATGGGCTTAGCATAGATGGCCTTTACAATGTTAAGGAATGTTCCCACTATCCCTATTTTTTCTAGTGTTTTGAGCATGAAGGGGTGCTGTATTTTATCAAATGCTTTTTCTGCATCTATTGAAATAATCATGTGATTCTTGACTTTAAGTCTGTTGATATGGTGAATGACATTTATTGATTTCCTGATGTTGAACCAACCTTGCATCCCTGGGATGAAACCCACTTGATCATGGTGCACTATCTTTTTAATATCTTTTTGTATGCAATTTGCTAAAATTGTGTTTAGAATTTTTGCATCAATGTTCATTAAGGATATTGGCCTAAAATTTTCTTTCCTCGATGTGTCTCTGTCTGGTTTAGGTATCAGGGTGATATTGGCTTCATAGAATGAGTTTGGGAGAGTTCCCTCCTCTTCTATTTCATGGAATACTTTGAAAAGTATTGGAATGAGCTCTTCTTTAAAGGTTTTGTAGAACTCGGCTGAGGACCCATCAGGTCCTGGACTTTTCTTTGTTGGTAGGCTTTTGATGACTTCTTCTATTTCATTACTTGAAATTGGTCTATTTAAATTGTGTATGTCCTCCTCGTTTAGTTTAGGCAATTCATATGTCTCTAGAAACTTGTTGGTATCTTTGAAATTTTCTATTTTGTTGGAGTATAGATTTTCAAAATAGCTTCTAATTATGTTTTGTACTTCAATCGTGTCTGTTGTGATATTTCCTTGTTCATTCCAAATTTTAGTGATTTGGGTTTTCTCTTGTCTTCTCTTTGTTAGTGTGGCTAAAGGTTTATCAATTTTGTTTATTTTTTCGAAGAACCAACTATTTACTTTGTCAATTTTTTGTATTGTTTCTTTTGTTTCAATTTCATTGATTTCAGCTCTGAGTTTAACTATTTCCTGTCTTCTACTACTTTTGGTGTTGGTCTGTTCTTCTTTTTCTAGGGCTTTGAGCTGTAGTATTAGGTTGTTTATTTGTTGAGTTTTACTTCTTTTATTAAATGCGCTCCATGAAATAAATTTTCTTCTAAGTACTGCTTTCATAGTGTCCCAGAGATTTTGATATGATGTTTCTTTGTTCTCATTTACCTCTAAGAATTTTTTAATTTCCTTCCTAATATCTTCTGTTATCCATTCATCATATAATAGCATATTGTTTAATCTCCAGGTGTTGGAGTAGTTTCTGTTTTTTACTCTTTCATTTATTTCTAATTTCAATCCATTATGATCTGATAGAATACAAGGAAGTTTCTCTATCTTCTTGTATTTGCTAATATTAGCTTTGTGGCATAATATATGGTCTATTTTAGAGAAGGATCCATGTGCTGCTGAGAAGAAAGTGTATTCGCTCTTGGTTGGATGGTATATTCTATAAATGTCTGTTAAGTCTAAATTATTGATTGTGTTATTGAGATCTATGGTTTCTTTGTTCAATTTTTGTTTGGAAGATCTGTCCAGTGGTGAGAGAGGTGTGTTAAAATCACCTAGTATTATTGTATTATGGTCTATTTTGTTTCTGAGATTGAGAAGGATTTGTTTGACATACATGGGTGAACCACTCTTTGGGGCATAGATATTTATGATTGTTATATCTTGCTGATTTATGCTTCCCTTAAGCAGTATGAAATGTCCTTTTTTATCCCTTCTGACTAACTTTGGCTTGAAGTCCACATTATCTGAAATGAGGATGGATACTCCAGCTTTTTTGCTGGGTCCATGTGCATGGTATGTTTTTTCCCATCCTTTCACCTTTGTCTATGGGTATCTCTATGAGATGAGTCTCTTGCAGGCAACATATTGTTGGATCTTTCTTTTTAATCCAATCTGCCAGTCTATGTCTTTTGATTGATGAATTCAGGCCATTCATATTCAGGGTTATTATTGAGATATGATTTGTATTCCTGGTCATTTGACTCATTTTATTCATTTATTTGTTTATTTTTGACATGACTTGGTTCCTCTTTATTTGAGAGTTCCTTTAGGATAGCTCCTCCCTTTGCTGATTTGCTTCTTTGTTTTTCATCTCTTCCTCATGGAATATTTTGCTGAGAATGTTCTGTAATGCTGGCTTTCTTTTTGTATATTCTTTTAGCTTTTGTTTATCATGGATGGATTTTATTTCATCATCAATTCTGAAGGTAAGTTTTGCTGGGTATAAGATTCTTGGTTGGCATCCATTTTCTTTTAGGACTTGAAAAATGTTATTCCAGGCCCTTCTAGCTTTTAGGGCCTGGATTGAAAAATCTGCTGATATCCGTATTGGTTTCCCCCTGAATGTAATTTGGTTCTTTTCTCTCACAGCCTTTAAAATTCTGTCTTTATTTTGTATGTTAGGTATTTTCATTATAATTTGCCTTGGTGTGGGTCTGTTGTAATTTTGTGTATTTGGAGTCCTATAAGCCTCTTGAACTTGATTTTCCGTTTCATTCTTCAGATTTGGGAAATTTTCTGATATTATTTCATTGAATAGATTGTTCATTCCTTTGGTTTGTTTCTCTAAGCCTTCCTCAATCCCAATAATTCTCAAGTTTCACCTTTTCATGATATCCCATAGTTCTTGGAGATTTTGTTCATGATTTCTTACCATCTTCTCTTTTTGTTCAACTTTGTTTTCGAGGTTAAATATTTTGTCTTCAATATCTGAGGTTCTGTCTTCCAGGTGTTCTATCCTATTGGTTGTGCTTTCTATGGAGTTCTTAATTTGGTTTATTGTTTCCTTCATTTCAAGGATTTCTGTTTGGTTTTCTTTCAATATCTCTAACTCTTTATTGAAATGATCTTTTGCTTCCTGTATTTGCTCTTTTAACTGTCGACTGGTGCGTTCATTCAATGCCTGCATTTGCTCTTTCATTTCATCGTTTGCTTCCCTTATCATGTTAATTATGTACACTCTGAACTCCCTTTCTGACATTTCTTCTGCCATGCTGTCATTGGATTTTAAATTGATGTAACATCAGATTTGTTTGAGGCATTTTCTTCCCTTGTTTTCTCATGTCATTCAGGTATCAGTGGACTGCTGAGATGTTGCAGATTTCCTCTATTGACTTATAATGTCCCTGAAGATTGCTAGTGTATCCCTTCTTATCCTTCAGTAGCCTGCAGTCTTGGAGGAAGTTGATAATGCGGTGCTCCCCAAGGAAGCTGCCTCTCTAGGGGTGGTGGTCTTCAGGTGGGGTATATTCCCTGCTAGTGGGCAGAGGTGCCTCCACTTGTTGACCAATGGTCATCCAAAGGGGAACTAGGCTGCGGGCTGAGGCAAGGCCTGTTTGTGCCTGTGTCTCTGGTTTTACTGTCCTTGTGGGAAAACCTCACCCGGCGGGGAAGATCACCTGGTGGGGAGGTCTCGCTGTTCCGTTCCCCTCCTAGAGGTTCCCCTCAGTCCACAATTACTGCCTGGGCAGGGAAGCCTTCCCAGGCAACATTCCCAGGGGCCCGGACCTACCTCCTGTGCCTGGGAGCCTCACCCTTCGCAGACGAATCTCCTTAGGTTGCTCCTCCTCAGAGAAGCTGCCCGCAGTCCTGGAACCTTCGCTCCGCCCCTCAACTTGTCTCTGTGTAGCTCTTTCACCAAAAGGTGCCTAGGTCCCCGGACTGTGCTTTGCACCTAATCGCCTGGCTATGCTACCCCTCCTCTGAGCAACCACCTGGAGCCTCATACATATGCTCCGAGCCCCAGTGACCTGCCGCTTGCCTCTTCCTCCAGGCAGCCACCCGGTGTTCTGTGTGGGCGCTTGGAGACCATGCAACTCACAGCGCACCTCCACCTCCTCAGGACAGCCCTCCCCCCAGTTGTTCAGGAGGTTGCTCTGAATCCAAACAGCTCGCCGCCCAGCTCTTCCTCTGGCAGCCGCCGGTGGGTTGCTCGAAAACCAAGCATTGTGCTGTGCGGCCTCCTCTGCAAAGTTCCCTGCTGTCCGTGTTCACTGCTCCAGCGGGGAGAAGGGTATCTTGCTGCCTGGGCAGGGCAGCCTTCCCAGGCAACGTTCCCAGGGGCCCGGACCTACTCCTGGGCCTGGGAGCCTCACCCTTTGCAGACGAGTCTCCTTAGGCTGCCTCTCCTCAGAGAATCTGCCCGCAGTCCTGGAACCTTAGCTCCGCCCCTCAGCTTGTCTCTGCAGCTCTTCCACTGAAAAGCCACCTAGGACCTGGGACCCTGCTCTGCACCTAATCCCCTGCCTATGCAGGCCTTCCTCTGGGCAGCCGCCGAAGCCCGGCGGTTTACTCTGAAACCAAGCGCTGTGCTGTTGGCCTCCTCTGCAAAGTTCCCAGTGGTCCATGTTTACCGCTCCAGCGAGGGGAGGGGTGTCTCGCTGGGCAACTCTACTTCACAAAGTTCCCTGCGTTCCGGGGCTACCGCCCCATCCGGGACGCCTCCCCAATGGGAGAGACTCACCCGGCGGCTTTGAGGTGGTCCCAAGTCACTCACTATCTCCTCTTTTGAATCCTGAGTCCTGGAGCAACATGAAATGCAGCCGCCCTCTAGTCGGCCATCTTGAAACTTCCCGAGGATGTCTTTATAAAAAGCTTCCATAGTAGATTTTTTTATTATAAGCACAAGTTGGAACAAGAATAAATAGGGCATTTTTGTTTTGTTTTTGTTTTGTTTTTTTGGTGCTTCTGCTGCTACTATCTGTAAGGGGCTAATTTAAGAAGAGTTTCCTATGGGCAGGTGAATAAAATCTACAATCCCTAGTTGTTTCATGTAACTAGGCGGGTTACTACTGAGGTACAGAGTTTCACCATTTCCTTCCTTCACAGCATTTCCAGGTATGACTCATATTTTAAGATTTATCAGAGTGATTTAATTTTTGTGATTATGTAGGTATTTGTCTACAGGAAGTGTGCCTAATTTTATATCCTCTCTTTTTAGAATTTAACACATAATTAGCTGTGAAAGCAGAATATTCTGTGGAATGTGTGCCAAAAGATGTTACCAGAGAATATTCAAATTTAAGTTTTATGTTTTGAATTCCAAATGATTGTATCTCCACAAATAGATTAAATTTGATATTAAGTAACATTTTTAGACTTTATTATGACCCAATATTCTTTAAAGTGTGATATCCTGTCTTCAGCAGGACAAAGGCAGACTCAAGCCTGTCTTTCATCCTTGCCTTAACTCTGACCCCTGAGCTATTCTTATGAGGAAGACAGAGCTGAGTTTAAGCCATCCCTTAAGAGAGCCAGGTCTGACTTCAGTGTGCCGTATGCGCTGATTGACTATGTGAGTGAACTCTCTATCTGCCTTTACAGTTATGCAAAACTGGCAGCACCGGTCTTTGGCTCTAAGCCATGAGTTCTCTACACCCATGGTGCTGTAAAACCTGAGTACATGTGGGTGCTGCCAGGGCAAGCCTGGTGTGTGCACCTGTGCAGATTAACTGCTGGGTGGAAGTGACCCTGCCTGACTTGCCGAGTCACTGATTCCATAGATCCTTGGGCCTTGCTGGTCTTTGACAATGTTCACTCATTTTCCACCATCACTAGTGACAGACAGTGTCTTCAGGTACCCAGTTGTTGGGGTTGCCCAGCCCTGCCAGTTTTATTGAATGTGATTGGATTTAGCTTTCCCATATGCAGTGCCCACATCTGGTACATGGGCAACACCCAAGCAGCCTCATCCCAACAAGCCCAGGATGCAGATTTCCCAGTCCTCTAAGTACCCTACAGAATGCCATCAGAGTAGTTACATGGTTTCACATCCTTTAGATTTATCAGATAAAAAGTAGATACTAGTGCACATATAATGGTATTTGATATGGAAGACAAGGATCCCCAATGGTCCATAATAGGATACCTGGGGAGAGGGACAAATCAAAACACAATGACATGCTTTTCAAAAACCCTCTTCTGCTGGGCACAGTGGCGCATGCCTGTAATCCCAGCAGCACCAAAGGCTGAGGCAGGGCGATTGGGATTTCAAAGCCAGCCTCAGTGAGAGCCAGGCGCTAAGCAACTCAGTGAGACCCTGTCTTTGAAAAAAATACAAAATAGGTCTGGGGATGTGGCTCAGTGGTTGAGTGCCCCTGAGTTCAATCCCTGGTACCAAGAGAAAAAAATTCCTTTCTAACATTAAAATTGACAGTAATTTTTGGTTAGATGTGGATGAGGAGTTGATTTACAAACTATAATTGTCCATCTCCTGGGTAACACTGTCATGACAGCTGTTCACTTAATTTTGAAATGTTTAAGGGGCTTCAACAATATTGAAATCAAAATAGTTCCATTTTGAAATAATGTTACTAATGCATGAAACATTATGGAAACACTAGAAAGGGGAGACTTCATTTTTGCTGGATGAAACTCAAGAACTTCACTGGATAAATTGCCAGTATTGTCTAGAATATTTCCATAGAAATAGGGACTTAGTTAAGCTTCAGAAATCTATGCATTTTATAGAAGATGATTATAGGAAGCATACTAATTAACATAAAATTAAATAAATAATTGTAGGTTTTCAAAATTACAATTAGTTGGAAGTGAATTTAAAAGGTGAATTAAGTTTTGCACAGATTTCCCCTCATCCCTCTTCCATAAAAGTTCAAGATCTATTTATTAGTTGAAGAGGGATCAAAATTGTGAACTTGTTACCAATTTTGAATTTTTTTTTACCAATTCCAAGCACTGAAAATTTTCACAACATATAAATTCAAAATAATGAATTCATGTGGACAGAGGACAAAATGAGAGAAAAAGCAGCAAAAACAAAACAAAACAAAACAAAACAAAACAAAACAAAAACTTGAGACTCAATAAAATTTTACCTGCACTTAAGCTGCCGTCTGTTCTGAGAAGTTTTTCTTCTTTTAGTCTCAGGAATATTCCATGTAATAAGTTTTGGTTGCTCTCCATTTCTGTGTGTTTCCCACTGCAGATTAATAGCTGTATTTAAATTCCTTGAACCTTTTTTTTCTTGAAGGTGCCAACCCCCCAGTGAAGTCTCTTTTCCTCTTCTTTTCTTGTTTTAAAATAAAAATCTCTTTCCTCTCACCACCCTATCCTTCCTCCTCTCCTTGTCTCTCTTCTGTGACAGAGCCAAATGCCCTTTAAGATTTTATAATTACAGGGTGGATAAAATTAGAACACTGAAACCTGGAAAAACCTCTTGAAGAAACCCTTGCTTGGTATGCCAAACTAACTCCTGCTACCTATCTTTTAAAATAAAGGAAATGCAAATACATTTCTTTTTATTTCTGGTGGACTCTAACAAATCTATTAGTTTATATTGTCTGACAAACTTCATACCATATCATTTTCTGTATTTCATCAGAATAATAACTTTATACTGGACACCATTTGCAGAAAGTATGAAAATGTTCAAGCTATCCTTGCGGTGGTAAACCTATAGTGAAGATGTCTAAGAAAATCAATCTTTGGTACTTCAGCCTGTCATTAATTCTAGAATGATTATTTTGGCCTACCTAAAATTGAATTTTATTCATCTCTTATCAGGTTCAGATCAGTGTTAGTTATATTCACAAAATACACTATTTTCTATGATTTTGCAAAAAGATGTGTAATCATTATGATATGTAATTCTTATAATAGTAATGAAAATATAAACTAAGAATACATTATGTGCTAAGATTAAACAATCATCATGAGTGAAAAATAGGAAAAAAAAACACAAACTTACTACTTAAATCAAGAATTTGAGCCACAGCAATAATAAACGAATAAAAAAAGTAGTAATTATATAATCTACTTGCAAATAAATTGGAAACTGTCACTATCAAAAAGCACCTGTTAACATTTTGGGGGCATAAGTTAGTGTTTGAAAATGTGTTAAGAATGTTAAAATGTTTCTGACCATTGACCCAGTACTCAAGATTATGAACGATGCATAAATTATTTACATTTTAGGATTTATACTGTGTACTTAAATTATTATGCACATTTTATCAATAATGTTTACAAGGAATAGCTATTGATACTAAAAGATGTTCTGAAGGTGAAGTAAAGCTGATACAAATTTGTTTGGAAAAGAAGGTTCTTATATGCATAAATACAAAAATATATATGGAGCTCCATAAAGAGATGGAAAACAAGGAATATCACTGGTGAAAAACATACCACAAGTTTTAAAAGTCATCATTTCTTAATCATGGATGCATTTCCATTTTTCTTTATATTTTTCAATAAGCATGTATTACTTTTATGACAAGAAAGGAAGAAAATTTCATTTCAAAAGCAGTCAGATGATGTAGATAAAGGTGGAGAAAATAGAAGCATTAAGTAAAAAAATGGAAGGAAGAAAGGAGGAAGGTGTGGAAATGAAGAGGGGCAACAGGGAAGGAAGGAAGTATCAAGACAGGAGCGGACAAGGAAGGAGGAGGTCACATTAGAAGTGCCTAATAGGAATTCCCGAATGTCCATCTAGGAAGGTTTGAGGAACAGGAATCTGACTGGAACAGGTGAGCTTCTTAATTCTCCGTTAGGTAAAACTATGACAACAGTATATTTGAATTTGCTGTCACTCCTAGAATTATTGACAGATATGTTATGCTTTTTAATAAATACTATGTGAAACACAAAGGAGATTCTTACTGATTGGATCCTATTACCTTTTCTTCAATTAATAATTTGCAATGACAGATATTAACAGACATACTTTCCCAAGTCAGCAAAGGTGAAAAGAAATTATCACTCTCTTCTAGAAAAAAGAACACTTGTTCAATTATACTATATGATAGCCTTAAAAAGGTGTTGTGCAACCACCACAGAACAAATACATAGTTATCCCATCTAATATTTTATTAAACTAAAGTCCAAAGACTTCACTTAGGAGTCTTCCTGTCTAATGGCCCAAATGATATTATTTAGTTGGCTGCAGCATCCTTCAGTACATTCATCTTCTGCACCCCAGACAAGCATCTTCCCTTAGAAGTATACTCTTTATGAAAAAAGTACTTTAAATTTGACATTCTAATCATCTTTACTGGATTTATTGATCATCTTTTAGAGTTAGACAAACATATATAGCTTTGATTACTTTAAACACCTTTCTTCATAATTTAATTCCCAGATAATTTAAGTAATCCAAATTCCTCAGGATACTTTTAATTATCTCTCTGTATATTTTTGACCATACGTTTTGTGATATTTGTCATAAACTTAAGCAAGACTTTAACCCTCTGATCCTCTGAAATGGGAGCAACAATAAATGGCCTATTTGAATTTGCTTTGTAAATAAAAAAGTGATGCCATACAAAATATATTCAGTTATTTTTTACTAATGTAAAGTTCCTTCAAGTAAAGAAGATTTAACTGTGCTGTAGAGTTTGGCAGTTTGTTTCTACTGATTTCAGTAACCGGGAATGCTACAATGTTAGCATTCCATTTCTGTAACAAAATACCTATGATAAACAACTTAAAGAATGGTTCATTTTTACTCATGGTTTCAGACAGTTCGGTTCATTGTCACTTGGACCCTGGCCTTTGGGCCTGTAGTGAGGCTGCACATTATTGTAGGATTGCAAAGCACAGAAAGTAGCTCACCTCTTGGCAGTCAGGAAGCAAAGAGGAAGTGGCTGGAGCTCACCCATAATAACCTTTCTTCTGCTAGGTCCTGCCGACTAAAGTTTCCACCAATTTCCAATAGCAGTATGGGCTGGGGACCAAGTCTTCAATTCATGGGCCTTCAGAAAACACTCAGAAACCAAGCTGTAACATGTCTGTGCATTTGCACTTGGCACACGAAGGCATTTTATGTGTGTATGCACACATATGCTACATACGCATGCCAGATAGACAAGATGAAACAGCATACCTTTACACATTCCAAGGGAAACTAGAAACAAAAATGAGGTTGTCTTGCATCACCATCATCAGAAGTTAAACAGAAATTTTACACAAACCTTCAACTGGCAACTGAGAAAGCACCAAGTTTCCATCTACACACAAAATAAGAAACCTCAAGGAGAGGTAAAGTGATAGAATATTCCCCCCAAAAAAAATTCAAAGGAAGAAATATATCTGGGCAAGGAAAAATAGAATAGAAAACCAGGGGCAGGCCCAAAGAAAGTAGCTTCATTCACCAGAAATCCATATAAATAAGTTTCTAGAAAATATCATTTCCTCCTCTTTTTACTCCCTAAAACTAGTTGTTTAAAATAAACATATGCAGCCCAAAGTGCTGGCATTGCAGTTTTTGCTTACTAAGATTTAAATGGGTTTTCATGGTTAAAACATGTGAAATAGCCAAAACTTTATGATATCTATTTGACATTATAGTTTAATTTTCAGAAGATGGGGGGAAACAGCAATTCCATTCTGTAGAATTGCTGGGATAAACCAACCTCTAGGAAAATTATCAGTAGTATTTATAAAATGTCTCCAGAACATCAGACACTAAAACATCGGGAGATTTGGTGATGGGAAAAATAAAACATTAAATTCAAGAAAAATTTAATTTGCACAAAAGCTGCTTATGCACATAAACAAGAATCTTTAGGATGTCACCTGGTAGCTTTTTACCTCCAGAATAGATTATTCACTTAACAAAACTCTCAGCAACTGGAGGAGCTGCTACCTAAAGAACACAGTGTTTTATATACAATTCTTTTCATTTCTCTAATACTAATTTATTAGAGGATCTTGATAGTCACTTAATTGCTACTAACTTCAGTTTCCTCATAAATTTCAAAGCATGAGTAAACACTACAAATCTGGCACCTTAAATGAAGTGTATATGGTAAATTAAGGATGGGCTCAGAATCTTTCCTATTCTACACATTGAAAAATGGAATCAAATTCCCAAATTCCTTTTAAGTGACAACCTGGCCTTAAAAATTACTTGAGTAGTAGAATGCAGAAAGGATGTTCTGGAACTTCTGATGGGAGGTGACTAAAAAAAAAAAAAATACACACACACACACACACACACACACACACATATCTTCTGCCTGGGACTCTTGGAATTGACCTAACCTAAGACTGCCACACTGTAAGCTGTCATACTTGAGGGGACTGGTGGTCACATAGAGAAATAATGAGAGTCAACTAATTCTCAGATGTTCCAGCCTCCCAGTCCATGTGCCAGGTATGTGCATGTAGAAACTTCTGATGACTTCTGCCCTTGCTGCCATTAAGGGCAATCACATGAGAGAACCCAAACAAAAATGACTCAGGGTAGACAGGGAAAAACAAGCAAACAAATAAGAATTACATAGTTGATCCAGGCAACCCAAGAAATGTGACAAATAATAATAAACTGTGCTAAGCCACTAAGTTTATGGAGTGGTTTATTACATAACCATAGATAACTGGAAAAGTATAAAAGCTTTATAGAAGTCAGTTTCCCAGATCATATTTCTTGACTGGGTTCTGTAGAATTCTGGGGTTCTGAAAGATATTTTTGATAGTTTGTAATAGAGGTAATTTTCATAGAGCACAAGTTTTGAACTTTGCAAGCTGTGTAATGGTTGTATTAACAGTGATTGGCAGTGACTAAGCACTTCTGTATTGATTTCATTGTCAACCACATATAGAAGCAAACACTAGAATTGGGTGGGTTTGTTTGGTTGAGTGTTTTGCAGCATGAAAGGGAGTTTACAAAACGCTTTTTTTTTTTTTTTTTGGTAATGCAAGAAGGAAATGATGTGGGGTGGTTGGAAATAACCACTCCTTCACAAATCACCTCACCTTTCTGAATTTCCTACTAATATGTCATCAACTGGTGAACAGGAATGAAAATTTCTACAGTACAATGAATGTTGGAGGGAAAATTCCATTTCAAAGAGAAAATTATTATGCATTTCAACTAAGCTGCATCTACCTCTTTGCTATTGTTGTACTTCTTATAATAATACATGGAATGTTTATATTAGAAATTAGTTGTAATGGAGTAATTTATTTTTTGTTAAATTTTCCAATTTATTGATTTGTTATGGCTTTCTATTTTAAATTTTATTAGTGTTTTTTGATCTATAAACATATCTGCGAATGTGATAATTTTTGAAGATGAAGTGTAAAGAGGAAAAGAATTTTAGACCTCTGCCCTAACAGATAATTCTCATAAAGCTAATGATGAAGATACTGAAAAGATCCCAATCACAAACTCTGTTGTGGTAGACCAAAATGGAAACTTTAGCAGTTTAAGACTGACAGGCTGACACACAGCACACTGACACACAGCAGCTCTGCTTAGTGACATTTAACCATAGAGGCTTGCAGTGGCTAACAGGTACCTGTAACAGATAACTGCAATAGCTTAAGCAGGAAATAAAGAATGGGGGCAGAACAATTCCCCTCTAGGCTTAGTGCAGTTCAAGTCTCTAAGCCATATGAGCTAAGAGTCCCTATGTTGTTGACAAGCTTGCATGCATATAAAAAATGTAGAATGCACTCTCCAATAAAATTTCACCAATTCCTTTGCCTTGATGTACCCCAAAGTTGCTTCTGTATAAAAGTAAAAGCCCTGCTGTGCTCAGGGCTCAGACTTTGGGAATTATCCCTTTGGGCTGTGGTGCCACTAATAAAGTGTTGCTTCCAGATCTTGGTGTCCTGACCCTAATTTCCTGCTACACTCTCATATGTCAAATTCTTGAAGACATGTCACATGACATTGAAAAGTTTTTCAGCAAACTGAAATCCACTTGCTCCTCTAAGAAAACTGTCATCAACAATTGCTATCAATGTGATAGCATTTTTAATTCTTAAAAATGATTATGAAATATATAAACTTTTCCACTGTGAAAAGCTATGCCTAAAATTAGAAGATAAATTTGACTTTGTCTTGATGTTTAGAAATATATATATATATATATGTCTGGAAGGAAACTTCTTGTTATTTTTACTCATAAGAAGTTTGTGTCTCTCTAAGGGAAAAAGCAAAATCTTGTATATAGTCTTAATTTGCTTCCTTAAAACCAAAGAGATGCTAGTGTCAGGTATTCTTGGACTTGAAATGTCAAAAGTTTTGGATAATGATTTAAAATTAGTTGCAGTAAGTACAAACTATCTGAAGAATATTTTGAAAACTGTGTAAAAAATATTTTAAGAATCACACATATCTCCTGCTTCAAGCAAGTATCTGGCGACTAAGTAAAGGAAGACTTCTCAAAAGGGTGCTTTTACTGAAAGGATGACTGCAGAAGAACCATCAAGAAATTAGTCAGATTCTACTAAAATTCCTTTACAATGAAGAATTGTTGCAGAATACTGGCCTATACAATTGGTGAACACTTTTCATCACATGAACCAGCTGAAATTATCCATAAGAGGTCCTGGGGAAAATGTTTTGACTTTGAGTGACATGGTTCCTGGATGCAAAAGAAAGCAATAATTTATAAAAATAAATGTTTCAGAAGAAAGTTCTAAGAACACATTTTGGAGAAAGGACCATCTTTTCAATAAACAGTAATAGAAAAATTGAATATTCACATGTAGAAGAACATAAACTGCCCCTCATTTCTCACCAATTCCAAAAATCAACCCAAAATGGACTAAAAATTTAAATGTAAGGTCTGAAACCATGAAACTATTAAAACAAAGCAGGGGCAATGCTTCAGGACAAAAAAACAAGTCCTTCAAAAAATTCCTTCAAATGAGCAATAATTTTCTTTTTGGAAGAAATATTAAAAGCACAGGAAACAAAAACACATATTATATGTTTTTTCAACAAATGAAAAGCAAAAATAGACAAAAAGGATTGCATCAAACTTAAAAACTTCCACACAGCAAAGAAAACTATCAACAGAGTGAAGAGATGACCCATGGAATGGGAGAAAATATTTGAAAGCCATATATTTGATAAGGAGTTAACAACCAAAATAAATGAAAAACTCAAACAACTCAATAATGCAAGCATAAATAATCTGATTTCAAAAATGATCAATAGATCTACATAGATATTTCTTAAAAACAGACATATAAATGACCAAGAGGCATATGAAAGAATCCTCAGATTACTAATTATTTAAACCACATTGAAAAGTCACCTCGCTCTAATTCCCAAAACAGACAAAAGGTAGCAAGGGCTGGTTAGGATGTGGAAAAAAGGAATCTTTGCACACAGTTGATAGGAATGCACATTAATACAGCCATTGTGGAAAAAAGTACGCAGGATCTCTAAGGAACTAAAAATAGATTTACCACTAAATGGTAAACCCTCGTCAAATATATGGCCTTCAAATATTTTCTCCCATTCATAAGTTGTCTCTTCAGTTTTGTTGATTGTTCCCTTTGCTGAGCAGAAACCTTTTAGTTTTAAGTTGTTCCCTTTGTCTCTTTTTGCTTTTATTCCCTGGTCTTTCAGGGAAACTCATTGCCCAAGCCAGTGTTCTAGGTTCTTCTCTGGTTCTTTGTGGAAGTTTTAAAATTTTAGGTCTTGTATTTACTTTTTAATCCTTTGAGTTGATTTTTGTACACATGGAATGAGACAAGGGTATAACTTTATTCTTCTGATGGCATTTTTTTTTTTTTAATTTAGCACTCTAGGGCAATCTTGGTTCATCTTTTTACCCTGGAGGAATACTCAAAAAAATGTTAAGGCATCAGGAAGTTCTGTCTGAAAGTTTTGCATCTATGTCTCACAGTACATTTGCCTAATTGGTAAGTTGTAAATCTAATAATCCAAAAATAAACACCAGTGTTCTTTTAGACCAACATGGCATTTAAAATATGATTCTACTTATTATGGCCAGTTTATTAGCCTTTTTTTTTCTGTCTGCTTTCTTCTTCCCATAAGTACTTAATTCCATCTTAAGTGAATATTGTAGGTGAAGGAAACTGAAGTTTTTCTTCCTTAAAAAAAAATTGACATTTTAACCTTTTCCCCCATGAACCAAAATTTTCTCATCACATTTTCTTCAACGTTACATGCTAATGAGATAGGGTATAATGTATCTGCAAATGTTTTTTCCTTATTGAAATGGAAAATGATTTTTCATCATACTTTATTGAAAAGAACACGTAGGTGTTTATTTTACCTTTCATGAAATTTATCTCTCTCTTTGTTTCAAATCTATCAGTAAGTCATAGATATCTATAATAAATTTTTTTCAATAACTGATTTAAACCAAAATCATATTAATTTCTTCTAAAAGCAGACTTGATAGATTTAGCTTAAAGGCTAGAAATTATTTTAATTAATATTATTTTAGTAGGAAGTTTTTACTCACAAAATAGAAAGAGAAAAGAATAAAAATTTATCAATACAGTAAATCACCAAACCAAAAAGATAAAGAATGAGATAGGAAGAAAAGAACAAAGAATATTCAAAATAAGTGAAAAAATTTCACAAATTGAAGGGAGTAGAGTCTTTATCTGTCAAAAACAACCTTTAATGTCAACAGACTAAATTCATAAGTTAAAAGATACTGACTGACTTACTGAATTAAAAACAGAGCCCAACCACACATTGCCTATAGGAAATATACTTCACTAGTAAATACACAGATTGAAAGTGAAAAAACAGGAAAAATATATTTCATGCAAAGGGAAAGCAAAACTAAGCAAGAATAGCTGTATTTATATCAGATGAAATAGACTTTGAGACTAAACTTTTTTAAATTATACTACCTGGCTATAGTCTCAAAAGCAGCATGGTGTTGACATAAAAACAGACAAGTAGCCCAATGGAACAGAATAGAAGACACAGAGACAAACCCACACACCTCCATTCATCTGATTCTTCACAAAGGTGCCAAAAGCATACACTGAGGAAAGGACAGCCTCTTTAGGGAGTGGTTCTGGGAAAACTGGATATACAAATGTAGAGCTATTCTTCTCAGAGGATTAATATCCAGAAGACAAACAGAACTAAAAAAAAACTCAATATTAAAAAAAAAAACCCTATTAGTAAATGGGCACATGAACTAAACACTTCTCAAAAGAAGTATAAGTGGGGGACTGAGTTTTTAACTCAGTGGTAACGCACCCACCAAGCACGTGAAGCTTTGGGTTCAAACCTCAGCACCACATAAAAATAAATGAATAAAGTGGAGGCATTGTGTTCATCTACAACTAAAAAATACCTTTTTTTAAAAAAAGAAGTGTAAGTGGACAAAAACTATATGAAAAAATATTCAACATATTTAGTCATGAGGGAGATGCCAATCAAAATTACACTGAGATTCCGTCTCATTCCAGTTAGAAAGGCAATCACTAAAAATACAAGTAATAATATTTGTTGGTGAGGATGTGGCAAAAAGAAATTCTTATGCACTGTTGGTGGTAATGTAAATTAATATAGTTAGTATGCAAATCAGTATGGAGTTTCTCTAAAAGCTAAAATTACAGCTATCATATGATCCAGCTATACCACACCTCTGTGTTTATCCAAAAGAATTAAAGTTAGAGATACTAAGTTGCATACTTTAGAGATACATGCAAACCCATGTTTATTGCAGTTCAATTTACAATATCCAAGTTATGGAATCAGTGTAGGTGTCTGTCAACAGATGAATGAATAAAGAAAATATGGTCTATACACACAATGGAATTTTACTTGTCCATGAAGAGAATATAGTTATGTCATTTGAGGGAAAATAGATGGAACTGTGGATCACAAATTTAAATGAAATTGACCAGATTCAGAGAGCAAAGTAGAATAAAATTTCCATCAGATTTAGAAGGCTAAAGGGAGAAAAAAAGGAATGCCATGAAAGTAGAGGGTACTTTTTAAGGTGGAGAGAGAAGTTTGAGGGCAGGAGGAAGGGATGGTGTGGAGGGATATGGAGAGTAAAATTGATCAAACTGTGTTTATATATATATATATATATATATACACACACACAGATATGTCACAATGAAACCTACCATTCTAGATAATAGAGATGCATTAATTAAAAAAAAAAGACAAAAGCTATAAAAAGAGACAAAGAAGTTTACTCTATAAGGATCAAGGGATCAATTCAACAAGAAGATATTATTACTGTGAATGCATGTGCACCTAATGCTGGAGCACCCGATTTTATGAAACAAACACTGTTAGAGCTACACAGTGGAGAGGTAGGCTCCAAAAAAAGAGTAGTGGAGAATGTCAACTTCCAGCTTTCACTGGTAGGCTGATTATACAGACAAAACGAAGAAGCACCAGAGTTAAACTCGACCGCGGGTTCAATAGACATTAACAGGTATGTACAGAACATTTCATTCAATAGCAGCAGAGTACACATTCTTTTCATCAGCACATGGAACTGATCTAGTACAGACTATATAATAGCCCACAAAACAAATCTTAAAAATTCAAAAAGTTGAAATCATCTAATATCTTTTCTAACCACAATAGGATAAAAGTAGAAATCAACAACAAAAGAAACTGTAGAAGTTTAGAAATTATACAAATATATGGAGACCGAATAACACGCTTTTGAACAAGCCACTATTAGGTCACCGTATGTAGATATGCATATGCATTACAGAACAAATGAAAATGAGAACGTGGCACCCCAAAATGTACAGGACACAGCAAAAGCAATAGTAAGAGGGAAATTTATTGCAATAAGTGCTGCTGTTGAGATATATAGAAACATTTTAAATAAACAACCAAATTATATAATTTGAAGTTCCAGAAAATCAAGAACAAACCAATGCCAAAATTAATAGGAGAAAACAGAATAATGACAACCAGAAGAAGTAAATAAAATAGATTAAAAATCAGTACAAAAGAGCAATGAAATGAGGAGTTGGTTATTTTGAAAGCAAAGCAAAATTGATAAATTTCTTACTACCTTAACTAATAAAAAAAGAAATACTAGCCACATAAATAAAATTGAGGATAAAAGGAAACATTATATCTGGTATCACAGCTCTGTCATAAACAATTATACAATAACAAGTTGGAAAACTTAGAAGAAATAGACAAGTTTCTGGACACATATAACCTACAAAAACTGAGCCATAAAGAAAAATTTTAAAAATAGAACAATTACAACTAACAAGATAGAATCAGTAACATAAAGTCTTCCAACAAAGAAAAACCCAGGACTGGACAGCTTCACTGCTGAATTTTCCCAAACTTTTAAAGAGTTTATTCCAATCAGTCTCAAACTATTCTAAAGGATTGCAAGGGAACAAACCCTTACAAACTTATTATAAAAGTTTAGCATTCCTCTGATACCAAAACCATAGAAGGACATAACTAAAGAAAACTATACACCAACATCCTTGATTAATACAGATGCAAACACTCTCAATTGACTATCAGCAAACCAGTCTAATAGGACTTGAAAAGAGTATTCATCATTATCAAGTTGGATTTATATGAGGGACACAAGGATGGTTCAACATATGCAGATCAACAAATATAATACATCATAACAGCAGAATGAAGGATACTAATCACATAATTATCTCAATAGGTATAAAAAATTACTTTATGTAATTCAATGTACCTTGTGATACAAACCCTGAACAAATTTGGGATAGAGGTATCATACCTCAACGTAATGAAGTCTGTTAGGAAAAATTTTTAAAAATGCAAAAATGCAGCACCAGATGTTAGGGGCAGTTGTGGCTCACCTATAGCTCCCAGAAAAACGCCCTGCAGACACGAGTTCTCACACAAGGGACTTTATTTATGCGGTCCACTCAGGGAGAAAAGAAGGGGTGAAAGAGAAAGATGGCATGTGGCTTCTCCCAGATATTGGAATCTCGTGGGCTGGGAGAAACCAATGGTGGAGGAGAATTCTTGCAGGCCAATAGCACGGTTAGGACCGTAATGTGAGAGGCAGCAAGACGGCGGCAGCATAAACCGGAATTCCTGTAACGTAAGAGGCTGGCGGAGCGCAGATTGACAAGTGGTTGGGAGGCGGGAAATTCCTGTAAGGCCAGCGGCTTTATACCTTACAAAGTCTATGTATGATAAACCCACAGCCAGTGTCATACTGAATGGGGACAAGTAGAAAGTGTTTCCTCTGAGATTTGGAATAAGACAAGGATTTCAGTTCTCACTTCTCTCTTTCAAATAGCGCTGGAAGTTTTAGCCAGAGCAATTAAGCATGGGAAAGAAATACAAGAAACAAAAAGCACATTAAAAGTAAAGGGAAAATTGAATTATCCCTGATTATAGATATTATGATTCTATACATAGAAAAATCTAAAGATTCCACAGAAACACCAGGGGAACTGATAAACAAATTCAGTAAATTTGTGGACTAAGCAGGTCAGGTAAATGATGGAGGCAGCTCTGGCCCACCTTGTGGCTTTGGCATCTGTGCAGCATGGGCCAAACAGTATGCTGACTTGGGTGATAGAATCCCCTGTCCCCAATATATCACCTGTGATGCAGCAGCCTGGGATTTGGGGGTTGAGGGGAGAACAATTCAAGTTCCTTCTCTGGAGTAAAGCTATGGTGCAGACTCTAAGAAATTCCCTATCTTGGGTCCAGGCATGTCTTTCTTTCTTCTAGGATTGTTGGTGTCTGTGATGAGGCTGCAAGTGTCCATAGCGATGGGTCCCACTGAGACTCTCCCATTCGCCCTTTCTCCTACACTAGGGAACATCTCTGGCCAGGGACCTGGTTCACAGTCTGTAAACTTCCACTCTCTGTGCCACTATCCCAGGTTTTTGTGTCTAACAGGGTTTCCATCTCACCTTTACTGGGTTCTAGAGTTATTCTCCTTGAAATGTACCTATTTGTTATTCTCGTTCTTCTTAATGGAGTAGAGGTAATTGCTGGGAATCTTTATTTGGTTATCTTTCCTCTATTCTCTCAAATAGATAAAATTTCCTGTTTTCCAGAATGTTTTAGCTTCCACCCTTGGATCTCCCAGTACCTGCACATTACAGACCTACAGCAGCTGTGCCAGAGTTGCCTGTGGCTTCCAGAGTGGAGGAGAGAGACTTGGAGACCAATGCCTACATATTTCTAAACAACATTGTATATAGGATAAGAGGGTACAATTTTATTTGCAAGATAAATAATTCTGTGAATTAATAAAAATAGTATTATTACACAGTTTTATACTGAGAGTTCAAGAATAATATTATGTAGTTTACAGATGCCAAATAAACTTCATACTGAAACTTGATAAACTCCTCCAAATTGGTTTCTGTTGCAGATGACTCTGCAAACTAAAGTCAGAAATACCAGAAAGATTTAATCCTCAAAGAGGAGTTATTGGTCTATTTAACATAGCTCCAATTTAAACAAAAATAACTCAATTATTTTTTTATTTTCTATTGTCAATCTCTAATAAATTTCTCTGCTATCTTCCTAAAACAAAACTTTTAAAAGAGTGACTTTTTTTTCCCTGAGCTTTTCCAAAGCTGTGCCTTGGACAGTATTTATCAATCAACAGAGATTTGGCTTAGTAGTGCAAGGATGAAGGAGTATCCAGAGAGCTCAGAAAATGATGACCTGAAGTCTTTCCCAATCATCTAAGAGATAACAAAGAGGCAGCAGATTTTTGAGGTCCGTTAAAACACAATTTACATGAAATACTTTCCTTCTGAATCTATACCCTAACACTTCCAGCAAGTTTTTCAATGAACGTTTATCAATCATACTATTAAGGAGAAGGGTCATCCTTGGAAGCCAAAGTGATCACAGAAGTCCTCAGTCAGTTCTCAGTGATCACTCCAGAAGGATTGCAGAGTAGTTGCGAGATTAGTGTGCACGAGTTTATTAGGAGTGATAAGAAAAGGGGAAAAGGCACACTCATGAGGGAGAAAGTGAAAGAGTGAGTTCTCTTAGGGAGGAAGAGGACAACACATCCTCCCTTGCCCTCCTGTTTATTTGGGAGTTCCAGGGAAATTTTCAGAGTCCTACCCAGGTTCATCTTCTGACTTATGACAGACAGCAGAATTGCATCAAACTTCCAAGTTCCCACTGTACATGGTCATACCCCATGGAAGGGAGATTTCATGTTACAATGACTTGCTAAAGATCTAAGGCAACTCTGGTCACCTTGAGCCATGCTGACTGGTTCTAATTGGAACTTTTACTTACAGATATTATGATTGGGGGCTTTGTTTCTAATTATTCTGGCTCCCTGAGTCCTGGAAGCTAGTCTATATAAAGACACAAAATTCGCTCCTTTCCCCTTTCCCGGTAACTTGTAATCTTCTTATAGGCAGAGAGGAGCCTTTTGGACCTGCATTTCTCCTTCAGTTAACAGGTTGTTTGCTGAAGATTATAGCACATTAAGACTATTGACTTAAGCCAAGCAGGGCCAAGTGACCTCAGGCAAATTGCCCTTCAAAAGAAAGCATGTTGGGGTGAGCACAGAAGGTCCAGTTCACAGAAACATCCCCCAACTTCATGTCCCCACCTATCAATAACATGACCAACATTTTCTACAGTTATCTTCATTCTCAAGGGAAACCTTTCAAAAGAACATAACTTATTAGAGGAAATATGGGCAGGAAGTGTCTGGGGTTGGTATCAAAATGGCACCCTGCTAAGAACTAGCTGTATGATTTAGCCAAACTTTTCCCTTCTCTTGGCTTCTAAGTGCACTCATTTGTAAAACTGTGGACATGAACATAACATCCAAAAGGCTTGCTCCTGCCATATCTTCCTAGGAATCTGAATGGTTACATTAAACCACTGTAACAATCAAGTTGGAAGTTTATTCTCTTAAAATCTGATATGATATATAGTCATTTATTTAAATACTATAGAGCAAAAAAAGAATAAAATACTAACACAAGTAATATGGACTGATCACAGAGGTACATTATTGTGTAAAAGAAGCCAGTTACAAATTAATATTTATTATATAACTTCTTGTGTGAAGTTCAAGAACAGACAAGAAGAAGTGATGGTAGAGGAAGTCAGAATACTGATTACCTCTGGAGTAGGTTGGTTGATATTTAATGTGAAGACCAAGGCAGAACATTCTGTCATAATGGAACTATTCTTTATTGTGACCAGGATGACAGTTACACTGATGTGTACATATAGAGGTATTCATTGAACTGTAAGCATAGTATTCCATTGTTTACCATATGTACTAGTCGACTTTCCATTACTATAACAAATACCTGGTATAATCAGTTTATAAAGAGAAAAATGTTTATTTTGGCCCACATTTGGAGGTTTCAGTCCATAGCTGATTGCCTCCTTTGCTTTGGTCCTGTTCTCACACAGAACATTTGGCAGAACACTTGGTCCCCATTTGCCTAATGACTGAGAATGAAAGACAGAGCAAGAGAGCAAAGAGGAAGTGGGGTCCACTCTTCCCTTCAAGGGCACATCCCCACTAATCAAAAACACCTCCCAATAGGCTCCACCTCTTAAAGTTTTCACCATCTTCCAATAGTGCAGTTCTGAGGAACATGCCTTTAGCATCACACCTGTTTACATTTTAATAAGAAAGGCAAAAAGAAAAGTGAGGTTTGCCTTTGATTTAATTTTAGAGAAAGAATTGCTTAAGTATTTTTTTAAATTTATTTTTATTGTAAACAAATAGGATACATGTTGTTTCTCTGTATATGGAGTAACAGCATACCATTTGCGTAATCATACATTTACATAGGGTCAGGATGTTGGATTCATTTCATTACTTTTTCATTCCCCCCACCCCTCCCACCTCTCTTTTCCCTCTATACAGTCCCTCCTTCCTCCATTCTTGCCCCCCTCCCACCCCCATTAAGTGACATCATCCACTTATCAGTGAGATCATCCGCCTTTTGGAATTTTGAGATTGGCTTATCTCACTTAGCATGATATTCTCCAATTTCATCCATTTGCCTGCAAATGCCATAATTTTATTATTCTTTATAGTTGAGTAATATTCCATTATATATATATATACAACAGTTTCTTTATCCATTCATCAATTGAACGACATCTTGATTGGTTCCACAGTCTGGCTATTGTGAATTGAGCAGCTATGAACATTGATGTGGCTGTATCTCTGTAGTATGCTGATTTTAAGTCCTTTGGGTATAGGCCAAGGAGTGGGATAGCTGGGTCAAATGGTGGTTCCATTCCAAGTTTTCTAAGGAATCTCCACACTACTTTCCAGAGTGGCTGCACTAATTTGCAGACCCACCAGCAATGTATAAGAGTACCTTTTTCCCCTCATCCTCTCCAACACCTATTGTTGTTGTATTCTTGATAATCGCCATTATAATTGGGGTGAGATGGAATCGTAGGGTAGTTTTGATTTGCATTTCTCTTATAACTAAAGATGGTGAACATTTTTTTCATATGTTTGTTGATTGCTTGTAGATCTTCTTCTATGAAGCGTCTGTTCATATCCTTAGCCCATTTGTTGATTGGGTTATTTGTATTCTTCGTGTAGTTTTTTGAGTTCTTTATATATTCTGGAGATTAGTGCTCTATCTGAAGTATGAGTGGCAAAGATATTCTTCCACTCTGTAGGCTCCCTCTTCGCGTTGCTGATAGTTTCCTTTGCTGAGAGAAAGCTATTTAGTTTGAATCTATCCCAGTTATTGATTCTTGCTTTTATTTCTTGTGCTATGGGAGTCCTGTTGAGGAAGTCTGATCCTAAGCCGACATGTTGAAGCTCTGGACCTACTTTTTCTTCTATAAGATGCAGGGTCTCTGGTCTGATTTCAAAGTCCTTGATCCATTGTGAGTTGATTTTTGTGCAGGGTGAGAGATAGGGGTTTAGTTTCATTCTGTTGCATGTGGATTTCCAGTTTTCCCAGCACCATTTGTTGAAGAGGCTATCTTTTCTCCATTGCATATTTTTGGCACCTTTGTCTAGTATGAGAAAATTGTATTTATTTGGGTTTGTGTCTGTGTCCTCTATTCTGTACCATTGATCTACCCGTGTATTTTGGTGCCAATACCATTGCTGTTTTTGTTACTATTGCTTTGTACTAGAGTTGAAGTTCTGGTATTGTGATACTCCCTATTTCATTCTTCCTGCTAAGGATTGCTTTAGCTATTCTGGGTTTCTTATTCTTCCAGATGAATTTCATGATTGCTTGCTCTATTTCTGTAAGGTACGTCATTGGGATTTTAATTGGAATTGCATTGAATCTGTATAGCACTTTTGGTAGTATGGCCATTTTGACAATATTAATTCTGCCTATCCAAGAACATGAGAGATCTTTCCATCTTCTAAGGTCCTCCTCAATTTCCTTCTTCAATGTTTTGTAGCTTTCATTGTAGAGATCTTTTACCTCTTTGGTTAGATTGATTCCCAAGTATTCTAGTTTTTTTGAGGCTATTGCAAATGGAGTTGTTTTCCTCATTTCCCTTTCAGCTGTTTTGTTCCTTGCCTATAAGAATGCTTTAGATTTATGCGTGTTGATTTTATAGCCTGCTATTTTGCTGAATTCATTGATGAGGTCTAGAAGTTTTCTGGAGGAGTTTTTTGGATCCTCTAAATATATAATCATGTCATCCACAAATAATGACAGCTTAAGTTCCTCTTTTCCTATTCGTATCCCTTTAATTTCTTTGCTCTGCCTAATTGCTTTGGCTAGAGTTTCGAGGACAATGTTGAATAGAAGTGGTGAAAGAGGACATCCCTGTCTTGTTCCCATTTTTAAAGGGAATGGTTTCAGTTTTTCTCCATTAAGAATGATGTTTGCCATGGGCGTAGCATAAATAGCCTTTACAATGTTCAGGTATGTTCCTACTATCCCTATTTTTTCTAGTGTTTTGAGCATGAAGGGATGTTGTATTTTGTTGAACACTTTTTCTGCATCAATTGAAATAACCATATGATTCTTATCCTTAAGTCTATTGACATGATGGATTACATTTATTGATTTACGGATGTTAAACCATCCTTGCATTCCAGGGATGAACCCCACTTGATCATGGTGCACAATTTAATATGTTTTTGGATATGGTTTGCCAATATTTTGTTAAGGATCTTTGCATCTATATTCATCAAGGATATTGGTCTAAAATTTTCTTTCCTTGATGTGTCTTTTCCTGTTTTGGGTACGAGGGTGATATTAGCTTCATAGAATGAGTTCGGTAGGGTACCCTCCTTTTCTATTTCCTGGAATACTTTGAGAAGTATTGGAATGAGTTCTTCTTTGAAGATCTTGTAGAACTCGGCTGAGAATCAGTCTGGTCCTGGGCTTTTCTTGGATGGTAGATTTTTAATGACTTCTTCTATTTCATTGCTTGATATTGATCTGTTTAATTTGTGTATGTCCTCCTGGTTCACTTTGGGAGGAGCGTATGTCTCTAGAAATTTGTCAATGTCTTCAATAGTTCCTATTCTGTTGGAATACAGATTTTTAAAGTAGTTTCTCATTATGTTCTGTATCTCAGTGGTGTCTGTCGTGATGTTTCCTTTTTCATCATGAATTTTAGTAATTTGAATCTTCTCTCTCCTTCTCTTTGCTAGTGTGGCTAAGGGTTTGTCTATTTTGTTTACTTTCTCAAAGAACCAACTTTTTGTTTTGTCGATTTTTTGAATTGTTTCTTTTGTTTAAGTTTCATTGATTTTAGCTCTGATTTTAATTATTTCCTGTCTTCTACTACTTTTGCTGTTATTCTGTTCTTCTTTTTCTAGGGCTTTGAGCTGTAATGTTAGGTCATTTAGTTGTTGACTTTTCATTCTTTTCTGGAATGCACTCCATGCAATGAATTTTCCTCTTAGTACCGCTTTCATAGTGTCCCAGAGATTTTGATATGTTGTATCGTCATTCTTATTGACCTCTAAGAATTTTTTTATCTCTTCCCTGATGTTTTTTGTTATCCATGTTTCATTCAATAGCATATTATTTAGTCTCCAGGTTTTGGAGTAATTTCTGTTTTTTGTTTTGTCATTGATTTCTATTCTCAGTTCATTATGACCTGATAGAACACAAGGCAGTATCTCTATTTTTTTGCATTTCCTAAGGGCTGCTTTGTGGCATAACATATGGTCTATTTTGGAGAAGGTTCCATGTGCTGCTGAGAAGAAAGTGAATCTGCTTGTTGTTGGATGGAATATTCTATATATGTCTATTAAGCCTAGGTTATTGATTGCTTTATTGAGTTCTATGGTTTCTTTGGTTGGATTTTGTTTGGAAGATCTATCTAATGGTGACAGTGGTGCATTAAAGTCACCCAGAATTATTGTGTTGTGGTCTATGTGATTTCTGAAATTGAGAAGGATTCGTTTGATGTACAGGCATACACCATTGTTTGGAGCATATTTACTATCGTTATGTCTTCCTGACTTATGGTTCCCTTAAGCAGTATGAAATGTCTTTCTTTATCCCTTCTGACTAACTTTGGCTTGAAGTCCACTTTATCTGATATAAGGATGGAAACCCCCACTTTTTTATAGAGTCCATGTGTGTGGTAGGTTTTTTTCCCATCCTTTCACCTTTAGTCTGTGGATGTCTTTTTCTATGAGATGAGTCTCTTGCAGGCAGCATATTGTTGGGTCTTTCTTTTTAATCCATTCTGCCATCTATGTCTTTTGATTGCTGAGTTTAGATCATTAACGTTCAGGGTTATTATTGAGATATGATTTGTATTCCCAGTCATTTGGCTTATTTTTGGTTTTTAAGTTGGTTTGGTTTCTCCTTTGAGTGGTTTTTCTCTAAGGTAGTTCCTCCCTTTGCTGACCTCCATTGTTGTTTTTCATTTCCTCCTCATGGAATATTTTGTTGAGGACGTTCTGTAGCGCAGGCTTTCTATTTGTAAATTCTTTTAACTGTTGTTTATCATGGAAGGATTTTATTTCATCTTCAAATCTGAAGGTTAGTTTTACTGGGTATAGGATTCTTGGTTGGCAACCATGTTCTTTCAGAGCTTGAAATATATTGTTCCAGGCCCTTCTAGCTTTTAAGTCTGGGTTGAGAAGTTGGCTGCTATCCGTATTGGTCTCCCCCTATATGTAATCTGATGCTTTTCTCTCGCGGCCTTCAAAATCCTATCTTTATTTTGAATGTTAGGCATTTTCATTATAATGTGCCTTGGTGTGGATCTGTTGTGATTTTGTGCATTTGGTGTTCTGTATGCCTCTTGTATTTGATTTTCCATTTCATTCTTCAGGTTTGGGATATTTTCTGATATCATTTCATTGAATAGTTTGTTCATTCCTTTGGTTTGTATCGCTGTGCTTCCTCAATCCCAATAATTCTTAAATTTGGTCTTTTCATGATGTCCCATAGTTCTTGGAGATTCTGCTCATGATTTCTCTGTTTGGGCAACTTTATTTTCAAGATTAAATATTTTGTCTTCATTGTGTGAGGTTCTGTCTTCCAAGTGGTCTAGTCTTTTGGTGATTCTTTCCATTGAGTTTTTTTTATTTGGTTTATTGTTTCCTTCATTTCAAGGATTTCCGTTTGGTTTTTTTTTTTTTTTTTTTTTTTTTTTTTTTTTTTTTTTGAGAATCTGTATCTCCTTGTTGAAATGATCTTTTGCTACCTGCAGTTGCTCTTTCAGCTACCTGCAGTTGCTCTTTCAGCTTATTTCAGCTTATTGGTATTATCATTCATTGCCTGCATTTGTTCTCTAATCTCATCCTTTGCTTCATGAAACATCTTAATCATGTATAATCTGAAGTCCTTTTCTGACATTTCTTCTAACATACTGTCATTGGATTCTATTGATATAGAATCTAGATTTGTTTGGATCATTTTCTTCCCTTGTTTTTTCATGTTGTTCATGTATCTTCCCCTCTAGCAGTGCAGATCTGGGGTATTGCACATTTCCTCTTATAGGCTTATAGTGGCCCTATAGGTTTCCAAAACCCTTCCTTTAAGGGGAGATCAATATTAGCCATGCCCAATTCAGACACTATGCAATCCTAGACCAAATAGCCCCTATGAGGACAACAAAAAAATTGTCATAATAAACAGAATGAGTTCAAATATTATCTTCGGTAAAACAAACAGATTTGCAATAAGGTCTGCAGTTTCTAATGGAGGACTAAGAGGATGCAGAGGGATGTACAATGTGGCTGTTAATGGGATAAGAAAAGAATATACAGAAGTTCTAGATAATAGAAAGTGTGAGAGTGTAATCAAAAGAAGTTGGATATTAGCATGCAAAAAAGGGAGAAAGAGACTCTGAGGGAACAGGTAAACAAAAGGAAAAGAGAGCAAGAAAAGTAAAGAAATAAAAACTTAATTTTTTTCAGTAAGGAGAATAAAGAAAATCCACAGTATAACAGTCATATAGTAATGAAACCTCCCAGTGTTCAGTAGCCTGATACATGAGAGGTACCTGACAATGAGCTTCAAGTCTACAGCAGGTGTCTCAGGATGGGTTTTGTCCCACCTAAAGATTGGAGCTACAGCTTCCAGGATTATCCAGGATGGCTGCTCTGGCTTCGAAATGTGTTGGCAAATGGGGAGCTGCAGCTCAGAGTGTGGATGTGGTCAGCAGGAGGTCCTGGAGGCGGGATGTGGTTGGTCAGGCAGGGGTTCTGGAGGTCGGGTGTGTTTGGTGTGGTTGTGGGATCCTGGAGGCTGATTGCAATCAGTCAGTCTGGGGTCCCGGTGATAGGGCACAGTCAGTTGGTCTGGGGGTCCTGGCAGCAGGGAGCAGTCAGTGGATGTGAAGGCCCCAGAGGCAGGGAGTGATCAGTCAGGGTGAGGGATCCTGGAGACGGGGCTCAGTCAGTCCGGCCAGGGGTCCTACGGGGCCTGACTGTTGTCTCCAAATGGCGGCAGCCACGTGTAATCAAACCTGTAGGTACTGTAACAGTGAACTTCCAGGCAACAGCAGGAAGGTGGTGCTCCACTGGCTGTCAGCCATCAGTTTGTTGACTGTTGTCAGACGATCGGGAGGTGAACCTCGTGTGTTGGGTGATGGATAGGTGTAAGGCAGGCGATGGACCGACCAGAGGCAGGCAAATGGCAGATGATAGGCGCCTGACAGCGAGCAATCTGCACTCAAAAAAGGCGTCAATATACTGGCAGACTGTAGGTCATCACAGCAGACAAATGGGTAAACACCAGGGAATCAATAAGCAGCAAAAACTGCCTCACCAAGAATCAGATATCCTCTGCTTGAAACTGGAGTTACGGAGTGACAAGGAACGCAGCCTCCCTCTAGTCTGCCATCTTGGATCTCCCTGAATTGCTTAAGTATTTACTTAAGTAATTACAAATTATTTAAGTAATTTTATCTCCAAAATTAACATAGTATATATAGTTGGACCTGTCCACATTCTTTATAACCATGTATGGTTATTGTAACATTCTCATGATAGTATAAAAATTGGAAAGCATCTAGTAAAATAATTTTCTGACATTTTGTAGAAGTTCTCTGCAATCATAACAACAATGAAATCACAAAATACATGCTGATATAGAAACATATCTAAGGTGATAGTTTAATAAAAACAAAACACCACAACAGATAACAACAATAAAGCCCACACTACAGAGCTGAAGCATCAATGTAGCATGCCACAATGTGCTTTACAAAAGAACATCTATACATTTGTAATTATATGTCCACGAAATATTCCTCAAAAGATGCCCATTTCAGTTTTTCCTTAAGGAAGGTAGTCTGGGAATTGGGGTTCCAGGGGCACCTGCTTTCCATTTTGTGTTTCTCCACTGTTTGAAGTTATGTTCACAAGTATGCATTTTCCCCACCAAATTCAGTTAATAGCAGCTAGTTCTCTTGGATAACCAGGAAGTTTTCTGACCCCATGCTTCGGTTCAAAGTTAAGGAAGACATCATGCTGACAAATTAGGATGCAGAGATGAACAAGGAGTCCATGTGAGAGTTAGGGGAGAAATTCGATGAGAAAGGAGATTTATGAGATGTAAGAATATGATAGATAGTAGGATATGACCTCTCCTTCCCTGAAAAATACTGCATTTCCTTTAAAGCCCAATGAAGATTTTTGAGTTGAGATTATTAACTAGAGGAGTTGGGGATTAGTCGGAGGAACATCCCTGATATTGTTGTTGTCTAAATCAAATGACCAAAGTTTTATTTCACATCTACATAGCCACAAAAATGAGAGTGGAGAGAGAGATGAGAGGGAGAAGAGAAAAATAAGAAATAAACAGAAAATATATCAAAGATAGAAATAAATGATTTAAGAGAAAACCTATTCAGAGTCAAGCAAGATCTAATCAAAATGTAAGTATACTCATGCTGGGCAAAGAAAGGAACTAAACTAGACTCGTTTTTAATAGATTTTATGTTTCTAAAAACCTATTCATTTATTTTAGGATATCCAATTTGTTGGCATATAATTGTTCATAGTAGTGACAGGTAGAGTGGGGAGGCTGGAGAAGGGAGATCGTGATGAAAAGGGAGAGTCTCAGTAAAAAAAAAAAATAAGTTTAGTGATTTACTTGAGTCACAATAAACAATAAAATATAATAAATAATGCAGTATATATTTCAAAATCGCTATAAGAGTAGATTCTAAATGGATCTACCACAAAAAATAAATATGTAAGGTGACATATCTGTTAATTAGTTCATTTAATAATTACACAATGTAAACATGGGTTAAGGCATCGTTTTGTATCATATAAATATATACAATTATTATTTGCCAATTAAGATGACAAAAAAATGAAAAAACAGAGAGAAAGAACTAATGTTCAGGAAACACATTCCTAACATTTTAGAACCTAACAGTTTAGTAAGGAGAGGAATGAACGGGTACAGAGATTAAAAGATCCAAATGGCAGCTTAGGAAAATAAGTTTGCTGCTGACTACATCTTTATAGAAGTGAGTTTAGAGAAAACAAGAGGAAACAGATACTGGACAGTTGGAGAGTAACACAGTAGAAAGGTGATGCTTTGTAAGGAAGTTGCCTGAGCCTGGGGTGAGCCAGGTTTCACCAAGCAGGCATGATGAGTGACAGATGAGTGGAACTGTGCGGTAGGTGTGGATCATCCATGGAACGTGAGGGTGAGAGGCATCGGGGAGAAGAATCATAAGGGAGAGAGACAGACTTCTTAGATTATTCAAGATAAATTCTTATTTGAATAAAACGTTGTAAGAAACTTTAGCTCTTCCACTCTGAAGAGCTACAAAGCTCTTATTAAGGGCAGGCACAGAAATTAAGTGGTAAATAAGGAAGTGCAATAGGATATCACTATTCAAATCCGAATTAGTGCATAAAGAAAGAGTCAAAATGAAGTGATGGGTATGTGTAAAAGTAGGAGTGTTTTGGGGCTGGGGTTGTGGCTCTGTGGTAGCATACTCACCTAACACGCACGTGACCCTGGGTTTGGTCCTCAGCACCACATTAAAAAAATAAAGGTATTGTGTCCATCTACAATTAAATATATATATAAAGTAGGGGTGTTTTTAGCCCTGATGGTAAAAACTCTGACTGAAGAATGAATGATACCCAGGGCTGAAGATCCCATAAGTAGAAGGAACGGGAAGAATATGAAATGAAACATCCAAAGTCCCAAGACTGTTGATTTTCTACCTCCTTGAGTGGTAGCATTAAGAACTGATCCAGTCAGGGAAAAAGTGCCTGGATAATGCATGACCCTGTTCCACCACACCTTACTATGTGTGGAGTAAATTGGGCCCTTTTTCTTTTCCTGTGGACACAAAGATTGGTAGATTCCTGATAAATATTGAAAGGAATGATTAGGGAAAATAAAATAAAATTTAAAAATCCCATCTAATTGATCCTTGTTTCTGCTCCTCACTTTTGTTTGGAAGCAAAAAATATTGCACTCAAAGTTTGGCTTAAAATGATTTGACACTATATTACAGTCAGTTAGAATGTATATTTTATCTATTTTTAAGGTAGTAATCACACACTCATGATATAGGAGTCTAAAGACTAAATCCCATTAATTTCCATGTGAAAAATCTTGATAGTAAAATATCCAACAATTACTCTGTTCGATTCATCATATTCCTGTATGGAATATGGAATTGGCTTTATGTGGCTTTATGTGGCTGTTTCCACATATACCTCCACTTCTCTATCACAAAATGACCACAGAAGTTTTGAGAGTCAATAACTTTCCAAAATAGTAAATTATCCCATTAGTAAATGGGTTATAACTCAACTCCATTTTCTTAGTAACTGGTAGGTTTGTAAATTGAGGTTTCTGGTAGTTTCTATGCTAATTTTTATCTAATGACAAAATGGTGGTGTTTAGTTTCAAAAGCATTCTTAGGCCTAACGATATGTGCATACATTCTCTAATTTAGTATTCTGTGACTTCATTTTGTCACATTTGTTTCCTATGTCAGTCATTACCTAAATTAACCTCTAATATATACTTGCAAGTTTCCCTAGTAATCATCTTCTCTGAAGGGCCATGCCAGATCCTTTAATCTTCCTGAAAGCTTGCCTTTCCTCAGTCATAATTAACTGATAATTTTAAAGCCCTACATGATCCCGGCTAAGAAGATGTAGGTAATAAAATGAGTGTTTTTTGCTTCTGATATCTGAACTTCCTGCTGGACTGTATATAAATTAATCTAACTTTAGAAGGAGAAAAAGTATCTTTCTGTACATAAATTTATAAAATGTTTACCTAGAACATAAGAAGTTTTTGATGATAATCATGCTGTTCTACTTGCTTCTGAAGTTAAAATTTTGTGAAAAAAATAATAATTTTTTGGTAGGAAACATAATTTCTACATATACAGATGACCCAGATCTCATTTACAGATTTGACCCAGTGGTCCTGGGCTTTTCTGAAGAATATTAGAGAAAGATTTAATGTACACAGGGAACTAGCACATGCAAATTGTTCATTCCTTCCTTGCTCAGGTGAGCTCATACAGTCAGAGGTCAAACAACACTGTGAGGACAGTCATATATCAGATTTAGCCAGATATTTCCTCTTGATGATAGAGTGAGTTCAGTAAATATTAATAAGTCAATTACACTCTGAAAGTTCTGACAGTATCACACTGAAATGGCAAAAAATTATGGATTTCAGTCCAAATCTGGTCAGCTTGAATATTTGCCCAACTCTGTGGACTGTGGAACAGAGCTGAGATGGCCAAGGCTTCCCAGACATTCCTTGGGGGTGACTCACCCAGTTTTAAGTATCACTAACTACCTGCCTCACTGCTTCTTTTCAATTGTGTATAGCAAGCCTATGGATCTTTGGGGAAAAGTGAGAAATGAGTTTCAAAAGAGGCTTTAACAAGTGAATGGCACAGAATTTGCCCAGTGGAGGAAGAAAGGCAATAGGGAAACTAATTAAAGCGTTTAGAGATTCATTGAATTTGCAAGGCTAAGTAAAGGAGCCGTGAGTTGAGATATATCATGGTTAACATTATGCAGGAACACTACTGCTGTCCTTCTTTCTTCTCTGGAAATGAACTTGGATCATTTTCTTCCAGTTACTTGACAAAAGGTGGTACTTGTGAGAAATTACATGCTATTGAGATGTGCCGCATTGCCGTTGAGATGTGTGATTTGATTTGAAGTAAAGGAATTCAAAGAGAACTTTTCACCTGGACTCTGACCTAGATCTCACTTACAGATTTGACCCAGTGGTCCTGGTTTTTTCTGAAGAATATTAGAGAAAGGTTTAATGCACACAGGGACCCAACGCTTGCAAATGACCTAGTCATTCAGAAAGGGGAGTCCTAGAAGTTGTGTGAAGAGAGTGCTCCTCTTCTTAGTCATCCATTTTTTGGCAAGGCAATGCGTCCTGAACTCAGCTCACAGCATTCTTTGTACTGTATATATCTGGTTATATCCTTCAGCATGTTCACTCTACTTACTACACTGAGTCCAAAGTCCTTAGCATGGTTTAATATGCCCTTCTCAGTATGGCTTCTGCCTCCCATCCACCTCCTTCCTCCCATGTCCCCTATATAGAGGTAGGGCACTGTGAGACAGAATGCATGCAGTGTTGCAAGACTCTAAGAGACATATGGTGGAAGGTGTTTCCATCCCCTCATCAGGACCTGCCCCTTTCCTTCAATACAACCCAGGCTTCATCTCCTTGATGAAGGCAGCATTTATCACATCTTATATATTTTGTCCAGTTCCCATGACTCCTATAGGTTTTATGTTACTGATCACATTGAAACAGTTCTGTTCATGAACCAGACCTCCATCTCCTATAAGATAAGAACTGTACCATCTCACAGTTCCATCCCTTAGAGTATGGCAGTGCCTCAAATAAAATAGGAAATCCATTTACTTTTATAATTTATTTTTTAAATGAGTTTTCATCTTTCCATATAGGGTGAGTATTATAGGCAGCCTCTAAGGTGGCCTCCAATAAACTCTGCCTCCTGAATCCATATTCCTGTAAAATCCTCTTCTCTTTAATTGGATTTAATGACTCACTTCTAGTGAAGATCATGAAGCAGAAGGAATGAAATATGTCATTTCTAAGGTTGGATTACAAAAAGACTGATACCCATATCAGTCACTGTGTTTGTCAGTTTTCCATTGCTGTGACAAAATGCCTGAGGTAAACAATTTGAAAAGAAGAAAGAGTCATATGAGCTCACGGTTTCAAGGTTTTAGTCCATGGTTACTTGGCTCCACTGTTTCCGGAGCTGTGGTGAGACTGAACTCCATGGCTGGGAGTGTGTGATGGAACAGAGAGAGCTGCTCACCTCATGGCAACAAGGAAGCAAAGAAAGAGATAGGAAGGGAGCAGAAACAAAACTTATCCATCAAGAACATGAACTCAATGCCCACACCCTCCAACAAGGCAAGGCCCCAACTCCCAAAGTATCCACCAGTTCTCAATAGCCCAATAAGCTGTGAATCCAAAATGGATTAATACACTGATGGAGTTAGCACCTGTATGATCCAATCATTTCCCAAAGGACCCAGATCTGAACACTGTAACAATCATGCCTTCAGCACTTCAGTTTTGGGAGACGCTCCAGATCCAAAGAAAATAGTCATTCTTGATCTGTCTCTTTCTTCTCTTCCTCTCCAATGAAAGTCAGTTCCTATATTATAAGTACATTATGGACAGGTCCATGTGATGAGGATTTGAAGGATTCTGGTCAGCAATCAGAGAGCATAGGAGGTCATTAGTCCAGTATCCAGAGAAACAAAATTCTGCTAACAACTGGTTGTGGGCAACACTTAGAGCAGATCACTCCCAAGCTAGAACTTCAGACAAGACTGAAATCTCATAAGAGAACTTGGGCCAGCCACCCAAACGAGTTACGCCTTAATTCCTGACCCACAGACAGTTTTAAACTTCTTGGTTTGAGGGTAATTCATCACATAGCAAAGAAGAATTAATCCAGGGAGTGAAGATTTACACTAAATATTAAGACTCTAATTTGAGTTTGATCCTACATAACAAAATGATTTTTAAAGCACAAAGATGCTTTGTACTTCTTTCTTTAATTTTGTTAATTTCTACTTAATGTCAAAAGAAATTTCATTACTTGCCTACAGTATATAAAGAACTGTTAAGGTATCTGGTAATCCAACAGTAATATGTTCTGGTTCTAATTAGTGGTATTTTAGCATGTATTCCACCATCTCTCTGACTGATAACAATGATGAATAATTAGTGATAATTGAGTGGTAGGGAATATTTGAAGTTATCTGTAAGCACAGAAAAGTGATGAAAAACAGAAACTGCAGAAGATTTGAACCTTGAAAAACATCAGGAGAGTCACGCCTATATTCCTTTTCCTTCAAGGGAATGCCTCAGTCAGAAGAGTATATAAAACGCAAAATGCTGGAACCCAAAACAGGAGCTAACGTTTCACCAGCATGCTGGAGGAAGGACAGATCAGGCTGCCAGTGTGACTCCAACTTGTGGTAAAGGAGCAGTCCTGGAAGGAAGGACATCACAAAGCACACATACTCAGAACATAGACATGATTTTTAAAAAGTATCCGTTACAAAGACTAACTACTCAATTTAAAAAATGGTCAAAAGACTTGAAAACAACTCTGAACATCACATATACAAGAAAGATCTATCTAGTGAAATCATTGTAAATTTTTGCAAATTTTTAGAACAAGAAAGAAAGAAAAAGAGAAAAGCATTCACAATTTCTATTCATGTGAAGCTTATATGTTGCACACATGTGAGTTTATGTCACTGGTTAATTAATAGTTTGAGGAGTGAGATTTGAGCGTGAGACTGAGGGGAATATAGAAGAGGAGGTGTAGATTGGAGTGGAGTGGGGCCCTAGGCAAACATGCAGGGATGCAGAAGAACCACTAAAATACCTAACAGAAAGGATACCACTGTGATGCTGCATGGCTCCGGAGAGGAAGAGGCTTTACCAGGGTTTTCTAGGCCCACAGTCACCCAGCTTCATGTAGATTTTGGCAGAGAAGTTTTATGCCTTTCCCAATTGGGTGTCCACAATGCACATCAAAGCTGGGTTGGGTGTGAAGGTTAGCCAAAGCAGGGAAGAGGAATATAGCCTTGGCATTATTTAAATTTACTGGTGCATGATAATAACAACAGAAATTTGACTTTCATTTGGTTTTATTATTGCTTGTAAATTCTCAACCAAAATGCACAACCCTTGTTGCCTGTGCTGCTGCAGATTTCTTCCCAGGCCACCTCTTCCCCCCTTTGTTAGACCAGTTGGACTGAAAGATCAGATGCCCCTATGTACTTGCCACCATAGCCTCTGAAATCCCTAACATTTTCAGATTTTCACCTTCCCCCTCTACACAATGGAAAGAATGCTAAACTGAGACTCAAGAGACCTGAGGGTTATAACTCTGTTTGCAACATAATCACATGTGTTAAATGGGATAAGTATATGGGAACTGAGATCACATTCTCCTTTGAAATTTAAATGAAATTGCTCAAGCTCACTAACCCACAATTTTGCCATTTTTGTGAATTCCTGAGGATTTAGTTCCTTATAATTACATCTGGGTTTAAGATGCTGCCTCATTTTGCTTTCTTATTTCACTGTCTTCTTTACTGCAGCGTTGTTCTCTCCTCTGTCTTCTTTCTGCCCCAAGTGTGGAACAACATCCTTTCCTGGATTTCACCAAATCTACTCACTCAGGGAAAGCAATCCTGCGTGTTAAAATTTGGGACCAGGGAAGAGGATTACAGTATAATAATGTATATAATTAAAACTGAAAATTAGATCTCCCTGTTATTAAGCCCTCCAGGTGCTTGCCCATGGACCTGTTGGGTAGCATGTTTTCACTGGGCACAAACTCAAAATAAGTCTCTTAATTCTCTCTCAGTTTTCTCAGTTTCTCAGACTCTCTTCCCAGTAAGCCTATCTTCATCTTGAAGGATGTATTCACGTGCTTTTGTAAGTGGAGTTTCATCCATCTGCTCTGAATTGTAAACTAAGCAGCCCAGAAAAAAAAAAAAAAAAACAGAAGGTAAGCATTCCATTCTGTCATTTTTCTTTCCCCATCACACCCTGAATTTAAAAAAATGAAGGTAGTTGTCCCCATTGATATGTTTTGCATCATCCCTCAGAAGCAAAAATATAGTTTGGTTTTTTTACATAAATGTCTTTTCTTGTAATGTACATAAAAATTTTAGCATATTAAATCCATTTAATTAATTTGTTTCTTTTCCTTCTCTAATAATTATTGTTCCAATTGTTCCTTGCTAACTATCTTGGCAACATTCAACAGTTTTTAAACCCATATTATGTACTAAGAAAAAAAAGGTAAATGGTGAATAAGGTAGGCTCTTTCCTCAAACTATTTATTTCTTACTATAATACATATAATATAGACCTTCTTATATACAAATAAACACAACTGTGTGTGTGTGTAAGGGAGGAAACAGAAACAGCATGTATTTATGTGTCCATCTGTGTCCCTATGTGTGTTTTCTGGAATATTCTCCCACCAGTAACTACTTCTGCAAGATCAAACCTTCTCTGTCTTCCCCACACACGTATAATGTAATCTAATTTACTTAAAACACAAACAAAAAAAAAACTTTAATTCTCCATTTTGAAGTTTTGTTCCTGAACCTCCATAGCACACTGTGTTTCTTTGACACAGTTCTGCATTCAGTCATTTATTCCAACTCTATCAGTGCATGACTATACCTCCTTTGAGACTATTAGTGATTTGAGGGAAACCTCCCCATTTGATTTCTTTCTTGCATTTCTTCCTAGAGTCTGGTATAATGCTAGACTCTTATAGACACTAGACAAATATCTGTAGAAGGGATGGATTTCAGTGGACATTGACATTTTTATGTGCTTCCTTGTGTAGAACTGGAAAATCCTTTTACTCTAATACTTGAAGCATTGATACCAAATTTCATATGTTTTGAAGTCAAAACAAATTGTTTCAAATTCTGCTCTTTAATTCTTCTATCAATAAAGTCAAATTTTTAATCTTTTTCTCTCCTATTTGTTAATGTTAAAAATATTTTTTTGAAATGTACATAATAGATTCTATGGCCAAACTAATTTTCTCTTTTGCTCTCTTAAAAATCTCAGCTACCTCCTTGAAAGAATGCATTGCTTTCTCCTCAGCTTCTCCATTAAGAAATTTCCTGCCTTACCTTCCTAATAAATAATTGCAGCTACAGAATTATTTATTTATTTATTTATTCTTAATAATGAAGATATAAACAACACAGTAGCTTATCTGTTGTGCCAATTATTGTTTAGATTTATTTTATCTCTTTTGGAGAAGGAAAGGAAAGAACAAACTCTGTATGTTTAAAATAATAATAGCAATGTGAAATACTATTACTACTCCTTTAAAAAATAATGGAAAGGCTAGCAATATGCACTGGATTCTTAAGACTCTCCATGGTTAGTTACTGTTAAGTAGTTACAGAACTACTAAAAATCATATTTTAGTATTTGCACATAGAATGGTAATGGCTCAAAAATACATACTCATTGATGGCATTTCTGAAGAAACTATCATAATCCATAAATATGGCATAATTTAAATATGATAAACTACAAGGGAGTATACAACTTCCCAGCAAATATTTCACATTAAATAACCCCCAATTCCCTGCATTATTTTGTACCATTGAAATATTATACTCTCAAGTCAAGGGCAGCACTGGGGATGGGAGATGCTTGTAACAGAAGAGAGCCTGAAGTAATCATCTTAGAACTGGTTTTTGCCAGTTGGTTCATGTCATTCCACATTTATCTAAAAAAAAAGTACTAGACTCCCTCACGGTCATTAGAATCTCACATAAACTCCCTATATCATTGCTTCGTAGGTGGACCACATACAGAACATACGTCCCAAAATATAATACCTGAAAATAAGAAATGGAACTGTAGAAATTTCAGAAAGCTTATTGTAGTTGAAGTTTTCATTACTTTTAAGTTGCCTGTGAGTTGCAATTCTCTCTTCTCAAGTAAATGAACACTGAATCAGGTCTACTGAAAAGGTGGGATTGGTTGAAAGAACAAAATAATACTTCACTTCCAGCCACTGGAAGGACCAGAGGTAGGCCCTGCAACCTAGGGTCAATCCATTTGTAGTTAATGATCGATTCTCTCTTCAACCTGAACGAACAAAAAGACAAACTGTGGTGCTTGAACCAAAAGTTCACATAGGGTCAGATTTGTAAACTTCATTTTTGACCATGTGTACAAAGATAAAAAGCAGACAAAACTAGTCCTGTCTCTTGGCCAGAAGAATGAAGCAGACAGACAAAGGGAGGCCTTAGCCCTGAAGGACTCCAGGTTCTCAAAAGTCATTTATCGTGGTGAGATTTGCTTCTATCTTCTTCAGTATAATCTTTTATTTAAGCTTGCCTAGATAATGTTCCTATTACCAAAGCACCTTGACTTAAGACACCAGAGTCTGAGATGTAGCTTGCTACATGCTGGAGAAAATACATTGCATAATTGAGCCAAGTTTCTTGGCCATCTCCATTAAAATATGCTTTAAGGAGGGATACTAAATAGAAGACAAATGGTTTTCCTTGACAATATTATATCTCCTCCTTATCCACTCAAACAAATACATTACACAAGACTTTCCTTAAGCATTTTTTTCCCTTTTTAAAAAATTAAATGAAAGATTATTCGAATTAATGACTTTTTTTAACCAATTAAAGAGTTCAGGGAAACAACTTAATTACATCTTTTTGTCCTGACTTTGAACAAACTACCTGTGTGGCTGTGGGCAGTCACTTTCTCTCACCAGGACTTATTTTCTCTCATCTAAACACAAAGAGGTTAAATTAGATGCCATCGAAGATTTCTTCAAGCATTAAAAAAATTATAGTTCTAAATTCATAGGAGATTACAAATGGTGCCCAGAAAAAATTATAAACAGTTGCAATTAGGTTTTTCCAAGTTTTCAATTAACTTGCTCAGCAATGACTATTGTGATAAGATTACAATATAATTATGATTAATGTTGTAATCATTATGATAATTTTTATCATAACAAATCAGTAGGTGATATCCTACAGACACAAAGGCAACAGAAAAGTACAGGTTGCTGCTAATATTAACAATACCTTTTATTTACTTGGTGTTTTACAACTTAAAATATTTTACATACATTATCTTACTAGATCTTCACATCTATTCTATGTAATGCCCCTTGATAAAATATGCTCACAGCAAATGAGAATATTTGAAGGTAGAATCATGGAAGCTCACAGAAAGAGAACTTCTACCTTAGGGAAGAAATTAGTGTGATTTATAGGGCAGACCAAATCAAGATTCCCAACATTTTAAGTGGGTTTTTAGGTCACAGATTATTTCAAAATCTAAAGAGAGCTATGAAAGCTCAACCAGAAAATGCATATGCATACAACTTCTGACACTTAAAGTCCCTACAAGGAACTTCTAGGATCTCTTGTATCCCTTATTATTTATCCCTGATTCTAAGTCTAGAATGCCACACATCTTAGGAACCCATCAAAGGGAAAAGAAGAAAAAGCTCTCTGGTGTCTACAAGATTAGTTAGAAAGAGGCAATATATTTAATATGTATTGAGTAATGCCTACATGTTAAATACTTTATATCCTTTTATCATTGAATTCTAACACTATCTCTATAAAAGAATTATCTTCACTTTATACTTGAAGTTCAAAGTGATATAGTAACTTGTCACACAATTTGAAAGCAACAGAGAGAATTTAAAGTCAGGTGCCCGGTCTGACGGAATGTATTCCTTCCACCACACCATATCACCAACATGCTAATACATAGTTCAGAAAAAAAAGGATATGAGCACTTTTGTTCTGATTTCTCTTAGAACGATTGGACTTCAGAATCTAGATGGGGATCTCTGCAAAACTGCATCCTTAAAGTTCTTAAAAGAGGTGAGAATGAGGTGAGTAAAGAGTCAGTGTCAGGTTATATTTTAGGCATGGTCTGAATTGGGAGGATATATTTGAGGTAAGTAGCAGACTAAGGATAGAACAAGACTCAGGTAAGCACATCACAGATAAGCCAATCAGGAGAGATGTTTTATCTCTGACATGAGAAGGGAGACAAAAGTATGCCCACCAGAGTGAAATGTCGGATGGCATGCAGGAAAGGGTGAAGTTATAACCAGCACTTGTCTTCACATAGATAAACTTGACCTCAGGGTTGGAGCCCAGCTACATTTGGAAAGATCACCTCCTGCAATTTGTCTGGTTCTGTTCCAGAATCTTTGGGCGTAGGCTTACTGTAACTTTGCTGACCCAATTCAATCCTCCTTCAATGGACTCCAAGCCATTGTCTTTAACACATTTCAGGGATCATCAACAACAGCGTGTTAGGGAAACTGAAGCACTTTAGCTCTCTGGGCCTTTGAATCCATTCAGCTCATCTGACTGCTAAAGGAAGGAATTAGCACCTTTACTGCAACTTCTAAAGGAAGGCTCCGCCCATCAGTTCCCATGGCAGCTTCTCCTGAGTATTCAATGCTGCCACTGCTGGACGAAAAGCCACTTCTCCAGAGGCTAAGCCCCAAGAAATCCTACTTCTCTTCTTTTATGTTTTCATGTGATATGCTCCGCTCTTGTCTGCTACAACAGCGCATGTGTCTCCAGCTTGACCAAATGTCAGAATCAGTTGGGGAGCTTTCACATATGTTGATTCCTGGACTCTATTCCTAAGGCTTCCAATTTGGCAAATGTGAGCAAGGATCCTGAAAATTATCTATATGTTCATCCAGCCAGTCAACCAACCATCTATCCAACTATGCATCCATCCATCCTTCTATTTTTCTTAATCAGTTGGAGTCTCTCCATAGTACAGAACCTACAAGTGTAGCTAAACAGTTCAGATTTTCTACCAGGAACATCCACAAAGATTCAAAAATTAATTCAGAGTCTAGAATATGTTGTAATGCATTCAAAGATTGACAATAATCTTCCTGTTGACAGCTTAGAATGCAAACCACATGTATGTTGGCTAAGATATAAACACATAGTCATGTGTTACTCATCATGTTTGGCAGAAGTTGTATCTATTGAAAAGTTACAGCTTCTCTCTCTTCCAGTTAACAGACCCACCTTGATGCTTGACTTGTTTCCCTAGGCTCAGGCTGACCTCTCCCTGTGGGTGTCACAGCATCTGGAGATAACAAGGTACTCTTGTGTTTGAAGCTGATTTATCCAAGGAATTCTTGCCATTGATGCTCTCATCAATGTCACTTGAACTCTGGCTCAGTCAAATCTTCTATGCTTTAATCTCCATATCAATGAGTGTATCCCAGCTTTCCTTTTATCTTAATTATCTTTTCCCTATAACATTGATTTTATCCATGCACTCTGATAGTTTTTGTTTACTGAGTAGGTGCTGCAGGATCTCATTCCAGTTATGCTGCCTGACTGTCTTCAGTTCCTCCAACATTATCAGAGTTATTTTCCTATATTTTTATTTTAACACATAAACTCAGAAACAGGGGCATCCCTGTTTGATTTGTAAGGATTTCTACAATTCTATAAAGTACAGGAAAATTCCTGGGCTTCAAATTTTGAAAATTATTGTGTGGCAGATATCACCACAGGACTTTGAAACACTCAGATGAAAACCAAAGAATGATGATTCTAGAATTTGCCATTTTATAATCTTATTGAACATGTAAGACATAAGAAAAAGGGATAGAAGAAGTTATGTAAGTAAAAACAAAATTAAGAAAGTAGAAATTAAAGGTCACTTTTAGGATGAAGGCTAACAATAAAAAAAAACAAATAACAGAATGCCAAAGAAACAGGCAGTTCCTCTATACTTCAGTTAATTAAACTTAGTTAATTCTCTAAGCACAGTGTTATAAGGTTTGGCCATTTTGGAATCATAAGGATTACCACTTGAAGCTTTTATTATTTCCTTTGTGTGACCCAAATATGCCATTTCCTGATCTCACTAACACAATTTCTTTAAATTGCTTTGCAATTCCTGGTGTTTTTGACTTCAATTAAATGCCAGCAATAATTGACTCCTGGTTAATTCTGAACTTCATTCACAGAAAGAGATCAATATTGTGTGCTGTGTTTTCAGAGAGCCACCCTGGCTGTGCTCAGAGCGAGCTGGACCTTGCATCTTGTCTTCAAGCCAGGAATCATGGGTTCCCTTGAACCACAATGAAGCAAGAGTCACGAGTTTAAACCACAAGCTAGTTCAACTCTGTAGAATTCGAGTCCACAGGAGCAGTGTTTCTGACAGAAAAAAAAAAAGAAAAAACAGATACCATAGTAGAATTTGTGTTGTTTATTAAATAATTGAGTTTCATACTTAAGAGGTTGTATTTTGAGAATGATTCTGAACAGTGTTAGAATAGGTTCTCAAACTTTGTATTAAAAATAAGCAATATTCTATAATTTTCTACCTAACTCTGTATTATTCAATGTATTTCCAAACAAATTCCATTACTTTATCTTCATGGCAGTTATTTAAGGTAGACAGATTTTGATCAATTGTGTTTTCAAATAGAGAAGCTAAAACAGAATAATGAAAGGCCTGCCACAAATCATTCAGCAGAATATTGGTGGAGCTGGATTAGAAATTACAGAAATTACCTTACCATTGTGAGTTCTTATTTTCATTTTTTTTTTTTTTTTTTTTTTTTTTTTTACCAAGGCTCTGGCTTTGAAATTTCAATCCTCCTGTCTCAGCCTCCCAAACTGCTGGGATCACAGGTGGGTGACACCGTGCCTGACTAGATCTTTTTATTATCTACTGTTATTCTTAATTAAATCACAGCATAATTAAGAAGATGCATTTTTTAGATAAAAGTGTGCTAAGACAAAGGACATAGGCATGTAAGCAGTGTGTGTGTACATACATATATATGTATAAGAAAACATGAAATTTGAGAGACAGCAGAGTTGCAATTAGGAATAAAAATAGTAGCCCAAAACCTACAGTCCTGGCCTGTGCTTTCATTTCTGCATCTGTAAAATATAGCTAAAGGTATTTACCTAGCAGGGTTACTATGTGCTCTAAAATTAGTTAATATATGTAGAATACAAAGAATTTTTTAAAAATAAAAATTGTATATGCAATGACATTTTACTTATAAATAGTACTGTTGTAATTATAAATATGAAAAGTAACAAAAACTTACTTTTAACTTTAAAATTGTAAACAGGAAATACTTCAAAGGTACTCAGAAATAAAGAAAATAATACAGTTGGTACCTATATGTCCAAAGTCCAGATTTATCAAATATTAACACATTGCTATATTTATACCAGTTCATGCCTTGCAAGGAAAATTTAATATTACAGATAGAGCTAATACCCCACCCTGTTTCTTCTCCCTCTCCCAGAAGTAACCGCTATGCTAATGTTGGTATGCATCAGTATTAAGCACCTATATTTTTAAAATATATTACTGTAGTTTATATATATTTTTAATTTATATATACATCATCACACTAAAAATCACTTTATTACTCAATCTATTGACATTTATATATGTATTTATTTTGATACATGAAGTTCTGATTGATTCACTTTAATTGCTATGTAGCATTCCACTTTATCAATTAAATCTATATGCTTTTTCATTCCCCTACTAAGGGATGGCTAGGTAGATTGTTTTCTTTTTTTCTATTAAGAACACAATCATCTTTTACACATTTGGGAGAAATTTTCCAGAATAGATATTTAGGTATCTACTATATTAAATGTCTAAAATAATCAGTCAGCACCTTCAACTTTCCTAAGAAATTGCTTTCCAAAGTTTTCATAGCAATCCATACTCCCATCAGCAAAGTTACTTCTCCCCATCCATACCATATCAACTTTAACAATTGATAGTACATAAAGTGGTATATAACTACATTTAATTTGCATTGTCCTTATCACTGGAGGGATGAGCATCTTTAATAAGTTCCCTTGATTTTACACTTCTTTTTGTTGTTCTTGTTAAAGGCATGCAATAGCAGTGTGTAGAGGCAAGAAGGAGCAAACCGGTAAGTTCCAGAAATAAGTGGTCCCTTCTTAGTTACAGCCTAGAGACACAGAGTAATTAAATTGACTTCTACAATTGCATTTATAAACAGAAATATAATGCATAATAACTTACATTGACATTGTTGCATTTGTATTAAAACATCCGTCTCACAATTCTCATGTATTTATTCTTCCCTTCCCAAAATAATTGGCAAACACAGAGAAAAACAAAAACATAAAATAAGAATAATTTGAAATAATTGGATATATTTCTCTCAAAGTTGAGATGGATGAGAAAACTCCCACATGCTTTTCTTGGATAAAATGACCCTTTGAATATTTAAGTGAGTTATGAGGATGTGAAAAATTCAATTAAGAAGCAACAACTAAAAAACACAGAAAGGCCAAGTATGGTCTGTCTATCAGCTATTTCTGAGACAGGAAGACTTACATGACAATGAAATAGCTTTTTATTTTTAATTAAGAGATTATCAATCATATAAGATTTTACTGTGAGAGTGTCTTTTTGGAGCAAGTCATCTAGCACTGTATCACATGAAAATTTGAAAATGGAAAATCTTAATTTCTCCATTCACTGTAATTACCTTTGGTATTAATTGCCATAGACATTGTGGGTACCTTGGATGAGAGGCTTCAAGCAAGCACAATTACTATGATAGTGCTGAATTTTGTGACATTTCATATTTTTCCCTGATTTATATACACTTTCAGGTTACCATTAACATGCTTTGTTGCATTCCATATAAAATGAAATGGGATCAATGCACATCTTAAACTCATTATGCTGATATTACAAATGCAAATTGCCTGCTACCTACAGAGTAGTTAAATATCATCCTGCAGTTTCCTGTTACTTATGAACAATTTAGAAATAACATCTGTAATTTTAAATGTGTTTTCTTTGTCTATTCAACCTTGCAGTGCTCCCAAATACATGCCGTATCTTGGAGAAAGACTTGCAAAGTCAAACAGACTGAGACTCCTTTGCTTGCTGGATTATTAAATTAAAAAGAAAAATGCAGTCACTTGCCTTGAAATTAAAATACTAGAAAATTCTCAATAGCTTCATTGTATGTCTGGCACTTATATCTACCTGCTGAAGTATTAACACAAACCCCTTGAGGTTCACCATAGGAGCCCCACTTCCAAGGAGGTGGCTTTAAAATCTCTTGCAACAAAGCAGCAATCACTGAACATCCCTGGCAATCAAAAGTGATACTCTGTGAAGCATCTGCCACAAGCAGTCACACAATCAATAAATGAAGACTCAATTGGCCCAATGTGCAACAGAATTTCCAGGACCATATAGACTTCAAAAGCATAATTATGGGATTAATTCATGCTTGAAATGTTTGAGGAGATATCTCAAGAATTAGTGTGAGGAAGTATTCTGTTCTTTTTTATGAGGAAAATGTTGAATTTCTTTGCCACTCTTGGGACTCACCTTTCCAAAAGACTCCTCTCAGGGTTCAACTGCCATTTGGTTTTTCCTCCCCAGGCTTCTCATTTGACTTCTCAGTAACCGAGAATTTATGACTTTGCCCTATCTTTAAATTTCTATCCCTTACTTCTTCCTTACCTATCCACCCTTGGAGGTACCTGTACACGCTCCTTCCTAGATCTTATCTCCTGACTGAACTTTCCAGAGCAGCAATTAGCTAGACTGATAAGCTTATCCATGCTTCTGCGCCAGAGGGAGGACAGCAAAGGAGATCCAAACTGATGACAGTTTAAGGTTTCTCTGTGTACTTCTGCCTTTTGTCTGAAAAAGGTGACTTTAAGTGGAATTTCAAACAGAAAAAAGAAAAAAATAGTGCAGGAGTGGATTGGAAGTGGTGCAAGAGAAAGTTAACACTTTCAGATACATAAGGCCTCGAACACACTCTGTGGGATACCTCTTCAGTTTCTTTTCTTTTCTTTTCTTTTCTTTTCTTTTCTTTTATTAACTGCAGTTTATGTAAGAGTGGTTCAGAATATAATGCACTATATAACTCAAAATGCATTATCCATTCATTTCATTCAGACGAAACTTTGTAATTAAATTTACATTGTGCAATATTAATAAAGACTCATATGGGTTTGCCAGAGCTGCCATAACAAAATGGCATGGCTCAAGTACCTTGAACAACAGAAGCTCCTTTCTCACATTCCGAAGGCTACGAGTCCAACATTAAGGTGTGATGACTTGGTTGCTCCTGAGGCTTGGCTTTCAGATGGCCATCTTCTAGCTGTGTCCTCACATGATCTTTCCTCCCTGTACAGGTATCCCTGGTTTCTCTGTGTCCAAATTTCCTCCTCTAAGGACATCAGTTAGATTGGAATGTGGCCTACCTATCTGGCCTCATTTTAACTGAATCATCTCTTTAAGGTTTTTCCCCCAATACAATCACATTCTGAGTGACTGAATATTAGAAATTCTACACATGAATACAGGGACAACATAATTCAGTTCATCAGAGACCTTAAAATCATGCACTCCATTTTGAATGCTTTGCTTTAAGAAGCACTGTGACCAAATGGAGCGTGTACATTAAACTATAACATAGTTTTAAATACTGGCAATTCTCTCCCTATATCAGGATGAATGAGATAGAAATGTATTAACATGGAAAGATGACAATAACTAAGAAAATAATACAAATAGTAAACTGTGCTACAATATGATTTCATAAAATGTTTCTGTGTGTATGTAAATATATAGAAAAACTAGAAATATATAATAAATTTTAAAATTGGCTCGGGATAGTAAAATAAAAGAAGTTAATACATATGTTAATATATTTGTGTGTGTGTCTTTAACACGTGGTTTTAACATATAATTTTATATGGCTCTGACATTTGCACAATGCATATGTATAACTTTACTAATCAAATTTTTTTCTCAAACTCTATCTTTTCACATTTAATTTATAATTCTACCATAAGATTTTATGAATCCACATTCAATCATTTGATGCATTTTACTTCATTCCTAAAACTGAAAAAAATTTTTTCCAGATCTTGAGTCAACTTTTGAATAAAAAGACAAAGAACAGAGACTCAATCTAAGCCACTGAAAATACCTCTTGGTTAGCTGATTCCCTTTGTAAAGTTAATCAACCACATGGCCTACAAGAGTGTTCACAGATCGATAGAGGAAATCTGCAATATCTTAATGACCCACTGATTCCTGAACAATATGAGAAAACAAGGGAAGAAAATGCCCCAAACAAATCTAGATGTTACATCAATAAAATCCAACGACAGCATGGCAGAAGAAATGACAGAAAGGGAGTTCAGAATGTACATATTTAAAATGATTAGGGAAGCAAACGATGAGATGAAAGAGCAAATGCAGGCATTGAACGATCACACCAATCGACAGTTAACAGAGCAAATTCAGGAAGCAAAAGATCATTTCAATAAAGAGTTAGAGATATTGAAAAAAAACCAAACAGAAATCCTTGAAATGAAGGAAACAATAAACCAAATTAAGAACTCCATAGAAAGCATAACCAATAGGATAGAACTCCTGGAAGATAGAACTCCTGGAAGTCAGAACTTCAGATATTGAAGACAAAATATTTAACCTCGAAAACAAAGTTGAACAAACAGAGAAGATGGTGAGAAATCATGAACAGAATCTCCAAGAACTATGGGATATCATGAAAAGGTCAAATTTGAGAATTATTGGGATTGAGGAAGGCTTAGAGAAACAAACCAAAGGAATGAACAATCTATTTGAAGAAATAATATCAGAAAATTTCCCAAATCTGAAGAATGAAATGGAAAATCAAGTCCAAGAGGCTGATAGGACTTCAAATACACAAAATTACAACAGACCCACACCAAGGCACATTATAATGAAAATACCTAACATACAAAATAAAGACAGAATTTTAAAGGCTGTGAGAGAAAAGAACCAAATTACATTCAAGGGGAAGCCAATACGGATATCAGCAGATTTTTCAATCCAGACCCTAAAAGCTAGAAGGGCCTGGAACAACATTTTTCAAGCTCTGAAAGAAAATGGATGCCAACCAAGAATCTTATACCCAGCAAAACTTACCTTCAAATTTGACGATGAAATAAGATCATTCCATGATAAACAAAAGCTAAAAGAATTTACAAAAAGAAAGCCAGCATTACACAACATTCTCAGCAAAATATTTCATGAGGAAGAAATAAAAAACAAAGAAGCAAATGAGCAAAGGGAGGAATTATCCTAAAGGAACTGTCAAATAAAGGAGGAACCAAGATGTGTCAAAAATTTTAAAAATGAACCAAATGACCGGGAATACAAATCATATCTCAATAATAACCCTGAATGTTAATGGTCTGAATTCATCAATCAAAAGACATAGAATGGCAGATTGGATTAAAAAGAAAGATCCAACAATATGTTGCCTGCAAGAGACTCACCTCATAGAAAGAGATACCCATAGACTAAAGGTGAAAGGATGGGGAAAAACATACCATGCACATGGACTCAGCAAAAAAGCTGAAGTATCCATCCTCATTTCAGATAATGTGGACTTCAAGCCAATGTTAGTTAGAAGGGATAAAGAAGGACATTTCATACTGCTTAAGGGAAGCATAAATCAGCAAGATATAACAATCATAAACATCTATGCCCCAAACAGTGGCTCATCCATGTATGTCAAACAAATCCTTCTCAATTTTAGAAACCAAATAGACCATAACACAATAATACTAGGTGATTTTAACATGCCTCTCTCACCACTGGACAGATTTCCAAACAAAAATTGAACAAAGAAACCATAGATCTCAATAACACAATCAATAATTTAGACTTAACAGACATTTATAGAATATACCATCCAACCAAGAGCGAATACACTTTCTTCTCAGCAGCACATGGATCCTTCTCTAAAATAGACCGTATATTATGCCACAAAGCTAATGTCAGCATATGCAAGAAGATAGAGACACTACCTTGTATTCTATCAGATCATAATGGATTGAAGTTACAAATTAATGAAAGAGTGAAAAACAGAAACTACTCCAACACCTGGAGATTAAACAATATGCTATTATATGATGAATGGATAACAAAAGATATTAGGAAGCAAATTAAAAAATTCTTAGAGGTAAATGAGAACAAAGAAACATCATATCAAAATCTCTGGGACACTATGAAAGCAGTACTTAGAGGAAGATTTATTTCATGGAGCGCATTTAATAAAAGAAGTAAAACTCAAAAAATAAATGACCTAACACTACAGCTCAAAGCCCTAGAAAAAGAAGAACAGACCAACACCAAAAGTAGTAGAAGACAGGAAATAGTTAAACTGAGAGCTGAAATCAACGAAATTGAAATGAAAGAAACAATACAAAAAATTGACAAAAAAAATAGTTGGTTCTTCGAAAAAATAAACAAAATTGATAAACCTTTAGCCACACTAACAAAGAGAAGACAAGAGAAAACCCAAATCACTAAAATTCGGAATGAATAAGGAAATATCACAACACACACGACTGAAATACAAAACATAATTAGAGGCTATTTTGAAAATCTATACTCCAACAAAATAGAAAATTTCGAAGACATCAACAGGTTTCTAGAGACATATGAATTGCCTAAACTGAACGAGGAGGACATACACAATTTCAATAGACCAATTTCAAGTAATGAAATAGAAGAAGTCATCAAAAGCCTACCAACAAAGAAAAGTCCAGGACCAGATGGGTTCTCAGCCGAGTTCTACAAAACTTTTAAAGAAGAGCTCATTCCAATACTTCTCAAAGTATTATAGAAAATAGAAGAGGAGGAACTCTCCCAAACTCATTCTATGAAGCCAATATTACCCTGATTCCTAAACCAGACAGAGACACATTGAGGAAAGAAAATTTCAGACCAATATCCTTAATGAACATCGACGCAAAAATTCTCAACAAAATTTTAGCAAATCGCATACAAAAACATATTAAAAAGATAGTGCACCATGATCAAGTGGGTTTCATCCCAGGGATGCAAGGTTGGTTCAACATCAGGAAATCAATAAATGTCATTCACCATATCAATAGATTTAAAGTCAAGAATCACATGATTATTTTGATAGATGCAGAAAAAGCATTTGATAAAATACAGCACCCCTTCATGCTCAAAACACTAGAAAAAATAGGGATAGTGGGAACATTCCTTAACATTGTAAAGGCCATCTACCCTAAACTCATGGCTAATATCATTCTAAATGGTGAAAAACTGAAAGCATTCCCTCTAAAAACTGGAACAAGGCAGGGATGCCCTCTTTCACCACTTCTATTCAATATCGTCCTTGAAACTCTAGCCAGAGCAATTAGACAGACCAAAGAAATTAAAGGAATACGAATAGGAAAAGAAGAACTCAAACTATCCCTATTTGCTGATGATATGATTGTATACTTAGAGGAACCAGGAAATTCCACCAGAAAACTTTTAGATCTTATAAGTGAATTCAGTAAAGTAGTGGGATATAAGATCAATGCACATAAATCTAAGGCCTTTTTATACATAAGCGATGAATCTTCAGAAAGAGAAATTAGGAAAACTACCCCATTCACAATAGCTTAGTAAAAAATAAAGCATTTGGGAATCAATCTCAGAAAAGAGGTGAAAGACCTCTACAATGAGAACCACAGAACACTAAAGAAAGAAATTAAAGAAAACCTTAGAAGATGGAAAGATCTCCCATGTTCTTGGATAGGAAGAATTAATATTGTCAAAATGGCCATACTACCAAAAGTGCTATACAGATTCAATGCAATTCCAATTAAAATCCCAATGATGTACCTTACAGAAATAGAGCAAGCAATTATGAAATTCATCTGGAAGAATAAAAAACCCAGAATAGCTAAAGCAATCCTTGGCAGAAAGAGTGAAGCAGGAGGTATCGCAATACCAGATCTTCAACTCTACTACAAAGCAATAGTAACGAAAACAGCATGGTATTGGTACCAAAATCGAAAGGTGGATCAATGGTACAGAATAGAGGACACGGACACAAACCCAAATAAATACAATTTTCTCATACTAGACAAAGGGGCCAAAAATATGCAATGGAGAAAAGATAGCCTCTTCAACAAATGGTGCTGGGAGAATTGGAAATCCATATGCAACAGAATGAAACTAAACCCATATCTCTCACCATGCACGAAACTAAATCAAAATGGATTAAGGACCTCAGAATCAGACCAGAGACCTTGCATCTTATAGAAGAAAAAGTAGGTCCAGAGCTTCAACATGTCGGCTTAGGACCAGAATTCCTCAACAGGACTCCCATAGCACAAGAAATAAAAGCAAGAATTAATAACTGGGATAGATTCAAACTAAAAAGTTTTCTCTCAGCAAAGGAAACTATCAGCAATGCGAAGAAAGAGCCTACAGAGTGGGAGAAAATCTTTGCCAATCATACTTCAGATAGAGCACTAATCTCCAGAATCTATAAAGAACTCAAAAAACTCTACACCAAGAATGCAAATAATCCAATCGACAAATGGGCTAAGGAAATGAATAGACACTTCAGAGAAGAAGATCTACAAGCAATCAACAAACATATGGAAAAATGTTCAACATCTCTAGTAATAAGAGAAATGCAAATCAAAACCACCCTAAGATTCCATCTCACCCCAATTAGAATGGCGAATATCAAGAATACAAGCAACAACAGGTGTTGGCGAGGATGTGGGGAGAAAGGTACACTCATACATTGCTGGTGGGGCTGCAAATTAGTGCAACCACTCTGGAAAGCAGTATGGAGACTCCTTAGAAAACTTGGAATGGAACCACCATTTGACCCAGCTATCCCACTCCTTGGCCTATACCCAAAGGACTTAAAATCAGCATATTACAGAGATACAGTCACATCAATGTTCATAGCTGCTCAGTTCACAATAGCCAGATTGTGGAACCAACCTAGATGTCCTTCAATTGATGAATGGATAAAGAAAATGTGGTATATATATATACAATGGAATATTACTCAGCCATAAAGAATGATAAAATTATGGCATTTACAGGCAAATGGATGAAACTGGAGAATATCATGCTAAGTGAGATAAGCCAATCTCAAAAAACCAAAGGAAGAATGATATCGCTAATAAGTGGATGATGACACATAATGGGGGGTGGGAGGGGTTAGTGTTGGGGTTGGAGTTGGGTTTAAGGATGGGGGCAGGAATGGAGGAAGGAAGGACTGTATAGAGGGAGGGGAGCGGTAGGAGGGGAGGGGGGGAAGGGAAAAAATGGCTGAATGAATCAAACAACATTACCCTATGTAAATTTATGATTACACAAATGGTATGCCTTTACGCCATGTACAGACAGAGAAACAACATGTATCCCATTTGTTTACAATTAAAAAAAAAAAAAGAGTGTTCACAGAGATTTGATGTTAAATGTTGTGTTGAATTTCTTGTCCTCATCCAGTTAGAGTAGTAGTTATGAAATTTTGAAAGAAAGGAATGAAGAAAATAATAGTTCTATTTTAATTTTTCCTTGTTAATTCATGCTTATTCCTAATAACTCTTTCAATATGCCATTCTAGAATCTTTTGAACTCCTAATATACCAACCAATTATGTCATGTTCCTTCTAGCCTTCAGATCTTGACCTAGGCCAACTTTTCCTTTTGCAAAACTCTCCCCACTCCCTTCCTCAACATCTCTCCCATCTCCCCACACATATACACCTTCACATCTTAATCAGTTCCACCAAGAGATTAAAACTGTCCATTTCAGACTCTTTGGAATACCACTTTCTATTAATTTCTCTTACATTCATTGACTAGTTACATCTATGTAATCACTGTATTGTTAACTCTTTCAAATCAGTTTCCTGGCTTTTTCTATTTTCTCAACCTTAAGACCATGTCTGAAACATTAGACATCAGTAAATGATCACTGAATAATCAATCAATGATTACTGAATCAATCAATCAATATATTGCCCAGAGTGGACATTAAAGTTCTTAATGGTCCTGAGCTTATGGAACAATTTAATTACTTCTTTTGAATTTTTTTTTTTTTTTTGCGGTGCTAGGGATTTGAACCCAGGGTCTTGTGTTTGCGAGGCAAGCACTCAACCAGCTGAGCTATATCCCCAGCCCCTTCTTCTTAATTTTTAACAATTTTTTCTATCTTCTAAATCTCAAGTTCTTAGAGTTCAGAGTTGGCATATGAGACCCCTCAGTAAATAATTTAGCTGAGCTTACAACCTTAAATTTAAAGATTAAATCATTTTAAATCAATAATAACTTTAGGTAAATAAATTAAAAATTATTTATTTGAAGGACCCAAAGTCTCTCTTATTTCTTCTGGATTTCAGTACCCTTGACTAGTGTTTCCCCATGTTTCTTAGTCTGTAAAAAATCCTATTTGGAATTCATATTTAATCAATCAAAATTATGAAAGTCATTGTTACAAATTAAATTTCTATAAAAGTTCTTGATTCAAAAAATTTTAAAGTAATTTTTTCACAATTAATAAACACAAAGTCTTTGAATATTAGCATTTTGAGAAACAAAAGAAATTTGGTAAGGAAATCTATCAACTAACCCCTGATAAATGTTGACTGGAAATAATTAAATGATAATAGTAATAATCAGAATCATAAAAGCCACCAAGTCTGACTTCTCTTCTCACATTTAAATGCTCTCAACTGTAAAACCCATTATAAACTGTGAAATTACAATTGTTTCCCAGCAGAAATTGATCATTAACAGTGCTTGGGACCAATTCCTAATTCGGATAGAATTACCAAGGCCTGCCTCTGATCCATGATGTACAGAAAACAAACAAAATGAAACAAAACACACAATCGAGATTTTATTATGAGTATTTTTCTGGTTTGCAAACACCAGCTATCCTGAAATAATTTATTTAACATGTCAACATTGTCTAATAAGTATCAACCATTTTATTGCCCAGAGGTTATAAAGGGGCTTGTTTGACATTAGCTGCATTTGCCCTCACAATTCCAGAGACGTTTTTCAAAGATAATCAACATAGAGAGATGCTAGAAGGAAGCATGTGATGCAGAGGTGAATATGAGGTCGCACTAATGACTTCCTGAAAAACAGCCAAAGCACAAGGGAAAAAAGATGACAAAAATTTTAGAAATGCTCTTTTAACACAGACAAAAGCAGTTTACTTCTAAAGGCATGTTGTTTACCATTCTGTCCATTTGGGAAGAAAATATCCCCAAATTCTGCCTGGTTAATCGTGTCTATATGCTTCTTTAAATCTTAAATGTATAGTCCGGTTAGTTCTATAACATAAATGTACTAGATTTCCCCACAGTGGACGTGAAGATGGAACACTTTATCCTGTTAACACAAAAAGGATTCCAAAGGGGTTTTCACAGCTGTAGAACCTTAAGCCTCTCCTGCAAGCTGGTAGAGCCTATAACAAACAAACAAACAAAAAATTCTCAGAGCAACCTAGCAAATAAGAGTTTAACGGGATCACAAGGGGTAATATGCTTAGTCTTTGAGGGACTCTGGGTACAAGAATAAACAGGGTTATGAGTGATAATAGTTTTCTATTTTAAATTTTTCTCTACTTTTTTTTTCAACTGTTCATGATTTGCATATTTTTTTTTTCCTACTGGAAAGGAAACAAAAATTTTTTGCAGTGTTTGTTGAGTATAGCATGGCACTGAGCTGGGTGCAGCACAGAAAAGGTAGATTGTTGAAAAGGCTTAAACTGAGTCATATTAAAGGCAGTTTAAAAATCGGGAAAGAGATTGGGGAAAGGGAAATGTGGTTTAATCAGAAAAAAACAGATGACTTTTAAGAAGCAAATAACTGGTAGAGAAAATTGATTAGTTTTGTACATGGCAAAAGGTAAAGAGTGGGGTTCTTCATGAATAATTCAGTGGTTATTTTTATCCAACATAAACTATCTGAAGTGGGAATGCAGAGCAAAACTTCACAGTGTGGGAAAACACAATTTTTTTCAGAGAGTGAAGCAACAAGTGAATGAAGATAACCAGAAGAAAATTTCTTAGAATCTGTGCAAGTGGATAGAAGCCCAATAGACAGAGAGCACTTTGAAGGCAGAGACTAGGTATGTTCATTCACTGCTGTCTCTCTAGCCCTAACCGCAGAGTATCAATCCCAATATTTATGCATAAAATGAAGAAAGGTTTTAAGATGGATAACCAAAAATTATAAGTCAAGGAAAGCAAATCTAGTATGCATGTGTAAACTAAAGAACAGTCAGTTGTTATTCACAGTTCTGCAAATGAACAGGGGAATGGCTAGAAGCTGAATCAGTATGTTTCTAGGACTAAGAAGGCCATATAATTTGTTCAGTTCTTAGACGCAGTTACAGACAGACTTGAAGTGAATGGGGGTAAACGGTCTGAGTTAAATCATTCTACTCACCCCTGGGGCATAACTGAACTTTTCAGAACTCTCTAATTTTAGTTAGATCATTAGCTTTTAGTTTATTCTCTGATAAATCCCTATTCTGGTGGTAGAGCAGCTTTACAAAAGACAATGATCTACATATGTGTTACTACAGAGTTGGGACAAAAGATAAAACCAAAAGACTATCTCCAAGAAGGAAGCCCTGGAGGACTCGGATGGTACCAGCAGAAGTGACCACAGGAGCAAATGGCTACAGCTTGTGAAGTAGTAAGCTTGCGTTCATCATCCCTACCTTGTGCCTACCATTCAGGACTGGACAGTAAAAGCAATAAAGTATGGCTAAAAATTCATCATCAGAGCTCGATATACAAACACACTTAATCCAGTACTCCCAGGAGGGGGAATGAAAAGAGAAAGAAAGGTTTCTAAACAAGGAAGAGCTCTGAAATATCCAGTGATACTTAATGCACAGAATATTTTTATAAATCTCTTTAGAAAATGCCTTCAATCATGATGGGGCTTGTATTATCAAAGAAGGCAGTCTCTCTTCACTCTTCACTTGAAAAGATATATTTATTATTTAAACTTTTAATGAAAAATTTTAAACATATATGTGAGGATAAAATAGCATACCAAGTCACCAAAGTTCATTATAATTTTTGTTGCCAATTGCAACAACTATAAGCTCACGGCCATTCTCACTTCATGTGGATCTTGCACACTTTTCTTCAATCTTAGATTAATTTTAATTCAATTCCAGATGTCAAAATTTCATTCTAATTTTTACAGTTTTTAATCATAAGTGATAAATACTCTTGTTTTAAAAACATAATCATGATGCTATTTTAATAGCTTAAAACATTACATTGATTCCTTAATATCATCAACTATCTAATCGGTGTTGGAATTTCCTATGTTGCCTCATGTTTTTTCTATAGCCCGTTTATTCAAATCAGGATTACAATAGTGATATACTTTGGAATTGGATCAGAGAAATGGGGAGTTCACTTGAACAGTATCATTTTAGGGACATAGCTTAGAAGGAATATGAGTCAAAATTTTAAAAAGCGAAATTACATATTCATTTTACCCAAAATAACTCTATAACTTCAAGAAAAGTTGCAAAGATTTTAAAAAACTGAAAAAAATGTAAAACAATACCAAGGTGACAACTGTTGTGAGATATGAAATCTCCTTATGTTTGAAAAATTGGTTCCTGTTGCTGTTGCTTTAATGACCCTGACTCTCAAGAGCTTAAAACCTAGTTGCGGATACACAGTTGATGAAATTAAATAATTAATTTAATTAAATAATTTTAAAGAACACAAATTAATATATTATAAGATAAATGTGTTTAGAAAAGAGAATTGTCATCAAAAGAATAAGAGAAAGAGGAAGGGGGCATTTTCCGTATTGGAGAAATATCAAATACTATAAAAATCTTGACAAATAAGCCAAATATGAAAAAAATAGTGTCAGGAAGAGATGTGTAAGGTTGGAAAACGTCTTTTTATTGTTTGTTCTATTTAGTTATACATGACAGCAGAATGCATTTTGATTCATTGGAAACAAATGGAGCACAACTTTTCATTTCTCTGGTTGTACATGATATAGAGTTACACCATTCATGTAATCATACATGAACATAGGGTAATGATTTTTCTCATTCCACCATCTTTCCTTCCCCCCACCCCCTCATCTCCCCTTATTTCCCTCTATGTAATCAAAAGTTCCTCCATTCTTCCCTTACTCCTCTACACCTCTGTTATGTATCAGCATCCACTTATCAGAGAAAACATTTGGCCTTTGGTTTTTTGGAATAAGTCTTAAAAGAAGTAGAATGACAGAAAAAAGGAGATATTAAAATATATTTTCCAAAATTCAATAACATACAAATGTTTAGACAAGTTTCACCCATGCTTCCTTCTAGATTTTTTTGAATTAGATTTCAGACAGGTATTATCCTGTCTTGATGAATATAGCAAAGTAAATAATATTGATTGTATTAGCTATGCATAAATAAGTTGGTTGTGATTGTAATAATATTATGAAAATAAGTTAAGAAATAGTAGGTAAGGAAAAAAAGCATGCTAATAGAATAGTTAACATTAATGGGCTCAGAGTGTGAGAAAATGTGTTTTCAAGAGGTTATTGGTGGATTAAGTCCATCAAAAAAGAAATTCAATAGAGCTTCTCATCCAAGGACATTTCTCTATCAAGATGTTTTATTTAGGAGTTCTCACATAAAATGTGCTGAGAAAGGCTACAAAATTAGTCTTCATGAGACATGTTAATTAGTGGAATCCCAAATGTACCATGTGATAAAACACATCAGATGGTGAAACAATCAGACTTAGTGTGGTGCAGTGTGCTACAGCAGCAAGTGCAACACAACCTGAAAACGGCCTAAGGAAGTTCTATGTAAACACAGGCATCCATGTGCCATCCTGTCACCTTCTACTTAGACCAGTTCTATGAAAAACCCCTGGACTCTGTTCAGAGGAACATCACCTTACACTGGATCATGGAGCAAAAAGAGTACTGAGTATCTGCCCACAATAATCATGAAAGAACGAGTGCACATTTATTTGGAGTGAAACAGTGACTAATGAATTTTGTGTCCCCTGAAAATTTGCCTAAACTTTTCTCCCTGACATTTCACATAGCAAAAAATAGCAGATGTTTAATTTATCCTCCTGACATTTGCTCAAACATATTTCTAGTGATCTAGGAAATGTGTTCTAGCTAATGCATCTTACTTGACCTATCAGCAGCATTTGACACAGTTAATCTCTCCTTATTCACTGAAATTCTTCTATCCTGTTTCCAGGACACAAGACTTACCATTTCCCTTTTACATCATTGAATGCTTCTCTCTCTCTCTCTCTCTCTCTCTCTCTCTCTCTCTCTCTCTCTCTCTCTCTCCCCTTTCTCGCCCCCTGGCTTCTCTTCATCTCTCTGACCTTCAGATTTCAAAGTGCCCCAACAATGAGTCTTTCTACTCTCCCTCTTTTGGTAATCTTAGTGGGATAAATGTCAGTACTCTCTGTACGTCAAAGGCTCCCAAAGAAAGACTTCCCACCCAGTCTTCATTCAAACTGTACTCTTACTTTTCCACCTGCTTCTTCCAAATCTTCAGTTGGATATCACACAAGCATTTCAAATTCAACCCACCCAAACTTCAGTGTTTCTTCTACAGACTTTTCTGTCAAGTTCCATAATATCTTTCCAGTTGCAGACAGGACTGCAAGAGTCAACCTTGTCTTTTTTTTTTTTTCCCCTCTCAATCCTCAAATAAAATCTCTCAACAAATCATGTTCCAAGATCTGTCCAGAACTATTTCTTTCCACTTCCCAGTCCTGTTATCACCCAGTCCCAAACTGTCCAGCTCTCACCTGGATTAATTCACTGTCTTCTAACTGACCTCCCAGTTTCAACTTTGTCCACTTCTCCTTTCACCCCAAATCAGCCAGGCCTCAACCAGAGGGCTAGCGAGACCACTTTAAGCCTTATTCGTGATGTGAAGCTCTTCTTCTCAAGTCCTTCTCATCTTATCCAGAGTAGCATCATTCTGGAGGAGTGAGGCAAAGAAATCAGACCAGAAAGGAAATGGAGTTAAGAGCAGATCTTAGAGGCTTTGAAGGTCTTAATGAGAGCCCAGGGGTTTACAGTGGGAAACTTCAGTGTTTTGGGCAGACAACATATTTATGTTAGATGGTAATAGTGACTCTAAGGAAAATAAAGCAGAGAGGTATAGGGAAGAAAGAATGCTGGTAAGCCAATTGAAATTTTGAACTAGTTGGACCAGGGAAAGCCTAGTACCTACAAAAGAGCAATCTGTATGAGTATCTAAGAGTGTGCTGTTCCACACAAAAGCAACAGCAAATGCAAAGGCCTGGTGTAGGAATATGGTTTACATATACAAAGAAAGTCTGAGGAGGACAATGACTCTTCAAATCAACTGCAAATCTCAAGCTACTAACTCCCTATAATGTTGTTTCAAAGGGTTATAAATGTTTTTAATTTTGTTTTCCAGTGATGCATCTCTGGATTCTAGAAAAAGAATACTTCATACAATGTACATTTAATAATAATTTATTGAATAAACTCATAAAATAGGGTATAATAACATACACTGAGCCAAACTTGGCCTGATTCTTTTATTAATGAAATCCAAAATATTCCAGAATCTACTGACTCCTGCTTTTCTATGGTATTAGCTCAAGAGAACAGAAAATTCTATGTGTGTACATAAAACATATCTTTTCTGAAGATTGTAGTCCTACCAGCAAGGATAAGGTGTCCCTTCTCTGCTATCTCTCCACTCTCTAATTTGCTCATGACATTCACAGTGCTGAATGTATTTCTCTCTAACCCCACTATTGAGATATTAGAGCTGAATAAACTAATTATTACTTCTTCAATAAAGATATGGAGACTGAAATCAAACACAGAGATTCCAAGATGCTAATTTTAGTACTTATTTATTTAAAAAAAAGGGAGGGGAGGGAAAAAATGAAAGTTTATGGGTTCTCACAATTGGATTGCCATTTACTTTTGTATGCATGAAAAAATACCCCTTTTACCATATGACAGAGAGAGGATCAAGCACTTGCCTTCTGCAGGAAGAAAGATTCCACAGGAGTCAAGCATGCCGAGGGTTTAATCCTAAAGAATCCTAATCCTAATCCTAATCACTAAATAAACATTTGACCTCTTCTAGGGAGGATCTTTAAAAAGGTAGAGAACATTCACAATTGATTTTTCTCTACTTCAAAACCTAGAGAATAGGGAGCAATTGACCCATCCAACCCCTAACACCAACTGAGCTATAAAGACCCAACACTTGGGGATGTCTGTGTGTCATGTTCTTTGTTGAATTTTGTAGTGTCTAAGAGAGTCTGTTGTACAGAAAATGAAAATCCAACATTAAAGAAAGTAAGTTGTTGAAATGTCATGTCTAATCAAACATTATTCCCCACCCCTCAAAACACAAACCCCAACTAAAATTGTCCAGAGGAGCAAGAATTGATTGATTATGTGCTTAAGTTTCTTGCTTGGTTTCTACAGAGCCCAGAAAAAGCTGCCAAAACTTATTTTATGTCTGGTTCAGAATTAACCACTAGTATAGGATTTTTCACTCACCCAGCCAGCAAGAACTAGTGTCCCTCAGTCCACCAACACACAAGGAAGGGAATACCGCCAGCAACAATCATTGAATAGGCTTGGAGATGACTCTTCCCCAGCTGAGCCTTCAGATTGAGACAGCAAGAAATTATGCCAACATCTTGATTATAAATTCATAAGAGATTGTAAAGCAGAGGATCTGGGAAGATAAGCCATAGAATTTGTGAGATTATTAATGTGGGGGTCTGTGGCCATCCCTTGTGCAGTAATAAATAACCAATAAAAAGTCTTTAGGAGAACACTACAGTAAAAGTATCAGTTTGTTTCAATATGATTTTAAATGATCTTTCAGGGAAGCTGATACTTTAACCTCTCTAGTAGGGAGTAGGAAAATATACAAAGAAAATGAAGAAGTATTCTTTGCTTTTCCATTCAGCTTCTTTCTACCTGATCACAGGTACTGATAGATTTGATTTTACCAGATTTTTGACTTTTACCTTTCCTTGGTTTGCCGCTTGACTCAAATATTTTGCAGGTTCAAGTCTGTTCCTGAAAACAGGAAACAAACACGATTAGATTGCTAGACTTCCAGACCATTAGATGTGGGGAGTAGCAGGCTTGATCCCATAGGCCATGAGAGTGTAGGACAATGAGCCTGGGAAATTGAGAGACTAGGAAATCATAGGATCTATTTCCCATTTCTAATGCTACTTCCAATTTCTATCTACTCAGAAAAATTCCTGTATAAGACAATTACTTGAGGGAAAGAATTATTCTGGTATTTTGAAATATTCTAGTTTCAAATTCAACATTCCAGCACACATGCCATTGAAGATTTGAGTGATTTCTATTTCTCTGTGCAAAGACACTTCTCCTGACTTTGGTTGTCCTGTCCCCAACATCAGCAACGGGATCCCAGTAGAAAAGCATACTATGTTGCTTGCTCACCTAGAAGGCTTGAATCTATGCAGTTCAGATATTTTATATTCATTTGTGTACAAATTTCTTCAGTGAAATTTTTAAATGTATGAATGAAGTTCTTTCATAAACTTCTACATGATATACAAAAGCATTTTATTTATTTATAAATTTGCAAATTTACTAGTTAAACTAAGTAAATACAACTATCTACCTATACAATGGAAGTATATATTCAGAACTTTTTTTTTTTTTTTTTTTTTTTTTTTTTTTTTTTTGCAGTGCTGGGGATCAAACCCAGGGCCTTGTGCTTGCAAGGCAAGCAATCTACCAACTGAGCTATCTCCCCAGCCCCTACATTCAGAACTTTTAAGCTGAAATCTTAAATGTATTACACATAATGTTGAAACATGTGTTAGGTATAGTTATCTATTGTAGTTAAAACTTTTTGTATTATTTTAGTGAAAATGAGAGCAAAATATTTTTTTTTTGTTTTTTTTAAAAATCCTTAAAGAATCCAGGAAAAACTTATAACTGGGCTTTAAATGTGGAAGAGGGTCTATACATATAATTTGTCTGATTAGCTAATTTCCACTGTTTCTATGGAAGGACTAAATAAAACAAATTAAAATAAATTGAGATCTTTTAAGATCTAGAGTCAGAATTTGAAAATATATTACCAAATTTTAAAAATAAATTTCTAAGATTTTCTTACAGAATCATTAAATTATTGTACAACCAATCTAAACATAAATTTCGAGTTTTTCAAGATCAAATATTTTTTATTTACAAACAAGAAATTTTACACCTGTTTATTGAGAGACAGAGAGAAGTTAACCACTACTTTGGAAAAATATAGTTTATACTCTTTTTCTCTAATACCTTAATCCATCTTGATTTCAGCGAAATCACAGTGTAATTACAGTGAAATTTCTTCTAACAGTAAGTTTAAGAGTAGTCTTTTTTCTTCAAAGCTCATAGGAAAGATCATTACAAAGTAATATAAATTAGAAAACCATCTTTTAATTTAATATTGAATAATGGCATCCTAAAGTGGTTAATGTTCACAAGGAAAAATATTCCAATAAAATACCAAAGTATAATATTTTTTCTGTATTTAAAGTAATAAGTGTATGTGTATATATATATGCATATATATATAAATTGTCCTGAAGATTATAAGAGAAGTACTCTTTTCCCATTGTAAGATAATTGTATTTATTGTACAATTTCAAATTGGGAAATGAAATGCTCATTAAAAATCACACAATTAAAATGAAAGGAGGTTTGTCAACTTGTAGAAACTGATGAATTCCATTTTATAAATTTTTCTTCTCTAACTTGCACATACAAAAAAAACCTCTTCATTTAAAAGATCAGTTAAATGGTCTCATAAAATCTGGAAAAAGTTTGAGAAAGTTCAAAGAGCAGAGACAGGGAAACTCTTTGGAGCTGACATCTCAATCTCTTCTGAATTCTGGAAGGTTCATAGATAAAATTGAGACCCTTTACATTAAGATGTATGTTTGAACTAATATTGGGAACATGAAAAACATTTCAAAGTTTTTTGCTGTTATTAAGTAAATGATTTATTTACTCCTTTTTGTTGTTGTAATTTTTCACCAAGTGAAAAAAATTAGACTTTACATCAGTCAAAAACTCATGAATAGAGAATACAATACTGTCGATTCCTCTGTTTATCTCCTCTTTAGTAAACAAGGTTTAATTTCAGTCTAATCCAACTGAAACATATTGAACATCCATCATGTGCTGCACCCCAGAAGAAGAACATGACATTGTCCTCACCTCAAAAATACTGAATATGTAGAAGGACTCAAAATATTATATGCTCAAGGGAAACTTTCAGGCCCATAAAAAAGTTAAACATATGGAGATTCATCAGGAAGTTTCTTCCTCTTATGGTTATGACAAACCAATACCTTACTAGATGAATTTGCTGCAGAAAACCACCATAAAACCAGGACATATTGCAGAGGCAACTCCCTAAAGGTAGTGAAGATGGAGCATAAGCATATGCTCTCAGAAGTGCAGACTAACCAGAGCAAGAGAGGAGTCATCCAGGGAAGGGAGTGCTCAAGACTTGCAGTCCACAGCACTGAAAAACACAAGTAAGTAAAACCACAGTCCATCTGGTCTAGGAATACTGGAGCCAGAGAACCATAAATGCTAAAAATAGCGGTAAAATCCAAGAAGAGAAGGAGTCAGAAGGGGAATCCCTAAACTGTTTTCTTACATCTCTGACTAGTTCCTGAACCATTTATGTAAAGCACACACTACAGCATAGTAAAGCAACTTGGCTGACATAAGATCTGGAGATCAGAGATGAAGTTCAAGAAGCAAAGTTTGCAATTCAATTCTATTCAAAAAGAAAATTTGCCTTTTCGAGCAAAGGAAACCCTCATTGGAAAAAAAACATAAAATCTCAATGACTTAACATTCAGAATATTCATTGTATCATTCCAAATTACAGAGAATAAGAACCAAAATATGGAACATTTTCTCAAGAGAAAAAAAAATCTATTAGGTGTTACTACTAAATAAATCAGATATTGGAATGGATTTTAAAATAAGTATTTTATATACATAAACACATACATATATATTTATGGATATGTATTTTAAAATAGGTATTATGTATGTAAATTACATATGTATATATATATGTGTATATATATATATATATACATAGTTAGTGAAATAAAACAAAACATGTTTCCAATAGACAAAAATATGAACAACAGAACAAAAGTCATCAGCCAAGAAATTTAAAAAAAAGAAAATTTTAGGATATAAGTCTGAAATAAAAATTTACTGGATGAATTTAAGAGCTAAAGGTACAAAACAGAGGAAAGAGTAATGTAACTTTAAGATAGATCAATAAACTTTATACTACATAATGAAAAGAGAAGATAAAATTAATAGAAACACAGGGACTTGTTAGAGTGTGTAAAATTGTCAAATACGTATATTACTTGAATACCAAAAGAAAGGAGAGTAAGAATCAGAAAAAAAATATTTGAAGAAAGAGTGGCAAAAAATTTTCCAAAATTGGGCTAGGGTTGTGGCTGAGGTAGAGTGCTTGCCTACATGGGTGAAGCACTGGGTTTGATCCTCAGCACTGCATATAAATGGATGAATAAAACAAAGGTCTATCAACAACCCAAAAAAATTTTTTTTAATTTTTTTTTAAATTGTTAATACAGGAATTTGGACATATATAATGCCAAAAGGGCACTCACTAGAAAAACAAAGTCTATAATCAAGTATATTATAGTAAAACCTGAAGGGAATATATGCAGAACAAATTCTGAAAGCAGTAAATGGAAAATGATATGTATGGGGTGAGAACAATTCAATTAATAGGTGGTTTTTCACCAGAAATCAGTGGCTAGTAAAGAGTGTAACAAGTATTTATGATGAATCTCGAAAAAAAGAGAAAGAAAGAAAGAAAGAAAGAAAGAAAGAAAGAAAGAAAGAAAGAAAGAAAGAAAGGAAGGAAGGAAGGAAGGAAGGAAGGAGAGGGAGAGAGAGAGAGAGAGAAAGAGAGGGAGGGAGAGAGAGAAGGAGGGAGGGAGGGAGGAAGGAAGGAAGGAAGGAAAAGAAAGGAAACAAGAAGCAAAGCAAGAAAGTAAAGGGAAGAGGTTGTGGGGGCAGGTACTGCCAAACCAGAATTCTCTAGCCAGTAAAAATATCATTTAAGAATGACCAGACATTTATTGATTGGGTTATTTGGTTTTTTTGGTGTTAAGTTTTTTGAGTTCTTTATAAATCCTGGAGATTAGTGCTCTATTTGAGGTGCATGGATAAAGATTTTCTCCAGGTGCCATGGTACACACCTGTAATCCCTGAAGCTCAGGAGGCTGAGGCAGAAGAATTGAAAATTCAAGACCAGCCTCAGCAATTTAGCAAGGCTTTAGGGCAACTTAGCAAGACCCTGTCTCAAAATAAAAATCCAAAAGGGCTGGGATGTGGCTCAATGGCTAATGGCCCTAGATTCAATCCCTGGTATGAAAAAAAAAAAGGGCAAAAGAAAGACATTTTCAGAGAATAAACAGTCACAAAATTGCACCTTAAGAAACACTAGAGTTATTCAACAGGACAAAAGAACCAGCTAGAAACTCAGATTCCCAAAAAAGAGTGAATAACACTGAAAATAGTAAATATCTAAATGAATGCACATAATGTTTCACTTTTGTCTTTTTGCCTTTATTTCTATGTAAGCAATGCAAATATTTTAAAACAACATTAAAACATTTTCTTGCAAATATTACGAAAAGGAAGGAAAAATGAACCTATATGACTTTACTGTTCCATAATTTATTTAAAGTATTACAGTATTACCAATAAGTAGACTGTGAAAAGTCAATAATATATGTTGTTGTTACTTATTTTAAGGAAATCATTTTAAGATGTAAAAGTATAACAAAAAAGTCTGTAGAACTTTTTTGCATTTTGAAGTGCTGGGTGTTGAACCCAGGGCCTTGCACATGCTAGTCGATCATCTATTGGAAATGTTAAATGGAATTGAAAATATATTCAAACATTTTTTACTTAGAAAAGGAGGAAGAGAGGAACAAACTGTAAAAGCAACAATTAAAAAGCAGAGTAAAATAGTAGGCTCAAATGCCAACATATCATTTTTACCTTGAAAGTTAATTAACTAAACCCTCTAATTAAAATATAGAAATTGTCAAAATTGTTTAAAAGATAAAACACCATTTATAAACTGCTTATAAGAGAGATACATTAAAATATAGATTGACTAGAAGTAAATTAATGGAAGAGTTTCCTTGTGAACACTGAGCGTAGAAGACTGGAGTCAGAGAAAGTAAGTATTAAAAAAAAGGGACAATGCATAACAATAAATGTGTCAACTCATCAGGAAAACATTAAGAGTCATAAATGTGGAAACACCTAACAACAGAAATTTAAAATATGTCAAGAAAAAATTAACAAAATTGAAAGGAAAATTACATAATTCCATGATTTTATGTGAAGAAGATATACAGGCGATTAATAAATATATGAAAAAATGTTCAACATCTCTAGTTAAATTAGAGAAATGCAAATTAAAACAACTCTAAGATTTCATCTTCCTCCAATTAGAATGGCTGTTATCAAGAACACAAACAATAATAGATGTTGATGTGGATGTGGGTAAAAGGCACACTTTTACATTGCTGGTGGAGTTGCAAATTGGTGCAGCCACTCTGGAAAGCAGTGTGGAGAATCCTCAGAAAACTTGGAATGGACCCACCTTTTGACCCAGTTATCCCACTCCTCGGTTTACTCCCAAAGGACTTAAAATTAGCATAGTACAGTAACACAGTCACATCAATGTTTATAGTAGCTCAATTCACAATAGCTAAATTGTGGAATCAACTTAGATGCCCTTCAACAGATGAATAGATAAAGAAACTGTGGTATATATACACAATGGACTATTATTCAGCCATAAAGAATGATATTATGGCATTTGCAGATAAATAGATGGAACTGGAGATTATCATGCTAAGGGAAATAAGCTAATCCAAAAAACCAAAGACTGAATATTTTCCCTGATAAGTGAATGATAAAATATAATGGGAGAGTGAGGGGTGAGAGAAGAATTGAGGAACTTTATATTACACAGAGGGAAATGAGAGAGAGGGGTGTGAAAAATGGTGGAATGAGACAGACATCATTACCCTATGTACATGTATGATTACACGAATGGTATGAATCTACATGGTGCACAACCATAGAAACAAAATGATGTAGCCCATTTGTGTACAATGAATCAAAATGCATTCTATAAAAACTAAACAATTTTATAAAATAATGCACTTTTGTAAGCAATTTATTAAATAACTAGACAAAAATCAGCAGATATGGAAGATCTGAACAACACTGATCGATATCTTGACTTTATTGATATTTATAAAACACAACACCTAAAATAACAGAATACAGAAACTTTTAAAATTTATATGGAACATTTGCCAAGATAAAGTATATTTTGAGTAATAAAAAATTCTTAGTCTATATAAAGTTTGAAATAATATAAAAGATGTTCTCTAATCCAGACTGAATTTAAAAACACCAACAAACTCACCAGAAAAAGTTTAGATGTTTGTAAATTAAAAATTATGTTTCTAATTGAATTTTGGGTTACAGAAGAAATTACAAAATCAATGAAAATAAAACTATAATGTGTTGAAATTTGTGGAATGTAGTTGGAAAATGATTAGAGGGAAATATAAAGCATTAGATGCCTGTATTAGAAAAAGGAGTGTGAAATAAATTATCTAAGCTTCTGTTTTATGAACCCAGAAAGATAAGAGCAAATTAACCTCAGAATAATGCAGAATTTGGAAAATAAAGAAAAGAGTAGAAATCAATGAAATTGAAAAAAGAAAATAAAGGAGAAAATTAAGGAGATTAAAAGTTTGTTTAGCAAAAAATAATCAGTAAAATGCGTAAGGGAAGTAAGGAAAGGAAGAAAGGGGAAAGAAGAGAGAAGAGAGCTTAAATTATTAATCACAGGACTGAAAGGGGACATCATTACAGTCTTCATGCTTCCAAAAGACAATAAGTGAATATTATGAAAAACTTTATGGTAAATATTGACAATTATACAAAATAAACATATAACTTCTAAGACATAACTGCCAAAACTAATCCCAGGTGAAAAAAAGTGTACACCCATGTAATAAACTAAAGAGATTGGACTCCAAATTAATTTGCTCCCCCACCATTCTCCAAAAATACTCCTCCAGCCTCAAAATATTGACTTTACTCATGATTTTTTTCAAACATTTTAGGAAGAAATAATTTCAATTTGATACACTCAGAAAATAGAGATGGGTACAATTCCCATCCCATTTTTTTATAAATCAATGTTACCCTGATTTCAAAAATCCATAAAGACATCATAGAAAAAAAAGAACCACAGACTTATATTCGTCATGAACATAGGCAAAAGAATTAAGAAAATATTAGAAAACAAAATCTAAAAGAAACTTTGAAATAACAAGAAATTATGACTACGTGGAAGTTTATTCTGTGAATTCAAGGTTGAATTAATATGGTGAAAAATCTGTTAATGTAATTCACTGTATTAATAAAAGATAAAACCATATGATCACTTCAATGATGCATGGAAAGCATTTGCAAAATTCAACACTTGCTGGATGTGGTGGTGCAGGCCTCTAATCCCAGCTATTCAGGAGGCTGATGCAGGAGGATCACATGTTCAAGGCAAGCCAGGGCAACTTTGTGAGACCCTGCCTCAAAATAAAATAAAAAAGAGCTTGGGTTGTAGTAGCACCCTTGTTACACATAGCCCTGCACTTTATCCCCAGTACCACAAAAAATAATAATATTTTGACATTCAATGATGACAATTCTCAGCAAACTGAGAATGGAATAAAACTTTTTCAACTTTATTAAGAACAACTAAAAAATATTCCACTACTAGCATAATCTTCAGTGCTGAAAAGTTCAGTGACTCCTACCTACAGTTAGAACAAAGGAAACGTGTCTATTCTCACCACTTTTATTTATCATCTCAGCTAACATCCAACTAACCCATTAAAATATTTAAAATAAAAGAAACAACATGTAGATTGGGAAGAAACTATAAAACTGCCCTAATTTGTAGATGATAATTTTATATGGGGAGAAATATGCAAAAATATTACTGGAATAAATAAATGAATTTTACACTGATTTTGGGCCCAAGATCATTCTGTAAAATTAATTGCATTCCTGTATGGTAACAAAAATGTTTAGAAAATAAAATTTTAAAAATCAACACCATTTACACTAGCAGCCAAAATATATAAAAATATTAGGGATAAATTTGACAGAGATGCATGAGACCATACACTGAAAGTATATAATTTTAAAAATTGAAGTTAAAGAAGATGTAAACATGTAAAAAAAAATGTTATATTGAAGAATGGAAATTTCAACAATGTTACCATTCAATCCTCTTCAAGTTGAACTGTAGGTGTAATTCAGTTCTGCTCAAAACTCTATCAGGCTTTATGAAGAAAGTGAAAATCTTATTTTAGAATTTTATGGGAATTAAAAGAACCAAGTCAAATAATTTTGGAAAATAAAAACACATTTGTACAAAGTTTTAGCACTTATATTCATTTCAAGACTTACCATTAACATATACTAATCAAAACAACAGTGTGTTCATCTGAGAGTAGATCAATATTGCTGAACATATGGTTTTCTTGTAAGAATTTACTAAGAGAAATGAAAACACATGTCCATAAAAATATATATACAGGTTGGATTATAAAAACATTTTTTTGATAGTAACCAAAAATTAGGAACAAACCAAATGTTCATTACCTGAGCAAAACAAATGAACAAATTGTGATATACCCATAGCATGGAACATTACTCAATAGTGAAAATAAATAAATATAAGAAACTCAAAAGCATGAGTCCATATAGAAAGTATTCTGCTAAGTGAAAGAAGTTAAAGGATAATATATACTTTATGACACCAATAATACCAAATTCTAGGAAAGACAAACCTACGATAATAGCAAGCAGATGAATGGTTACCTGGGAGATCATCGATCACACAATGTCATAAGAATACGCTAGGATGAGGGAGCTGGTCTGTATTTCAATTATTGTGGTGCTTACATGATTGTATATAATTACAAAAATTCATCAAGCCCTAAAATTAATGAACTTTAAGATTTGCAAATAATACAGCTTGTTCAGAGGGTTAAGAGAGTTTTTATTAACAGTTTTGAGGGAAAACTAGAGCTTCAATGATGGATAAAATTTTTTATATTCCAATTTTTTTAATTTTTCATTTAATTATACCTTATAGTAGGATTCATTATGCCATATTCATACATACACAAAACATAGTTTGATCCAATTCCCCAGTACCTTCCTTTTCCTTCCCCTTCTCTCTCTCCCAAGGTACTTGCTCTACTTTACTGACCTCCTTCTATTTTAATTTTTATTATTTTAATTCATGCATTATAATCATAGATAAAAGCGGGATTCCTTGTGGCACATTTGTACATGGACATAGCATACTTTGGTAGATTTTGTTCCATAGTACTCCCTGTGTTCTCCCCTCTTCCCTCCCTGTCCATCTCCTTCCATTTTGCTATTGGTTTGATGGAGAACATTTTTGTCAAGTTCTGATTACTATGAAAATGTCATTTATAAGGACTTCATTAATTAGCACAAAACCTAGTAACAAGAGCACCAGAAATGTCAATGGAGGGAAGAAGAGAAAAAAAAAAAAGAACAGAAAAAAATCAGCCATGGTCACAAGAGAAAAGAAAGTCCAGGATGAAAATTTTTCTCAAGTTCCTTGGTCTCTAAAGAAGAGGCATACCTGATTTGATAAAACATTGGGATTTTATTCAGACAATGCTTGAAATTCACTGGAGAATCTGGAGTGGAGCAACACTGTCTCATTTATGTTTTAAGAAGATTATGCTGCTGCTGGGTGAATTGTGTGTGAAAGGAGGACAAGGATGAATGCAGGCAGATGACTGGAAGGCTGTATCACACTCGACAAGAGAGGGGATGTGTTGAAATGGGCGATAGCCCTGCAAGTAGACAGATTTATAAGATGTGCTGTAATGGTGGTGATGGAGAATAAAGAATGGAAGATGATGCTGTGCAATTGGCTGGAGAAAATAGGTAGGAGGCCATGCCATCTCCTTAGACACAGAAGATTTCAATCTAAAAAGGTAGCATGATGAATTAGTATTTTAAAACTATTAAACTCTTAAAATCCCTTAGCATAGAGCATACATCTGTTGTTTGATTTTTTTTTTTTTTTTGGACTAGGGATTGAATCCAGTGGGGTACTTAACCCCTAAGCCTGATCCCCAGCATTTCATTATTGTTTATTTTGAGACAAAGTCTCATTAAGTTGCTTAGGACCTCGCTAAGTTGCTGAGGCTAGCTTTGAACTTTCTATCCTCCTGCCTCAGCCTCCCTAGCCACTGGGATTACAGGCATTTGCTACTGTGCCTAGTTACTGTTTGACTTTTTAATATGCCATTTTACGAACATATTATGTATGAAAGGGAAGATCTATATTTCAGACTGGTTTGCTACATCACACTTCATAATTGAGTGCTGACCTCTGATATTCCAAGCAGTGAGTTTCTGAAGCATGAAACTTCTCCTATCAAAATAGAGAAGTGCACTGGTAAAGATAAAATTTCGTTAAGCATTGGATATATGATTTAAGATAAATATGTTAGATGGGAAGACTAAGAGTTTTACAATGCAGCATAAATACTCATTGGGCGGCTCTGACCACTCTAATTTCTCCTGAATCCTAATAAAATATAGTGTGAGACAAAAAGGAATCGTTTTCAGTTGGTTCCCTGGTGATGCATTGTCTGTCATGAATTACTTCATTAAAAATTAAACCACTCATTGTTATGAGGATTAAGATGACTTGAAATTAAAATTAATCTCCATGGAGAAAGAATCTTCTATTGCTTATATTTATGGGTACTGGAAACTCTGGGAGCTTGCAATGCCACAGAGTACTGCAGAATTTAAACAGACAAACTTAGCTCTGAAGTGACTGCTAAGATTTAAAACGCGGCAGCCGACAGAAGATCTAATACAATTGGTTTTTCATAATCCGTGGAAGTCCAGGAATAAGGACTCAAAGCCTCATACCTGACCAAAATACACCCGCCTTTGTAGCTCATACAGCCTCCCCATCAGGAGGTAAAGCTGTAGGAAGCATGCCAAACCTGGAAAAGAGATTTTCAGGGCATTATGGGAGCATTATGGACCAAATACCCATGTTTTAATACTAAAATTTGATGTCCAGAAAGTTCTCCATATGTAAATTATCTCATCAGTCAAGGAAAGGGTCAGGCATAGATGAAAGCAGACACATCAAACAGCTCTAAGTGGACACAAAGCAGATGTTCTGTAAATTTTTGCTTACTGATGTATTCAGTGAACCAAAACATTCAAAGGAGAATGAAAAAGATGTAATCTCACATCTTGAAATATCTCACTTTATCACAACATTGACAAATGATATTATAAACTCTATATATGGCACTGAAACAATATTGGCAAATTAGAAACTTTACAAAATAATCATTCTATTAATTTCTTTTATCTCTTGGGTGTCTTTTTTCATTTAATGCATAGAGCATTCTTGGACACTACAGGTCATAAAACTTTTAGATAAGTGGTTTAATTTTAAAAGAAAAAATAATACTTCATATACTAATAATTATAATTAAAAATAATTTGACTTAAAGGTAAGCTATTGTTTTCCCTGGTGTTTGGGTAAATGCTTGTAAGATAAATTAATCTTTTAGACCAGAAACCTTCTTCTCCACTCCTTGCTATCTCAATAACACTGGGGAAAATAACTTTCAGCCTATTTTGGCATCACCTACTGGTTTTGATCCTTCATATGCCATTATTAAAGAATCGGATTTAGGCTTTGGGATACAGGACATCAAGAGCAAAGTTATTTTAGCTAATCATTTAAAAACGTGCCCAAAAGAGTTCAAAGTAACATTTTTTAGTCAATTATTAAAATTTTATTTTGGTTAACAATGCATTTTTATTTATTTTGTAATATTTTAAAATTCTATGATGATTATATAAACAATATAAAAATAAAATGATAAAATATATAAATATGACAAATGTGACAAATATATCTGATACCTGTGCTCTGGGTCATCTTTTCAGCATATCTTAAACTCCAATCATTTCTAGGTAGTGCTTGGGATCAAGTGCAACATGACAGCACCTACTCTCAGCTTCTTCTGGAATTCCTCTTACTCTGCTCTTGGGGTTTCTCTGAGTATAGAGCACTCCTGCAAATGCAATGCAAAGCATGAGGGGATACTCCATGGAACAACTGGGAATGAGTGTGACCCCTTCTGTCCCTTGGGCAGCTATTCTGTGAGAGATTCCTCAGAAACCTCCAGCCTGCATCCATCTGCATCTGCATGCATCTGCAGGGTCAGCGTTGTATTTTCTGAGCCTTTCAATGGCTTTTCCTCTTTCCTTTTCCCCTCATCCTGATCCCACCACCCCTGACTCCTGAGTGACTCTTCAAAATATGTTCTCTTCCTACCAGCCTTTGCCTCAGGCTCTGCTTTCACAGGGGAAGCCAGTGGAGGACATTGAGTTTTCATGAAAGTCACAGAATCCACTGAGGCAAGTAGCTGGGAATCCAACCAGCTCTGTAAGAGTAGTTTCAAAGTAAAGGAAGGAAAAAACCTTTGTGAATTTATTCTCTGTTCATATCTCACCCAACAAAACAAAACTCATACTTGCTGTTAAAGGCTCTTACTGCTCTGCAGCTCAACCCCATCACCCTCCACACTCAGTATCCAAGCTCACTTCTTTTCTTTTTGTGAACAAGCCAAATTCACCCACTAGTCAAACATCTTCCTTCTCGACCTCTTTCTCCTCTGAACTCTGGCAGCTCTCAGCCTATACCACTAAGTTTTAAAAAAAATAAATGATATCTCTAATGACATTGTGGTGGTCTTTGAAATTTTCCTTAATACATTTTAGTAACTTAAGGACAAAAGCACTATTTATGGTATTTATAATCTGCTTTTACATTTCATAGTACAGAGGAAAATAGTAGTATACATATGTTTAGTAAGTTTTTTTTGCTGCTGTGACTTAAGAATCCAACCAGAACAATTATAATGGAAGGAAAATTTACTTGGGGGCTCACAGTTTCAGAGGTCTGAGTCCACCGACAACAGGCTTCATTCCTTGGGGCTCAAGTTGAGGCTGAACATCATGGCAGAGTGTGTGGCAGAGGGATACAGTTCACGTGACGATCAGGAAGCAGAAAGAGAGTCTTCACACCCCAGATACAAAATATATATCCCACTGCCCCACCCTCAATGAACCACTTCCTCCAGCCACACCCTACTTGCCTCCAATTACCATTCAGTTAATCCCATCATGAATTAATTCACTGATTAGGTTAAACCTATAACACAATCATTTTGCCTCCAAACCTTCTTGCATTGTCTCACACGTGAGCTTTTGGGGGGCAACACATCTAAACCATAACAACATAACAGATCTTTAATAAACATACAGAATTGATTGATTTCCCTCCCAGTCTACTTGACAGGATGCCAAAAGCTACTCCAGAAGGGGACTAGGGAGAGGGAGGAAGGGATGGAAGAGAGGTACTGGAGAATGAAATCAACCTAACTATGTTACATGCATGTATGAAAATGTCATAATGAATCCTGTTACTTTGTAGAGTTATAATTCGCCAATAAAAATAACTACTTTTTAAAAAAAGAAAATTACTCCCAAATGAAATGATCAAGAAAAATAGCCTAACTCCACCCAAGATCAGACTCATTACTCTCTGCTTTCAAGAATGATGTATATTACCAACTCCAATAAAAATGAGCCAACACACATGCGTACTCACACAAAAATTTCTGCTTTATTTTAAAATGTCCTTTTTTTTTTTTTTTTCAAAGGAAACTTACAATCAGTATGAATAACTCAAATGACTAGAGGGAGAAAACTTTCTTAGGGAGTTTGGGACACAGAGAAAACCGTAGATGGAGAATTATTGCCCAGACTCCAGTTGTAATGCTGGTATTAAGCATCTTCTGCAATAAGCCCTTAGCCCTGCTTGTTGACACGAGCATATGAAATTTCCCTGGGACTGTCCACTGGATAACATTAGGTCTTTCCTCCCTGCCTCCCAATCCTAAATTCCAGTCATTCCAAATAAATAGGAGATTTCTTCTATCTAGAATCTGATTTTACACATTCTAGTTCCTTTTTCTTGAAATACACCTTTCCTCACTTGACTAGTTCATGTTTGATGTTCAGAAATAAATTTTGTCACTGCACTGTTTCTTCCAGATCCCTGATGCTTTAACCCTAGTCTAAAAATGTATTGCTATGTACCTATCATTGTAATTCTAAAAAATCATACTGCAATGTATTTAGCTGTTTATCTGCATTTAAGTTTTATTAATTTACAAGTTTTATTAATATTAATAATTAATTAATATTAATATTAATATGAATTGGTTTGGACCAATTCATATTAATATTAAGCTTCTTTGATACAAAATAAGCCCTTAATAAATGTTTAAAGAATATGTAAATAGACCCTAAAATATGACTTCATATGTGATTGCTGTTATAAAGGACATGGGCGAAGCAGGTCTTAACTGTAAAGAAAATACTGAAAAAAATCAAAACTAACTCACCCGTTTTCTCTCCTTCAATATGGGATGACTGGTATATCTGAGAGATAATGAGGATTAATAACAGTGCGTAAAAATGTAACACATTTCCTAACAATCTTTACTTAATAAATGACAACTCCTGTAGCTCTTACTGTTTTCATTTTAATAGTCATATTAAAAAAACAGAAGAATGTCCTCGATATTCTTGAGTGGCAGCAGCAGAACTAGCTATAGGTAAGGTGACAACTCTTCTACTAAGGGTCTGTTATGGGCTTTCACCACAGGATCTGGGGTCATTTCCTCCCTTACCAAATTTGCTTCAGCCAGGGTACTTCAAGCATACCAAATTGTTGCATTGTAGGTCAAGAGCAAGGATCACCACTACTCTGAGTTCCTCATTACTGTGTGACGAAGAAGATGCTTGAGCAATTCCCCTCTGCATTACAGACATTCCAAAATTGAGCTTCTCACCCACTCATTTTGTGACCATGTTAAGATCGCAGAATGAAAGAGGAGAGAGAGAAAGTAAAGGTCACAGTAGATTGGATACAGGACTGTTTTGTTGTCTTCTTCCTCCATGTTTTACATTCTCTCTCAGATAGCCTGCCTGCCAGCAGCTCCAAACACCTCTAAATCTCTGAGGCTAAGCAAGTATATTTTCCAAAATGCCTGCATAGCAAATTATTTTTAACAACACCTCCCATCTCTCCTTCTGAGCAGAGCATATGACTCAGAAACTCTCTCCCTTCCTGCTGAGAACCACCACCCTTCTCTCATCCAAGGATAAATAGGCCTCTGTAATGTTCATAACACTCTATTTATGCAGGGGTTGCCAAGTCAAAGGGACCTACACCAACTGTTTGTGGGGCTCCATTAGGTGTTATTAACAAACACGTGATTTTTTTTTAAAGAATTTATCTGCTAACAAAGCTTTACGCATAAAGTATCATTGTTTTGCCAGAATCTTGCTTGCATCTATCCTTTAATCTAAGTTTGAATCAATAAATAATTATGAGACACAAGACTCCTGAACAACATTCAAATACCTGTCCTGTAGCAGAACTCATTAAAAACCACAGGACTCTGATGAGCCAGTACTTTTTGCTTGACATCAAGACAGTATATGTATGACCTTCTGGAAAAACCAGCTGGAAATTACCTTATCAAAAAGCAGAATGAAAATTGTGAGTCAGCCCATAGAATATGTACAAAACACACTGGTGTTCTGGAAGGGCCAAAGAACAACAGACCAATGGCTTTTATTCAGTGATTAAAAGAAAACACTGGATTTCTGTGGTAATCCACCTTTGCAGCTCTTACAATCTAGTCCTAACATCCAGTGTGTTCCACAAATTTAAAAGGATGTTTTATTTTTAAATTTACATAAGATATTCCTTCCATGTCACTACATCATTTTGGTAAATAGTAGAAATATTTAAAAATAAATATAAAAGAATGCCTTCTCAATGATGCATGTGAATATAGTATGTCTTTTCACACAGAGAGGGCACTTTGTGGAATTATACTCACTGCTGTACAAATTAAAGCCCAAAATAAGACAACATATTATCAAAGGCCTATACTTATTACTCTATATAATTCGTAACATAGCAGCTTTCAGGAAAATTACATGTTTCTATAAAAAGCCAACCCACAGTCTTTGGTTGAGAGTATTCTTTTGAAGCTGGATGTTCCTAAACCTAGGAATTTGGAGTTGTAGAATACCATACCTGTAAAATAAAATACTATTTTTGATGCTACCACCCATCAAGAATCTTCAATGATCTTCTTGGGCAAAATTCCATTTATAGCAATACACAGCAGCATTTTTTTTTTCTTTTCCTAAGTATGATCAGGATTACAAAAATGCTGGCAAAGAATGTATATACTTCATTCTTCATAAGACCATGGAATGCTTAGAGATACATGTATTGCCTACTGTGTACAAAAAATAAGTTGAAGTGATTACATGCCCTTTTACTTAGAGAAATGGAGGTAACGTGATTTTCCAAAGGTTGGCTTTTATACAAACTACATTACAGATTTTTATTTGTACAACACTTATTAAACAATTATCACTTCACTACCTGAGTCTATGGTCTCTGAATGTTGGTGTTCTGCGAAATCCCTATGTTGACACCTAATCTCCAAAATGATGGTATTAGAAGACGGAGTCTTTGGAGGGCGACTATGTGATTAGTGCACTGGTAAGAGTGGGCAAACAGACATCAAGCACTTCCACTAAGAGGACACAACAAGAAGGCACCATCTTGGAAGAAGAAAGAAAGTCGTCACCAGACTCCAAATCTGCTGGCACCTTGTTCTTGGCCTTCCCAGCCTTCAGAATGGTGATCAATAATTTTCTATTGCTTTATATTACCCAATCTGAAGTATTTTGCTATAGCAGCTCAAATAGTGAATCACACTCTCTCTGAGAGTCACTGAACATCCAAACAGAAATAATGTTCTGACTACAAAGTATGGGATATGTGTTCTTCTTGGAGCTGTGGTTCTTAGACACAGCTCCAAAGCACACAACAAAGGACAATAAGTTTGCATAAGTTAGTATTTCTCCTAACCACTTTGTAACGTTCCACTCCTTTTGCCAGGTCGTAACAATCCAGTTTGAGAGGTTTTTTGAGATGTCTTTAATATGGAAGAACCATGAAGAAGGAAGTTGGGAGCTTGGAGGAAACAGGAAATTGTTTCTCAACACTGAGATTTAGAAATAAACATAGTCATGAGTTGGAGAAGGTAACATACTGTTGCTATCACGATGAAGTATTTATCGTCTTAGGATGAAGCTGAAAGGAGGGCTTTTCTAATTACACAACTAAATGGCAGGTGACAATTACCAACATTGTTGGTAAATAAAAAGTTCATAGTGACCTTTACCTTTTTTTTTTTTTTTTCTTCTCCTCCCTTTGTTAGCCCTTTCATGGAATGTTGAGAGCTGCAGCCTTCAAAAGTGGTAAAAATATAAGGAGGCTAACTTTTCCTAACAACCTTCCACGCAAAGCAAAAGGTCAACAGTTTGTGTTACATTGAGACTGGCAAAGAATGTGGCCTCAGTCTCAGTGAAGAAGACTTGTTGTGAAAGGGAATACTTGGCTTTGCTGACAATAGTGCTTGGTATAACCTAGGCAGGCAGCTGTACATTTGCAGGTAAGATATTCCTCAAACGTGTCAGGTTTGGTGGCACATACCAGTAATCCCATCAACTCAGAGGGCTGGGGCAGCCTCAGCCATTTAGTGAGGCCAGAGACAACTAAGTGAAACCCTGTCTCAAGGTAAAAAAATAAAAATATAAGAAGGGCTGAGAACGTAGCTCAGGAGTAAAGTGTCCTGGGTTCAGTTACCAGTAAGAAAAAAAAAGTCACTATTTATTTGGTTATATGAAATTCTACAGAAAATTAGCCTTCAAATGTTGCTCATTATCTCACAAGAGACATTAAGATACAATTTCTTTAAACTAAATCTGATTTTCAAGCTATAACTAGAGCGTGTCTATAATAAGATCTAAGTCTTCAGCATCCCTGAATGTGTCAATACCTGGGAGCTGGGTGGGGTTCTTAGGGTTCTCTGTGCTTTCAGGAGGCATTGCATCGAGGTGAAATTTAACTTGACTCTCACTCAGCAAACAAGTCTTACAGAAATCACTATGACATTGATAATTACTTCTTTTTTTATTAATTTTTTAAAATTTTATTTGTTTTAATTAGTTGTACATGACAGTAGAATGCATTTATACATATTGATAAATCATACATAACAGTGTAATCTCTCATTTTTCTGATTATACATATTGCAGGATCACATTGGTCATGCAGTCATACATGTACATGAGGTAATAATGTGTTTCACTCTACTATCATTCCTTCCCCCATAGCCCTTCCCCTACTTCACTCCCCTCTACCTAATATAAAGTAACTCTATTCTTCCCTATCTCTCCACCCTTATTGTGAATTAGCTTCCTGATAACAGAGAAAACATTCCGCCTTTGGTTTTTTGGGTTAGAGTTATTTCACTGATATTCTCTAACTCCATCCATTTTCCAGCAAGTGTCAGAATTTCATTCTTCTTTAAATTGAGTAATATTCCACCGTATATATGTGCTACATTTTCTTTATCCATTCATCTGTTGAAGGGCATCTAGGTTGGTTCCACAGTTTAGTTATTGTGAATTGAGCTGCTATAAACATTGATGTGGCTGTGTCACCATAGATGTTAATTTTAAGTCCTTTTGGGTATAGCCAAAGCAATCCTTAGCAAGAAAAGTGAAGCAGGAGGTATCACAATACCAGACATCAAACTATACTACAGAGTTATAGTAATAAAAATAGCATAGTATTGGCTCCAAAAGAGATATGTAGACCAATGGTACAGAATAGAAGACACAGAAACAAACCCACATAAATACAAGTATCTCATACTAGACAAAGGTACCAAAAATATTCACTGGAGAAAAGATAGCTTATTCAACAAATGGTGCCAGGAAAGCTGGAAAGCCACCTATCACAAAATGAAATTAAACCTTTATCTCTCACCCGGCACAAAACACAACTCACTGTGGGTCAAAGCCTTAGGCACTAGAACAGAGACCTTGTGACTACTAGAAGAAAAAGTAGGCCCAAATCTTCACCACATCGGCCTGGGAACTGACTTCCTTAACAAGACCCCTAAACTGCAAGAAGTTAAATCAAGAATCAGCAAATGGGATGGACTCAAACTTAAAAGCTTCTTCACAGCAAAAGAAACCACCAATAATGTGAAAAGAGAGCCTACAGATTGAGAGAAAGACTTTACGACAGTCACCTCAGATAAAGCATTAATCTCTAGGATAAAGAACTCAAAAAATACCAAAAAAACAAATAACCCAATCAATAAATGGACTAAGGAACTGAACAGATACTTCACAGAAGAAGATATACAATTGACCAATAAATATATGAAAATATGTTTAACATCTTTAGTAATTAGAGAAATACAAATCAAAACTACTCTAAGATTTCATCTCACTCCAGTCAGAATGGTAATTATCAAGAATACAAGCAACAATAAATGTTGGTAAGGATGTGGGGAAAAAGGTAACTGCTTCTTAAGTTGCTTCTGTTTAGATGCTACTCTTAAACTTACGGTCAGCCTACAAGTGTTTAGTAGATGAGAGTTTTGTCACTCTCATTTTATATGTCTCAGCTTCCTAACTTATAGATTTGGAATCTGTATAAGTGACCTGCAGTTGTACCTATACTGATATATTTTACAACTGTTTGTCTTCTCACCTTTAGCTGAATTATAACACCTTGAATGTTTATGTAGCCCCTGAATATTCACACGAGGTTGAACCTCTGTTCAATATAACTATTTTAAATTTGGTAAACACGTTTCAAATAATTTGGAAGATACATGGCATGTTCAGTTATTTCCTCCGAGAATATCTGTCCCTATACCCTACAAGAAAAAGAACGATTCCATTACCACCAGCCCAAAGAATCCTACAATTACCGACTAAAGATCTTTAAAGCTCATGCTGTTTCCTGGGCATGGTGACACACCAGTAATACCAGTGCTCAGAAGCTGAGGCAGGAGGATTGTGAGTTCAAAGCCAGCCTCAGCAACTTAGGCCCTGAGCTTAGTGAGACCCTGTCTCTAAATAAAAAAAAAAAAAAAAAAAGGGCTGAGGATGTGGCTGAGTGGTTAAGTACCCCTGAGTTCAATCCTCAATACCTAAAAGAAAAAAAGAAAAAAGAAGTAGAAGAAGAAAAGAAGAAGAAGAAGAAGAAGAAGAAGAAGAAGAAGAAGAAGAAGAAGAAGAAAGCTCATTGTCCATTGTATTCCAGGAGTACCCCTATCAAGAGGTCTACTAGACCTACACTGTCCAACACAGCAGCCACTATTTACATTTAAGTTAATGACAATTAAATGAACTCAGTTCCTCAATTGTACTAGACTCACCTCCAGCTCCCAAGCTCCATGTAACTGACAGCTCCCCCACTCACAGCTCAGTTTTAGAGCACTTCTATCAGCACAGAAAGTTCTGTTCACAGAGCTGATGCAGATTAAACTTTAACACATTTATTACAGTAAACTCAGCACTCCCAGGAAGATCTATGATACTTTTACAATATTATTTTGTTAGATAGTTTTCCATACACTTCCCCCTGAAACTTCTACTCATTTGTACTTAACTCAATTCCCCAAAATGATCCTACAAATCACATGTTGTCCTATGTTTTAGGCTTTCAAATATTTTAAGAAAATTGTCATGTGCCTCCTCTTCTTCTCTGTCTTCCTATATCATTACCTTTTCCATTTGTTGAGGAATTTGTTGAGGTTGCCCTTTGAGCATTATTTTCAAAGTTTTAAAGTTTGGAGTTGCATTTTGAGTCACAATTTGACAAATCTGGGTTACAGCTATGTAAATGCATAAGCATTTTACATTAAAATAAAACAAAATTTTTTCTTTCCAATACTCCCACCCTCTTCCAGTGCCAGGCATAGACTAGCAATCAATAATTCCTGGTTGAATTAATGAATAAATTTAACCAGAGCATAGATTAATATATTATTGCTTATTTTGATTTGTTATCTTCTGCATGTTGTAAATTAAAAACTCTTCTGATTACAAAAAATATTCATCTTGAATAGCCTTGAATATACACAAGAAAAAATGAGAGATACTGCTTAGAGGTAACTACTATTAATCTACTTTTATTGCATAGGTTTTGTTTAACAAAGTTGAAATATATGCTCATATTTTATAAGCTTATTTTTTCACTGAATATATCATGTGTATTATTTCATGTTTTTGGTGAAACCTCTAATATTCTACATTTCTATTAACTGTATTGTAATACATTATTTTGTATCAGTTTATTTTGGGTTATTTAATATTTTTAAAGTTATGAACTGAATTTTATCTCCCCAAAATTTGTATCTTGAAGCACTAACCCTCAGCCTTCAGGATGTGACTGTATTTGGAGATAGCACCTTAAGGAAAGTAATTAAGTTAAAGTGGGGTTGTTAGGTGAGCCCCAAATATAATATGATTGGTGTCTTTATAAAAGGAGACTAGGATACACAATACAAAGGATAATTATGTGAAGCCACAGGAAGAAGAAAGCCATCTCCAAGCCAAGGAGAGAAAACTTAGAAAAATCAAACTTTCTAGCCTTTGATATTAGACTTCTAAAGTCAGAACAGTGAGAAAACAGTTTTTTTAATTAATTTTTTTATTTGTTCTAATTGGCTATGTATGACAGTAGAACACATTTTGACACATTGTACACAAATGGAGCAAAACTTCTCATTTCTCTGGCTGTGCATGGTACTGAGTCACACTAGTAGTGTAATATGTATATAGGGTAATAATGTCTGTCTGATTCTATTGTCCTTCCCAACCCCACCACCCCACCCCTCCTTCCCTCCCCTCTGCATAATACAAATTATTTAAGTCCCCTGTGTATGGTACTCTGTCATGGCAGATGTAATACACTAATAAAAACAAAAACTTGGAAATAAAGTTTTATCAATAAAAGCTATAATTTTATAAAATCTTTGTGCATATCTTTGATTTTTCAGCACAACATTTTCATAATTTTAAAAATTTCATGGGAAAGATTTTAATATATCTTTTCAAACTGGCTCGTGAAAAGTTGTACTTTGCAAACATACATTGTCCCAATTCAATAAGCAATACAAAAAAGGCACAGCACTGTTTTTACTTTGCATTTTAAAAATTCAATGGAAGCCCAGCATTCTTTTTCAAACTGTTATTGGCCATCATTTGTAGTGGTAGTATTATGTTTCATCAAAGTTTATAGTCTTAAAGTATTTATAAATATAGAATTATTTTTGCATGTATTTGAACACTTTTACTTATATATAAGTAATCTGTCCTTTCATCACTGAATATTTTGATATTAACTTATGTGAGATAGTTCATTTTTATTGTTGCTAAATATTACTCTATATGACTATATCTCATTTATTCTACTATCAATGGATCTTTAGTTATTTATTTTTGCATTATCAATGCCATTGTTCTGAATATAGTCATATTGTTTCAGTGTGCCTTGGGGAAATTTTTTCTATGGCAAATATCAGTAAGTGTCAATAATGTCAATAAATATCAATAAGTGGCTTTACTAGTTGAAAGGGACAGCATAATAAAATGGCTAAAAAGAACTCTGAAGCCAGACTGCCTGGATTCAATGCTGATTTCTACCCCGAATACCCTTTTTTATCTTGGACAAGCTACCCAAACTTTGTGTCAGTTCCCTCACATATAAAATGATGGAAAATTATAGTACTCACCTAACAGTTACAAGGATAATGTGATGCACATTGAGGAAAATAAGTGATCCATTCCACAAATATTTATTATATTTCCAACAATCTAAGACAATCATAAATTATTTTCCCAAGTGGTCATGTAAGTTTATACTTCATAGTAATATGTAGTTTCATGTTAATTCATTAGTACTTGATATTTTTAACCAAGGTAAATATAAATAGGCATTGTTTATTTACTGTCATTACTGTATAGTATTTTAACATAATATATATCTCAATTTAATCATTCTGCTTTTGTAGGAACTTTTAGATTGTTTCCATTTTTTTCTGTTATGGACATCACTGTTACATTCCTGTATATAACCCTTGTTTTCCATTGGCAAAATCTTCCTCCTGGGTATATATGAAATAAATTTATCTCACAGACAAGAACACATCCCAAATTTGAAAGAATACCAATAACAGAGTCTGAGATAATGCATCTATATCTAAGATCTATGCTCAAATCTGCAATTCCTGAATGTTTTCTAGAGGTGTTCTAAAAAAAATAATTAGTCCTGATATGTACAGTATTCTCGAGATATAAAAACTGATTAGCTTTTTCTCCTCAGAAGGGATTCAGCAGCGCCTGTGTTTCTGGAAAGGAATAAAGGATTGGAGAAAAGAACTTAAGAGAAATGGAGTATTAAGTGCTCCCAACATACCCAAATAACATGTTTCATCTACAAACAACTGTGTTCAATAGCTTCAGGATCACAGAGCTTTGCTTCTCTCCACCATCCATAGTTTCAGATCAGTGAGTAAGAAATTTTCTGAGGTTACTCTTAAAAAGTGTGGGTGAGGTACATGCCGTAACTGAGAGGGAGAAAAAAAGACCATATATCCCACCTCCCCTCCCTCCTGGGATGACACTGATCACCCACAATTTCATGCCTTTTTATTTAGTCACATCTTTAGTATTCATCTTTAATAATGTGTAACAGCAACCTGTCATTACAATCAAAGGACAAAATCAAACATAAAAAATGTGAATAAAGGCTACATAAAAAAATAATCCATTTGCTCATCACAGAATCACTGGCAGCTGCCTTTATTCCTATTTGGCTCCATCATCTCATTTGCTCTTCTTCAGGCTTGGACTCTTGTCCTTCCTTCTGTAATGACAAGAGAGACTGTCTCCTTCCACTTCGTGACCTGCATGATGGGGAAAGAATACTCATGGGTACTAATGACCTTTTAAGTAATTTCTACATTAAACCTATAACAGCAAGATGGTACAATTTCCTTAGACAAGATACTATAATATGCCATTCAAAATAGTTTAGGTCTAGAGTCCTAGATCTTGAAATAGAGGCAGAATGGAAGTGTTAATCATGTTTTAAAAATGTATGATGTTGATACTGTGCAAAGTTACTGCTGGTTTACAAACTACCTAGTTTGATGCTTTCAAATTCCTCATAATTATATTGTCAGAGTTTGTCTTAACAGCTAAGTGCCACTTTGGTAATTTTAACATGACCAAAGTAGTATGTAAAAATAAAGCAAACACTGGAGCAGGGTCAGGAGCATGACTGGTCTTTCCAGGCTGGGTAACCATGGCCACGTCACTGCATCCTTGGGTTTATAGTCTCTCTTTGGTAATAACAAGCATGGGATTAAATCATTTTCATTCAACACTCTGAATGAAATAATCTCCTTGGTCCATTTATAGAAATCTGCATATTAAACAGAGTTACCTTGATCTGTTTCAAATATGGATAGAGGATCTCTAAGGGGCCTTGCATGGACTCTAAGTTACCCTAAAAAAACTGAAACTATTTTTCTCAACTCTAGCTGAAAATTAGAATCCTCTTGAGAGCTAAAACCATCCCAGTGCTCAGAAAACCATCAGAGATTCAGACTTAATTGGCCAGGGTGGGGTCATACCAGCAATAATATTTTAAAACTCCCCAGGGGATTCTCTGCAACTAAGTTCAAGAAACCCTTTTCCCAGGGTTTATGAATACATGACTGGATTGGGATTCCTGCTTTGTCCCTTTGCATTAGCCCACATGCCAAACACCCAAAACCATTCAGTTGGTAGGAAATTAGGCAGCAGACTTGAAAGAAATTGAATAAATATTGTCTCTCCTTATTAATCCCTCTGGCTAGACTTTTTGTGGAGATAGATTGTTGTAAAGTGAATCTGAGCAGAAGCTGGTGTATCCTTAGGCCACGGAGATGAGACGCAGGGGCCTGTCTGGGAGAAGCTAGACGGAGATGCCTAGATTGAATGAAGTTCAATACATTTGGTGGAAACTGGGTAGGCTTTTCAGAAAACCTGCAGATTTCCTAAATCAATTCCACAGGGCTGGATCTCAGCAATAATCATGCCACGCTTTTCTTCTGTGTATGGGTGAAGAAGCAAGGTTCCATGAATTAGTGGCAATTCTTTTCTCAATCAGCACACCTAATCTGCCTCTGGTACAGCAGCTGTGGGCACCCAGTTGGTTCTTTTCAGTCTGAACCTTGAGACCAAGACAGCGTGCTGTCTGTAGATCTACAGCAACTCCGTAGCCTATTCATTAATTCTATTAATATTCTTTCTAAGACATGGGATCAGTCTACCTTTCATGTTTTACAGTGATGCTCTTGGTATGATTTTCATTAGAGAAATGTGTTACTTCCATTCTACTGCAAAAAAAAAGAAAAAATATTAATCTATTTCAAATAAAAATATAGAAAACTATGAACATTTCTTTGTAATATGAAATTACCTACCATGAAAATAAGTTTGGTTAAATGAAAAGTTAACTTTTTATTATAATATGGAAGTACAATGATAAATCATGAATAGTAGTAATTTATTATTCACATGTACAACAATGTATTTCTGAAAAGTAACTTTATAAAAACAGATCAACAATAGCTAGAGATGTGTAGATCTCAATATCTGTGGCAGAGTATGAAAACAGCTAATGAGATCACTAAACTTGAATAAGAATGACCAAACACAGAACTGCTTCCAATATCAGTTAATACTCCTTATTTTATACCAGAGGCTACCTGAGCAACTATGGTTGTGTCTGGTTGAAATGGGCTAGACACAATGCCAATTGGTACTTAATACTCAAATGCTCAGGTTTCAGGGTAAATTATTGTGGAGGAAAGAAGAAAAGTGGCCTCTCCTCTATTTAAAAGTGTGAGTGATTTTTTTTTTAAAGCACTAAGAGTTAACAACTAAATGTGACAATAATAACGTCTGCCATTTAGAATTACTATGTTCCAGGCACTAATAGATGCTTTACATATTTCATCTCATTGAGTCATGCAAGCTGTATGTCATTATTCCTGTGTTACAAGTGCAGAAACTGCCTCTTATACCTTAAACCACTGGCCATTGAAGTTCATGTAGCTCATAAATGACAGAGGTAGATTTAAACCTGTGTCTGCCTCCTTCAGTCCTCTGTGGGCATCAATGAATATAATTATCACCGTATATTATTAGAATGCAAGGCGAATGATAAACATGGTAATTATTCTGACTAAAAAAGCATTAGTAAAATATCTTAGAGAAAATAAGTCAGTTATTACATATTATCTGTATCAGTCTCCATTTCCTCATCTCTAAAATAAATAATAATACTTCCTTGAAAGCATCTTCATGCTTATTTAAGGAGGTTCTTATGTCGAGCCACCTCTCCATGAATGGCACCAAGATCCACTCAGCTAGATACCTAAAAGTCTTCCTGACCTCAGCCCATATCTAATTAGGCCATCCAGGCCAATTATTTTCCTTCCTAAATAGCTCTCATGTCCATCTCGAATTATTATTACACTGACATGTGTTAGTTCAAACCATTATTAATCCTCACCTAGATTTTTCTCACCATTCTTTAAGCCATTGTCCTCAAGGTTATGAGATAAAAAAATTTTTTGAAAAGCAAATACTTTGAAAAGCCAGTTATTTTCCAGCAATTCTAGAACCAAACATATACCAGCAATTCCAAGAGAAATGCATGCATGTGTTCACCAAATGGCATATTCTAGCATGTACCTAAAAATCTGTTTATAAAAACTAAAATTTAAATATTCATTTAAATACTCAATGGTAGAATGGTTTAAAAAATCATAGCACATTCATGAAATGTAATATAAAGCAATGAATATAAACTAACTGAACTAACTATGTACAAGAAAAATATTTGTACATGCAAACATTTGAAATTCAAAAACATGCAAAACAAGCTGCAGTTGTAGCTCAGTAGAGCACTTGCCTAGCATGTGTGAGGCATTGGGTTTGATCCTCAGGACCACATAAAAAATAAACATAAAATAAAGGCATGCTGTCCATCTACAACTACAGAAAAATTTTTTAAAAAACATGCAAAATTAAACTGTGCTCTTAGAAATAAAGACTGTAGACTCCGTGGGAATTAGAAACAGAATATGGAGAGGAGGTTCTGTCTCTGTTCCATTTTTCTGTCTGGGTTCTTGTTAGGTTACATGGGTAGGTTTATACAGTATTTTTACAAAGTATATTCACACTTATAGTCATTTTATGTGTATCATTTGCTTATAAAACTTCTAAAAGATAAAAATTTTTAAGTGGTACAATCCTTTTTCATTACTTTTTCATCACCTCTTGATTCTCTCCTTTATGTGCCCACTTCTATACCATATTGAATTACTTGGAGTTCTGCAAGAGTACTTCCTTTGGAAATCCTTCCTGAACTCCACCTTTTGCTTAGTCTTCCCTTGTTATAAGATGTACCACCATGCCACAGTATCATTTTGATCAGTCATGCTCTTTGTCTCTCTCCCTCAAAGTCATTTTCTTAGGCACTAACAGAACACATATATCCTTATTTTAAATCAGACCATCTGGAGGTGGGATACCATAAAATGTGCTGTGAATATACTGAAGATTTCCAGGAAGGTTTAGTGAGAAGCAGAATGATTGACTGAATAAATGAATGAATACACAAGTGGAATCTTTACCTCCTAAGACAGACTTTCTAGACACTATTATTGCTGAACAGGTTATGGTCCTTACCACCACTTCTCACTTGCCTCTTGCTATTTTTAACTCAGAATACAACAAACATTTGAGGTTATCCTTACAAGAGATCAAAGCCATCACTGGATTCAATTATCAGTAAAAGCAAAAATATTCTGATCATTTACCTTTAAAATGGTCATGTTGATTGTTACTAAGTTAACTAGTGTTCTCAAAATAATCAATTGTGTCATTGAAGGTGCAGTTTAAATTTCCGATTACATATCATCCAGTTGAATTGGGAACAAATTTGAATATGATCATATTATAATAGTTTTTATGTCCAAGATCTGGTTTTATCAGAGATTAAGAAGGAGGGAATTATTGTTTCAAGCTATTTTTTTTTTCAAACAGTGGTAACTGCTTGTACCCCTTCTCATCATCCCTTAGCAATTCAAATAGGTTTATATCCTTCTGTCTCAGCACTTTATCAATGATATATTTATTTTTGTATAAATACAAAAGGCAGTCCACAGGCCTTAACAAAAGCCTGTGGACTTTTGTCATTGCTTTCAGTCTGTTTTATGCTGCAATAACAATACCTGAGATAGGGTAATTTATTAAGAATAGAGATTTATTCTGTCTTGTTCTGGAGGTTGGAAAATCCAAGGTCCAGGATCCACATTTGATGAAGGTCTTCTTACTTCCTCATAACATGGCATAAATCATCACTATGGAAAAGTGAGAGCAAAAGAGCACCAAACTCCCAGTATTATGAATCCATGTATGAGGACAGAAACTCGTCACCTAATCCCCTCTTAGGGTCCTACCTTCTGATGATGGTGTATTTGAGATTGTTTCCAAAATATGAATTTTGGGGAACACATTCAACTATATTTAGCATAAATATTGCTTTTCCTATTTCATTAAAGCATAACAAATTATCCTCTGTTCTAAAAATACCTAATTTTTTTTTTCCCCTTGGTGAAAAAAGTTAAATAGTTCACAGGAGGGAAAATGGCAGTGGGCCACCACCAGGGTCTGGGTTTTGTAGGGACTGAGCCAAGCCAGATCATGGGAGGAGTTGGTTATTTTTGGTGGGCCTTCTTAGCGAGCAGGGCCACGTCATGGGAGGAGTTTTGGTGGCAGGATCATTGGGATAGGACTGGAGGGCAGGTAGAGGAACAGGAAGGTCATTTCCTTGGGACCTATTTTCCATATTCTTCATTCACTACTTAAAAGTATAACCGATTAACAATTTTTAAATGTATTTCCTTTTATAAATTACTTTACACTTCACAAAATCCAAGATGTTTACAGTAAAAGTGAATTATGTTCTCAAATATCTTTAGTGAATGCTACATGCCACCTTATATCAACTTTCAATACACATTCCTTTTTAAAATCTCCAAAAAGCCCTTCTGTGAGGAAATCTGTTCAATCTAATATTCTTTAAACCTATTGACCATAGAATTTCCCTATTATTTTAACCCAAGAAAGTCATCATGAATTCATTTATTCATTTTTAAAATTATATCATTACTATCACTAATTTTCACTGTGGGAACTGATCTAAATATGCATATAAAATATGGAGAGGGATAAATCAAGAATCTCGAACATAACATAAAAAAATTCTGGAAGAGAGAGAAGATGCATAACAATAATACACCATATAAACTCAGAAGACCTGCCTTTAATTGGGCTTCCACTTAAGAATTGTATAAATTTTTTAAAAAATTTAAACGATGTTTAAAAGTCTTTATAATGAGGATCATCATCATATGAACATCATTTTCTTATTGTAGTGTTTAAATATGGTACAGAAAATATTTAATGAGTACACAGTACTCAGTAAGTGCTCAATAAATAGCAGCAAAAATGAGAAAAAAAAAGACGAAAGGAGGAGCATAATTTTTTAAATATATATTTACCAGTGCATTATAGTAAAACATAATGGTTGGGATTTGTGGTTACATTCTCATACATGTGCACATATAACAACCTGATTTGGTCAATTTCACTAGAAGCATAAGAATGATATAATAGATTTTGTTATAGGTCAAATTAATTATATGATTATTCTGATCAATTGTGGGAAAGACCAATTAAGATGGATGAAACAAATCAAACAAAGAGGTCCAATTTTAAGTAAGGTAGAGATTTGTGGTTTGTATTTACATTCTGCCACGTATATCCTTTCTTAACTAAATGCAATATCAATGCCTACAAATCCAAGGTCATTTTTTCATTATCAATGTAATTCTTACATTTATCTACATCATATATTTTATTATATTGTGTGAACTTTGAAATAGGCAGATATGTGATTTTATTTCTGTTTTCCAGATGAAGAAGTTTTGAAGCAGAAAATTGATTTATCAACACCAGCTAACTTTCACCTAAGTAGAATCTCCTGGTTCTGACCAAGGCCTCATCTACTACACTTCACTAATTCAAGACTTTAGTTCTAGTCCTAGAATACAGATTTGTTAATTTATCAAATTCCCCTTTCAATAGCCAAAATAGCATGCCTTCAAACCATTTTCTGAAAAATTTTGCTTTATTGTATCACAAATAATCACCCTTCTGAAGAGTAAGATTATGTACAGTACAGGGGAAGCCAATGTTTTCTATAGAGAACAGAGAGAAAATATTTTAAACTGTATAGGCCATAAGGTCACTGTCACAAATACTTACCTATGCCATTATCATTTTAAAAAGTCAATATTAGATTATTTCAATTCACAAAAATAACTTTTCTGATACTCTTCACTCTTTATTCTTATGTTTCAATCTGAGATGATTTTTCTTATGAAACACTCTGTTATTTGTTTTATTATGGGTCTTCTAGCAATGTGCGAGTATGTGTGTGTGTGTGTGTATGTGTGTGTGTGTGTTTGCAAACAACTACACTCACCCTCACCTTTTTTTTAAATGCTCAAAGAACATTTATTGAGTAAGTAGCAAAATGAATACAATTGTTTCTCTTTTATCCTCAGAGGATATGTTCCAAGATCCCTAGGGGTTACCTAAAACCACATATAGTTCCCAACCCTATTTTGTTTTTCTCCTATGCATACATACCTATAGAAAATTTTAATTTATAATTTTAATTATATATAAACTATAGTTTATATACTAGTTTTAATTTATAAACTAAGTAGGGTAGGATATTGATTACTAATAATAAAATGTAATGATTATAACAATGTACTGAATAACAGGTGAATGTGGTCTGTCTCTCTTGAACACAAGCCAGGAAATCCTGTGACAGTCGACTTTAAGACAGTTACTAAGTGAATAAATTTACCTTCACTTTTAAGGGATATTATCAAAGAGGCATAATTTTCTATGTTGCCTATTTTTGTTTTAATTCTCTAAACATGATCATTTGTCTTCTCATTCCTTTTATTAAGAATATATGTAGTTGGTAGGGTTTGCTCTTTGAAGTTAATTCACTACCCCAACAATTTCATCATTTACGATCTCTTGGTTTTTGGTCACTTTATTATAACATGTCTGAGTGTGCTTTTTTTTGGTATTAATCTTTTCTGGGATTTGCTAAATGTCTAAAATCTGGACTGATGCCTTTCATTATTTAAATTTTTACCAATCTTTCTTCAGAGTGCCTTTCCCATCCTTTCTTCCTTCTTATTCAAGGATTCTTCTTATATATGTTAAACTTTTTCACATATTCTATAGGATTTTATGCTTTTGCTGTTTTTTCCATTTTTTCTTTACTTTTTCTCATCCTATATTTCTATTCTCTACTCTCTTCCTTTTCAAGAAGCAATTAAATCACTGTTTTACATCAGTGCTTAATAACACTAATAAATTAATCATTTAAGGATCAGTTTCTGACATTTTTTTCCTCTTGTTTTTCTACTACTTAGTTTTTTCTTTCTTACAATGCATATTTGAATAAATCTAGAAAGAGAAGAGAGAATGTAATGAAGAATAGTAAAGACGAGGTATTTTTATCTTTCTTAAGGCAGAATTTAATTTTTTGTTCTAGAAGACAGAATAAGATTATAAATTATGGAAAATGTAGATAAAGTCTTAGAGATATGTCAACCAAGTTAAAGGAAGCTGGGTTAATTATATACCAGCTCCCTCGCCAGCACTCAAAGACGGTAGCTTGAGGAGAATCAAATATTCAGTGTCACTACATATGAGACAAATGTATTCTTCAAAAAGTCAAAAGTTCACAGGCAGAAAGTCACAGATACTCAATGAATCTACATGCAGAAGAATAAAACTAGATCTTCTTCTCACCATATATAGAAATTAATTCATAATGAATTTAAGATTTAAATTTAAGAGCCAAAATTTGAAATTACTAGAAAAATACATAAAGGAGATACCATGACATTGGACTAAGCAAGTATTTCTTAAATAAGACCCCAGAACAGAAGAGAAGCTAAAATAGACAAATGGGATAGCAACGAACTGAACACCTTCTTCAAAACAAAACAAGTCAATAGAGTGAAGAGACAACCTATGGAATGGGAGAAAATATTAGTAAATCTTATTTCTAAGGAATTAGTATCCAAAATATACAGAGTCCTGAAACTCAACAGCAGCAATGGAAAACAACTGAATTCAAAAATGGGGGAAGAACTTGAATTGACATCCAAATAAGATGTATGAAAGACCAATAACATAAAAAATGTTCAACATTGCTAATCACTAGCGAAGTGCAAATGACAACCGAATGAGATTTCACCTCACACTCTTTAGGGGACCCCTACTGAGAAGGAAGAGGTAAATATTGACAAGGAAGAGGAGAAATAGAATTTATCCTACTGTTAGTGGGAATGTAAAATGGCATAGCTGTTGGGGAAAATAATAGGATGGTTCATGAAAAAATTAAAAATGGACTTATTATATGATCCAGCAAACTTACTTCTGGGTGTACACTAGCAAAGAACTAAAAACGGACTCTTAAAGGAATAGTTAGACACCTATATTTGTAGCAGCTTAGGTGGAAGAAATTCAAATGTTCTTTGACAGAATTGACAGAGAAAATACGGTATGTTCATACAAAGAAATGTTAAGGGGAAATTCTCCAACATGATAGAATATGGATGACCCTGAAGGATAATATGCTAAGTGAAATACATCAGTCATAAGAACACAAATGCTATATGATTCCATGGATATGGAGTACTTAGGGTAGTCAAAAGCATAGTGCTATGCACCACTGACTTCTAATAGCCAAGGTCAATCCAACAGGAAGAACAACCTTGCAGCAAGTGTCACCTGGAGAACTGAACATGCACATGCCAAAACAGAACCAAAAGCAAAGCAAAATAAAAGTGTGATACTACATAGTCGAAACTATTTTTAATACCTGAAAATGAATCATAACTCTAAGTGTAAAAGCAAAAGCCATAAAATTTCTAGAAAAAATTGACAGAAGAGCATCTGCGAGTTTGGGTTACACTTCTACTTCTCTGAAGTAGCCCCAACAGCATTACTTATGGAACAAAAATGAATAAATTAGATTTTAAAATTTTTAAATTTCTGTTTTCTGAAAGACACTGTTAATGGAATGGAAGCGTAAGTCACAGACTTACAGAAAATATTTGCAAACCACATTTGGTAAAGGAACCTGCATCCAGAATAATAAGGAAAGTTCCAAACTTCATGAAAATAAAACAAATTAGTGAAAGAGTTGAACAGGCACTTCATCAAAGAAGATATGTGAATGGAAAATAAGCATATGAAAAAATGTTCTTCAGTAGTCAGAAAAGAAATGCAAATTAGAAGCATACAAGATAAAATATGCACCTATTAGGATGGCTAAAATTAAAAGACTGAACATTCCAAATGTTGACAAGTTTGTAGAAGAACTAGATCATATGGTAGGGTAGTTCATTCACTCTGGAAAACATTTTAACAGTTTCTCAAAAATTTAAGCACACAATTAATGTGTGAATCCTGCCATTTTAACCCTAGTTTTATTCAAGAGAAATGAAAGCCCATCCCACATCTGTAAAAAAAGTTAAAATAAAAAATCCACACAAATGTCATATCATTTATGTACTTGTAATTATATTTGCAATAAGAAACAATCCACTATTCATGACAGGTGAATGAATAAACAAACTATTATTAATTGGCATGATGGAATATTAACAATTAATTGAAAAATGAACAGTTTATACATGCAAAAACATAAATGAATCTCAACGGTAATTATGCTGCGTGAGAGAAGCAGTTTATATAAAATTCTAAAAACTGCAAACCAATGTGTTGTGAGAGACAGCAGTCAGTTGTTGCCTGAGGGCAGGGGATAGAAAGAGGCAGGAGAGATTAAAAAGGGACAGAAGGAAATTTTGGCAGGTGATGGATATGATCACTGTCTTGATTATAGTGGTGGTTTTCTGGTTACATGCAGATATCAAATCATACATTTTTAATGTATGCTATTCATTTTGTGTTAATCGTAGCTCAATAAAACCTTTTTAAAAAACAAGTTCAAAGAGTCAATGGCATCCTCCTTCTTGTCCTTGAGGGCACACATGAGGGCTTGTCTGCCACATCAGCATGGATCTGTAGTAATTACCTTCCCTTGTTGGGGAACAATGGGAAGTGATGCCATTCCCTTGTGAATCTGTAACCTTATTTGAAGATGTTTCAGTGGAATAGACTTTTTCAATCTTTAGTATAAGCATTTATAAATCCAGAAGAAAAAATTTTGTACAAAAGAAGTTCTTGCAGAAGTCTTGCTAAGATTACTAAAATTTCACTAAAATTACAATATTTTGTTTATGAGAAAGGGTGTACAAATTTCAAAGCACTACACTTCCATGTCACATTCACCAATTCTTTTACCCAAAGAAACAGGAAAGTTTATTAATTGCACAGTGAAAGTTGGAAAAGGGATCATTAGACTCAAAAAGGGAAACCAAGGTCCATTATAAACTAGACCCTTAAAAATTAGCATTTGAAAAGGCAGCAGATATCAAAGAAAATAAAATGGGCAAAATGCAGAATAATTAAATGAGAATAGTGAAAATATCCATGTTATTGTCTTCCTGTCTTTTCTGATTTCTGCTTAGATGTCATCTCTTCACACAGAATACCTAATGCCATGCTGTAGAACATTAATCTTCAACTCTCTGGTTCTATCATGGGCTTCATCATAACCAATTTTATTTTTTCCTTCATAATATTGTCAATATCTGATATCTGTAATTATGGCATGGAGTATTTGTTTACTAATGTCCACCATGAAAAACAATATCCAGGACTTTAGAAACATTAAAATATTTGTTCACACTGTGTTCTCAAAGACTAGAACAGTTCATGTTCATTGAGAGAATGGAGTAGCCAGCATTTGTGTCTCTACCTTGTTACTGCTGGATGGTGAGGAGTTTAGGAATCAAAAAATGAACTAGATCCTTTCAAATTACCATTTCTCTCCCTGTCCTTGGAGCATCTCCTGGATCACAAACACCTTCTAGCACTATCACTTGGCACCAAAATCCATTCTTAGTTTTCCGTCTTCTTTCAGGTGTTGTACATCTGAGGGCAAATAATTTCCTTACAGCTCACAGTCTAGACTGATTTTTCATTACTGCTCCCTAGATAGCCTTGTCAATAAAAAAGCAAAGCCATAGAAAAGAATCAGATTTGCATCTTGGCAAAAGATTTTTAAAGTTATATTATAAATGTAGTTTCTAAAAAACATTCATTGAGACTTATTCAGGTCACTACCAAGACACTTCATGCTAAATAAAATTTGTAAAATAAAATAGAGTCCTCACTCACACAGGCAAGAAGCCCTGTGCTGTGTCAAGGCTCTGAAGAACTTCATATCTGGACGTTGACATAGGTGTCCGTTGGGTCAGTTGGATGAGTCATGTACCAATTGGTGTTGAGAAACCATCTTGGTTCTCCTGGGGCCACCACGGGAGAGCACTCCTCCACTAAGAAGGCAGCAGTGGAAATAATCCCAGGCCCAGACTTCTGAATAGGTCAGGAGATGAAGACATTTTGTGGATATGTACCTAGAAAGAGCCTGACAGTGATATCATGGTCCGAGATAACTTGAACAAGGTCCACAGTCACCCCTACATACACGCCATGGAAGAAAGAACTGAAATTGTCCCTCACATGCTCACATGGCAGCTCCATCAAACACAAACAGAACATTTCATAGCCACACCTCAAAATATCAATAACCCATAACTAACCAGACTCATGACGCTCAATCATTCCCTAATATAGGTACCAAAAACACTAAAAAATCCTTAAGAGATGACCATGAAAGGAGGACTGATACTGACCAATTAATGACACAAAATCGATCTCTCCTTGCATTTATCACAGAACATAAGGACTGGAAAGACTACAATTATTGAGATATTCAGATCCTGATTCCACTGACAGAAAGATAAATGATTCTCTCACCTTCTAAGAGACAGAGCTAGAATAAGAAACTGGATGTCCGATTCCTAGTTTGGTGATTTTTCTACAAATACCAATAAATAGATTTCTAGATTTGGGACATTTAAGCATATAAATATGTTTAAATATGTATATATAGTTATATATATATATATATTTATATATGTATACACAATTTTTTATTTATTTGTTTTGTAACAGGACTGCTTCCTAAAAAATAAAAAAATCCTACTGGAAGCCTAATGAGAGCAACAAATAAAAAAGAGTTGAGCTGATGAGAGAATCAGGGAGCCCTTCTTCTGACACACAACTGGGAATCAGCTTTGCCATGCTATCTACAATTGAAGATCAGAAGGAATGACTAAGAAAAAAATTATAGTCTGTGAAATTTGATTTTAGTACTCATAGCACCACTGATTCTACTACCCTCTTCTCTGCCTGGTGGTCTGACCTGTCTTTACTTCTAATTCATTCTGCCCCACTGCACGTAACCCTACTATTCAAAGTTCAAAGCAGGCATTGGTACATTGATTTAAAACTGTTCACACTAACACTTATCCAATCACAGTCCAATTTGCTTTAGAAGACTTTTCTAATTGTGAGATATGAGTTTCTCTTCCATTAAGCATTTCAAATAACTGAGAACAGTTTGGGAAAATCACTTGCATGACAGATCTCTAATCTGCTTTGTGAAGCAGAGATCCCTGACTGGCTTTAGTTATTCTCATGAATAGGAACAGGTATACTATAAAATGTTTGCTTTCCAACTCTCTATGCAGGGCTTGCATTGTTGCCTCAGCTGGTTACTTGCTATGTAACCTTCAGTAAATTCCTTCACTTTTGTTAGTATCAATTTTCTAATCTGACAATTGGGCTCAAAACGTCTGTATCAGAAGTTTTCTAAAAAATACGTTAAAGATGATGAATTAGGTACATTCATTATACAATGCTCATGGCAACAAACAACAACATTAATTCCATTTTCTCTTCCTTTCTTCCCTTTTTGGGGAGGAGATGATTTGAGTAAAATTAACTGTGATTACTGATGTTCTATCCCAAGTTGCTGGTAGAAATTAAGTTATCATTAGTTATGGATTTTTGAAACTCCTTTTCTTCCCAAACAAAAGCCCTTACACCATACTAAGTCCTGGTGCCTACTCATTTCTTGCTTTCTAGAGCATAAGATGGTTCATTCATTCAATAAATGCTCAGGTTCAATTCCTGGTTTCTTCCTCCCCACAACCCCCACATCATACACATACACACAGACACACACACATAAAGTGCACCCAAATAAGGCACAGTTTATCTCCTTCAAGGTTCAGACTCTATAGAAAAGCTACACACTAGTCCTGTAACCAAACTCTGCTAAGGGGTTCACAAATACCTACAGAAGTACTTGTTCCTAAATAGGAGTTCACAACATAGCAGAAGAATTATATTAACAATCATAATTTCAAAAGTAAAAGAGGTTTTTTACACATACACAAATATGTATATTCATCTTAACAGTTCAAGAGCACAGTTCATCAAATGGTGTCAATTCTCATCTTTCATGACATCTCCTTGTGTACTGTTGGACAGAGGTCCTATTGCTGTCAAAAAACAAATGTTCTCCTCTCTTCCTAGGCAGTGAGAGAGACTTCCTACAGATACTAATCCTTTGGTTACCTCACAGTGCCTTTTGGATTTCCAGAGAGTCTGTTACTTGTGTAAATAACTCCTAGTATTCAATTTCTTCATTTTAAAATGTTTGCAGCCAACTTACAAGTGAACTTGCTTTAGCACAGGCTTGTCCTCATGTAAATATGTTATACTGTCCAATGTATATTGTATGTGTATGTAAACTCCATAAACACAGACAAAAATTTATTTATACTATATCCAATACATTAACTGGCATAGAGTAGCTATATGTATGATGCATATTTTCTGATGAATTAATTATATATAGTATCAGGGGAAATAACACAAAAGTTAATTTGAATGTGAAAAATTCATAGTAACTACAATCATTTCATGATTTGAAAACCATTTATAGCATTTCACTGTATTTAACAGTAATGTATTTGTCAGATTAACTGCTCAAACTTCAATTGACTAGGAATATAAGCAATACATAGGTACCCCCTTTATTCCTCACTCCCAAGAAGTGATTGCCTTTACATTGCTTTAAGAATGGATATGGATAGATGGATAGACAGACAGATAGATAGTAGATTGCAGACACACACACACACACACACACACACACACATACATACACACAGGGTATGTAAGATATATATCTTATGGTACAGGAGACTTTTTCCTCAAAGACTCCAAAACTTGATTCATATTTTGTTTACCAAAAATTAGTTCAGGTTTTAGAAGGAGTTACATCAGCACCACTTGGAATATAGAGCAAGTGAATAATATAAATTTAAATGAAAAAAATTAAATAAGCCTCAATCAGATGTTGTGATACAGTACTTAGTGATCATGTAATAATCAGAGTGGTCACACCAATGCAGCTGGGCAACCAGGAAAGTTCTGCAAGGAGGTCTCCCTTGGCCTGGTCCTAGAGAAAGTCTTACAAGTTGACCACGTGTTATTCTTTCCTTCCCGTTTGACCAGGCTATTTCTGGTTTATGTGTTTCATATGTTGAATTTTTTCCTAAAATTTCCAATGTACCTAAGAGCAGATACACTGTTTAATCTAAAATATCCCTATAAAATCTAAATGCTCCACGTTATAGAAACAATTAGGAAATGAAATTCTAAAATTACTAACAATGGGAATAAGGAGCAAAATAAGTTTGATTATAGAGAAACAGTTTTAGCAACATGTATGTATTATTGAAACAGCATTTTAGTAGGATTAATCAGTGATGTAGCAAAATAGATGGAAGAAATAAATTAAGAGGGGATTGCAGTAATTAATAAATAAAATAAGAAAACTACAAAGGATAGCAGTCATCACTTGAGTGTCAAGAACAGAATGGGCCCCGGAAACTTAGTGAAGAACAGTCATTAAAATAAGTGATGGTTTCAAGGAGCTAAACCCTCAGCACACTGTAAGGGTCTAGGTTCAATCCTTACACCAACAAAAATAAGGGGAAAAGGTGATGTATTCTTCATTAGTAATAAATAATAGTAAATTATATGCTAATGCTCCAAAAGAAAATACAGCTAAAACAACTACTTCAAAGTTTCCACCGAGAAGTTCAGAGGTCTGGTGAGGCAATTCTGAAATAGTTATAGTGGATCAAGGAACAGTGGAAGGAAGACAATTCCACTGGTAAAGTGTGGAGAGTCTGCAGTAATGGCAAACATCCCAATTGACGTGCCCAACAAGACCGGATTGAGCATTTGCTGGAAGTTACCTTAAACTTAATTATAGGTTCATTACATTCTTGCCCAACTAATTAGTTGATGAAATACCTTGGATGGAAGAAACAAACTAAATTTACACAAAAAGGTCCATGAAGAATTGTTTCTATGGCACCAAGGAAGAGAAAGATCAATATTTTGATTTGTTCTTATGATTGACAATAATAAACATTGGCTTTCCTCAGATAAATTGAAGAAATTTAGGATTTCCAAAACAGTAGCTGAGAATGGTTTGTTTTCATCCATAATATTCTACATGAGAATCTCTTTCTGAAGAAAATGACACTTCTCCCTCCTAATGCCTTTATAAAAGAGTACAGTGCTTCCCCTTCATCAGGTTTAATTTTATTTTGTAATTAACAATAACTACTTTGGGAATTATACTATGGTATTCCTTGCTTTTGAATTTTCACTGAGTCTTTTTTATGAAAAAATTAGAAACTCCTCAGAGGGACTGATGTAGTTTGTTGCCATGGATAATTGTCTCTAAATAAACTCAGGGTAGTTAAGTGGATATGAACAGATGGAAATAAATTGATGGAAGTTGACTATTGTGCCTCTTGGCTCCTATTTATTTGTTACCAGCAGCATATCTTTTTGTCTTGTCAGATTGGGCATTTTATGCACTTGAACTTTAACAATGTCAGCCGGATTCCTCCTCATACCCTGCATAAAATTGAGCTCCAGGGTAGAGTCCTATGCCAATCTGGACAGGACCATAGCAGAGACCAATAGCTTAGTCACAGTTCTCTAAGCCACACTGAAAGGGAGGTTGCACATACTGGTACAGCTGTCTAACCACATCCGTGTTTGCCTAACCTCAGCTGGAATGAGAGGCAGGCTCTATTAAACATCAGCATTTCTGCACCTTCATTTTACATATGGGAAAATGAAGCAGGGGAGAGAAAATGATTCACCCTGGAGTTTAGTCACTTGTTGAACTAATGCCACAATTATGTATTGAGTGCCAACTACAGCTCACCCCTGTTCTGGACATTGGGGATTCAGTAGTGTTACAGCACAGTCTCTGTCCTGAGGGAACTGTCAACCCAGTAGGGGAGGGAGATGAGTCAGTAGGAAATTAAAATACAGTGTGATAAGCATAAGCTCAGCATGGCCTGAGAGCTTATGAGGGAGAGGGGGAGATATGACTCAGTCTTGGAGAATAGAGAAATAGTTTCCAAAAGAAGGAACACCTGAATTGTGACCAGAAAGATGAGTTGATATTTGGATACTTTGAGGAGAATAACTACTGGCCATCTGATCAAGCTTGCCTTGAAGCATTTCATGGTCAACAAATAAATGACCATTAGGGTCCTATATGTTTCTAACACTGTGATAGAAAATTTAGGAGGCTACCAAAAATATATATTACTTTAAAAGAGTGCAACTTTGTCAGTGAAAACATATGAGTCAGTTAGCACAAAAGAATATGGACTCAAAGATTAAGATACATGTTATAACTTACATTGCTGTGTCAAAGTTTCATAGTCATTTGATAGCCTTCAATTGAAAGGTAGAAGCAAGTTAAAGTTCGACAAATAGGTGAGCAGTAAGGCTGAGAATTTCCAAGTTCTCCAGATATTAGTAATCTTACCTCAGGTTCTGGACAGATTCTATCCCCCAGAGTTAATTCTGAATACATTCATTCTTTCACTAATTCTTTTGAAACCATTAGTTTTTTCTTAAGCCCACTTTTATGGATTGAACTATGATGCAAAAAAGACAGATGGAAGCACTAATTCCCAATACTTGCAATTGTGGTCTTATTTTGGAACACGGTTTTTACAGATACAATCAGGTTAAGATGAAGTCATACTAAATTAGAGTAGACCCCAATCTAATATAATATAATTAGTATGTTTATTAGAAGAGAATCAGAAGGAGGATGGTGTGAAAACCCACAGGAAGAACATCCTGTGGACACTGGAAATAGAGACTAGAGTGACGTGTTGACCTGCCAAGGAATTGCCAACACCAAGGCCTGTGGCAATACCAGAATCTAAGAGAAAGGCGTGTGGCAAATTGTTCCATGGAGCCTCTAGAAAGAGCAGGACCCTAACCATCATCTTGAATTCAGACATCTAGCCTCCAGAGCTGTGAGACAATGTCTCTTGTTTTTAAGCTTATCTGGTTTGTGGCAATTCATTATGGCAGCCCAAGCAGACATACACAAATGAAGGAAGTGGCTCCTGAGTGGAATTTGGTACTTGTGAGAACTCTAAGTGAATAAGTCCCTTGAGATTGTTTGAAATACCTAGTGATATGGAAAGGTAAATGTTTAGCAGTGAGATAAAGTTGAGGACTACCCCAAGTGGTTATTGCAGATGACAAGCTTCTGAATGCAGAAATGAGGCCCTCCACAGCAGCAGACTAGACATAGCCACAGTAAGGCCAGAAATGGGACAGAACCACTGATGTAGTATTCTTTGGGGCTCTGACTCCTCCCTAGCAATATCATTTTCAATAAAAGACAGCAATATTTAGGATTAATTCATCGAGCAAACTCAATGAATATCAAAATTGCAGTAGTATTTTAATGCAGTTTTGATTAGTTCATCGGCCTTATGATGCCACATAGTTATTTTCTAGCATGATTTGAGAAAGAAAAATAAAGAGCTGGGGTGAGTAATATATATAAGATAATATTTTAAGTATTAAAAATAAAATGTTCTATTATTTTGATGTATATAGATTCTCGGACTTTTTTAAATGTCTACAAATTATAAGTAACTAGATGAGTGAAATAAGATGAAAAAGACCATCCACACAAGAGGAAATATTAATAAATATCTAGTAGAATATTCAGGTTTTTTTAGTGAAATTAAAAGTAAATCTTTGGAATTATTTTCAAATATTTGTGTGTGTGTATGTTCATATATGTATTTGTTCATATATGTGTGTGTATGTTCATATATGTTTGTGTATCTCCAAAAGTCAAAGAAGTACATATTTGTATTGATGGCCTTCACAAATATCCTGACAGCTTTATCTTACAAATATTTGTGGAATCTGACCACTTTCTGTAAATATCAAATCTACCACCACGATCTATGCCACTTTCATTTCTTACCTGCATTATTGCAACAAACACTTAACTACTTTTTCTTTTAACTCCAAAAAAGCCAATACAATACCCAGAGTAATTCTGTTAACCAATCTACACTATCTCTCTGATTATAATCCTCCAAAAGTACCCTTTCATCTAGGGTGAAAGAAGTCAAGTGTCCTTACAGTTCTTCAAGGATATGGCAAATGTGGACCCAGATGCCTGTCTGATCTCTTGTCCTAATACTCACTCCCACAGACCTTCTTCTCTTCCTCAAATTGAGACAGGCCATCATCCTGTACACGTTCCTGCGATGTCCTTGACATCTCCCACCCCTTCAGATCTTTGACCTCATCAAGGTCTCCCTGACAGTACTCCTTAAAAATCACTCTCTGCATTCCCCAATCCCTTTCTTTAATTTTTCTTCAATGTACTCATCTCCTAAAGTATATAACAATTTATTCATTTAATTTGTTTATTGCCTGTTTCTTTTTTTGTTTTGTTTAATTTTTTGATTTGTTCTAATTAGTTGTACATGACTGTAGATACAAGGTTCATGAAGGCTGGATTTTCCATCTGTTCTTTTTATTCCTGTATGATATTGCCTAAAATAGTACCTGGCATAATAGTCACTTAATAAATATTTCTTCAATGACAGGATAAGGATATTTGCCTTAGCACTATTTGAAATTGAAAACAAGCTACATGTTCAACAAAAGGAAAGGCTAAATGAATGATATAATAGAATATTACACACCTATTAAATTATTAACTATATTAAATGCATTGTCTGTGTAAATGTTTACAATCAAATAGTTCAAGAAGTTTAAAACAAACTTGTTTGCTTTAAGAGCAACTACATCAATCTGGAATAAGAAAAAGCAAAAATACTCTGTTAGGATAATGGAATTATAGTATATTTTAGGTTTTAAAATAAAATTTAATGTCTTTTTTAAAAAGTATAATTGAGCTATATTAGAATACTGAAAACAGAACCATAGTCACATTTTGAGCTATTTGGATTCATAGTTATTTTGTTATAGGTTAAATATTCCTCATGGGTTAAAATCTTGGTCCCCAGGAAAGTGTTATTCTATTGAGAGGTGCTGGAACTTTAAGGGTAGAGCCTTAAATTTGAATTATTGGAGATAGGCCCTTAAAGAGGATAGTAGAACCCTAGCCCCCTCTTTGCTTTACTTTTCATCCCAAACTAATTTTATTTTTACTTCAGTTTTCATATTTTTACTGATGCATTACAGTTGTATATAATGGTGGAACATGCTACATATTCATATGTGCACATGTCATAACAATGTAATTTGGCCAGTGTCATTCCCCAGCCTTTCCCCTTTCCCTCTCCTCCTCCCTTACCCTGGTCCATTTCCTCTACTCCACTGGTCTCCATTCAGTTTTCATGAGATCCCTGACCCCCACCGCCACCCCACTTTTATTTTCCTTTTTCATTTCTAGCTTCCACATCTGAGAGAAAACATATAACCTTTGACCACCTGAGTTTGGCTTCTTTCACTTAACATAATATTCTCAAGTCCCAGCCATCTTCCTACAGTTAATTTCATTCTATTTTTTATTCTTTTTATGGTTAAATAAAGCTCCATTGTGTATATAAAGTACATTTTCTTTATTCATTTGTTCATTGACAGAAATGTTCGGCTAGTTCTACTATGAATTGTGCTGCAATAAAAATGTATATGCATGTATCACTATAATATGATGACTTAAATTCTTTATGACAAATGCTGAGGAGGGGTATAGCTGGGTCAAACAGAAGTTCAATTCCCAAACTTTTTAGGTATCTACATACTGATTTTCTCCACATCCTCTCCAGCTTTTATTATTGTCTGTATTATTGAAATCTTAGCATAGATTTGATTTGCATTTCCCTAAAAATGTGAAATATTTTTTCACCTATTTCTTGGACATGTGCATTTCTTATTTTGAGAAGTGTCAGTTTAGGTCATTAGCCCATTTACTAACTGGAATATTTTTGTTGATGTTGAATTCTTTTAGTTCTTTATGTATTCTGAAATTAATCTTCTGTCCAAAGAGTAGTTAGCCATGTTTTGTTGTGTTTTATTCCCTTTATGTGGTTTCTTTCTTCACATTCTTTTTTTGTTTCATTTTTTTGGAGGGGCTGTTGCTGTTGCTGTTTTGTTTTCAATTTTTTGGTTTGGGGGGGTGCAGAAGATTAATTTGATAACATCTCATTTATTAACTCTTGACATTATTTCTTGAGCTTTATGGGGCCTAATGAGAAAGTTGTTGCCTGAGCCTGTATGTTGAAGTGTTGATCCAAAGTTTTCTTCTAGGAGTTACATAGTCTGGTCTAATTTCTTGGTCTTTGATCCACTCTGAGTTGACTTTTTTGCAAGGTAAGAGATAGGGTCTAGTTTCATTCTTCTACAGATGGATAACCAGTTTTCCCAGCACCATTTGTTTAAAATGTGTCATTTCTCCAGTGTATGGCTTTGGTACCTTTGTCAAGGATTAGATGGCTATGCATGTGAAGGTTTGTCCCTGTGTCTTCAATTCTGTATCATTGGTCTATGCATCTGTTTTTTTGCCAGTACCATGCAGCTTTTGTTACTATAGCTCTGTAGTATAATTTCAGCTCAGGTATTGTGATACCTCCAGCATTCTTTATTGGCTTAGAATTGTTTTGATTATTCTGGTGTTTTATTCTTCCAAGTGGATTTATCACTGTTTTCTCAAGTTCTAGGAAGAATGTCATTGGGATTTCAGTGGGGATTAAATTGAATCTGTATGCTACTTTTGGTAATATGGCCATTTTAACAATATTAATTCTGCCTCTCCACGAACATGGGAGATTTTTCCATCTTCCGTGTCTTCAATTTTTTTCAACGTTCATAGTTTTCAATGTAGAGGACTTTTACCTCCTTGGTTAAATGTATTACAATGTTTATTGTTGCTGTTACTGTTGTTTTGTTTTGAGGCTAATGTTTTCCTGATTTCTTTCACTATTGGTGTAAGCTATTAATTCTTATACATTGAGTTTATAACTACTACATTGCTGAATTTATTAGCTCTAATATTCTTCTAGTGGAGCTTTTTGGATCTTCTAAGTATAGGATCATATCATTTGCAAACTGAAAATTTAAGTTCTTCTTCCCTTTTATTGCTTTTATTTCCTTCCCTTCCTTAATGGCTGTGGCTAGAAGTACATAGTAGTACTATGTTGAAAAAGAGCGGTGAGAGTGGGCATCCTTATCTTGTTGCAGATTTTATAGGAAATTTTTTCAGTTTTTCGCTATTCGTTATGATGTTGGCTTTGGGTTGTTGCATATAGCCTTTATTATGTGAGATAGGTGTCATCTATCTCTAGTTTATTCAGCGTTTTGATCATGAATGTGTGCTAAATTTTGTTGAAGGCTTTCTTGCATCTATTTAGATGACTAAGTGATTTTTATCCTTAATTATATTTACATGATGAATTACATTTATTGATTTGCATATGGTAAGACTTTTTGGCATACCTGAGATAAAATCAACTTGGTCATGATATACAATCTTTTTAATATGTTGTTGAATATGACTTGCTAATATTTAATTGAGGTTTTTAACATCTAATTTCATCAGGGATATTGGTTTGTAGTCTTCTTTTCTTGATGTGTCCTTGCCTAGTTTGGGAATGCATGTGATACTGACTTGCTAGAATGAATTTGGAAGTGGTCCATTTCTTTCTATCATTAAATAATTTGAGGAGCATTGGCTTTAGTTATTTAAAGGTCTGATAGAATTCAGCTGAGAATTCATGTGGAAGTGGGATTTTTTTTGTTGGAAGGCTTTTTATTACTACTACTATCTCATTGCTAGTTATTGATCTGTTTAGTTTTTCTATGTCCTTTTGATTCAATTTTAGCAGTACTCATGCATCTACAAATGTATCCCTTTCTTCCAAGTTTTCCAATTTATTGTAGTATAACTTTTCAATATAGTCCTTAATGATCCCTCCACTGGATTTTTGTGAAATCTGTGGTAATTTTTTTCTTTATTCTTTTCATGTCTACTTTTATTAATTTTAGAATTTGAGTCTTTTGTTGTTGTTGTTGTTAGTTTGACCAAAGACTTATCAATTTTGTTTATCTTTTCAAAGAACCAACTCTTTGTTTCATTGATTTTTTTATTCTCAACTTTATTAATTTTGACTCAGATCTTAATTATTTCCTTCCTTTTATGGTTTTGGAATTGGTTTGCTCTTCTTTTTTAAGGACCTTGAGATGCATCACTAGGTTGTTTATTTGGGATCTTATTTTCCTATGTAGGCACTCATAACTCTAAACTTTCCTCTTACATCTGCCTTCATAGTCCCAGAGGTTCTGGAATATTATATCACTATCTCATCTGATTCTAAGATTTTTTTAAAATTTCTCCTCTAATGTCTTTTATCACCCATTTACCATTCAAAAGTATATTGTTCAATCTCCATGTGTATATATAGTTTCTGTGGGGTTTTTTGGTATGTGTTCTAACTTCATTCTATTATGATCCAATAAGATGCAAGGAATTAAATCAATTAGTTTGTATTTGCTAAGACTTTCTTTGTGGACTCTAATATGTTCTGTTTTGGAGAAGGTTCTGTGACCGGCTGAGAAGAAACTATATTCAGCTTTTGTTAGATAATGTATTCTATAGGTGTCTATTAAGTCCATTTGACTTAAAATATTTTTGAATCTTTATTAAGTTTATGTCTGGTTGACCTATTGGTGAGAGAAGTTTGTTGAAATAACCCATATTACTGTGCTGGAGTCAATCTGAGTCTTTAATTCAAGTAGTGTCTGTTCTACATAATTAGGTGCACCAACATTTGGGACATAAATAATTACTATCATTATATCTTCCTGTTGGATTATTTCTTTAACTAGTATACTTATTTTCTTTGTCTCTTCTGGTAATTTTGGTTTGAAATCTGTTTTGTCAAGTATGAGAGTATCTAATCCTGTCCTACTAGCATGTTTTATCATTACCCATCCTTTCACATTCCACTTGTGACTGTCTTTGCCTGTAAAGACAGTCTCTTGCAAACAACATGGAGTTGGGTCTTTCTTTTTAAACCATTCTGCTAGTCTATTCTTTTAATTGGAGAGCTGAGAACATTTGAATTCAATGTTATTATAGAGAGATGTTTATTAATTCTTGCCATTTTGATTTATTTCTAATATTTAATTTAGTTCTGTTTCTCATTTGCTTAACTACTCTTCAAATAACATTTGTCCACTTGTGAGTTCTCTGGCTTTTATTTCTTCTGTGTGAAATATTTAAGTATTTTCTATAGTGCCAGGTTAGTAGTCCTGATTCTTTTAGTTTCTGCTAACCTTGGTGGATTTTTGTTTCACTTTTGATTCTGAATGATAACTTTGATGGATATAGCAATTTTCATTGACATTTATTCTCTTTCAGGAACACATCATTCCAATCTTCCTGGATTTTAGAGTTTGTGCTGTGAAATCAGAAGTAATTCTGATTGACTTATCTCTGTGATTGAATATTTTTCTCTTAAGGCCTTGAAAATTCTATCTTTCTGTATGTCAAGCATTTTAATTATAATGTGTCATGGAGAGTATCTCTTTTTCCATTTTTTTTTTTTTTTCAATTTTCAAGTATCCTGCATCTGCATGTTCTGGATATCCATCTCATTGTCAAGGTTTGGAAATTTTTCTATCATTTTCCTAAAGAAGCTATTAATGCCATTAGCCTACATATCACAACACTCTTCTATTCCAAAGATTCTTAAACTTTAGTTTCTTAAAGTCATGTCAGAGTTCTTGCATATTCTTGACATGGTAACTTCTTTTCTTTTTTTTAATACTGTCTGAATGTTTAATGCTGACTACTTTGTCTTCCAGCTCTGAGATTCTTTCTTCAATATGACAGAGACTTTCAACTGAACATTTTATTTTATTTATGGTGTCTTTCATTTCCAAGATTTGTTTGATTCTTTTTTCAGTATTTCTGTCTCCTTATCAAATATCCCATTCGTATCCTGTATTGACTTCCTTAATTTGTTCAGTTGTTTTTCTGTTTTGCTGGAATTCATTGAATATCTTTATAATCATTTTTTTGAATTATTTATCTGATATTTCATATACTTTTGAGAGTCATTTGCTGAAAAATTATGAACTTTCAAATTATGCATTTGTTTTTCATATTTCTTGTATGCCTGTGTTGTGTTTTATGTATCTGTTGGCATGGCTTTCTCTTCCACTCTTATATGTGGGACATTTTAGGGCATAGCCTTATTTTGCCAATGTCCTAGGGTAATCTACATTGAGATAACTCAGAGGTATGGTATCTACGACCTTTGTGTTAATTCTGTTTTTACTGTAGAAGTGGGTTTTACCAGTGGAAACTATCTGTGTTCGGTCAGGTCATTATTTGGGTTTTTTCTGTTCTATTCTTTGTATTAAAGTACTGCTGAAATTCAAGTGTGATTAATTTGCATAAGAGCAAAGTATGCTATCTCCTGGTTGGGATTAGATCAGCAACAGAGTCTGTACCCTATAAATTTTAAGTGGTCTCTGTAGATTTCCAGCACCTCCCAGAAAATGGGGGAAACAATAGCAGCAACCAAAGCAAATAATATACAGCATTAACATCTATGATATCTTCAACATAATTACCCCAAAAGCAGGAATGGTAGGGTAGGGCAAAAAGAAAAAGCAATAAATAGCAATGAACTAGATATGGCATTAAAGTAAACTTCAGGTGTCAACTCTGCCACCCACAGTGTTAATAACTGCAATAAGACAAGTGGTAGAGACAGGAATAATATAAACCAAATAATTCTAAAAGATAGTAAGAATACAGCTCATTAAGAGAAAAGAAAACATGATATTTAGAATTTTCAAAATGTGAGCAGAGAGAAAGCAGAAGAGATGTAGCAAGTTATAGCTATAAAGAAGGAGAAAAAAATAAGAGAAAAGCAAAAGAGAGGAAAAGAGAAGAGAATTTGTTAGTGGGGTAAAAAAGGAGAGAAAGATTGGCTTATTTCACTTAGCATGATATTCTCCAATTCCATCCATTTATTTGCAAATGCCATAATATTATTCCTCTTTATGGCTGAATAACATTCCATTATGTATATATACTACAGTTTCTTTATCCATTCATCTGTTGAAGGGCATCTAGGTTGGTTCCACAATCTAGCTATTGTGAACTGAGCTGCGTTATGTGGCTGTGTTACTGTAGTAATGTTGTTGTGCATAACGTTGATGTGGCTGTGTTACTGTAGTATGCTGATTTTAAGTCCTTTGTGTATAAACCTGGAGTGGGATAACTGGGTCAAAAGGTAAGCCAATCCCCAAAAACCAAACACCAAATAAGCCCTGATAAGTGGAGAATGATATATAATGGGGGTGGGGGGTGGGGAGGGAGAGAAGAATGGGGAAACTTTAGATTATGTAGAAGGAAATGAGAGGGGGTGTATAAAAAATGGTGGAATGAGACAGACATCGTTACCCTATGTACATGTATGATTACACAAAAGCCATGAATCTACATCATGCACAATCATAGAAATGAAATGATGTACCCCATTTGTGTACAATGAATCAAAATGCAGTTTGTAAAACATTAAAAGATAAATAAATAAATATAATGCTAATAAATGGCCAACAACTGACAATTCAGATGAAAAATTTAAAGGTAGAATGATCATTAAAAAAAATAAAAAAGGAGAGAAAGAGAAACAAAAGGAGAACAAAATTAGTTAGAAAACCTTAATTCTAAAAACACAAGACATGGAAAAAAACTATCAGAAAAAATGCTAAAAATGAGGGGAAAAACACAAACACATATAAGTACGTTTATCCATGGAATAATTATCACATCAAGAACAACAAAAGAAAGAGAAAGAAGAGGAAAAATAATTCTTAATGAAATAATTTTCTCCACTGAGGTGGTCAAAGCTGTCAATGAGAATGGTCACTGCTTCTGTCCTACTGTCTTCTTGGGCTATATACCAAGAAAGAGGAAGGCCCAGGAGTTGAAAACCCCTTCCCCTTTTTATGTTGCTCACTGAGCTGCTGTAGATGCCTAAAACTTAGCTGGTTGAAACAGTTCTCAATTTTCCTTCTCATCAGAATAAGACAGGATGCGAGGGGATATTCTATTGATTTGAGTTTTGTCCAGATAGAACAGATTGATGCACTCTCAGGGTGAGGCTGCTGTGAAGTTCTAAGAGTGGTGTTCCAGTGTCTGGAACTTAGGTTTTATCAGGCCCCAGGGATTTTGTTTTTTGGCATCTGCTCTGGAGAGATTAGATCGACACACTCTAAGGTCAGGCAGATGCTGATTTCTGAGAGGAGTCTGGATTTCAGGAGTCTCCCAAGAATCCCACATGAGAGGCAGGACAGCCAACCCTCCACAGATCTCACATGCTCCATTGCCCACAAATACAACCTTCCCAGGCCTGGTTCCTAAATACAGTCCTGCCTGTCTGTTCAGTTTCTCAACCTTCTTCAGCTGGTTATGTGAATCCCCACACTGAAAGGGAAAGTGAATCGTACTTCCCTCTATATTTCTAACTTGATCTTCCTGGGTACAATCTTCTCTGTGCCTACTTTACTCACATTCTACGAAGTACACCCTCGGTCTCATGGAGTGTGCTCCCCAGAGCAGTATGTCAATATTTGCCATGATCCCTCAGGTTCCCATAGCAGCAAGCTAAAACATGGCCTCCTCAAGATGATGGTTCTAGCTTCAGTGCTCGGCTTTCCACTTGGGAAACACTGAGCCATTTTTAAACACCAGTTCACTGTGCAGCCTCTGGATCAGTTATGTTTAGGTTTATCTTATGATGTGCAGGTTTTTCTATGCCAAATTTTTCCCATGTGTTTCTCTCTCTTGGTATTATCCCTCCCCTTGCCGTGAACCGGCACTGCTGCTGGCACAACCAATTTGACTCCAACATAACTCTTCCTCTTTGCTCCATGCATGCAAATTTCTGAGTCTCCAAGAGACTCTGACTGTCTGATACTAATTTCAATGAATTCCCTCCTTCACCCACCTCACTGAGAAGCTGTACTCCTGCTGCTTGATTCTCAAGCTGTAGAACTGGAAATGCAGGCTTCCTTTAATCTTCCTCCATCTTGAATTTGCTCCTCTTCACACTTGTTCCTTTGTAGTTCATGATGGAATGAGTTATTTGTTCCAAAATGTACCCTTGTCATAAATGCTGCCACAAATCCAAAAGCAGTATGGCCAACTGATCATGGACTGAAACTTCCAAAACTGAGTCAAAATAAACCTTTTTTCTCTATACTTCGACTAACTCAATATGTCACCTAGTGCAAAACTGATTATCATGCACTTGGTTGAGTTTTAAATATCTAACTTTATTCTGATGATTAAAACTAATAGTATTAATTTTGAGAGCAGAAAATGTCATTGACTTATTCTTAATACATTACAAAGTAGTTGCAAGGTAATAACTAAACTATTACAAAGTTTAAATTTACTCTGAAAATTATGAATATAGTTTCTCTGTTGGTTCAAAAGTAGGGAAATGTCATTATGTTAACTAACATATTCCCTGAATTTAAATGGGTTTGGGGTAATTTAAGACTTCACAATATCTAGATATACAACCATATGTAATCAGCCTGGATATCAACAGGGAAACCCAGGGTTTTAGAAGAAACTGTTTTTAAGAAAAAAAAAAATTATGGAGAAAGAATGATACATTCCCAGTAAAAGGTATGTCTAAAATTTAGGTGAAGTTATTTTCCAGCTTTGCTGAAGTTACACTCATATCATTAGCCTTCTGTAAGTCTATGATCCTCAACAATCTTAGATTAGTAGTACTCTGAAGAACCCAAGTTCATCCCTGGAGAGCATATTAGGGATTACAGAAAATAGCTACAGAAACCAGGAAGGACAGATGAGCTCGCTGCTATATATACCACTGTGCACCTGACACAGATGACCCTTGGAAGGATAAGAGGTAGAGACATGTTGAGTCTGGAAGCCTCATGGGTGAACATTATGCAGGTAGGGGACACTTATGTTATACGGAGTTCCTTTCCTATCCACAAGGTATTTTCCTGTCCAGCTATGTTTTACAAAAATTAGAATAGTATAGTGGCACTCATTTTTTATATACATATATAATAAGTAATAATATAAATAACTGGAAGAATGCACAAAAAGAGAAGAAAAGATAAGGAAATGAAGAAAGGAAAAATAAAGAGGAAAGGAAGAAATATTTTCCTTGAATATGAAAATGGGGGAAAAATAACTACAATATTTGGAATTCAATATAATAAAAGAATCTACGTCATGCACAACCATAGCAACGAAATGATGTACCCCATTTGTGGACGATGTATCAAAATGCAGTCTGTTAAAAATAAAATAAATAAATAAGAATCAAGAAGAGGAAAGATATGGAACATGTGTGTCGGGGGAAAGAAAACAGTCAAATAATTTCTTCATTTTGCTTCTGTACTCAGCCAACAAAATCTACTCCTCACCCTGCTGATACGGAGCTCTGAACCCCTGGTTCTAATGCTGCCTGATTCAACAACTATCTTTGTTCAGATAAACTCTGCTATATGTAATTTGTCTAAAGTTTTTCTTATAACTTATACTGTATAACAAAACATTACTTCATATTCCAAGAAGCATATTAAATCCTGAGGCAAATATAAAAGAATTCATCAACCCTTTTAGAAAAGAGGTATTATTATTATTATTCTGAAAAGCTAATCAATATTTAAAAGGATACAGCCTAAAGATGTTACATCTATGATGGAAATTAGAAGACTTATCCTGAGAAGAATTGTGGAGATTGTTTGCTCTTGTTATAAATGTACTTAGGAGTACTGACTTGTACTTTAAAATGTCTAAGATAATAAATTTTACGTTATGTATATTTTACTCCAATTGTAAAAAAAAAATAAATAAGTAACAGACATATTAGAAAATTCAGTGGAACGATAGCAGTTCAGAGAACAGCAATTGGTTATATTATAATAAATCTGATATAAATTTAAATTTCAAAACCTAAGTACCTATCCTAAAGCAATGATATTACATTTGTAAATACCTTAAAATTAGGTAATGTGGGAAATTGTGAATGTAATAAGATAGTTGCCTAGGAGATCAAATTCTGTAAAATAAAACACAGCCTGCATCTAGAAGACATTAACTTCCAGGTTGATAAATAAACATTCACAAGACTCTATACCTTAAAATTCTTGCTTTTTGCTGTTTGTCTCTAGATTTAAATGCTGGAAATTTTATGCATGCATATTTTGTACTATGCTATCTATTCCCAGATCCTGTATCTCCTCTCTCTTAACCTGTAACTTCTTCTCTCCTACTGCTCTTTCTGAGAACCCAGGTAGGTAGTTACCACTTTTTGTCATAAGTTTGTTGGGTTTCAGTTTAGCTTCAATAATGTTTAAGGAAACATCGCTGCTCAAATACTTATGTTGGCTTAAAATGCCTCAGCAACTAGCCTAAGAAAAAATTATATACTGATCTTTAGAGGAAATCAGTGTATTGTGTGGTAAAAAAAAAAAAAAGAAAAGAAAAGAAAAGAAAGTTTCTATCATAGAATCATAGAGCCCCTCTAGGAAAATGGAGGCCTTGATACTACTACCTATATGTACAAACATGAAAACATTAAGTATGAATGTGACAGAATTTCACAGGGTGGAGTGAAGGAGCATGTGTGACCAAGTTAGACAGAGAAGAATCAAGTGTCAGCCTTTTCCCTTTGTCCCTGGAGGAGGCTAACTAGTCCTCCTAAATAGTCCAAGGGGCACTAATGGAAGCACCAACACAGTTACAGGGTAGGGCTGACCACCACCATGGTGATGGTTAAGGAGCGGAGGCTTTCACTATTTGTTGATTTTGAAGCAACAGAAACAATTAAATTACGAGTACTTACAGCCATCCGCTTACATACCCCCATTTCCAGTTTTCTAAGGAAAATAGCATCATGAGTATGTCTTCTATGTCTGGGGTGACTGATGCAAATAGGAAAAGCAAACCATGCCCTGGTCACTCCACAGATGGCCACTAAAAGTCTGAGGAGGGGGACTGCTAACTACTTTGGACCTGAGAGTGAAAAGTATCAGACAAGTAAAAAGTCTAGGGTCACCAGGTCTTTTGGTTTGTCAAAGCAACTGAGAAATCTCAATTTTAACATGAAATAGACTGACTTTCAAATATTGGCAACTAATGCAAATTTTTCAACACAGTATGAAGGTCAGACTCCAAATGCCCCTGGTTATTCTCAGACTGTAGGTCATCTAGTTGTGACCTCAGCTTAACCAGAGGCTGAGCTGAGGGAGGTGGGGCTAGGAGAGAGGGCAGGAGGGATACGAAAAACAGAGATTTCAGATTGCTGTTAAATGGAGTGGGAATTTGGAAAGAAAGAGATGCTGAAGGGGAAGATTAAGGATTGTTTTCTGTGTGAAGGGTGATGAAACTTCTTTGGTAAATCAAACACCTTTAGTGTTTGAAAATTGGATTTGTATATTTTTAATGCAATAACATAATACTGATTTTAAAGTAAGAGGGAAATAGCCTAGTCATGTGGATGTTCATGTTTACAAATGGTAAATATTCACAGTTGGGTTTTTATGAAAAGTTCATATTGGATTTCATGTCACAGTTTGTGATAAAACCATAGCTCTCAGGGAATTAGGAAGGACATCACAAGAACTATTCAAATACAGTATAAAAATGCAATACCTTGCCAGAATGTTACTATTTCTAGTGATAAGATGAACCCAATATAGAGGCTAAGTACTAAAAGGTAGACTGAAATGCTTCCACAGTAGCTATGAAGGCCACACTCCAAACACCCCAATCTCCAGACGCAGATGGACATGTGCTCACATGTACTTGCTTGCTGTATAATGGATGCTATGAGCTGAATTGTTTACCACCACTCCCCAATTCTGTGTTAAAGCCCTGATTCCTAAAGTGAAGGTATTTGGGAGATTATTAGTTTAAAAGAGGTCATGGGTATGGTGTTCTTATGAATAGATTGTGTCCTTATCAAATGAGACACAAGAGATCTTTTCCTTTTTCTTTCCCTGTCAGATGAAGACATCTGCAATTCAGAAGGAGGGGTATCACCAGAACCTAACCATGTTGATGCCTGGTCTTAGACTTCTAAAACTGGGAGAAATAAATGCTTGTTGTTTTAGTCATCCAACCTACGATATTTTATTACAGTAGCCCTAACTCATACATAACAATACTGCAAATTTGGCACACATCACTAGGAAACTATTTATAAAAGATTCTTCCATTAAGTCTTCAATCTCATCTATACAAAGGGCAGAAATCTACCTTATCTAATCAACCTACTAAAGTAAATTTAAAAACAAGTCCTTAAATAGAATGTCATCATGAAACACTCTGCCATGGAGAGTATTGACTCCCAAATTAGTTTGTTGAAATCTAATATTCAATGTGATGATATTTGGAGGTGAGGCTTTGTGGGGATAACTAGTCACAGGAGTTGAGGTCTCATGAATAGTAATGACATTAGGAAAAGTCCAGGAAACTAGCTCTCCTTGCACTGTGGCATGTGAGGATGCAAGGTCAAGATGGCATCTGCAAATCAGAAGATTGCCTTACCCAGGCACTGCAGCTGCTAGCATCTTGAACTTGGACTTCTTGGTCTCCAAAACTGGGAAAGGTAAGTTGTTTCAGCCAGTCAGTCAATGGTATTCTATTACAGCAACCTGAGCTGCCCAAAAGATAGCCTTCACCTTGAACACTCTTATTTTACTTATTTAAATGCAGTTTTTAAATTTAATTCTAAATATCATATCTCTATAGCACTATAAACATCATTTGTAAAATCTGTGTGCCATCTTACCTTAAAATGAGAGATTATAATTTCTTTTTAAAGAAAGCAGTCTTGAAGTCAGCCAGGCCAAGTATTGCATCAGTTACTAATTCTATGGTAGCTTATTTAACCAATCCAAGAAAGGAATTCCAGCTCTCTGAAATAACTACTATGATAGGATTGTTAAAAATATTAAAATAAGATTTTAACATATTTAACACAGTGGAAACCATAAAATTTATTTCACCATTTCCTCCTAAAAATGAAGCTATGCTTAAATCTAACTAAAGTGATTTTTAGAATTATCCTTAAAACAGTTTTGAGGGGCTGTTTTCCCTAAGGCAACTGATTATTCAAGAAGAGGCATCTAAAGGTCAAGGAAGTTTATCAGAACTTCCATCAGGACTAAAGGACAAGCGTCAAAATAATAGTTGGATTCCAAGGCCACCCAAGTTGAGGTCTCTTAAAACCTGTAAGCTTCAAGTGAGAACTGTGAAAAATTATGCACTAAGAGAAAGGATCAACCAAAAGTATGTCAGTAACTGAAGTTTAACTAAAGCCCAATTTTGAATTAATCCAAGCCTTGAAACCTGAATAAGGAAATCTTAGCTCTTTATCAAATCAGATGACCAGATAAACTAAGCAAACAAAAAAGTATGTTTTCTCTGGAGGAAAATATTGTTATTTAGACTGCAAGTTTTTCTACAATTTGTCACATGAAACATACAACAGTGAATGAAAACTAATCATGCATCTGAAGAATAAAAATAATATGAAAGAAAATAAAAACACACAATAGACTTGAAAAAGTTACTTGGAAACATTTCGACCCTTTATGGTTGTGCTTTTAAGCAGAACTGCTTCAAGGCTTGTGACCTGGTCAGTCACTCAGGGCCCACAGCTAGAGAGGGTGCACACTTGGGTTAGTAGTCTACTACTAAGTACGACCAACTTGAATGCCTAACAGTTTTGAAAATGGGCTTGGTGTTTCCATTTCTCCTTGGGTCCCTTCAGTGATGTGACTGGGTCTGCTTCCAAGAATCATTAGACGATACCAGAGCAATGTTTAGAGCTAAGTATTCTCCATTAGTGAGGCAAGACCCTGGTAAGTATTCTACCCAATCCTCCAGAGGAATCATATTTTTCAGTTGAACTGGAGTGAGGAGGCAATGTTCCCAGTCCTTTGGGAGTACCAGGTATTGTTCCCTCTCAGTATGCTTGAAGTGGTTCTTCCTCCTAACTCAGTTCTTCACGTGCACATATTGATCTGTATCTTCTGCATGCTCAAGGGGGAACTCAGATTTCCCGAATTGTCTCTGTGCAGTTGTCTCCTCTCCAGAGCTCTCCCTTGAAAACTCAATCTTCCTAGGACCTCTTTCCCTGCATGTTGGCCAACCTCACTTATTTCTCATCAGATCCATTGTCGGATGCCTTACGGCTTTATAAAACAGCTATTATATACCCTCTCCAATTTGGTGGTTGTTATTAGTATTGCAGATGGAATGACTTGCCCAACCTGTGGTTTCATCTGACTTTGAAGTAGAAGACTAACAGCACTTTTCTGTAACAATTCCAAAGTTGAAACATTCCCAATATTAACCAACAGGAAAGTAGACATGTAAATTATGGTGTGTTTGTGTGATAAAATGCTATTACAGAAATAAAAAGAAACAAAGCCTAGCCACATTCAGCAGCAAGGATAAATTTCACTATGTTGAACAGAAGAAACAAAACAAAACATAATGCAATAACACATGCTATATGACTCAAAACAATAGACAAAACAGAATGACTGTGTTGGATTCAGAGTGATGATTATCTTTGAAAGGAAGGGAGGGAGGGCCATGACCTGAGCAGTCATGAAGAACGGCTCTATGCTTTTGACCATGCTTGTGTTCTTGACATAGGTGGTAGTTAGGCACTGACCTCTTCATGATAGTTACTGAATGGTGGGTTTCCTTTACTGTATTCCTTGTTAGTTATAATATAGATGATATTAAAAATAATAACAGATAGTAAAAGGAAATACATATAACAAATAACATATCATCACAGAACTCAGCATTCTGACAAGCACCCTTAGAAAAATATTTTTGTCAAGAGGCATGTAATGTCTTTGCTGGAAATATTCTAATATTCCTGAGATGCAGCTATCTGCTGCTTCTTAAAGTAGGGCAGTTTTTTACATTGGTATGTATTGTCATTTTACATGTTATATGTCAAGAACCTCTTGGCTGGGAGTCACATTTCATCAAATTGTTGCTTTATCTATGGAGATTTTTAAGCGTATATTTTTACAATATTTTCCAGTAACATATTTAGCAAATGACTAATACTTTAAGTTCTAGATCTTTGATAGGTTGCTTGACGTACTCTTTGAAGCACGTGGGCACTGCTAAGAATGACATTTTCTAGCGAATTCTACTCAAATGCCCAGATTCATCCTCATCTGGAGCTTATGTGGCAGAGCTGGTGGCTAATAGAAAACATCAGCTCTGATTTTATTTGGTTATCAAATCATATGTGATAATGTCAGAAACAGTAAGTTTTTTTTTTTTAAGGTGTTTGTGCTGACTTCAAAGTAAACCTGAACAAGTGAAATAGAGATGAAGAACAAGAAATTCTAAATTTTTACCCATCATGGGTTTTGATATTATCAATTTGCCTTTGTTGACTTAAGATGCACGCACGCGCATGCACACACACACACACACACACACACAAAGAGTTTTCTTTCAATACCCTCAGTATATAGAAAATCAGGACAAATCTTACACTAGCAAACTCATTACAGTACCTATCTTATTTTTGAACTAGATAAGCCAAGATATTTATATTTAGATTTTGTTGGAGGGTCTCAAAAAGATAATGTGCAATCTACATTTTTTCCTCACTACCCATACAGATACAGGGGCTGAAGTTGACCATAGAAGCTCAGAATTGTGCTCTTCACCCCACCGATTGCTAGCTGTGTCATCTAAAGTAAATTTATAGTTGAATTTAATGATTTCTCTTCCTATTTGTGAAATGAGAACTATTTCACTGGACAGTTATGAATATAAAATAAAATGATGGGAAGAATTTCTATGCCTAAAATCATTTGACTACCACCTATACAAAGAACCCCTGCCAGTCATTCCACAGATGTGGAAACTGAGACTGAGAAAAATAAGTGACCTATCCAAGGTCACAATTAAATCCCTTGCATATGGAATTCCCTTTCAGTGAGTAAACTAACCCTTCCCTGATATCCCTGATATCCGTGGCCAATGCTGCCAGGACCTCAGCCATTGGGTTCAGTCATCAAGGTATTCTGGGTGGTGGGCATGGAGGAGGCTTTCTGATGAGAAAGCAGAGGTCATGGCACCCATTAAAATCCAATAATGGAGTTATATCAATGCAGGCAAATGTGATGATTTTTCATTGGAGTTCTCATAGCCTTTAATCCCAATTGTTTTAATAAAAAGAAAGATTTTCTCAGCTGGACTGTAGCACACAATATACGAATTGATTGATTTGATTCCTCAGAAATAACATATAACATGATTTTTGTGAACAGATGGAACTTCTTGTCAGCTTCAGAATCCCTATCAGGGATCAGGTCAACCTGAAGTTCTGCTCTAACTCTCCATCCTGTGATTTTTCTTGAAGGAACTCACATAATCTTTCCCCAGCCTGCTTTCCCCTAATTTCATAGATGGCAAATATCTTGCAGTAACACACTCAAACAGGGAGAGAGGACCATTGTGTGAAATAAAAATTTAACTGCTATGAGTTGGAAAAAAATCTATTTGGATTATAAAAGATTTCATTGAGCAAATAATTCTATAATATGGATAATAGGAAGTTAAAAAAATAAAGGTATCAAAAGAGAGTCTCTAATTTCATAGTATATATAATCCCATTGTAGAGACAATATGTATGTCCATAAAATACCCATAATAGGCATTTAATAATTAAAACCAAAATCACTTAGAATAGGAACTTAAGAAATTCTGGGAAATGGTACCAGCATTTGATTTTCAGTAATAGGAAAGATGTCCACGGTGAAAAGGAGAGAAGAAACACACTAAAGGAACACTGCCAGCAAAGGCTGGGAAGCTAAAGTCCCATGTACTTCCCCAGGCTGTCAGGGGAGTTGGAGAGAAGACCGGGAAACTAAATTCTTCCGGTGAGCAATCAGACAATCTCCAGGTAATGGAAAATGATTGAAAGTCTTACAACCACATCATAGACATGTATCCGTGACCTAAGCTCCCCACACGCACCATTCCAAAATTGCTCTTTCTAACAAAAAGTCCTTTCTATTATGATTCTGATACTAACTAAATTGTGTTCAAGATGGTGATGGATATATGATCCTTTAACACCAAATCAGGAAGTAGAGTCATAAGACAGATGGTCGATCTCCCTGTTCCCAGACTCATTAAACCTTCCATATGCTCTCTGCAAAAACAGAAGATACACACCCATGAAGCCTGTTGCTCTGAGTAAGTGTTGATCCCTTAATATACCTGAAGGACATGCCATCTGAATGGCTTGGAACATGTTTCATTCTTGGTGAAGTAGGAACATTTCCTGGTGCCTGTCCAGGTGAGCCAGCAATATCCCCAATTGTTCTGCATTTTAAACGGTGAAGACAGAGCATTTCTTCCAGGAATTCTTGAATGCAAACCAAGTTTATGATTGTCATCATTTAGGAACAGGAATTTCTAAATACAGAAGCCTTACCTTAAAATATCAAAACCATTTTAGGGCAATCAAAATAAACTTGCTTTTTCTTTTTCTGAAGAACATATTAGGGGATATAGCTGGGGATATAGCTCAGTTGGTAGAGCGTTTGCCTTGCATGCACAAGGCCCTGGGTTCAATTCCCAGCACCACAAAAAAAATAACATATATGTGTGTGTGTGTGTGTGTGTGTGTGTGTGTGTGTTACATGTTTACAGAAAAATAACAAAAGTAAGAATTTTTCTCTGCCTCTTTCTCTTTTTCACTCTCTCTCAAAATAAAATACTCAGTGAAAAACTGCCTAAGGCACAGTAATTGAAAATTTATTTGAATCAGAAAATGCAATTTAAAATTAAATCTATGCAGGTATTGACAACCTCAAAAACATTTGAAAATTTCAAGACAAATGGAAGCCTTCATTATCATTAGCATCATCCTTATTATTGCCTTCAATAAGCTATTTTTAGCTTAATAAGCAGGTCTCAGTGGTGGTATTTTGATTTGAAGCATTTCTTAAAATACATATTTTTTTTAAAAATCACCTAAGATGAGGGTTTTAAGACTATGCAGTTAATCATTTTAGCACATATATTCATGGCAGGGAGGGGAGAACATGGTGAAAAAGGAAGCATTTATCTGCTTGATTAAAGATTTTATGGATCCAGATGCAGGCCTAAATTTCCTAAGGGACAGCTTTCGGCTACTGACTGCATTTTTCTCTGCCCATCTGATATCTCCAAATTATAGGCCAATTGATGCTGTTTTAGGAACAAAGCAATACTTAATACATATATTTTTAATTATTAATTAGGAAACTGCAGCATCACAAGAAAAACTTACATTCAAGTAATTGCCTATATTCCAAACAAAATAGCTGGAAGCAGTTTGATTCTCCCAAGACCACAACTTCCTGTGTCAGCCCAAACCACTAGCGTTCATGCTTTCCTGAAGTCAATCACCAACCACAATGCAGACGCCTAAAAAGTGGGGATGGCTATTTTACTGGGGGCCAAGACCTTGGTTCATATGCTGCAATTGGTTTTAATGGGCTTTAAAGTCATTTTCTCTAGGACACCTCAGAGACATTAAACTAGATAATAGTGACAGCTGGAAGCCAATTTTTAGAAATTTCAAGGCACAAGTGAAGGAAAATTAAAGAAAAAAATTGATGTGAAGAAGCTTAGAAATTACTCCATAGGTATGAGCTCTAGATGGAGTTAGAAGAAACAACATTACCCAGCATAATACTGATCGGAATTTTCCCAGAGAAAACGAATCTATATGCACTCTATATAATTTGCTGAATTATTTGTAAGTATACAAATTGAATTGTTTTGTATATTGTATATATTTCCATAAACATCAATGAGGTATGTAGAATTTTAAGCTCTTTCCCAAGATTCCTGCCTTCTAGAATATGCACCCTTTATAACCCTCTCCCCTTAGGTTGGGTGAGGTGATCATGATGGATGCCACTCTTGTACTAATGCTATAACATATGGCAAAGGTGACGAAATTGTGCAGATTGTTTCCAAACTAATTCGAGTTAATCAAAAGAGTGATTATCCTTGGTAGGCCCGAATTAACCAAGAGAACCCTTTACCTGCATTTCCTAAAAGGGAAATTCAAAGAGAAAAAAATCCCTCGCTGCCTTTGAAGTAATATATTGCATGTGGTAGGGGTCAGCCAGAAGTATCCAGTGGGTGAAAATGGCCCCAAGTTGACACCCTGCAGGAAAGCAGGGTCCTCTACTGCAACCCCAAGGAAATAAATTGTCCTGCAACTCCAAGGAAATGAATTCTTTCAGCAACTAGTGGGTTGGGAAGAGGACTGAGAGCTCCAGGTTGACAGGCAGCCTGAGTGACACCTTAATTTCAAACTCACAGCCCCTCAAGGAGAGAACCTAGCTATACCAATATCCACACCTCTGATCTACAGAAGTTTAGATGTTACTTTAAGCTGCAGAGTCTGTGGTTGTTATTTAGCACAGAAAAGTAACACAGTGGAAGTGTATTGGATAACTACTATTTTTACCCCTTCCCTATCTGGTATCACTTTTTCTTTTTTTTTTACTTATTCTAGAAATATCTTATTTTTTTGAGCAACCTAGTCCTTGCAAACTTCAACCATGTACTTCTTTTATGTAGCGTTATTCATAGGTTCTCTTCCCACTGACTCCAGGAATGAGCTTATGACTATCCAACTCAATCACAGTGACCTGCCATGCTGAGAAGTCCAGGTACAAGCACGTGACTCACACAAGAACAAGAGAATCCCTCTGCAGGATGGCACTTACACCAGCCACTAAGATAACATGAAACCAACAAGTGGAGAGATGCAGAGGAAAAGCATGGGAGGAAAAAGGGAGCCCATCAGCAATCGAATTGCCCATTCTCCCCTTGGAGCCAAACTTGTCCCCACACAATTTTCCCCATTACTGTGCTTCCATAGTTAAATTGTATTGGTTTTAGTAGCCAAGATTACTGCGTAGGGTTTTTGTACCAGAGTGCTGATTCATTACATCTCACTTTTTCACCCCAAATTTTCTAACGTGACATCCATCATTTATTGTCTTGCTAAACAAATTTAATCTAGAGAAAGTAAATCTTTGTAGCCAAAATTTAATAATATGCTATGATGTCTTGAGAGTAGAAATGGCAGTCAAATCTTAAATGAAAGAATTGAGACACTGACAGGTATTCAAGAGGGATTTTTTTTTTTTTCTCCACATAGACTTTTTTTTTTAAGAAAATCATTGCTCTGAGTAAAAATTTAAAATTTCTCAAATTTATACTGTCATAATGTCCCAGTATGGAAAACTTCACTGTTCCTTCTGGAATGGAGGTCAATATAGGAAAGGACAACCAAGGTAGAGACTCCATTTAGGCAACTCCCAACGAAAAAAATGTTATGAAATCATTTCAGGATAGTGTGCTGAGTCCTTGTGACAGTCTGCATTTGAGAATTCCTTGACACTCTGGAATTTAGCACTTCTAGTTTAGCTAGCTTATCTGCTGCACATATTTATCTATAATCTTAGCTCTAAATCTGCATTTTAACAGTAAAGCTAGGCTGCTCAGTTTGTGATGGTTTCACTGGAGTTCTGGGAAGCCCCAGAAACTGTTAGGACACAAGTGTTCTTTATGCACAGCTAAGGCAAACAGAGAAGTCCTACTTTGATGCAAAGGCAGATTAGCTACTGCATTCCATTTCAACTCAGTGATACAATTGCACATTTTAATAATATACTTCTTCCCATCTCTGTCCCCTAACCCCTTCACTAAAATTTAGAAAGTAAATTATGCTTTTCTCCTGTGGACTCACAGGAATAGGTTATAGAAATTAAGAACTATGAATGATTTTCCCTATCAAAAATAAAGTGAGTGGACTATTATCACTTCCTCCAAACCTTCCTGCATAAGGTCCAACTGAAAGGGTATCATCCCAAATTCAGATGCTGGTCTCCAGGCAGCCAGTAGTGATTTGTTCTATTTAAGTGGCAAAAAGTGTTGATCTAAGTGGAGAGAACAATATTATGACTAAACACAATCATTCAATTTAATAATTATTCATTAAAGGAAAATTGTTAACTAAGTAATTGAGGAAATGAAAAAGCATGAAATATGGTCTTGCCTCCAAACATAATATAATTAGGATGCAGGGGAAACCTAATACAAAATTCCTAAGGAACAATGAAAACATATATAATTAGCTTCAAAGAAGAGCTATACTTAATATTCTTGAATGAATATTAGCAATATATATTTCATAATTTTTTAATTCTTCTAGTTTTCAGTGTATTGATCTATAAGATGTGGACAATTGCCTGCCCAAAGTGAGGATTAAATAGGATCAGGTAGAAAAATCAGATACTCATTACATAGTACTATTATTGCTCTTTACTTTTTAAATATAATATACTGTTGTACTATTCCCCCCAAGCAAAGCAACTGCATATGAAAGATCTAGATCTGTTAAATTATTGCTCAGTAATATAAAATAGCAGCCTGGCAGTGAATACTGATAGAAATAAGACACAAACTCAGGAGCTGAAATGAAGTTGAGACATTTCCTCCGAAAGAAACTCAAAAAGGAGTGTAAGTTGATTCCTGTTTCAGGACTGAAATAACCTGAAAGAAGCCAAATAATTAATCAGAAACAGACTAACCAGAAAATGTTTAAAACAAGTCTCATGTTGCATAAATACATCTTGTAAAGAAAATCCAAACAACAAGAATGAGAAAAAAGACCCATATGCACGTGAGACTTGGGAGAAGGGCCTACCTGAATTTCAGTCCTGGCAAACAGCAAACCAGTAGGTACAGCCGGTCGTCACTTGATCTCCTGAATTCCCCCAAAGAAACACAGGAACTAAGAAAACAGTGTGCTTTCAAGCAAGGTGTTAGAAGAAACAGCCCAGTGTACCTTCTGAAGGAATTGCTAAACCTAAGACAGTGCTTTATAAAAATCCTGGCACCATCACTAAAGGAAGACAAGATGGCAGGGGTGATGTTTACATCAGTCACTGAGGAGATTAAGCCAGCTTTTGATGTATGCATGCAAAGATGCATATGCTAGAAGAAACTGGAAGTTAAACAAGAGGTCACCATTGAATTCCAATCATTATTTTATGTGCAGAGAAGCAGAATTCTGTCAGATGGGTGTTTATGTGATATGTCCTGTCATTTCAGGAGGTTTGTCTTTGTGAGATTTTGTTATATTTGCAAGATTTATTTTTAACAATGGTGGTTCTTACCCCATCTGAACTACAAATCGAAGGTACAGACTGAAACTATGAATTTTCCTCGTTATCCTTATAGAATGAAATTAGAACCCTTGACTGAAACAACTGGAAAGATACAGATCCATCATTACTAGACATTATGTTTGCATACAACAAGGTTTTGGAAATATGAATCTGCTGGCATTACATGATATAATTACTTAATTCAGGAGAATTCAGCATTATTTACTTATTTCTTTCCATGAAAGTAACCAAAAAATAAAAATAAGAAAGTTTGAAAAAGAAATTAAATAGTGCAGGTATCCTACCAACTACCACATCTAGCAGGTACATACTACACCCTAGAATCAGTGTGACAGAGGAAATTATATATATATAATTATATAATTATAGACATATATAATCTTCTGTTATCTTAGTCTTTTTCATTTCCAACACTCTATATGCATGTGTACTTTACTAAATTAAATGTGATTTAAATATTTAAAGATATATATACATACACACACACAAACATACATACTATTTTAACTCATCATAACTTAAACACAGTCACTTATTCCCACTAAAAAGGAACATCACTGTATACATTATATATTTATAGGTGCAAGGGACTGCCACAGGGTTGTATATTTTTTAAAGCATCTCTTCTGTATTCTATGAACATCTATAAGGTTTTTCAAGTTTAATTTTGATTCCATGCAGTTGTAACCTTACCCACAGCAGTATCTAACCTCTACCACCGAGGCTTCCACTATGCTTCTTAGTATATGTGGGAGATAAGTTTTCTCCAAGAGCAGAGACAGCTCAATTCTGATTCTTTTTGTAATCAGAGATGAAGTATCTCAAGAATCTGGAGGGTCCTGATGGGACAGAAGTAACAAGAATTCCAATATCAGTTTTTGGTAAAATATTGTTTAAAAGAATGAAAAGTGTTTGATCAAAAGTTTTCAAAGAATACTCAGATAATTGTTAAAATCAGATAAATAGGTGAGGAGAAAAGGCAGCTTTTAATAAGATTGACAGGTCAGAAAGATGCAGGTATAAAAAATGTAGGCCCTGCCTCAGAGAAACTTAAGGAGAGTAAAGAAAGTCAAGAAAGAGTCAGTAGTGAAAGAGGTTGAACAACTGTGAAAACAGGACAGAAAAAAGGGGGACCAAATCAGAGTAATTCACGAGGGTCCAAGTGACCCAAGTGAAGGAAATCATCCATGAAAATGTCTGCAAAAGAAAACCATGAGAAGAGCTGCTCAGGGGGTCAGAAGGCTGATCACACAGAGGACTAGGGCCAGTATTATCGGGGGAAGAGGTTGTAGAAGCCCAGACCTTCCTTTCCTCTTTGTGTGGGTACCAAAAGATACATTGGAAAGTGATGACGGGAGGTCTAAGAAAGGCAAAAATGAGATGCCTAATGGAAGACATTCCAGGACATAGAATGTACCTGACCACAAGCCAATTAAAGACAGTCTGTGGGCAAAGGGAATGAGCCACCTAATCTATACATTAAAATAAAAAGAGCAATGTGCAAACATTTGGTTCATAAAAAATAAGAAAATAAACACTACAAAGTGTGCTTGTTTATCTCAGGTATCCAATTTGTAATCCAAGAGTCTCAGGTTGGAATGATGATTAGGGTGAAGCAATGGAAGGACAGGTAAGAGAACCAAGCCCACATTAAGTCAAGAAGGATAGTTCTGTAGATAGTGCTGTGCAGACCTTAAAGTTGCCCAGCCCTTTGACCTACATAGTTAGAGTTTTGACTCTCAAAGAGATGGAGATAGTCCAGGTGTCTCACCAGTGATTCTTTTTAAACTAAGTTTCTAACTCCAAAGTAGCAAGTGGTTATGTATTCTCAAATCAAAGAGGTACAATGATTTATAGAATTAATATCTTTATTCCTTCATAAATATTTAGATGAAATAATAGGCCAATACATGCCAAAGAAGTTACTAAATTTCCTTGATCTGGTTTGAATATTTAGAGCATCTGTTAACCTAGGAAAAAGACAAATGTCTGAAGTACTAAACTCAAACAAACAGATTTTAATTCCAGCTTCTCCACTTAATAGACATGTGGCTCTTGTGATTTGTGCAGAGCCAATGAACTCTGCTTTCTTTACTTTTTAGTCAGGGAAAATTTAACTGGCTTGAAGATTTGTTGAGATTATGAAATAACATATGTAAATACTTGGGTCATTGTCTACCAAATGAGAAGTATTCAATAGAGGGAAATATAATTATTATTCACAGTGACTTGAAATATATTTTTAAGTTTTGTTTCTAAAGTCTACCTGCAGAGACATAAAATTTTATGTTCTCAAGTTTTGGTGACCACAGAGCTCATTAGGTACTGCAAATCTATCATGGTACAGCATCATTTGTTTATTAGACACTTACATTGTAAAATGTACTAAGCTACCATAAGCAAAACAACATTGATGTCTACAACTTTACTGTAACCATGCATTTGAGCCCTAAGTAAAGATAAGCAAACATGTAAATGAAGTATCATGATCCCATATGGGGAAAATTGCAAGTGATAAATTGAGTTTTCAAGGACTTGTTTACTTTCAAATAACAAAAGATACAAGCTATAATATTTAAATAACTAAAAAATGAAATCATTCAATCATTAAATATCACATTGGATGCTGTTCCACAAAATCCAAGGACATATTTTCAAGTTATAAATATTAATAAGCCAAGTTTGACTTCAAATTTTAACATAATTGAATCAGCCAGATGTTCTGCCATTTATTGCTGTTATTTTTTTTATTTCTGCACAGGTATTCATTCTACCATAAAAACACCTCCAAAAATTGTGAAAATATCACTGGAAAGTGGAAAATATAAACATATGTAACACAGTATAGTTTTATTCATCTTTTATTGGCTTGTACCTATTAGAAGTCCCATCCTGATGTCTATATTCAATGTTGACAAGGGATGTGAAACAGTAAGTCACATGAAGGACCAACTAAAGTCTCCAATGAGACTCAGTCTCCACTAGTACGTTGTCCTTGCCTCTCTTCAGCCATAGACAATCACCAACTCTTGGTTAAATGTCACGTCCACACACACACACACACACACACACAGCTGAAGCAGGGGCTGTCACCATACAGCTATTATTTGTGAAAATGTGATATGAATTTCAAAACTTGGAGTCAAAAGATACAGTAATTATCCATGAGGCATGCTTCCTGTGTTTCCTCTTTTTCAATTATGTGCAAGGTCTCTATTCCTGACTATGTGGCCTAGGTGTGTTTTACCTTCCTTAGCATTGCCCTATCTCAACCTCTTAATTCAAAGGACCATGAGATGAGAATTAAGACCATGACAGATGGCAGAAAGCAGAGACCACAAGATAAAGAGTGGATTAAGGAGTGGGATGAGGAACAGACACAAATGGTTACACCTGAAACTAGTTCATTTAACAGGAACTCGTTACATGAAGAAAGGATATTGCATTTAATCCTGCTAGGAACAGTAAAATATGTATTTTATTAACAGTAAAATATGTTTTTATTCCCAATTAATAAATAGGAAAACTGATGTTGAACTAGATAGTGTAAATTGTTGCAAACTGGAACGAGAACTAACTCCAATCTGGATGCAAGGAGTTCATTCTTATCATTTTTTCACACTTCTCTAATTTGCACTGTTTCTCCTATATCTTTGTCTTAACATTGGTTCCTCTTATTTCCTTTATTTCTCCTTTAAAATAACCAGAGCATCATAAAAAATGTGAAAACGTGCTGCAATTACTGAGTAACATTATATTCCTGGTTTTCATTTTTGAAATAGATTGGGAGCATGGAGAAAAATGGTGAATTTATCCGTTATAAAAAAAGAGCAAGTCCTAAATCCTATATTTTCCCCCTTGCAGGTCAAGTCAATGAGACAAAAAAGTAATAAATTTCTGTCCTTCCCTATACCATAAAACAATATCTCCTATTTTATCACTACTAGGCAAGTAAAAATCAAAGTGCCTCATATGTTTGAATGTGTATACTTAAGTAGCTTACAGTATAAAAGGAAATACAACAGATGTAGGAACAGAAAAGATGAAGCCAGTTTTAGCTAATTATACTTGTTAAACTAACATTTATTTTAAGCCTGTTCTGCTGCATTTGTCATGATCACCCAGAATGAGAGATAGGAAGAAAAAGGGGATTAAAGGACATGAGAAGAAGAAAAACAGCAAATAATAGGTCAGATGAGGATTTGGGGGAAATGGGAAGGAGAACAGATCAGATCCAGATGAAATAGTTCTTTATATAAGGATTAAGTGTTTTTTTTTTGTTTTTTTTTTTTTGTTTGTTTGTTTGTTTTTTTTTTTTGAGAACTTAGTGGTGGAGCATTGGGTTAGCATGTACAAGGTCTTGGGTTCAATCCTCACCCCTGGGAAAAAAAGAGATGGCGGGGGGAAGAGAGAGAAAAGGAAATTTTTTCTTTCCCAAAAAAAGTTGTTAAAAAAAGCATCATTATTTCCCCCACCTCATAAAATCCATTTCTGTGGGTACACCTTCCCTTTACCTTTTGTTTTGGGTTACTAATATTTGGACACCCCAGTTGGACTTCAGGTGTCCAGTTCCCTTCTTCTTCCTCCAGTTTCCACAGATGAGAGATCTGCATAGCCATGAAGTGCTCAGTGGTAATGCAGCTCAGTTCACATACCAGCTTGTAAATCTCCCCATCATGTCTTTCTTCAAGACTGAATTAGGAACTCTCCAGAAGTTTCCCTTGATGAGACACACCCTACTCTAATGTGTCTTCCCTCATATCCCCACATTCATATATTGTTTGTATTAGCTAGTTTAAGATGTTTTATATAACTCCATCAGAGCACAAAGACATTTAGAGTGGAATTTAAAATCTCTTCTGATGATCTTTCTTTTTTTCTTTTTTTTTGGGGGGGGGGTGGTGCTGGGGATCGAACCCCGGGCCTTGTGCTTACAAGGCAAGCACTCTACCAACTGAGCTATCTCCCCAGCCTGATGATCTTTCTTGAGATAAGATTTAGGACCTCTCTAAGGCTAGGCAATTTGTCAAAAGTCACACTGCTAATTAGAGACAAATCTAAGGCACCTTAACTCCTTTCCCAGGCTCTTTCTACTACATAACATTGATTCATTTATTCCTTCTGAAAAAAAAAATAGTGGTTATCCTATATTATAAAGTTTAGAAAATAATCTTTTAGTCACTTATTAATTTTATATTTAGTAATGTTTAATAATCTTACATTTAAAAGAAGTTATAAAATATCTTATGTTAAAATTTCATATTTTAAGTATACAAATATTTTCAAAATTTTGAGAATCCTGACATACCCAAAGTCCAAAATTCAAGTAACACTATTTCCTCCAGAGGCCTAACAGGGGAAAATATTGAGCATATGGATTTGTCTTGCCTAAATTATTATACACACAAAATGATATGATGGAAAATGATATGATGTTTTGTCATCCCCAATCTGAAACAATTCTAAGCTAAAATATTCCTTACCTTGACTGAACAGAATGATTCCACTCTCAGTTCTTCAATAACAGTAGCAGTGGCTACCAAAATCTATAGAGCACTTTCTGTAGATCGAGAGAAGAGATGTGGAGAAAATAGATGCACCACCACATATTTAATATAAAATGAAAAGAAATGACTTTGTGGCATACTAGGGCACCCAGAGGGCTATAGCCATATCAATAAATTGTGCAGCCCTGTGAGGATTTGGGGAAGAGGGCATTGTGAAGGGTTTGCCCCAGAGAAATCATAAAGAATAAATAAGAGTTGGAAAAAAAAAAAAAAAAACAGTAGGAAAGGAATTCCAGACCAAGTAATGTCACAGTACTAAGAAAATGTGTTGTGTGCAGGAGCATAAGTAATTCGAGGTTACCACAATACAAAGTGTAATATGAAGGGCAGCGGGCAAGAGTCTTAAGACAGCCTCTCTTTAGTGCAGGAGATCTACCGGGAATTCATTGCTCAGTCATCTATAGTTTTTGAGGAGATTTGTTAACATTCTCCCAGACTTTCTTTCATCACCACTGTTGCCTTTTATACAAAACTAAAGTGAGCATAAATGACACAAACTATTCTCTTGTATTCTTTCAAAGAAAGCCATTATTGAGATGAGTGCAACATATGTTTAACAGAGACCTTGGAAAAATAGGAAGATACAGGGAAGATTCCTAAGAGCACAGGTGATTTCTTATACATTTCTGATATGGCGAAATAAATTTCAATTTAATAAATAGTCGATCCTTCATTTTTGTCATTTATAGATAAATAGTAGCAAAGTCTTCTTATTTTGGTTGATTTCTTACAAACAAATCACAAAGTTTTTGAAAACCCCAGAAGTCCCAGAAAGTTCTGAGGCAGCCAAGGAGCACTAGAACCTTCTGCTCTGGATCCCCTACCAGAACTAATGATTGTGTTTTCTCTAAACTATAGGGAAATGAACCCAATTAAACTGCTCCATAGCAAGTGCCTAAACTGTCTACAGTTTCCTTTCATTCAAATAGAACTTCTCCATTCAAATTCTCTGGGCATTTCACACACGCAATCCCAACTACATAAGGCATTTGCTTTTTGGCTCTGGTGAGAAACGTGCTGTGCTCTTGGCATGCTGGGATACTATATAAAATTCTCTTCAAAAAGCCAACTTTTTCTAAGCTCACTGATTTATCCCAATCAGCATCCAACTTTTGAGCAACAGTGTCTGTTCAAGGCTGTGCTAAGTAGAGAGGGAGACACCAATAAAAGAACAAATTCCAGCACTTACTCTCACCAGGTTTATGATCAAATTGGGAGAGACAAGACTAGCATGCATGCAACAACTAGGAAACAATTTGAGACAGTATATAATTAAGTGCTGAATGTAATACTGACTGCGAGTACAGGTTTCTTCACTAATTACCAATTGCTTTAAGGAATTAATACTTAACTTTAGGGATTCCAATCACAGTTTCTTCTAAAAGCATTAATTCTTGTAACCAGCAATTCAATTCATTTCAAAGAGTTACAAACACAGTCTGGTTTAGCAAATCATCAGCATTGTTCTCAGAAATGTTTTTCCCATTAAGCAATTAATTTAAATCCTGATTGTCCTGACCTCCAGGGCCTTTTGTGAGGCGCTTGCTCCTCAGACATAATTTAATTTTCCAAATGAATTTTTGGCTGGTGAAGGATTCAGAGCCTGAGGGGAAAGAATCTGCTGTCTACCTAGGAGCCCGGGAAGAGGAAAACCATGGGTCTGTAGCAAGCCAAGCGTCCCTTCTAGCTAGGAAAACAAACTAAGCACTGGGCTTCTTCTCCCTATCTTCCTTTTCTTTCCCTCTTCCCATCTCTCCTCCTTTGATTCTCCTCTTTCTGGCCTCTCCTGCTTTTGTTTCAGTCTGGTCAGTAACATCTACAGAGAAAGTCTCCTTCCTCCGAGAAGAAGAGACTCCAACTCTGGTCTTTTTGTCCATTTGTTATGTTTGGTGCTCGGGATTGAACCCAGAGTCTAGACTTGCAAGCATGCGCTCCACCACTGAACTACATCCGGGCTCTGATCTTTGCAGCCCCCCCTGCCAGTACCCTGGGGAGCAACCTAGGATGAATTTTTATGGCCACAAAGAGAGCAGGCACAATCTGTCTTTAGAATCTTTAGCCAGCTTCCCATCATCCAGTAGGTATGCTAGGAGGACTGCAGGTATATTTTTCAAATATTCTCTCACATAGAGGCTTCACCAGCTTCTCATGACTTTGTCTTAGCTCCCCTGAGCATCTTCCTGGATTTGTTCAACCTAGGATAGCATGAAGGCCTCCCGCAGGTGACCACAGATACGACCATATCCAAACCTGATTCTTTTTTTCCCCTTTAACCAAGAAATAATTAGCCACTGTCATAGGTGACATGACATTTGTTTCCTCCTCTGAGGATAATAAATACCAGAGGGCAAGTGCAAGTTTTACTCCACTGTTTTAGTCAGCTTTTTTGCTGCTGTGACTAAAAAGACTCAATCAGAACAATTTTAGAGGAGTAAAAGTGTATTTGAGGGCTTATAGTTTCAGAGGTATTAGTCCATAGAAGGTTGGCTCCATTCCTCAGGGCTCAAAGTGAGTTTGAACATCATGGCAGAAGAGCATAGTGGAAGGAAGCAGCTCACATGATGATCAGAAAGCACAGAGAGACTCCACTTGCCAGATACAACTTATATACCCCAAAGTCATATCCCCCAAAGCCCACCTCCCACAGCCACATCCCACCTGCCTTCATTTATCACTCAATTAATCCCATCAGGTGAATGGGTTAAGGCTCTCGTAACCCAATCATTTCTCCTCTGCACCTTTTTGCATTGTCTCACATGTGAGCTTTTGTGGGACACCTCACATCCAAACCATAACATTCACTTTTTGGAGCTTTGGTTTTCTTCTCTGTTAAAAAAAAATGATATCCACATAATGGGTTGTTGTAGGAATGAATGTCATGTGGGAAAACCTAAGCAAGTTTCTGTTTCAAGTTCTTCCTCTGTGAAACAGAGAATAACACTATCTCATAGACTACATCTCAGCATTCAATGAGTTGAATTATGTAGAACATGCTGGAACTGGGCCTTTTTTTTTTTTAAATGTCAAGCACCTTACATATAGTTGATACTCCATAAATGTAAGGTTTTTCTTTCTGCTTATTTGGATCTGGATAGTGAATGTTCTGCAGCTCTCCATCAGGAAATGTTAGTTCCTGCCATTGAACCCTTTCTTACTCTCTACCTTAATTTGATATTTTCCTTTTCCCTTCTCCTTTCCCTATATTCTCCCGGTGTGCAAACCTATTTATACACCTGGCTCCATCTCAGAGGCAGATAATCATGGGCTGCAATAACCAAGCCAGATCTCAGTCTTGTTCCTATGTTCAAAAACACTGTATAGTACATCAGTGAGGTGACATGTTCTGTTGTCTGATAAACTTCAGCAAGCTGCAACTGAAGGTTTCCTTAATAGATCACTGAACACACTAAATAATCATCAAAATAGGACCAAAAAAAGGTGCCACTGTCAAAAGTGTTTTTGTAAAAGACTGTGCTTACTAAGCTCTAACACAGGCTGCGAAGTTAGGGGATTTTGATTTGATGGAAATAAAAATATCCAAGAATACTCAAAGAACTAAGAAAGTGAAAGTAGGGATTAATGGATTTGGAAAGCTCTGCCATTATTTCTCTTTCTACACGTCAACAGAAAATAAAATTGGGGAAATGACTGAATAAAGATAGCTTTTTTCTTAACACACAGTCCTCCTGGGGTATGGAAATGTTAATAGCATTTCTTTCTTCTATCTTTTTTTCTTTTGAGGAGGGCTCAAATCTGTTTTTGACCCTGTAGCAGATGCACAAAAGACTAAGAGAAAAGAATCGAAGCACACCACCACCAAAAGTCATCATATCATGAAGGAAGACAGTAAGAAAGAAATGACAAAATGAAAAAAAGTTAACAAAATATCAATAGTAAGCCCTTATCTATCAATAATGATTTGACATGTAGATGGTTATGACTGTAAACTCATTCCTGAGTGACTAAACACATGCCAGGAAACTGAAAGTACACTTCCCAATAAGTCCTGTGCCTTCCTATTACTAAAATTTAGAGTAGCAATTTCTTTCCAAAATTAAACTCATCAGGAGCCAAATTACTTAGGTGATAATGATGGCTAATACGTATTCAGTGCTTCCTACTTGGCAGGCACTGTCCAAAACATTTTCCATGCATTACTAATCGGTCCAATTTATATGATCTCATTTAATCCTATCCCAACCTAATGGGCAGAAAATATTCTTATTTCCATTTTATCAATAAAGAAGTTTACTCAGAGAGTCAACTAACTTGCTCAAGTTCACAGAGCTAAAAGGACAATTTCCTCTAAAGGCAGATATGGAGGCAGACAAGGCGAATCTGTGTGAAAGCACTTTGCAGCAAAGTTTGGAAACCATCCAAATGGGTCAAATTTCATAAACAGCAGAAGTTATCTATAATTTAAAAAATCTACAGTCATTAATTTTTATGGTCGCAATGTTGGCCTTAGATACAACTACCTCCTTATTTTTAAAGTCATAATTCTGCTCATAAGAGACAAAAACTAAAAATTCACAAGATATCTTATTTATGTTGCACTAAATTCCTCTAATGCTGTTTATAAACCAGGAACTCTTTACAATAGACAATCTCAGAATACAGTTCAATCATTCTCTTCAATTCACAAACAATCAAAAAAAAAGTGACAAGGCGGCTGGCCAGTTTATGCAACAGGTACCATGGCCTTCAAATTCCTCATTGCTTCTGGTTATCAAGAAAGTTAATTATTTTCAAGTCTCCAGCTCCGAGAAGGAGGCCAAAGATCACCTTGCTCCAAAGACCTTGCCTGGTAAAGAGGGATCAAATGGCAGATTTATTCTTAATCAAATTCTTGATTCCCTAGAATAACACACAAAACTGTGGGAGATCAGATAAAATTTCCAAGAGAAGTTGCTACAGTAGGCTGGGAAAATGGAGGAGGATGAGAGAAAAGCTGACAGAATAAATTTTTATGACCCAGGAAGGAAAACAGTTCAGCATAGATGATCGACTATTTCCAAGAATCAAATGATAAAAGCTTGAATGATAAATATGCTAAAGCATTGTTCACAAAGAGTTGTTTTAATAAGAGGAAATGTTCCCTTGCTGTACCTAGAATCACAAAAAAAAAACTATCCAGGCAGTGTCTGGAGGAGATATGCCCATAAGAGATCAGAATGCTTTAAAATCAGGGCCTCTTCGTATCCATTTCATATCCAGAACCAATACAAAGCCTAGAATAAGGACAAAATCCAACTGTCATGTACACAGAGATATGAAAAGAGAGAAGGGAGAAAGAAGGGAGGTGAGAAATTAAAGAATGAATTTCAAAGACAAGCCAGTTATGAGACTATCTTTTAAGTTTATAGAATCATTTGGAGAATTCGAACTCTTGTTTGCATAGGATTTTGGAAATATGGACTTTCCTAAAGCCAACTAGATAGTGAATTGCATTTCCACAAGAATTAAAGTAAAAGTAATCTGAAAGCCTTTAACATTCTCAGAGGACTATTTTGGCTTTGAACATATGGACTAGTATGGATTAATACATTGTAGAGGAATTCTAATTTATAAACCAAATTCATTTCTATGAATCAGAGAAAAATAACTTATGCAGGAATAATTTTTAACTTGGTTGAACCAAGAAGGAGATAACATTCAGTGAAGTAGATAACACACACATAGTTTTGGCTATAAAGAATTGAGTCCACAAGTCATGCTCAAAAAAACATTTTAATTCATGAGTTGAAGTGAATCATAATATGTGAGAATAGCAGACAAAATGGGATTGCAGATTTAAAAAAGCCAAAGAAACTTGATTCTTAAGTAACTGTTTTCTGGCAAAATATCCATAGGGTGAACACTGGGTTTGCAACAAGGTCAATTGCCTGGACACATGGAAATCCTATATAGACCTCTTGATAAAAAGGAAATGCCTCTTACAAATCGACAACTTCATGTTATCTACTTTTGCAACAGTGATTACATTTGAGTTTTACATTATGGGTGCAATGAAGCTGGAATTTACTGGCTGAATAATAGATCAAAGCAAATCAGAAAGTAATTAGTTGATAGAGGAAAGGGCTGCTTATCTGAATGACTTGGTTTATGGAACACAAAGGAACAGGAAACCCTTGACTGTTATAGCTTTTGAAATAAAGAGAAAAAAGTATACAGAAGTACAGTTTATCAGGAGGGTGGAAACCAAGTACATCTATTCTTTCCTCTTGCAAATTAGTTCCTTTTCTTCCTTAGTACTAAACTTTCTAATCTGAGCAGCCATTTCCCTTCATTGCATATGTTTCTCTAGAGGCTGCATATTCATTTTCTGGATATTAGATACCCTATTTACCACAGCCTGCAGTCTGGAGACATTTGCTGTATAGGGTTTTTTCCCCTCCCCTTTCAACACAGAATTTCCTAGTGAAAATTACTAGTAAAGAAAATGAGTGATAGACCCTAGCTGGGCAGCCAGTGATCACTAAACATTTAGATTTTATATTATTATTATTATTTAGCATATTAAGTGCCCGCTCTATTATCATTCTAGGTGACTTCTCAGGGGGTAGCCAGGCATTCAGCTTCAGGAGGACAGACTTTAATATTAGGTTGAAAATGGTTAACAACAGGTGGAGGGCCTAACGAAAACACATTTAGAAAGTCAACCAGAGGGATTTTTATTTTAATGAAAAAGAATAATGAAAAGCCCTCTGCAGGGAGAGCAAATTTGACAAGGTTATTTAAACATATATGTAGGCCTTAATATTTCAAAAGTGTTCTTTTTTTTTTTTCTAATAATGGAATTTAATCTAATTTGTGAGTTTGGTCCTGAGTTTCAGGGTGGCAACACAATAGTCTTATAAAACAAGACTCCTTTACCAAATAAGAGTTTAGAATGGATTTTAGGGCTTTTAAGCTGAATAGGGACTTAAAGAGGAACTATTGGAACTCTTTTCATAGGACAAGTCGTTGAAGCTCCAACACAAAAAATGAATTTTCCAAGCCCATGAAACTAGCAAGTAGTAGAGGTAGCTATACTGAGGATAACCATATGAGGAGCTCCAGTTTAGGTCACATCTGTCAGTACCTTTATGTGCTTTATCTGTACCCCTTAAAATTGACTGTAAGCAAGCATTATTGTTGCAGAACCAAAGCAACAGCAGAAACCCACAGCTACCTGTTCTTGCAATCCCATAGGAAAAATTTCAAGCAAGTTGCAGAGTAATAAGCAGACATATATTTGAGCGAGAAGTGGGGATTACTGTACAGTAAAAATGACTGCACAGACCGCCTCCAGAGAAGACAGCACGACTCTTACAGAGTCTGGGGTTTTTAAGGGCTGTGGGTTCCTTTGTTCTAGCCTTAGTTTCACTTTCCACCCTTTAGTAGTTACTACCCTTTGGATAGCCCTCAGTGAATTTCCTTTGTGAGGGTCTGTGATGATCTAGTCATGGGGGTGGGTTTGACCTGATCTTGTAATAATAGTTACCTTAAGGAATTATAAGTCACTGTCACTGGGGAGGTTTGGCTTAAAAATTCTCATTTTCCAGATATTTGTCAGTTTTGATAAGATTCCCTTTGATTCCCAGTCCTGTGACCTATAGACTCCCTGATGTATATGACTGACGTCTTTTCCTGTAAGTTACCACCCTTCATTGTCCTTCCCCCACCCACTTGTTCCTGGTTGAACTATCTAACATTATGGTTTTCAGTTTATAGATAAAGAAAGGGAAACCCAGAAGAATTATGTAATTTAACAAAGGTCACACAACAGAAGAAAATAAGATGTGTTGCAGATGCAGCCTGCATTATGATCCTACGAGGTACCCTTAACTGCCCACCCTAGCAGAAGGCAGAGCTCTCCGCTGCCTTCCACAAGCCCCTCAGCCTTCATATGAGCACCCTCTTAGTGGGAAAAACATTAAATTTTGGAACTTGCTCCCCTATATCCTGAGTCCATCTTTTACTAACACAAGTAACCTCTTTTAGGCCCCATTTTATCTCTATATACCTCAAAAGATTATTATAAAGAATGAATAAGAATTCATTTATAATTGTGTTTCCAAGTCTGATGTTCCCTGGAAAATCTGACTATTCTAAACCTTAATCAAATTAGGCCAGCAGGTACATGGGAATAATTTCACATTTCTTCTCTATATGACTTATTTCTATTTTAGGATAAATCATGTATTTTGAACAAACTTAAAATCAATATGCCAGAAGCTGAACATTAATATAGCAAATATAACAAAAATATGGGAACTCCCAAAGGAAATATAAGAACTCACACCTTAATAAAACTGATTTTTAATTCTTAGGTAAATTGATTTAGAATTTAATTAAGGGCAAACCAGTTACCTGTAGTCCAAAATTAAAATAGCCAAATAAACAACTCTTCAAAAAAAAAGTGTCTTTAATACATTAAATATTTCACTACTTAAATAAGATGTACCACACATAGCAATACTCTATATGTGACCCAGTGGGTATAATTTGCACAGATTTTTTAAAAAGCTTTTGAAAAATTCCTTTTAACACATCATTAAGAGTAAGAATCCCTAACAGATAAAGAATACTGTTATTGATTTTCTGTGAAAACTCATAGATGAAATCTTAATGACCAACTGTTACTGAGAGTAAAGACAATAATTAAACACCTGAGGGTCTAGCATTGGTCTTAGTGTTGTGAAATACAGTCGTGTCCCCCTACTACTGTTTTGGGTATTCACAGTCAATCATATTCTGAAAATATTAAATGGCAAATTACAGAAATAAACAATTCATTAAATCTGAAATTCCATGGCTTTCTGAGTAGCATGGATGGATTCTCACATCATTCTGCTCCATCCTTTCTGGGATATAAACCAACCCTTTCTCCAACACCCACCTCTGCATATCTGCATATGGTACTGCCTCTTAGCCCCTTAGCAGCCTTCTTGGGTTATCAGATCAATTATTTCAGTATCAATGTTTGTGTTATTTTGCCTAATGATGGTGCCCAAACAAACTTTTATTATAGTAGCTTACTATAATTATTTGTTTTTATTATGAATTATTATTAATGTCTTCTTTCCCCCAATTTATAAATTGAACTTTATCATAGATATATACATATAGGAAAAAGTACAGCATATATAGGGTTCTGTATTATCCACAGTTTCAAGCATTCACTGGGGTCCATCAGATGAGGGGAGACAGTTATTCAGCTATTTAATGAGGAGAAAGGAGGAACACCTGGGTGGGTTAGTAAGGATAGAGTCTGACTGTCAAATCTGTCAGTGACTCTGCTTTAGGTAAATGGAAGAAATTAGTCCAAAATAATGAAAGATATTCTGTGAATTCTGTACTTTGGGATAGCAGCAAAAATGAAAGCACTTAAAATTCAACTTGTACCAATAGTCAGACCAGCAAGAATTAAATCAAATTTCTCTGAAATCTCTTCTGGGAAGTGAACTGGTTAAAGGATGATCTAATGTCTACAGGAGTATATAAGAGACAAGCCACGATTGCAGTTATAACATAAGCCAATGGTTTAAATATAAAAGGTTACTTATGAATTTCTATAAAATTCTGGTAATAAAGACAATTGTTATTTGACTTGAAAATGATTCAGTATGCTTTGTTTTCAATTTCAGGAAATACTCAGTCTGAAGATGTACTCAGGAAGAAGGAATATAATTCCATGATATTGAGAGACAGAATCACTAGTGTTAAGATTGTACATGATGAAAGTTACCTTTAGTGATTGTTAGGTATTCTTGTTATTCCCATGGTCCTTGGTCTTTCCAGCCTCAGCACAAATGAGTCCAAATGAACTTTGATACTTAAATTTCTGTGCCAAACAGCCTTTACTCTCCTAACTGCCTCAAAAACTTAATAACTTCTTAGGGTGCTAGGTGATATAAGATGGTTCCTTTCTTGTTTTCTAAGCTAGCTTCCCCATGATGTCGTCTGCCTAAGAAAAGCACACTTCATAGGACTGCTGTCTTGATGCTACATGAGAAGAATGTGTTCCCTAGGTCCTCAGCATTTCTCCCCAAATTGCTTATCCCTGATGTCCCAAGAACTTCTACATGCCCTTGAGTCCTTATGAAAGATTATATATTCCCCAATTAGTCATGGCATTACTCTTAGTCACGTATACTCTTCCTCCTCCATGAAGAAGTAGACACTTTTTCCTTTCTTGAGCCTGGGTGAGCTCACAACTGTTGCAAACAATGGATTAAGACAGAAATGGTGCTGTGTGGCTCATAAAACTAAATCACACCAAGTCAAGGCTTCCTTCTAGTTCTCCCCTTTGGCAACTTGGCACTTGAAACTCAGTCACAATATTGGACTATGGAGAGGCCATGCATAGGTATTCTGATCAGCATCCACAGGTAATAGTTTAGCTTACAGCCAGCATCGATTGCTGTATGTGCCAAAAGAGAAACCTTCAAATCATTCCAACCCCCCACCCCATGATTTGGGGCATCTATCAAGCAGCAATGAATTACTCCTACCATGTGCTGCCCAAATTACAGAAAAGTGAGCCACAGCAACACTTAAGCCACTCTTTGGGAGGGGTTTGTCATGCTGTGTCACATAGCTGAAACAATCCTCTTTCAAAAGAGTCACACATATGTGCAACAGAGAACTGGGGAAAATACCAGCATCCCCAATATTCTGTGATGCTTTGAACATCAAGTCCAAGCATAATTCTGCCCAGACACTACATACTCCACCATTGTAGCAAACTCTTAAGTTCTACTTCAGATATTTCTGAATAAGAAACAACTGAAGATCCTTCGGCACCATGACCTGGTCTCCACCTCACAACCCTAACTTTCTTCTAGCAGATCCTTTGCTGCATACCATTTCAGCACATGTAAATAGATGCCTGGGGACTGGGGCAGGGGTGAGGAACTGGTCCATAATTTCAGATGGAAAATCCAGATGGACTCAAAATCTCACCTCAGGCTACTTAAACTATTTTTTATAAACCACCTCTGAAAGAGAAACCATCTAAGAGGCTGCAATTTCATTCTCTGTCGTTGCAATGTCATTTGATAAAGGGTAAAGTGGCCAAGCAATACAAATAAGAATGAAAAAGAACTTAAAGGGATAAATTTTCTTGTCAGAAATGTACTTTATGAGGGTTACAGGGCTACAATATAAGAGAATTGAGGAGTTTTAGTAACTCTTACAAAGACCTCCAGGCTACCAAGCTAAAATTTAGTGGGGATGAGGTGAGAGAGTTATAGAAAAGATACTTTATGCTTCTAAAACTATGAAAAAGCAAGAACTAGAGGAATGCACACCAGACAATCAGAGAAGAACTGAAAGAGCATTCCAAATCAGAAATCTGGATGTGAACAAACCTCTTGCTGACAAATTAATAGAATCTAAAATCAAGTAAAACACTATATGAAGCTGTCAACCTGTTCTTTAAGATTATATGAACCCTTAACAGCAGAAGATTTACCAACACAAAGAATATTGCTTTACAAGGTAATTAATAAAGATGTTCAGAATTTGAAGTAAGTACAATAATTTCGTGTTTTCAACTGGGTGCCTGTAAGTAATCCCAGTAACTCCGGAGGCTAAGTCAGGAAGATCGCAAAATCCAGGCCTGATTGGGCAGCTTAGACCTTGTCTCAAAATGAAAATGAAAAAGGGAACTGGGTAGCTTAGTGGTAGAGTATCCCTGGGTTAGATGCCCAGTACTACTACTATTACTACTACTTATAATAATAATAATAACAACAAGTCTATATTTTCCCTCTTGCGAACCTAACTTAATTAAAGCAATGCAAATTGGTGAGTTGTAATTTATTTTCAAGATAAATACAAATTAAAAAAAAAACATTTCATATACATTCATTTTAGTGACTTCATTTTGTGCGGGTTTTTTATTACTTTAATGTCTAATTACAGTTAATAATAACTATAGCTTCCAGCTATTTAGAACTCAATAGAGCTAGATGCTGTACAGCATCTCACTCCATCCTCACAACATCTCTTAGAGACAGAATTTATTACTGCCTTGAGATCAAAGTAAATTAAATAACTTGCCCAAGATCCCACAGCTAGTAGAACCAGGTAACTGTTTGACCCCAAAGCTTGTGTTCTGGACTCCTGCAATAAAAGTCACCTGAATGAGAGCATCAAAAATTCTGTGTTTAAAAGTGTCCCTAACACCTTAATTTAGGGTTAAGAAGACTTTTAACTCTCTCCCTGGAACACCCACCATTGTATTCTTCCTCAGATATTGAAGACCCAGGATTTAAGGATATCAGGAAGAATGATATCATCTTGCAAATGAAAGCAAGATGTCCATGCCATCTCTTGCCACAACCATACCTTCCAAAGCCCTGACAACCTCCAATCATCTCTTCTGTTTATTTTATTTTCTGAAAATATTGAAAGTATGTTCATGTCAATGAAATGCCACTATGTTTTACTTCTCTTCCATTTACAAGGTCAGGGAATTTGACTTTTAGAAAAGGAAGTAGTGGTGAGCAAATTCCAAAAATAGACACATCTAACTGGTTTAAGAGAAAGAACATTCTCCTCCATCTAGCACTCAGCGATAGAATCACTGATCACCAGCCTGCGGTGATCACCTATGCTAGAGACTTGAAATTAATATGTGCACTTTTCACTTTATGAAGATAAGCTCAGAGTTTCCATGCTATTGGTCAGAAAAACTCATCTTTAATGCACTATATGTTTTAGTAATTGAAAATTATATGATTTAATTTGCTCTCATGTAGGTAAGATGGTTGATTTAATCATTAAAACCTTACTAACAGAAACTCACAAAGGAAGATCATCAGACCTTCTTCACAGACTTTGCAGGTAACATAAACATAACTAAGGTTGATTTTTATCAAAGAGAATGACAATAATCTTTCTCATGATCTTGTGCAATAAATCTTGTAGTTCATCAAACCAAAAGGCACTCGAGTCTTCCATCCTTATCTCTGTACTGTACATATGACTTCTCTGACCCACAAAATGTGACAGAAGTTAACGCTGTGCCAAAAGGTTTGGGTCTTAAAAGTCCTGGTAGCCTCTACTTTTATTCTTGGGACCCAATCCAGTCACTTTGAAAAACAGCACAGGATGAACTACAGAATAATGATAGATCCCAGAGAGACAAAAGTGCCAGCCTTCAGCCATCTCATCAAGGCCTGGGTCACACAGGAGGATTCATCAGGCCCTCCAACTCTACCTAGTTGCCTCTCTGTAATAGTCAGCTTTTCATCACTGTGACCAAAGGACATAACAAGAACAACTCAAAGGAGAAAAAGTTTATTTGGCTTATGATTTCTGAGGTTCAGTCCACGGATGGTTGACTCCGTCACTTCCGTCCATGGTCAGGCAGAACACCATGGTAGAAAGGTGAGGAAGAGGAAAGCTGCTCAGTTCCTGACAGTCCAGAAACTGAGAGAGAAAAGGAGGGTCAGGAGGACAAGCTACCATCCCCAACGGTATATTTTCTTCATTCACATCCCACCTGCCTATCGTTACCACCAAATTCAGTAGTCCTTTCAAATTACTAATCCGCCAGGTGGATTAATTAATCCTCTGTTTTGGTTACAGGCTTCATGATCTAATCATTTCACCTCTGAACATTCCTGCATTGACACAGGAGCTTTGGGGGAACACCTCATTTCCAAACCACAATGTCCTCCAAATAAATGAAAAGCATAAGTGACATCAGGTAAGAGCTACAAGAGCCAGACCACAGAATGTGAGTCATAAAAAGTCATTGTCCCAAGCCAGTTAGTTTTGGGGTAGTTTACTATCAAGCAAGAGATAATCAAGACAATGATAAAGTGAATCCCCAAATAAGCCTAGCTCTTGTTGCCCTGCCATCCAAATGCCATTAATTAAAAGTGCTTCTCAAAAAAATAACCAAAAAAGTTAGTCCCCAAAATTAATACATGTTTATGTTTACAGGCCAATGGACATCTTTGTTCAGGATCATACATAGACCAGATAGTATATATTGCTTTTATCAATAGTTAATAAAGGAATGACATTGTTGTCTTAGCTCCCTATGGATTACTTTGCCTTAAAGAATCAGTCTATTGCTTAACATCATGTTTTGGCTTTGGTGAAATGTTTTTCTTTTCTCTGAAACACAAATGTCAGATTTTCACATGTTTCCAATGGATGAAAGGGAGATCCTTTATCCTTCTAAGTCACATCCTAAGCCTACAATCTTTGACTCAAACTCAGGGGGTTTCAGATTTCAAAACCTTTAAAATGAAGCTGTGTTTCATAAGAAAGACCATAATGCTAAGAAAAAAATTTGTACTGCACCTACTTTGCAATCTACTCACACTTGAGCTGCCAGTGACACATCACTTAGTTAAAAGCTAAACATGACCTTGAGGGATCACTGGTTCAGTGTTTTTTAAACACTGTTTTCAATCCGCAATATTTTCCTTTCCATATGCTTTATATTTCCCAATATCAAAAAGGTTAAAGAAGTCCCTATTTTTAATAATTATTTAGTTAAGAATTGTATTATTCAAGTATTCACAGTTTAGATTATGAAGATAATTTTATTTTTCTCTGCAACGGTGTGCCAGCAAATGTTCAACAACCAATTCTCTGGTAAAAGAAATATGTGTATACACATGTATTCATAAATTTATTATTAAGCTCAATGATACAAAATATGTGTACATAATTTGCAAAAAATTTGTAAAATGCAGTACTGCTTATTGAAAGTTCTACATAGTAAATTTATTCTTATAGAACATGTCCATTCGTTTTCACCAAAGTTTTCTGTCTGTAACTATCCTACGTTATGATTCAACGATGATTTGGAAAATAGAATTACATACAATTTAATAACCCTTTTCCCAATAAATTTACTATCATTTAATGTGATATGTGATCTATGAATAAACTGGTTCTCACTTTTGTACAAATTATATCCATCAGATTGAAACTTCTTTAAGCTTTAGCATTAGACATGACACACTTTTTAAAATCTTCATTACTAATATTGTCTTCACCATTTTCTTCTGTCTAGATAATCAACAAAACAATAAATCAAACCCTTATCATAGCATTTGCAGATTTCCAAGGTATAAAAATTCCCACCATGACTGACTTCAGGTTACCAAAGTGGCATCATCCAATTCAGAGTTGGAAAGACATGTGCAACAGTACACCATTAAATTTTATTTGCACTTTCAAAGGTATAAATAACTCAAGAAGGCAGTATAATAATTAGAAAGTGATGAGGCTTGAGGATTTATAACTTTCTTTTTAGGATAATTAATTAAATTTTTCTACATAATTTAATTTTAAATAATGACTGATTACCACCTTGTTTGCAAAATACCTAAAAATTTTGTCATCAGATTGTGAAAAATTGTGAAAATCAGATTGTAGAAAAATTTAATTATCATAAAAACAAAGGAATCAGACAAAAAAATAAATTTATAGAAGGAAAATTCACAGCCTTGTGTGTGGCAATGAAATCTTTCTGTACCTTAATCTCTCACATTCTTATTTTCTTATTCTGTTCTTCGTGCATACGAAAAATAAGTTGTTTTGACATATGTTAAAATCTGAATCACCATAAGCTTTATAAATATTTGGCTATAAAAGTTTAGCTGTATATAGTTCTTAAAATATTGTTTTATTTTTCATTATCCAGTATGAAAAATTGTAAAAGGAGATAAACATCAGCAATTTGAATTGAGGAAAGAGAATAACGTTGTAAAGGAAAGCAGGGAAAATCTTTAAAGTTACCCATTTCACAGTTATGTCATTGTCATTTCAAAATAATCATATGTAGAACCAGATAAGGAGAATTCCTCCAAGTCTCAGAACCCTGGCTCCAGAAGTCCTTGCACTGTTCCCCCTACATATGATCAGGTGAAAACACCCTAGTCCTTGCCACCACACTCTAGGACAGCGGTGACTGAGGTGAATGATTTTAAACTTCCAGTACTGCAGGAATGCTGAGGAGCACTGCTAAAGCACTCATTAACACATTAGGTTAATACCCCATTTGGCTGTTAAAGTATGCAGAAAATGTTCTTCTGTATTTAATGTGTAGACTCTCAAACCCCCATTAAGAGGGTACATATTCAAGATTGAATTTTTGCACTTGACTCCATCCAAGTTTCTGAGTAATAAACTAAGCACTGATTTCCCTGATTTCCTTGGTTTTATTTGACGAGAGACACATGGTTTCTCTGGGACCTTCTGGAATGCAAAATGTTTTCTCTGCTTGAATGTCATTTATGAACTTTGCCTTAATTTTCTGTATTTTGGTCTATGTGAATATTTTCCATCCCCCTGAAACTGTCATCTCTTTGAAAGAAGAAATTAGACCTTATTCTTCCTGGTAGCTTCTGCAGGTCTTAGCACAGGACCTTTTATACGTCATAACAGATGTTCTGTGAGGTATCTTATAGGATATAAAAGGCAAGGCCCAAGATGCTCGTCCTCTTCTTTAGAAATGTATAAGACTCATTACTTTTGAGTAAAATCAAGTAAATAGATCAAGCAAATAAATCTTGTATTTATTAAAATGACTTTGCTCCTTAATGATTTTTTTATATATACTTTGACAAGAAGGTGAAACTCAGCATCAAGAACCAGAAATTTCCAGTAGGTCAATTGTAATTGTCAAAAACAAGATTAGCAGAACTTGCAAACACCCTTACCAATAAATTAAAGAGAGTGATTTTTTTTAAAAAATATCAAATATCAAGTTGAGGAGGTATTTGAGAGCTCTTTGCCCTTTCACCTTTAGCCTCTGACTCTTACACAAAGTGATGAGGATACAACTATTAGTAAAATACTGGCCCTACCTTTCTAGAAACCACAGTCAAGTGAAAAAAAAAAAAAAGAAATTTTTCCCTGACTAGACAAGAATCACCAAATTTCTGTGTCAAGTCAGGAGGAAAGCACTCAAAATTTATTGGACATTCCCTTTGTGCCAGACACTGGCTAAGTACTTTGTATTGCTTCTCTTATTTGCTGTTGTGCTTATTGTGAACCACACTTACTATGATAGTATATGTGACTGTGGGTCTTATCTTCCCAGTGAGCTTATAAACTCCTATCTTTTAAATTCATTTTGTTACCATGGTACCTTTATAAAGTAAGTAAAATCTGGGTAGAATCCTTTCCCAAATGAATTTTGTTTTTTGATATCTAAAGAATTGTTTACTTCCTTTAGAGTTTTTTGTTTGTCTTTTCCACAGTTTTCTTATCAGTTCTCTTTTAAATGCCTCTAATTTCTCTACCTGCCTCTTATAGTTTCCTAATACTTGTATTCATATGCACTTTTTTCTCTTATCTTGGTGGGGTGCTGGGGATTGAACACAGGGTTCTCTACAACAGAGCTATACCCCTAGTCCTTTTTATTTATTTTGAGATAGGGTCTTGCTAAATTGCCTAGGCTGGACTTAAACTTGCTGTCCCCCCCGCCTCAGCCTGGAGTTGCTGGCATGTGCCACTATGCCTAGCTCCTATTCTCTTGCTTTGGTGTTACCGCTACTCTCACCACAGTACACATACGTTTACTGATTATATCCACTTATACCTCCTCCATATAATTTCTAGTTTAAATTTAAACAAACTTACATGACAAAAATATTTAAGAAGAGATCTAGTGCTTTTTCAAGCCTACTGTATCCATAGTATTACATAATGAATTAGTCAAGTTCTGCTACTAACATAATCTTGTATGCCAAACTCACTGACTTACAAATTTGTTTGGTTTTTTTCCTCCCCAGTGGGTCTGCAAGTTGGCTGGGTCAATTCTACTTCAAGGTGAATCAGATTTTCAAGATTTCCCATATATATTCTTTCTAGCTCATTCTAGCCTGAAATAACAATGACTTCCCATAGCATACTCTTTTCATGGCAGGTTACGGGAGCGTTAGAGTAAGTTTTAAAGCCTCTAGGGTCTTAGCTTGGAACTGCCTCAGTGCCTTATCTACCCCCATTCCATCACCAAAATAATTTGTATAATAAAGACCATATCAACGGGTGGTAGGTATATACCACTTATTGTTGTGCATCTTTGTAAGACCACGTGGCAAAAGAGAGTGAAAAGTGGAAAACAATCCAATTTACCACAAAAAGTGGTATATTTCATGTATTCTACAGACAGGGAGGTGTTAATGACCCCACTGAAAACATGAGTAAACCAAGTCTCAGAAATTAAACCAAAAATCCAAGGCAGGTCACATAACAAATGAGAGCAAAACCAGGAATTTGAGCAAAGCATAGTTTTTATTTCATTGAGCAAATACTATCTTTCCTGAGAGTAATAACCTCTTTTATAGCTTTTATATTACTAGTTTAAAAAGTTGAGATGTTGCAGGTGGTGTGACTCTTTTTACTATGAAATGGGTAAAGATATAAAAACAAATGAAGGTACTCATGGTGGATAGCACCAATTACTCTTCTGTTCTTAGTCCTAAAAAAGAAATTGATTTGGCCTTAAAGCGGCCCTCTCTTCCATTGTTCTATACATTATCTACTGTGGCTGTCGTCACTCACACAGCTTATGCTGTTTAATTAGCCATGTGTTGTATCCTAAAATAAAATCTTCCATGAGATTTGTAAAGTCAATTTAACTTTCTCTTTCTAGCTTAAGAGGGAGACTTTGGCAATAATGGTAATAATTTTAATTTCAGTTCTTCACAAATAAAGATGAGAATTAACACAACGCACATTTCCAAACAGATTTGTTTTCTGTGGTTTTTTTTTTTTTTTTTTCATTAGTGTTCTAATAGTTTGGGCCTGAATTCATTATAACCAATGTTTTATAGTGAAAGACAATTGAGAATGAGAGGGTCCTATGGGGTTGAGGCACCTACCTTCCCTCCACAGAGAGGGCTTGTGCCCATAACTTTGGTTTCTTAGCAAACTTCTCTATTGTATTGCTTTTCAAATTTGGCAGATCTTAAAAATTATGTTGATGTACTAGTTAAAATTTCAGATTGCCAAGGTTATGTCCCTGAAGAATCCAGTTCATATCTACATTGTAGCATAGATAGGGAATGCTCTGGAAACCTCATGATTAAACAAGTATGGAGCTCAGTGCATTAAAAAACTGACTAGCCATGGTTCCTCAAAGCATTTGGAATTCATAGAAAAACAGATGTTTTAATAATTTTTCTCTCGTTATCCTTAACTACCCACTATTTTTGAACTTCCAAATTATAACGCAAATGCATTTGAATTATAATTGCATTCTCATAATTTTATTTGAAAGAAATCATGAAATCTTCTTTGTTTCTTGGTCCAGATTCCCCTATAGGATACCCTTGATTCCTTTGCAAACCACATCTCTGTAACCACACCTATTCAATCTCAGCCTATCCACTGCACCCCTTCCTTGGGAAACAGCAGTTGTCTTTCTCTGAATTTTTTCCCTGTAAATCGGGATCATGAGCTTCATATAATAGTTATTAACTCAAAACTAATGGAAAACAGGAAAGCCTGATGGGATGACAAATAGTTTCATATCTCCAAAAGGAGTATCAGAAAGTACTATAATTATGTCAGGATTATACTGAGATTAAATCTAAGGGAGGGCTCAGATTGGATTTATTTTTAAAGCAGATCTTTTCTTGTGGTTATATGTATACTGTGTGTGGCCCACCGAATGTCAGTTTAAAATGAGATTGCATATCGTCCATTAGCAACAATTGTATAGAGTGGCTTGTTTTATAAAATGCTTATCAAAATGATCCTTTTAGATATGCATCCGGCTACAACTTGATCACACCTTAGTATGTGTCATCATGAACATATTCTGGTGAATGGCAAATTACCCTGAATGACAGGAAGCTGATGTCTATTTCCTAGCTTGGCTGCTGATTGACTGCCACTGCGGCCAAGTCCAACTTTTCCTGCCTCAATTTTGAGCCTACAACCTAAATGAGCTGATGTGAAGCACGTTCCCTATAAAACAGCTGTCTTCAAAATTCTAAGCATAATCATTTGTGATTGTTATCTAGGCAATTTAGAAGCAACCGAACAAATCAGCTTTATCCTTCCAATTTTAGCAGAAGCAACACAAATTAGCAATGATGTCCAAGAAGGAATCTTTTTGGTGTATCTTTTCTTCATATTCTTCTTACAATCCAAAAGATTTTGTTCCTTCCCATTATCCCACAAATTCATAGGGAGTAGGGCACAGTTTTAAACCTTACTTCAGCCTAAAGATTTTAGCACTAAATTCCAATGCCTATGTGTCTATGGTCATGGTGTATTGAGTGACAGCCAACAGTGTCTATAACAGTACAGCAAGTTTGAGGTGATTTTCTCCCCTCTAATACTGAGTGAAAATCTGTAATGTTATAGGTTTCATTCATTGATTTCTTAAATGTATTTGTTTATATAATGCTCTGTCTTACTGATTAGAAAAATAAGATTAAACAGATAAAATAAATTTAAATTAAGCAAGCAAAGAAATTAGACAAAATGGAAAGAAAAAGAAAAAGAAGACCAGGAGCTAAATTATTTCATGAAAGATTTTCCTTGATCTTGTAAATTTACTAAAAATAGAGCATGAATTTGCCTCTGAGATTTTTAGCAGTTACCCATTGGTCTGACTTTTGCTCCCTGAAGCTACAGGTAATAAATCACATCCCTCTTCCAGAAAAAGTCCCTTAGATATGCAAAAGAGAGGTACTAAGTCCTCCAGGCTAAATCAGAATGAATAATCTTACCCATTGCTCAGAAAACATTATTAATTTCCTTCACCTTTGTAAGAAAATTCTAGTCTGCTCTGTTGCCTCTATGCTTAGGAGATTCAGAGGCATTTGATTTCCCGACCTCATTCCACTTAACTTTTCTTTAAGTAGAACACATTTTTACATGAATTGAGCCACTTTTGAGAGAATAATGAAATCGACAATAGCAGGATTGACAATAGCAAGACTTTGGTGGTAAAAGTCCAACTTTACATTTTTTTCTCTTGACCTAAGTGAAGTCAGGACCCATTGTTACATTCCCTCCTAGTGATCCACAAAAGCCTACAGAGATTGAGAGCCATTTTGCTACCTGGGGATTTGAGTAGCTATTGGTCTTCCTTCCTGAACTGTTAGATTTGCATTGAAATCATTCAGAGAGGAAAGAAACTATTCTAATTTTTAAAACTTTCTAGTCAGAGAGATTGTGTGAGGGGACCTATTGGACAGTAGGTGAGCTGGCTCTTACCTTCCCGACTCTGTCTGCACTGCACTCAGCACACTTGGCTGTTAGATGTACGCATGCTTTCTCTCAGCTATTCTGCATGTGTTCTCTCCAAAGCTCGGCCATTGGTGGAGAAAAATAAGCCATTTCCAGGCAAGGATCAACCCTCAGAAAGAGGACAGGAATCTCAACTTACATGCTGAAGCCTCCAGTGAACATCACAGGGCATATTGAGTAACAGAAACTGTAAAAGAGGATCAGATCTTGTCTTTGCCTTTTGAAAAGTTTTAGAATATCTTCAAGCCCATGCACAACCTGTCACCACCACCACCCCCACTTCAGGCAGTAAACAGTCAGTGTTTCTATCTTCAATGATCCCACAACATAGCAGTCCAAACCACGTACCATCTGGCAGCTTAAAATATGTTTAAATGTCCCTCAAATCAAGTGCTAATTATGCGTCAGCCAGCTGTGATCTTTACTTCATTCATCACCACCTTTTCAGAGATCATCCAATTAGATATTTTAGAAAGACCTAAAATGAATCAAACACCTCAGAGATCAGAGGTAAATGTGTTTCCATAGGTTGCGTTCCAAGCAGAGTTCAAAAGTCCCGAGAAACAAAAATATTGACAAAACTACACTGTGAACTGACAGCACTTTCTAAGCATCTTGAATTTGACATCAAAAAATTCACAAGAGTGTCTCCTGGAATTCATTTTCACCTCCAACCTCTCAAAAACCAGTGGCTCAAGGTTATAAAACCATTTTTGATGGGCAGAACGGTGATGGCATCCACAGCAATTGCTGTAGTGTTTTGTTGTCTTGGCAACAAGATACAAGAAGAAGCCCAGAATTCAAGCGCTGCTCACACACCCTTTTTAAAGCCCTGCCCCTGGCCTTCTTCAGAATTCAGATGCCAGAGCCATGAGACACCAGTTTTTCATACAGCCATAAAAATGCAAGGACTTGAGAGATTGCCACTGTATGTTTGACCTAGAAAATAGTGACCGTCTGATATTTATGAAGATACTTTGAAAAATTTTGTAAATACAAAGACTAATAAAGAAATAAACAGATAACCAAATAAGGCAATCAGAACTCCAGGAAGGAAAATCAATACAATCATACAAGAAAGGCTCAGTCCAAATAAAAGGCAAACTATAAAACAGAAGTCAGAGTTTGAATGAATGATAAATTATACATTGAAATGATAAACTTGAACTTGACTGGTATATTTTGTAGGCCCCAAGGGTTGTGCTATTAGAACTGGAGAAAAGGAAATGTAATCGTAATAAATCACTTGACTATGTAGTGAATAATGCTTATCTCTCATAATGATGGATGCACTTCTTTTTTTTTTTTTTTTTTTCTTTTTCAACTTTTAAAATCTGTCTGGGGACAAATCATAGGATTCCAACTTGACCTTGTATACATTACTAGAATTTTTCAGGTAGAAATGATGGGAACAGATAGAGAAAATAGGTCCTTATCTTCCAGGGTGAAGAACAAAATTGCCTAAATGATTGAGAGAATAAGAAATAAATATTTAAATTTTTCAGTCAGAAGTTAAAAGTGAAGACAAACTAGGGGGAAATAACAGTCTTAAAATTCATTGAAAGAATAAAAAATCCATAATAGGGAAGGAATTCTAAGTCAAGAAGGCAGAGCTGGCAGCACCATGATACCTGACTTTAAATTATACTATAGAGTTATAGTAACAAAAACTACATGGTACTAACAAAAACAGACACATAGAGCAATGGTACAGAATAAGACACAGAGACAAACACATACATCTGCAGTTATCTAACCTTGACAAAGGTGGCAAAAACCTAGATTGGAGAAAAGATAACCTCTTTAACAAATGGCATTGAGAAAACTAATTATCAATATGTAGAAGAATGAAACTAGACCTTTATCTTTCATCCTGCACAATAATCAACTCAAAATGGATCAAAGATCCATGAATTAGACCAGAAACTATGTAACTCCTAGAAGAAAATGTAGTGTCAACACTCTAGTACATAGGCACAGGCAACAACTTTCTCAACAGAACCCCTAAAGATCAGGACATAATGTCAAGAGTTAATAAATGGGACCTGCATCCAATTCAAAAGCTTCTGCACAGCAAAGGAAACAATTAGGAATGTGAAGAAGGAACCTACAGACTGAGAATATCTTTACTAGCTACTCTTCTGACACAGCATTAATATCTAGATTATATGAACAACCAAAAAAAAAACTCTACACCAAAATATCAAATAATCCAATTAATAAATAGACAATTGAGTTGAACAGGCACTTCTCAAAAGAAGAAATAAAAATGGCAAACAAATGTATGAAAAAATGTTCAATATCATTAGCAATTAGGGAAATGCAAATAAAAATTACACTAGATGTAATCTCATATCAGTCAGAATGGCAGTCATCAAGAATACAAATAATAATAAATGCTGGCAAAGATGTGGAGAAAAAGAAACATTTTATACCATTGTTGGGACAGTAAATTTAATACAATTACTATGGAAATCAGTATGGAGGTTCCTTAAAAGTTTAGGCATGGAAACACCATGTGACCCAACTGTACCACTTCATGGTATTTATCCTGAAATACCACTAATTATTAATAATTAATTTATAAATATTATTTATAGTCATCATACTATAGTGATATATGCATACCATGTTACAGTGGCACAATTAAAAATAGCCAAATTATGAGGCCAGCCTAGGTGTTCATCAATGAATGAATGATAAAGAAAACTTGATATATATATATGTATATGTATATATTCACACACACTCACACAGATATATATGTGTATAAATATATATATACACATATACACACGATGGAGTTTTATTGTCATAAAATGAAATTATGTCATTTGCTGGAAAATAGATGGAACTAGAGGGAATTAAGTCAAACTCAGAAGGTTAAGGGTCATATGTTTTCTCTCATATGCAGAAGCTAGAGAAGAAAAAGTAAAAGAATATGAAAGGTGGGGACAGATCTCATGAAAACCAAAGGGAAATCAATAGTGGAAAGGGCTTGAGGGGTGAGAGATAGGTAGAGAGGTGGGGAAGTGCTGAGGAATGATATTGGCCATATTATGTTGTTGTATTGTATATTGTGTGCATGTACAAGTACATAACAACAAATCCCACCAGTGTGTACAAATATAATGCACCAATAATAAAAATGTGGAGAAAAAAGTTTAAAAAGGAAGTTAAAGTCAAGGAATGGAGACCAAAAAAATAAATATATGCAACAAATAAGAGAGTAATGGGTAAATGAGAAAATTTGTATTTCAAATGTTAGGAGACAAACTTAAGAATAATTTCTAAGGTCTGTATATTGAGCAGTAATTATAGTAGCATGGTTTATGGAGTTATGGAGTCAACCTCTAGATGAACTAGATAGGAAAACAGTAAGAAGTAGTTGCTTCTAGGAGGTGGAGCTGGAAATAGAGATGGATAGAATAGGGACTTATAATTTTTCTGTTATAAATTTTTCTGTATTTATTTGATTTTACCCGCAACTTGTTGTTTTCAGTGCTATCCTCAACAATTTGTTCTGTTTATTCAATGGACTCCAGAGAGAGAGCTACCTCTGAATTAGAAATTGAGGGAGAGCTTGGAGTGTCTTCCTGAGAGCCCTAAGACATGTCTCTAATAGTTACATTAAATGCATGGTTGGGCTGTCCCACTATAAACAGTGACAGATTTTTGGTTTGTAATAAAGACAAAGTTGATTTGAGGTTGAAGTTATAAGCACCTCCACATTTGGTACAAAACTGTCAAGATCTATGTTTCAATTAATACTTTCAGCCCCCACCCCCAGCCTCTCTGCACTGAAAACATGATTCCACTATGATAGAACCCTGAAAGAAATGGACTTAAGAAGATAAACTTATCAATGATAACAACATTTTCTTGATACAACAGCACATAGGCTGCCTAAGGCTTAGATTTCTTCAGGTTTACTATAAATTTTTTTCCAAATTGTAAATGGGGAAAGTTGAAAAGAGTGGTGTTTCCCTCAACTAAATGACATCTTATAAGGTCACATGGTCAGTGGAGAGAACAAGCTCCAATTACAAATAATTTGACTCAAATTCAGTAGAGATGCTGCTTGACTTATGACAGAGGTTATGACACAATAACCCCATTGTAATTTTAAAATATTGTAAGTAAAAAATACAATTAACACACTTAATTTACCAAATATCATAGCTTAGCAACAGTACACTGTGGAGTCCCAATTGTTTGCCTGGGTGACCACATGGCTGTCCAAGAGCTATAGTTCACTGCTGCTGCCCAGCATCACAAGAGAGGGCAGTACTGAATATCACTAGCTCAGGAAAAGATCAAAAGTCAAAATTCAAAATATAGATTGTACTGAATGCCCATCACTTTCACACTATGGTAAAATCAAACCATTGTAAATTGAATCATTGTAAGATAGCAACTATCTATATTCAGCTAGCTAGACTTAGACTCACAATAACAACAGCTACCCATATATAAGATTAATTATAAGCTGAATTCCACACATGAATTGACTTATTTATCCCTTATAATGTGTTATTTTTATACTTATTTTTACCATTAATAAAATCAAAGAACAGAGAAATTAATTTACCCATGTGGACTTGGCTAGTGGGAGATTTATCTATTGGGAATGCAGAGATCATTTGCTTAACAGACTAGATTGGAAGTGACCTGTGAGATCACTTAATTTCTTCATTTTTTTAATAAAAAAAATTCTGGTTCATAGAAGAAAATGAACTTGTCCAATGTTTTGCAGCTTGTTAGGGCAAGAGCCAAGACTAGAACCCACAGATTCTGGCTTCTAGTTCAAATTCTCTTTTAACCACAGAAGGTCATAAAATGTTAAACTTTTTGAGACTCTATATCCCATCTGGATTTTTTGTTGATGCCAAAATTATAAGTGTCAATACCAAGTTAAGTTGGAATCTGGAGAAATTTAATAGCACCATACTTTCACATTTGACAAAGCCATGAGATTTCATGAAAAAAAAAAAAAATCACTGCACCAAATGCTACTACAACTTTTCAAATTTAATACTATCAGAGAAAATCCCAGTTTGGAAAGGTCACCTTGAAGTCATAAGAAGAGTATATTTTGCTCAGATGCCTTTGGTTTGGCAAATTTTTCTTGAAATCTATTAATGGTTAAACCGAATTAAACTGGCATATAGGGAAATTTATGGAGCAAAATCAAAACACAAAGCTGAGAATTCAATCCAGGCAATCTTCTATTGACAAGCATTTCATGATGTTCATAAGCTCACAGTTGTGATTTAATTAAAGTATAATGTTACTATGTCGATTTAAAAACTGTGGTGATGTTTTCTATAAATTTCAAAGATTTTGGGAATCTTTTGAATGAATTTCATGGCAGAAATTAGGAAAGAACATAAAGAATACTGAGCAAAGTATTTGTAGTGGAACACTTTTCCCATTGAAAATCTCTGCTGAGCTTTGGATTATGCTACTAAACATTTATGACTCTCAGATATCCATGTGTCTGCTTCAGATTGCTTGAAGGCAAAAAAGAAAAAGACTGACAGGATTGCATATGCCAGCAAGAGAACAAAGCAGAGGTATTTGTAGTCAGAATGCAAATGCAGACTCATAGAATACAAAATATCACTGTCTTTAAAAATCTGGGTACACCTAATACTTTGGAATATACTAGTCTCTAAAATAATATTTTCTCTTCTTTATTAGGGAATATTACCTTTTAACATGTTGTCTGATCACAACCATGCTTGAGCTGTCTGTGCTATACTCTTAACAAAAGTTCTTAAAGTTGGCTTAGGCTTTCAGTCAACAAAAACAGCCATTTACTGCTTCCTGCTCCATCCTCCAATGTTGTAAATATTGACTTTTAAAGAGTAGGATGACTTGTGAAATTTTCCCTTCAACTGAGAAAAAAATGTGTAGTTATTCTATTTTAACTATTCATCTATGCAAATGAGACAATAATTATTGAAAGCAGGCATTGTGTATTGGTTGGTTCTTGTGAATTTGGTTCATGGAAAAATATTTTACTGGATCTGCATGCTCCAATTTACCACTGTTTCCCTGTGATCACTCTTCTATGTGACCTTTCTAGTCTCTACAGACACTTTAACTGGTGATTCCTGCTAATGCAATATTTAGACTTTCTTGTTCCATTTCTAGATTTAAAAGCTCTTAGGAAAATGTAGCTACTAAGCAATGGACATACTTAAACTTAGAAAAAATAATGAAGGAAAGAAAATCTCAAGACTTCTATGGTCTTTTAGGGTTTTCTTTCTGTCTTTATCTTCCTTTATTATGTTCCAAAATGTCCCATGGTTCTTGGTTTTAGCCTTCACATGAATTCTTTCTTGACTGTTAAATTCCATATAGAACTTATCAGACTAATGTCTTAATCCCTAAGAAAACTAAACCACTGGTTTCCAAAATGTGCTACTCCAATTCATAATTTAATAACCAAGATCCTAATTTATTGATGTTTCCTTATTTGTATAGGTTAATTGAATTAGAAAGGCAGATTTTTAAAATACACACACTATTATCCCAAAGGACTTGCAGCATTTCAGAAACTGTGGCACAAAAGAAAAGGAGATATTTTATCATAGACAGTAGGTCTACCCACTGACCAACCCTGCTTCTGTGAAATGCAAGGAGACTGTTTCACTTTACAATAGTCACTTTCTGCTAATGATCAAAAACCAGATCAAACATTTCATTCAGAGTGAACAGAGCATAAATTCACTCAGCATAATTTCACTAAAAACAACAATTTTCTGGTGCTGTCACAGCTACAATTTAACTTATTTATCATCTATATTTGGTGACAAGGTCTTTTTATGTACCTGTGACAATGGACATTCCCCGCAATGGCACCAGTGAATTGCTGAGAGAGTGCAGGGAAATGCAGACACACACCCAAACTCAACAGGCATAGTTCTTTTACACATCAAAGAAAAAAAAATGAAGCTACAGCTTATTAGAGAAGTCACAGTTTTTTTCCGAGTACATTGTTGACCATTGAAGCAAATACTATTTGTAGAATAACCAAGTCTTTATATTGCATTTCAATTTGTCTCATACTTTGTAGATAATCCACAATCAACAAGGTATTCTGAATCTCTGTACATGACTATATTATGCTAGGTGTTAAGGAGATGTCTTTTTCCTAGAGGAGCTTCCAGTCTCCTGGGGGCACAAAATTATATTTGGAAACAGTTTATTTTGTAAGCAAGTGCTTATTTGGCACAGCTAAATTCTGCCAAAGTTCAAAGAAGAGACAAATTAACATGAGCCAGAACATTCACCTATACCAACAGTGAAGAATCGGCAGGTCAATGCATGCATAACAGTGCTGAGCTACAAAGAGAAGCCCTGCACTCATAATTCACGACTTGCTTTTCCCTGCACCACAATCTCCACCACAGCAGTTCTCAGGTTGACCAAGGTTCTAGATGCATGTTCTCCTGGTTCCTTCTCCACTTACTATTTTCATCCTTAACACAGGCTCCATAACTAAAGGTTTGCTGTTTGCTACAAAGCTTTAGTGAAACTCATCACAAACAACTTTTGTGTGTACTTGCTATTCTTCCATTTTAACTTAATGATTAACAATTTGCTCAAAATAATTTAGTTGGGAAGAACTAAAGGCCTAAGATTTGAACTTGCATGTGTTTTAATTCCCAAACATAAATTCTTTCAACTCCATCATTATGTCATCCTGTTGATATGGAAGACATACTGTTCCATTGCTCTTCCAACTTCCTATCCTAAAGTACCTTTAGAGTAGGAAAGAGTAGGTAATCAAGAGAGGATCAGAAATACAGTTGGAAATGATAGAAGTTTTATCTTAAAAAATCATGAATTTTACTTCCTATTCTATGATACATTCATATTTGTTTTATTATGAAAATAATATTATTAATCTTTATGTAAATTAGCATCTTAGAGCATATGATGTGTTTGTTTACACTGGGTTTTACATAATTCTTAGGCACACTACCACAGCCCCTTAGGAATACACAAACCGTAATTTAAGAATTAGGATCATCAATGGCATGGCAAAATGGGAAAAGTTATGATTCAAGTTGAAAATGTAGTAATTTTATATGATTTCTTCAGCTAGAAACAAGAACATTACATGAACTGTTCTGTAGAATTAGAAAAAGAAAACACTTCCTAAATCTTTTTATTTGGCAAACAATCTAGATTCCAAAATCTGTGAGAGACATTTCAGAACAATCTAGGTAAGCAAACTCCAGGAGCCCAAGGACAGTCATCTGAAGTGGTTGAATTGTAGGTATTAGCATCCAGGAGCTGGGGGAAAACTCATAGAAAAAAGATCCAGAAGGTTCTCAGCTAAGTGTCAATGGTATTCAAAGAAAATACCAAATCATTATTAGGTATATGATAAGTTTTTTTAGTTTCATTCAGAAAGTGCTACTTAAAATCCAGTGAGACACTACGGGGACTCATCAACCAGAATGATTTAAATTAAACAGATTAATATCAAGGGTCAGCCTGAATGTTGTGGGTTACAGTGAACTGATACACTTCCATTAGGAGAAAAAATTGGAAAAACTGTTTGGTAATGCCTATGAATGCTGGGCATAGTCTTTTGACCTCAGCATTGCATTCTTTGGTACATGTCCCTCAGAAATTCATGAATAAATTTATCAAAGGCATGCATCTGAATGTTCCTGTCAGCATATTCATGGTCGTCCCAAACTCTGCAAAACAACAATGTGCACAAGAAATAGAAAACATAAATAAATGGTGGTACATTCATATGAGGAATACTATGCAGGAATGAAAACAAATGCTTGGCTATGCATGAAACCATGGATAAATCTCTCACACACAAGACTGATCAAAACAGAGCACATGTTGCAGGATTCAATTTATATAAAGTTCAAAAACATGCAAATCTAATTGTTGGGGTTTGGAGTAGGGGAAAGTGATTCATGTGAAGAGGGGTAAATAATGACTAGATAGAGGACCAAGGGAAATTTATGCTATGACAGCAATATTTTGTTTTCTGGTGAGAGCAAAGGTCTAATTCATAAGCTAATTTTTCATATATCCAGATAAACACTTGATTTACATTCTTTTCTGTGTATATTTTGTACTTAAAGTTCTTAAAACTGGTAACTAGAGAAAACTTTAGTAAGAAACAAAGTGTTGTATGTTTTAACATTCTTATAATTGATTCATTTAAAACTTACCAAAGAGTTGTTGGTAAAAAATATATTGCATAAGTGAGTGAGAGGTTTCTGGGTAAAAAGTGTAAGTCCGATATTACTGAACATTTGACTGCAAGAGAGAAATAGAAATATAGTTTAACTATTCTGTGTTTTGAAAAATATTGACAAAGCATATCAATTAATCAGGAAAGATGATGGCATTATTTCCAGAACAGATTTGTCTTATGTATTAAGGTACCTCAGACAGGGGTTGCTCCAAAGCTTCATGAGCAAGATTCATTGCTATCTCTCAATTAAAGATTTTTGACACTACTGATGTCACTTAAGATAAAGGATTTGAGAATATTTTCTTCAAAATCATCTTGAACTAAGTCATTATCAATATTCACAAAGCAATCAATATTTCTCGAGTATCACCATATTTCAGGCATGCCATTGCAAATCATGGCAAATGCAGATAAGAGTAAGTTATTATTTTTGTTTTCTCTGGGTGTTTGAGACATCCTAAATAAATTTTAGAATGAAAATAGATCCTACCTGTATTAGAACCATATTCATGCTGCACAACAAGCAACTAGTAAGTCTCAGCAGTACCCAGTATAAGCACTTATTTAACTCACAAGTCTGTCTGTCAAAGGGAGGGAGATAAATGGGATGGACTTGCTGGGGATGTCAGTTAATTAGTCTCCAAAGATGATGCTCCTTGCCAAGAATTCTAACTAAGAAGAGTGGTAGTCTCACTCTTATAAATACCATCCTCTTGAATCTTAACTAGTCCTAAAGTCTTTTTTTTCCACTTAAAATAATTATAAATTCTGAGAGATTACAAAGGAATGAACAGACAAATCTCATGTTCCCTTCCCCATCCTACCTCAATGTTAATATCTTACACAATCATAATTCAATATCAAAAACATTAAGTGGACATACAATTCACAAAGCGTATCCATTTTCACCAACCCTGCGTGCACTGAGTCTGTGTGTGTGTTCATGTGTGTGTGTGTGTGTGCGTGTCTGTGTGTGTCTCTCTGTGTGTGTGTATGCAGTTTCATCGCCTCTGCAGCTTTGCATAACCACCACCACAGTAGGGCACCCCTCCCCAGCATCACAAGGCTCCCTCATATTACCCCTTCGCAGACCTCCCCTCCCCTTTCCCTCTGCTCCTAGACCCTCTACATCACAGCAGGTGCTCCATTCTGTACTTACGCTACTTCACAAACATTACATAAATGGAGCCAATAAGTATTTATCCTGTTGAAACTGTTTGTTTTCTTTTGTTTTTGGTAGTGGGGATTGAACCAAGGGGAGCTTTACCCTGAGCTCTATCCCCATCTCCAGTGCTTTTATTGTTTATTTTGAGATAGGGTTTCACTAAGTTGCTGAGGCTAGCCTGAAACTTGGCAATCCTCCTGCCTCAGCCTCCTGAGTTGCTGGAATTATAGGAGTTTATCACCACACTGCTGAAATTGGCTTTTTTCATTCACCATAATTTCCATGAGTTCTATTCACTTTTTGTGTAAGAAAAGTTTGTTTCTTTTTATTATTGAATAATATGGCATAAGGATGTGCCACAGCTTGTTTAATCACTGACCCATTGAAGGACATTTGGGTATTTTCTAATTTGGGGTTATTATGAATAAAATAACTAGAAACATTTGTGTACAAATTCCTGTGTGAAAATAAGTCTTCCTTATTGATCAAGTAAAATTGCTAGATCTTATAATAAGTTCATTTTTAGTTTTGAAAGATATTGCTAAACTATGCTCTAGGGAGGTTATTCACCCTTCAACATTCCCACTGACAATGTATGAATGGTGGCATTTCTCCACATCCTTGCCAGCATGTGGTATTATTATTTTCCATTTTATTTATTCATTCTGATAGGGCATAGTAATATCTCACTGTGGTTTTAATTTACATTTCTATAATGGCTAAAGATATCAAATATTTTTATTTGTTTATTTTGTATTTATGAATCTTATTGGTAAAATGTCTGGGCATGCTCTTTCCCATTTCCAATTTTTTTTTCCTTCATTTTACCCCACCACATACATACATCTATTCTGCAAAGGTAGCCTTCATCCTGAATTTCTTTAATAATCGCTCCAGGTGATTTTGACATGCATTATTATTTAAAACTTTGAGCCCCAGGGACAGGAAGAAAAGAGGGTGAGACTGAGCAGACAGCTAAGATAACCTGCCCCAATTATCCAGAGGACACCATCATTAAAAGATGGAGGAAAAGGAGATGAGAAAACGGGAGAGTGTCTCAGGAGGGAAGTGGAAAAGTCTCCAGGATAAATGTGACTTCCTTTGCAAGATTATTCAGTTATTTCTGGTTTGCTGAAAGTAACCCTAAGGCACAGCTGCTCCTCAAGATGTGCTCTTGGAGGACACAGCAGAATTAGGCTGTGGCCTTCCTTGAATGCATGAACCTGGGCCAAGTGGCCCTTCAGGGTTCTCTGCATCTCTGTGGCCAAGGATTATGGGAAAGTCAGGTGGAAGATGGTACTGAAGAGCCCTTAGCAAGAACTGACAGCTGCCAAAATTGGCACATTAGCCTAAAAGTCACCTTGCACTTTGTGGAGTCTTACTTGGCTTCTACAAGGAGAGAAACTCATGCCTCCAGCTGAACACTTCATCGACATGCCTGACTGTGAAAGATACTGAAGAAGAGGTAAGGGGCAATTCCCAGAGGCTCCTTTCAAGGGTCACAGTAAACAAAATGGAACTTTGGTCTGCCGGACTCTGAGTGAGCAAACTGCTGCCCTGGTCTTGAAGTTATTCACCAAGAGAGCCCACCGTGCACTTGACCCTGATGGTCAGCTTCATTTTTAAAAAATAGTAATGAACTGGACAGATTCCTAGACCACTCTGACAAAGGTTGCAGGAGCAATCTGAACAGTCTCCCAGGGGCATTTTAAATAGTTAGGGTGGACTTCATCTAAAAACAGTCTAAACTTTGGAGTGTAGAGGTACCATTGCCTGCAATTCTCTGTCTCTACTAAACTGTGGTGGGATTTTATGCACTACCTCCCCAACAACTAAGAATCTCTTGACCAGGCTTCTGAGGGTCTCATCAACACAAAAAGAGTTAAATGCTTTTTTGTCTCTCACATATTTCATTCAGGAAAGAAAAAAATGCCTGTTAGGAATCTAACTCTCCAAAAATGTCCCTTTACACAGCAATCCCAATTGCATCAAATACACATTAGAAGCTGTTTCAGCAGAGATTTATAAAGAATAGAGCAAATCCCCAAGCCTGAGGGAATAGCATATCAAAGTTTAATGAGAAGTTAAGGCATCTTTTTTATTAAATTTCTGGTTGAAAATGTTTTAATGAGTCAAGGTTTTTGTTTCTTTTCTTTCTTTTTTTCTTTTTTTTTTCTTAAATAGCCTCCTGGCTTCAACCAGCTACCACATGGACCAAGTTCAGCATAATTGAGAGGAGAAGTGCCTCCAGCCATCGGCAGCATTAATTAGCTCTGACTATAAATTTTCAAGTAAAAGTTGTCATCATGATGTAGGGCAACAAGTTCTGCAGTGTCTCTGTAGGGACAAATCAGGCAGCAACTGAGGGAAACACCAAAAAGGATACTCTGCTAAAGGTTTCATTTCATAAATGTGATCCATTGCTATGTACAGTGCTTGGTCTTAGCAAGTAGTAAAAGGGAAGAGAAAGGACAGTTGAAGACTCAGGAAAGAAGGTAGGGGGGAAAGGAAAAGCCAAAAAGCAGAGATCTATTTGACCATAGGAGTTTTATGCTAAATAGATTGTTCATTTCCAGGATGCTTGCAGATCTCTATATATTTAATAGCTCTACCTTATGTATCCATGGAAAAGTCATGCCCATGTGATACTAGGCATTTGTGAGAACACTTTTTATATCTTGCAACTTTTTAAAGAGCAAATAGAACAATTTATTACAAACCTACTTAAGTGCATGGATATAATTGGAGAGGGAGAGACAGTGCTATTTGATTACATGGACATATTAGTCTTTTAAAAATGAATGGAGGAAGGAACTATCCCTCCAAGTCAAAATAGGTGGTAAGAGTAATTAGACATGAAAAAGTGTAAGAGATGATGATGTCCCAACACAGTGATATTAGGGATAATGTTTGACACTATTCCTAGCATCTGTGATGTCCAAGCTTCCAGCATTAGAGTTTATAGTATTAAATCATAAAACTGACAAAATTTTTGAAAAGAATAGAGATCATTAATTTTAAAACAATGTAGCCATTGAGCAGACGCTATCTATACCGTTGTTCATACTCTAATTTTCTCAAAAATGATATGAGAGATTGTAACATTCTAATCTCTGCTGAGAAGTGATTCTTAAAAGCATAGCATTTAAAGAAGACTATAGTTATATCCTTTGTTAAAAAATATACCTGAAAAAGTCATAGGAGTTATGTGGTACAATATCTTCATTTTGAATGTACTACTGCATTCTTACAATAGAAGACTACATTCTTACCCTATTGCTTTCTGCCTGCCTATGTAGTCTGCATTTATTGAAGACTGAAATTTCAAAGAACCCTAAGAGTTAAATTCCAACTGGGACTTCTTTAGAGAAAAAAGAAGAATGGAGACTAGTTATTACAGATTTGTAATTTCAAGATCAAAATTTAAAATTGGAAGAATTTTAAAGAGTCCCAAAGGTGCCATGGGATAGCTTGATATGTTTTAAATATATGAAAATCTTTTGATATTGGTTTCTGATTATTGCTATAATATATTATCACAAATTTAGTAGTGTAAAACAAAAATTTATTATCTTATAGTCCTAGAGTCCAAAGAGTGTGAAATCAGTTTCATTTGACTAAACTCAAGATGTCCGCAGGGTCCTGTTCCCTCCATAGTATCAAGAGGTAAATCCCTTTCTTTGCTTTTTCCAGCTTTGAGAGAGCTGCATTCCTTGGCTCAAGTCCCCTTCATCTTCAAAGCCAGAATTAGAGGATCTTCAAATATCTCTCTGCTTCCACCACATCCCTGTCTCTGTAATAAAATTTCCCTCTGCTTCTCTCTTTTAAGAACTTTTGTGATTGTATTCTGGGTCCACCTGGAAAATGCAAGATAATAACCACATCTTAAGATCCTTAATTTAAACCTGTCTGCAAAGTCCTTTTTTCTGCATAGGCTAACATTCACAGGTTCCAGACCATGACTGTATTTGAGAACCACCAACCACAACCACCCAGGGAAACATCTTTCAAAAAGGCCACTGAGGTTATTCGAAAGGTACTTACAAAGGCACACTCCTGCTGTTTTCTTATGGAGGTGACGTAACACCTGCAGCAAGGGGTAAGGTAAGGATGAATTGATTTGTTGTACTGAAATGTTCATGAATTCTTCTTTGCCATTTAACTAAGCCACCTAATGTGTGAGCAGAAGTAGATTATAAGAAGGAAATAATGAATCAGGAAATGTTTCATTTAAGAAGAAAACTTCATTTGATAGATGAGAAACTGAGGCCCACTAAATTTGTAAATAGTTTGAGTTCAAAAAATCACATTGCAGTATCGGAGAACATGAATCTCAGGCAATGGACTATAATCCCCGAGGTTTTATGTATCAAAAAAATTATTTTGGTTCCTTAAAAATTTGTTTTGGTTACAAAATCATACGTAAAAAAGGAAAGAAAGAAAAGGAAGGAAGGAAAGAAAGAAGGAAATAAATGCAGGAAAGTACAAAGAATGACTATAAAAAGTATTCATAGTCCTATCATTCAAAGATAAACAGAGCCAGCTTTTTGGAGTGTATCTTTCTTCTAATTATATGCTTGTTTATATACTTGTACAAATGAGCACACACTTGGGATCAAACTATACAAACTTATGAGTAATTTTTTTCACTTGACAATATAATAAACATTTTCTCTTCTTTTCTTCTACAACATGATTTTTCAATAGCTGCATTAATACTCTACAATACAGATGCACCATAATTTACTTTCTCCATGCTTAATTGTTGAAAACAGCATTTTTGTCCTAATGCATTGTTGCAGTAATATCTATGCCTAGTTATTTCCTTAGGATATTTATCCTAAGTATCTAGAAGTAAAATTTCTGGGTCATAGAATATGAATTATTAAATTTTTCAATGCATATTTCTACCTGTTCTCTTAGAACCAAAACTCACATGATAGTCTATGTTATGCCCTTCATTACCCACTCTTCATTCCAAGCCCATATGCAGAAGCAGCAACATTTTCTGTTCTCTTCTGTGTACCCTGTAACTTCCTCCATTTATTACATATATAACAAACTATTGCATCATTATTTATTAATGTGTGTGTTCCTTAAGTGAGTAACACTCATGTCTTACCTTTTTCTGTATCTCTAGCACAATATCTGACAATAAAATTATCATTTAATAAATATTTCCTGGAAGGAGGAGGGAATAAATGAATTTACAAATAAAATAATAAATGAAGAAATTAATAAGAAACTCTATTTGACCTTTTTGACCTTTCAGTTTAGGTTTTTCAGTTATCCCATGCAAAAATTCTTAGCTCCCATTTTGTAAAGGGAAAGACAGTGATTTTTCTCTCCTTTCTTCAAATTGCTCTAATTCACTTACTCTCCTAGCCTGCTAGATGACATAGCCTTTCATCTGAAACACCAGAGATGGTGACCTCTTGCATTGTTGTATTATAGAAATTTTCTCTGACAATCATGGTCATCTTTGGGGAGAAAGTAGGGAAATTGTCTTGTATGAATCAAACTTTTTTTCACTTTCTTCAACTGTAAAGGCACATTTCTGGAAACATGATATAAAATTTCTGGAAACATGAATAAAATTAATTAATGAAAATTAATTATTAATTAAGAAGGAATGAAGTCTTTTTAATACACATACAGCATCCAGTGTCTTCCAATGCCCACTTTTCACATTAGCTTTAGTGGCAATTTATGCAAAGCTAAGAAAATTATAAAAAAAAAAAACAAGAAGAAGAAATTATATTTCCTTATGGGGAGACAAGAAATAAAGAACATCTGTTATTCAAGGGCCCAGCCCAACCTCCAACAGACAGGTTTATCTCCTCTATTGCCAGAAGCTGTTGGGGAAGGGGCATGGTTTTTGTTTTGTGAGATCAGAGATCAAAAGATAAATATATTCCCTTCTGTGATCTCTTGTTTCTGACAGAGGCATTCCTGCCTCACCTTGAGATAAGAAGAGGGATGATATAATTGGCCTCTTAATCTCTCTTCATTTTTCTGCATCACTAGCAGATTTCCTCAAAGACTCCTGTCGTTTTCTATATACACTGAACATGTATTAGCATCAGAATCACATAAGGAAACTTGTGATTGTCAGCAGAAGCATAATATCAGCCCCTGTGCTGACTACATGGCTGTCATGGATTTCCACTTCTGTGCTGTCAAATCCCAAATGACTGCAGACTTGGACAGTCTGTTTGCTGAACCTGGGTGTGAAAGTGGAAGAGGTGAAAATATTTCAGGTAGGGAAAGGAATTGAGGGAAGTTTAGCTCCTGATTCTCACTCCTACCTTCCCAGGTGTGCAACTTCACACACTGGCAGAAGCTGACAGAGTTTCCATCAAGGATGACTAGAGCAGATATGCTTAGAGGAATGTCTAACATTTGTAAATATCTCATTCTTCCATGTGACCACTAACAATCATTGTGTTTGAATTTTGTTTTTATTTGGCAAAAATGGGTTGTAGGTTGTGTTAATATTCTACAACACAGAAATTACATATTATTTATTTATTTATTTGTTTATTTATTTATGGTGCTTGGGATCAAACTCCAAGGCCTTATGCCTGCTAGGCATAGCACTCTACCACTGAGCCACATCCCCAAACCCAAACAGATGTTTTATATGGGATAAGTAAAAAAATGGGCCAGGAGCACAGCATTTGTATTTTTAATCTTCTGTGTTTTAGGTCAATGAAAGAAATGCTTGGCAAAGCATATCATGCCATACAGAACCTGCTGGAAATCATCTTTAGTTGTTTTCCTAGGCCCTTGTACAATCTGGTTATGCTTCTGCTTAGAACTACCCGTGAAATGTAGTTTATCAGCCTCCAACTGAGTTAATAAGACAGAACCATGGGAGCGCATATATGACCTGTTCCTGTGACATTAAGCATAGCTCACTATCCAAGGGCTCATTCTCCTCTCCCCTCAAAGTCAATATGAAGAGTAATATTAATCCTGGTCATCAACTAAATCCTAAAGTGATGCTAAATGTTAAATGATGCTGAAGAAATACATATGGCTTTGAACTCAAGAGTATACAACTAAGCCTCTCTTAAAAGTATTTGGAACTTGACTCCAAAGAAAGAGGAGGAATAATATTCCCTTTTTAATAGGAGATACTTAAGTACTCTTTAAAGACTGCTACTCTTAATTCCTAAAGTAAAGATTAGATGCCTAAGGATATGTGCTTATGTTTTAATTTCCCAACATAAACCATACTAGTTTAGGTCTTCTAGAATTTTGCTATTCTAAGTGATACCCACACATCAGCAGCATACTGGAGTGGGGGGAAACTTGTTAAAGATGCAGAAAGTCAGGCTCTCCTCCCAATGATCTATTGACTCTGAATCTGCATTTTAACAAGGCCTCAAGATGATTCATATGCACATTCAAGTTTGAGAAGTATGCTCTAGAATAAAAAGAGGCAAGTGATTCCACTGTCTTTTGGGCTGACTTCAGTGAGACAAAAGCAAACACATGAAAGCCTACAAGGACAAATGAGGACTGACTTCACAGGAAGGTGAAATAGGGAGCAGACTACATGGTATGACTTAATATTCTCTAAAAGGAGTTAAGCAACAGTTCATCTGTTGGGACAAACCTAAGTCAGTTGCTCTCATGTATATTTGCCATTTCACAAATCTACTGTGCGATTTCAGCAGAAAACAACTAAGGTGTGCTATTCAAAAACCTAATATGATCTACCAAAAGTTTTTCCATGACCCTGGCTCTGTGCTATTTATTTTACCTGTGTTATCCTATTTAATATTATTCAATTAATTTATTTATGGTGCTCCAGTTTCATATCTCTGTTTTGTCTTAGGACAAGACAGTTATCAAAATGTACATTATAACTCAAAACCAATTTGAAAGGAGATGACTCTGTAAGAAACAAAGAAAAATACCCTGGGCCTCAGGTTCCCTATTGCCTATTAATCTCAATAAACATGTTACAAACTTCTGGGAGATGACACAGGGGAACCCAGGGTCATAGAAAGAACAAACGCCAACAGAACAGTCAAAGACCCCCACACCAGGGGAATGTGATAAAGATAGTATCAGTCACAAATTCAGATTAAGCAAGATCAAAGGAGTAAACTAGAATGGGGATGCAGATTATGTGGGCCTAGATTCTAAGACCTCCTGGATGCAGGTAAAAAGTGGACTGGGCCTTCTCTGGGCACAATCTTCAGGTAAGGTTGGGCAGCCCTCTTTTTGCAATGGCTTTATGTCACAACTTTAAAGGTAGCCATGCACAAAAGTCACCATGTGATAAAAGGTGAAGTCATGAAATGCTTATGTACACTGATACTCATCATGTGCAACTTAGTTTTATTCCCACATCAAGCTTAGTTGCTTAGACCTCAGAAGTCTGAGCTTTGCACTACAATGTGTCCCAAGTTAATCCAAAGGGCTCAAATACATGTAGGCATAAGTATACTCTAAAATACATAGTTAATGATATTTACGTAATTAGAATTGCCATCACCTCCAGGTGCTCTAAACAAAGTGAATACTGATGACATGATAAATGTAAATGATAGCTGGGCTAGCCAACTTATCACTTCTATAAATAATTGCATTTTAGAAATCTTGCTTCTCTGAGAACTTATTTTAAAGAACTGAAAGTTGGAGTTGGGGGAAGGGAGTTACATTTTTACATGTCTTTGTGACTTTAATATGCATAGCTAATAACAAGTCTTTTAAACTCTAGCGGCTGTCCCTTTAAGAACAACAACAACAACAAAAAAAAAAAAAAACATTGAAGAGTTTTGGGTTTTTCCCCCTCTTCATAACTATTTGTTCTGCATTTGCTATGCATGAAAAGCCAAGATGTGTTTTCCTTACTATTAATGTCCAATGAACTATGTAAGCAAACACAGGAGAAAATTAATATTTCCTGTCTATATAGCAACATCAATTAATATTGAGTTTGCTGGGAAAGAAAAAAGTCTGGGATTAGTTCCAGAGGATGCTCTATAGATGCCAGGAAGAATCCTACAAAATCCTTGGAATTGCTACTTAAGTTCTATGTACATTTTACCTTACCAGCATTCATGTAATATAGCAACATACCCTACAACACTTATAACACTTAACAGATAATTTTATGGGATGTTACATGACTTTTTCTGGTTGATTTGTATGCATTCTCTCACTTAATGCTTACAGCAATCTCAGGAGGAGAAATCAATGTCCTTATTTGGTGGTCCAAAATACTGAAGCACAGAGAAGTTATTTCCCCTCATCAAACCACAGGTAAGAAATGGTAGAGACTGAATTTAAAACCAGGCTGACTCTTGAGCTCAAATTCTTGGCCATGATGTATGTTGATTTAATGGGAGGAAAGGGTTTAATCCTAACCTCCCTCCAGGGACTTCAACTAGATGGATAGGAAAGGAAGTTTCAGGCAGGTTCACTAAGAGAAGGCGGGGATGATGAGCTGTCTCTACTACTAGAACCCCTAGATGCTCAACCAGTTGAAAAGGAGACCCAGAACCCAGAATGCTCACATTTCCTGAGAACATTAATTTGTTGTGGGCTGAATGCAAACAAGGAAACAATGACTATTAATAGCCCTAAACATGAACTACTGTACAAAGAATGACCCATTCTGTGCGACTCTGTGTGTTCCCAAAAGTTAAGAGAAGGAAGGAAAAGAAAAAACTTATATCACAATAACAGAAAAAAGTAACTAATTAAAAGCCGCCTTCCTGGCATCAAGAACCCAAATTAAACCGTCTAAGAACTAGAAAATGATCTAAGCCCTGCTAATGGCAGCTAAAGCACCAGGGTAGTCCTTTTCTGAAAAGTGAAACAATACTTGAATGTTTCCCTAAGAACAATTAACGCCTATGTGTTAATTTGTTTTACTTTGGAACCTATCCACCTAGGGCCTCCCTAGCTGATTAACAGGTTCTTAAGGTCAGGGGAAGAGTGATATGCATTTTGATATCACTCCTATAATGACAGCACATAAAAGAAGGAGCTTGGGGGTGAAGGAGGTAGCTCAGAGGTACAGCACTTGCCTGACATGTACAGGGCCTGGGTTCAATCCCCAACACTGGACAAAATAGTAGAGAGACAGAGACACAGAGAAAACGAAGGAGCTTGGGACCTTTCCTCTCTCTTCCTAGCTTCCCTCATCACCACCTTCAGTTGTTGTTTGCAGCATCTTGCACAGAAAGAAAATTCAATAAAGTGGTTTTATAGATGATAACACTTATAAGGATATTATCATCCCAAGTATCAAATCTGGACTACCAGTTAGAGAAATTTCCCCTAGTTTCTTTATGAAATAAGTTTAGAAAGCATCTTCTTTTAAAAACATTTTTAGAACTCTATGTAAGATAACTAAAAACTATGTTGAACATGATTAAATTCACATTCCAATATGTCTTCTAAATATGTCATTAACTCTAAGGAATGTCCAGAGGGTTCCTATTAACTAAGAAATCCAAGAAATGGTCCTGGTTCCTCCTGAATTCCCTTCCTTTGGAGTGCTGGGGCTACCTGGCTGGGTCTCAATCAGTCTCCTTGCTCATACACTTGCTGCCTATGTGCTTCTTGGGAAAGCTGTGTATCTCATGCCTCTGCAAATCCAAAGAATAAGCCCAACTCCTCCCCAGTGCCCGCAAGAGGTAGAAGATGCCAACCATTATCTGACTTTCACTTTTCAAAATTAACTTTATCCCTTGAACATTTGGAAAATCTATTTCCTTTCAAATAAGTACTGCCCCAGAAAACTGGGAACTCAGGTCCCATGGCCTTGGGAAGATGCAACATTGGTTTATTTTCAGAATTACAGGTCCTCATATCTCTCCCATATTGTTAAACTTAGTATTAACTTTTGCACTTTTCAGAAGTACAGTAAGTAATCATCTTCTATGGAATGTACTGCTTTCCTCCAATAAGTGTAGAAAATGTTGGCTGGTGGCTTGCTTTCCTTGTTAGCTCCCTTGAATATCAAAGTGAATGAGAGCCCAGCCTCAGGCTGAAAGGCTATAAATCTCAATTCCACATGACCTTGGAGACATTATTTAACTCCTCTCAGTCAGTGCCCTTTTCCGAAAAATCTTTTATGAAAGTGGCCAAATCCAGGCATCAATGATATAAGATGATATATATTAAGCCCCTACCACAGTGTCTAATCTATGTTAATACTCAATAAGTATTAGGTATTATTATTATTATCATCCTTTCTAACCACTTGATGCTTGAGATTTAATTATCATATCTGTCTTTGCCAGTATCATGAACCTTCCTGGCTACCATCTTACAATGTCACCCTGGAGATATTTGCTTCACATTAAGATACTGGACCTTATCACTGGAGACACTGCACAGCAATTTCCCACTAAGTATATTTAATGTACAATTTCTCTTTGCACAGAACTTCATTCACCTCTCTCCATTCTGAAGTTGACCCTATCTCAATCCTTGGTTTTTTTCTGTGCTCATTGCAGCTTGAAGGCAATTCCACCAACAGGTTTTAGTCTTGCTCTATCAGGTATGATTTATTGTATATCTGCAGGGTCTGGGTTAAAATAGTCAAAATGAGATTAGCTATGAACAAAAGCAAAACATGATAAAGAATGACATAGCCACTCTCTTGTCCTTCAGGGTGTTAAGAGTGATCAGATTTTCCTATTTCAGTAGTTAAAAAAAAAAAATCACTGTGCTGAAAGCATCAGGGCAATGTGATTAAGTGCTACTGTGTATAATTTGATATTAGGTATTACTTGCACAATACCTATGTCTTTCTGCCGCAGAAGCTAAACCGTTTGCAAACATTAATGTGGTGCAATTGAATACAAAATATTTTGTCTTCTGTCTCCTTGCCTGTAATCCAGTAAAAATAACAATAATCATAAAATGTGTTTTGTTTATAAGGCAAATGATTAGCAATAAAGTTGAATAATAACTTTTTATTAAAAATTATACTAAATAACAGATGGCTGAACCCTTGGATACCCCAATAGAAAAAAAAAAATCCTTTGGTATTCCAGCTTGAGCACTTTGGGAAATGTGTATGGTACTTACTTTCTGATGAGTAACAGCATGTAGCATTGTTAAGCTTGATTAAGCAAATTTAATTAGTGTTAGTCAATGCATTTTTGTAAGTGGATAAAATATATTCCAGTTTAGGCATGACTGTTAATCTTTAATTTATGAAATAAAAGTTAAAATATAATCATAAAATATTAAAATTGCAATAAGCCACATTTAAAGGAACCAGGGTTCTTTTTTGTACAATTTCCTCAATTAGTTTTTAACCCTATAATTCAAAGAAAATTGCTTAGCATTCTCATCTTTCTTTTATTATATGTCAGAAGGTGGGTGTAAAATGATAACAAGGGCTATTCATTCCCAGCTGAGGAAACTTAATATCCAAATAGCCCCAGGACCACATTAATTCATAACCAGACTTTATAACATTCTTCAAACCTGTGTTTTCTTATACTTACTTATTTAGAATCCTTGAGACTACGGCAGGAGGAGAATCTAGGTATAACTTTAGAAAATGAATAAACTTTGGAAAAATAAATTAAAAATTAAATATAATAGATTTTAAAATCCAGAAACTATTCAAACAGGGTATTCTCAAAGCTCAAGAGTAATTTGAGGCTTTTGAAGTTTAAACTAATACTTTTAATATTAGTCACTGATAATTAAGTAGGCTGGAGGGATGCAAGGCCTTCTGCTCTACACAGTTGGCATTTCTAACAAATACTATGACCTGATCAAGCACAGGCACAAGATCTGAAGGAGTTTTCTGGAATGCATATGTACAGTCAACACAGTCAACCATACTAGGAGAAAGGCTTGGAAAGACATGCTAGCTTAAAATTATTCTCATTCTGACTCTAATTTTTTTCTGGCTCCCTCTCTTTTCTACCTTTATCTGTGTCTTTCCAGATAAGCTACTATGAAGTCGGGGGTGGTGGGAGAAAAGAAAAAAAAAAAACAAAAACCCACTGGTCATAATAAGTAGGGGGTACACAGACCTGTGGCTACAGAAGTGTGAATGGTAGGTAGGGGAGCATTTGAGCTTAACTCCATTATCAATTCTACCCTTGCCAAACAAAGTTATCAAGTCCCAACTAGAACTCAAGGTATGGTAGCCATATTGTTCCCCAAAGCATATCCTGCCTCCTAAGGAAACCCCTCTTCCCTAGAATAGAAGCAATGGGACTGTAACCTTCAGAGGAATATGGTCCTCAACCAAGGATATAGAGGAAGCGTAAGAAAATGACTGTGCATATTCATGGTGAAGCGGTGGATATAAAATCAGAATCAGAAAGCTTTCCTCATTGAGAACACTCACTTGACTGTTCAGTCAGTATAGGTTACACATCTATTCCAGCCTAACTGCTGGGATTAGAGCCCTGAGCTAAGCTGGCACTGTTGTTACTCCTCATGGAACTTTGAGATGACTGATTCATGGGTTTGATACCAGTTTTGAGAATCAGGATGGAGTCCCATTTCCCAAGCATTGAAGATTGACCACCTGAGAAACGTGGAGGCAAGAGCAAAAAGTTTTACTTAAAGGGTAGAGGCAGAGAAAGAGGGGGACAGAGCCTCCTCTGCAGAGGAGGGTGTCCAAGTTGGCACCCAAGGGAGTAGGGGTATCCTTCCCCTTTTACAGATTTTAGATTTCCTTTGTTCTCATGTCCCCTTCACCTCTTTTCTTGCCTACCTGACCAAAAGGTGGGCCAAAAGGTGAGAAAGAAAACTTCCAAGGGTACAGGCAAGAAGGGAGCAGCCCCAGGGGCAACAACTCTCTGTTGGGAGACCTGTTCCCTGGAGGCAGGTAACCTTGGTAACTGGTAAGGAGAGGGAAGGGTTCTGGAGGTATTAGCCTTTTATTTCCTTTCCTTTCAAACCAGCCCCGATCTTCCTGATCCAACCTGATCAATCATGAACTCCCCTGACTGTCCTTTTGCACCCCCACCTCCAGCCTCAAGTTTACCTGAGGAAGAAATAGGAAAATCACACCAAATCCTTCAAGACCCAGCTCTGGTCCACCTCTCCTGTTACTACACATCAGTTCTGATTCACCACCTTTGTCACATCCCCATGGAACCAAGAAATAGAGGTTTGTCAAAGTGGGTGACTATGCTACCCTAATTTTCTTGCTTTCCTGGGAAGCTCTTTGATCCATTTCTCTAATTTGGTAAACTATAAGATCCAACCTTTTTCCATGGGTAATTAAGAGGGACTACATTTATGAACACATATAGTTTTCTTTTCTTATCTTAACTTCTTTAAGAATCTTTATGTAGTTAAAAGTAAAAGTTCTAATGTATCAAAAATTTTAACATATAAATCTGTTGGTGTAAAATTATCAGTACAACATATATCACAACAGCACAAAACATATAACTAAAATTATACTGTTAATTTTTTTTATATTTTACTGTAAGTAATTCAATGGTAACTTTCAGTGTTCCATTTTAATTTGTTTCTTGTGAATTTGACTATAGCCCTAGTAATAATACTTTAGTCATTGTTCTAGTGATTACAAAATACATATTTAACTCCTCACAGTTTATTTAAAATCATATTTTGCTCTTTCTATTGCAATTTGAAAACTTTTCCATTATATAGGTCCAATTATTGTTTCTTCATGTTTTAGTTATCATAGTTATCATATATTATTTTTTTTTCTATTTTTTCAAATGTTTATTAACTACACTTGTAGTGACCTCATTGTATAATTTGCTCTTTTAACATAAGAAATTGGTAATTTTTTTAACCAATATATTTGACCTTAACCTATGACATATATTCATGAAATATTTTTTCTTGTGTATTATTATTAGATATTTAGTTTTAAATTAGCTGTCCAAATATCTAGAGGAATAAAAAGCTAAACTGAAAAGATAATAATAGTCACAATTATAGGAAAAACTGACTTATTTTTTTCTTGTTAGTGATTATACATATACATTATTACTTAACTCTTAAGCTGTCTTAAATCATGGAAAATAAACCTAATAAAAATGGAGAGAAGAATGGAGGAATTTTAGATTATGTAGAAGGAAATGAGAGGGAGTGGGGGTATGAAAAATGGTGGAATGAGACAGACATCATTATCCTATGTAACAGATGTATTATATTTTGTTGTGAATTATTTTTTAACTTTTGTTTTAAGCATGTATGCAGAATAATTTTTTACTGTATCCTGCCTATTTTGAATACCATCTCATAAGAATCTATTTCTTATTTAATGTTAATATTTTTGATTTTTAACAGACACTTGATTAGTTTCAGCTACAGGTTTCAGTCTATCTTCTGTACTACTCTAGTCAGACTAGAGATTGGCAAAGAAAACACTATTGGGAGATTTTTACATTTAATTTAGGATGGAGCTAAGAGGATGGTAGTCCAGAGCAGACCTACCTATTCCAGACACCTGTCTGTGGGAGAGTAGGCAGGGAAAAGACCTTGCAGGAAGTGATCCGGGAGGAGAGCAACCTTAGGCTGCCCACAGAAGCCACTCTTTTAGAAGCAGTGGAATGACTTTAGCTACTTCTGGATCACTAAGTTTTATCTTCTCCTTCTCAAGTAATATTTGAGTAATAAATATTCCTTTATACTTTTCAAAGATGCTCAAAAATCACTGACATTAGCCAAAACCTTTAGCCCATTGGCCCTAGTTCTCGTAGAGTACTTAATATCAGATGCAAAGCTTAGATATAGATAGATAGATAGATAGATAGATAGATAGATAGATAGATAGATAGATATAATAGAAAGATATTTGTCTCAAAGTATAAAAAAACTGCATAACACATTTTAATTGTCCATTTTACAGTTGAGGAAACTGATTAAAAGGGTAAGTAATTTGCCCAAAGTAATGCAGCTATGAATCTGTGAGACTACATCAGATTTTGAATCCAGGATTGTCTTTGAATCAAACCCATGTTCTGTTCATTCTACACTGTTTTTTTTTTGTTGTTTTTTTTTTTGTTTGTTTGTTTTTTTTCTGTGTGTGTGTGTGTGTGTGTTAGTAGATCTTAGAATCTACAAGAGATAAAGTGAAAACACTTTTTTGGGATCACTGAGGACCTTATTGATGAGGCAAGCTGAAAACCTTTGTGACTTACTATTCAAAATTCATTTATTTGCTGCCAGCTCCCAGGGAAAAGGGAAAATGCCTGGTTGATGATTGAAGAGGTAAACAAGTGAGGCAAATATCAACATTTCATGAACAATCAATCACTGAATACTTGTCAATAGCATAAGTCCATTTTATCTGGCAGTTACTCAATTGGAATAGATCATTTTCATACAACAAAGGTATTATTACTGCTGGGAGCATATTTGACATTTCTAATAAGTCTTAATAGTTAAAAGTCAAGAACCTATTTAAATAATACTATATTCAAATCAAAATCAAATTAAAATTCTTGAGATGCAGAACATCTGGGAACAAGCTTTTGTAGGACTTGAACGAAAAGAAATCTCAAAGTACAAAATTACTTAAATCATTAACCTTTTAACAAGAATTCTGCATTCTTTCTTATTTTGGAAAATAGCAAAACAGATTCTAATTCAATGAGGGTCATTTTCTTCTCTTCAAGGAACACAGCATAAAGACATTTTTCATTCTATTTACTTTGGGGGGACATAATTTGAAAAAAATACATGCATTTACATAAAAAAGTATGAGCAAGCTGACCTGAGCTTTACATCATTCATAAATAAGAGTGGACTCCATACCTTTGATGGTGCTGTAATTTGCTGCAGTGATTTAAGATGGGGCTAAGCCAGATCATATTTATAGCAATAAAACTCTTTTTATCAAGGATCTAATTATTCTTTACTTCTGTTGCAGTTTTCTGTACCAGCCTGCACGTTTGAGAATGGAATATTGTTTGAAAGTAACTCAGCAATAGTCAGCAGCATAAATTCACTCAGGAATTGCTGATATGCAAGTAAACATGACCTCCAGTCAAGGAATCTGGGTACCTGGCACCTGGAAACATGAAAGAGTCAATCAGCATACTTTTCAAATTCGAGGAAATGAAAGAAAAACCACTAGCATTTTATGAAGCACTAACCATGAATCAGTCATGAAATTATCTCATTTAAACCTTACAGCTAAACTCTTTTTTACAGGTGAGGAAACCGAGCACAGAGCTTCTCAGATAACATAGCAAGAGATTTCTGTATTTTTATAAAAAAAACCAAAGCTCCCTATTGGTAGTATTCTGTGGTTATATGGGTCTTTGAAACTTCAATATCTACTAACACATTTTATTTCATTCACAAACAAATAAACCACATGCAACATGTGTGGGACTAAGATTCAAATCTGTGTCTTACCAGTCAGTGTCCCAAACTGGTGACATTAACTAATAATATTAACAACTTTATAAAAGTATTATGGAATATACTACAATCTGTCTCAACATGAATATGGAGATTTCTTAAAGGTAATGCTTATAATAATCCAGTGCAGCCTACCAGCAGTAAGTTTACATTTGAATACTTTAAAATCTATCCTACAAGTATGCACAAGGCTACATGTATAATATGTGGGTGAATTTCAGATTTACTTGTAATACTAAAAATGAAGCAAGTTAAATATCCTAAAAAAGGAATTAAATAAATTTTAGTGGGATGGGATATCACATAGTGATTAAAAATAATTCAACCTGCTTTAATTGCTATATAAAATATCCCTGATGGATAATACAATTATATGTTCATAAAGATATACATATATAATATATACAAATAATATATGCACAGATTAAATCTTTAAATTTAGAAATTACAATGATTTTTACTGGATTGTAGGTGTGCTACTATTTTACAAAGAAAAACTTACTGAATTTTTTAAAATGTCCACTGTGCCAACATACAAGAACAATATACAAAGCATAATGTACATAATTTTAATTTAGGAAAGGTTGAGTGAAAAAGCTCTGATGAGATTAGAGGAAGGAATTCAGATTTTTAAAAATAAGGAGAATAATTTTGCTCAGAGATTGGACAGACCATAACAATGTTAAATGAAATTAGAAATACAATCCAGGAGATTTAGAGGCAGAGGAAGGTCATATTTTTTAAGAACTAGAAATGAAGCACAATATGTATAATATTCATTACAGCTCTATAGTTTCTTCTCTAGCATTTTACATTATTCAAATCTTTTTATTACTACTTGTGACAATATTTGCCTCTTTTATGAATTCATTTTCAGTATAGTCTTGTCCTGCAGTTGAATTTGTAAGATATTCTAATTTACGTTTATCAGAATTAGACAGAGGGCCATACGACTGAATAACAGGTAGTTTTATGCATATGAAATTCAAAATGTCTCAAATATGACTCAAATCACTGCAAGCCCCAGGGAAATGTAAAATAGTACACGCCAGTAACGATTTACTATCTTTGGCTTGCATGCAATTATTTTAGACTTTACATAGAAAATAATAATGGCGTGCTTGTATAAAATACAAATAATATAAAGTGGTGTTTGGAACTCTCCCTTCGTGCAGCTATTTGTTGAGGATGCAGTGTTTATAAGATTTAGTATTACAGTACATAAAGGATGTGAATATGTTGTGAATATGTATAATAAGGAAGGATAGGAAGAAGAAACAGAAAGTTAACTAAGTATTTCATGTTCTGCACTAGGACTTCCATAGGCCCTGGCACAAAGTACTTAAATGTTTATTATGTCTGGATAGTTCCTGAATGTTTATTATGTCTAGATATAATGCTGAATGTTTATATGGATTGCAGCATTTAATCTTTAAAACAACTCTATAAATTTAGTATCTTTTTATCCATTTTTCAGGGGAGAAAATCACAGCACAGAGATTAACTTGCTAAATATTGTAGAGCTAAGAATTTCAAGGGTGGGTGGAACTTGAATTTGACCATACAAGCATTTTGCACTTAACCTCTACATTATATGCTTCCTGGCTTGCTTTATTATCTTCATTTTACAGAGCAGGAACTTGTGGTTCAGTGATATTTACTTAAATATTCCTAATCAATGAAAGAATCATTCAAAACTACAGTCTCTCTATTCTAAATCCTTTGTTCAATTCTTAATACCACTTCAAAAGCTATATGAGATAAAATATTAATAAAATATATTTAAACCATATTCTATCCCGTCTATTATTTAATTACCAATTGCACTTCTTTCCTAGCAGTGTGACACTAGGCAAGCAATTTAATTCTTTTTGCTTTAGTCCCCTCCTATAAAATTGGAATAATAATGCTTCATACCTCCAAAGAATTACTTAGAAGACTTATATGATATATAAAACTACTGAATGTTGACTGGCACAAACTTGATTTTATAATCATTACCATTTTTATTATTATTATTATTATTTCTAAATTATACTTAGGGATATAGGCATATATAATTACTACTACTACTACTATTACTAAAATAGAGTGCTGAGCGAAGCACTTCTCCAACAGCATTGCATCCCTTCAAACCCTATTAACTTGTTGTGACAATCATTTTAAAGCGGATGAGAAAACACAACATTTTACAGAAAATGAAAGGGAGGCTTCAGTCAGTTAAGGAAGTTGCCCTAGATCATGGAGCCAGTGAGTGGCAGGATCTGATATCAAATCAAGGTTTATGAAACTGCAAAGCCCACAGAGTAGTATGTGATCAGTGCCCAAAGAAAGGCAGAGGCCATGTGCTGCAGTTCAGAGCATGCAGATCTCAATGACTGAGAGGGGTTTCTCAGGGTGGTTGACACTGGAGCTTGCTGTGCAGGTCAGCAGACTGAGAGGTACACCTTCTGAAGGACACAACAATCTTACCTGTGCAGATGAGCAGGGGTTTTGGAACAGCACGTAATCCATCTGGCACTGTATGGAGAAAGTTGAATACAGAGCTGGAAGGGTGAGCTGCTGTAAACTCCACAAGTTCAGGGCCTGCACTGCTGGAATTGCACACTTAAGTACAGCTGCCCTGGGCAAATATGGTGCTTAAAACGTGACTGGAGACAATAAAGAGCTAGATTATAAATGTGGTTTAATTTCAGCTAATTAAAACCTAAATTTAAAATCTGATACTTGATTCAGTTATTTAAAAACTTGATGTTTAGAACAACTTAGATAAGCAATTCTACTTCTAAAATGTACATCTTATGAAGTATAAATGATTAAGGATTTTCAATAAAAATTTACCATCTGAATGGCAATGTGGTTTAGGTACAAAATATACATTAGAGTCATAATATTTATTTTAAAAGAATTTAAAATATCTAATAAATTTTAATATTGAACATATTTTGATGTTTTGGGTTAAACAAATGCTTTACTTTTAAACAAGTTTCATTCTTTTTTTCTCCTTTTTTAATATGGCTACTAAATGATTTAAAATTATGTATGTGACTTTCATTATATTTCTGTTATACAGAGCTGATCTAGCCTATTCCTGGTAGAATGTAGGTACCCCATAAAACACTTGTTAACCAACTGCAGTAGGAACCAGACTGTAACCTCAAAGCCAGACTGGGGATCTTGTGTTATATTAAATAGACAAGTGAGCCACTGTAACTTCTCAATAGGGGAAGTGATATGCTCAGAGTACTATTTTAGAAGACTCCATCTGGAAGAGTAATTCAGAGAAGAATTTGAAGTTAGGCTAGAAGTGTATTGCAATATTAAAATACAGCCTGAACACATACCCTCTCTCACAAATTCTTCCAAAGCAACTCAGCCCAGTAGCATATCATTATGCAAATGCTCCATGTTACTCATGAGAATTACAAACATTCTTGCTAGTGAAGGCAATTCCTTTTTGAGTGGAGCTTTACCCCCTTTATGTACCTAATTTCATCACTGCTGTTTTAAAGAGAAAGAATCAATATGGTTAATCTCTGTGTAGTCATGTGAGATAGAACTCCCTTTATTACAATAAAGATCTGCCAAATACAGCTTCATAGTATAATTATGAAATATGCACAGATGGAACCACAGGTATGAAAAAAGCCTGAGTACCCTATTCTCCACCCAGGGATAAGAGTTTTCTTTTTTTATCACATGGCTTAAAGGATGAAGTCCAAGCTCAATGAGCAGCCCTTCCCCAACTCATCCTATTTAGCCTCAACTTTCTGCATTGCCTTCTTATAAGCACTGACTCATTCATGTCACTTTCAGTAGCAAGTGTCACAAATCTAATATAAACTAGTCAAAAATGTGTTGGTCCTTCGATGGATAAGTGTTAATAAACAGACACATGAACTGTGCATGGATGGCTATCTTGAAACTCGTTCTCTGGAAGCTAGCCTCAGTCACTCCTGCTGCAGACTTGCTTTAGGTGGCAAAATAAATGTCTCCTATCAACCTCTACTTCACTTTTTTCCCAAATCATTGAATGAAGATGCAAAACACCTTCTCTTCCACTCCAAATGACTACAGTTGTCCCTGTGTATCTGTGTAGAATTGGTTCCAAAATTCTCTGCAGATAACCAAAATCTACAGATGCTCAAGTTCCTTATATAAAATGGCATAGTATTTGCATATAATCTAAGCACATCCTAAAGCATACTTTACATCATCCCTAGATTATTTACAATGTAACTACCATGTGAATAGTTGTTATATATTGTTTAAAGCTACAGGCCTAAGAGCAATGGGGACAAATGACTATGAACTGGAATCCCTAAAACTATGCTCTAAAATAAGCCTTTTATTTTTATAAGTTGATTATCTCGAGTGTTTGTCAAGGTGGAAAGCTGACTAATATACTACTTTACATCTATTAAGTGACTTGATCTTCACAACAAACTCACTATCACTCCCATTTTAGAGATGGAAAAACTGAAGTACAGACAGGTGAAGTAACTTGCCCAAGAACATCTGGTGAAGAAGTGGCAGAGTTGGTATTTGAGATCACACAGGCAGACCTTCAGCATCCCAGCACCAACAGAATCACCATGGTCAGGAGAAAGGGAATTTGGTTATGCTTGTGTCGTTAGAGGGGGTAAATGCAATTGATAACCCCACCAGGAAAACTGGACATGTTCAGAATAGGAGAGAAAGAGAGTGTGAGTCAGATCAAACCAACAAGGTCTGAGATAGAATTGATATTCCAACCAGAGTGGACTGGACAAGTGGGCCTTTTTCAAATTTACCATGCACCCATTTGCCTCTATAATCTACCACTCTTCCGCACACACACCCAACACTTTCCTGGAGAGCTGCTATTTGATAGTCTATAAGTCCATGTTCAAGGAATGAAATAACCTCCAGAGTAACATTTCCCAGTTCCCAGCACAATTCATTCAGTCTCCCTCCTTTGCGCCTTTTGTGTCTCATGCCAGCCTGCAGACTCGAGTTCTGTGTGGGCAACCCTCCTTTCACAGGAATCTGTGATAGCAAGACTAAGTCAAGCAGAAGAAAAAGGAACCTCCAGCACATTTTTCTTCCACTTACTCATAATGGTTCCTTTCTTTGGATCGCTCAGGATCCTGAGATTAATACCATTGTTCCACTCCACTCCTGGGTCTTCTCTGATTCAAGACCTTGGTTCCGGCTTCCCTTTCAACACTTCTTCCACTTCTCAGTCTGCTTTCCACACTCAAATATCATTTTTTAATTGTAGACCCCAGCAGGTCTCTGATATACCATACGTCTTGGTATTTCCCTACTGTTGTGCTAGTTTAATTGATTCATAATTAACTGTTTTAATATCATTCTCTCCAGTAAGACTTTCAGCTACTTAGGGTGAGATAATGACCTTTTTTCCCTGATGTCAAAAGGAGTGCTGGTCACAGTAGAGATTTAGTGGGTCTGTTTTCTTGAACTGAAGAGAAAACAAGGAGGAGCAGGAAAATAGAAATAAAAGGATGGAGAAGAGAAAGAAAAAAAATTGAAAAAATTGTGAGATTATGCCAGTGTCTCCTTTTTTTTTTTTTTTTTGTGGTTCTGGGGATTCCAGTGTCTACTTTTATCCTTAGGAAAAGGCAAATAAGAAACAATATGCTCAATTCAAACTTATTTCAAATGACCTCATTTTAATTTTGTAATGGCAACAAACTAAATTAAATAAATAGTGAAGTGATTCCCACTGTCAACCAGGAAAGAAAATTTTCAGATCTCATATGACAACTTGAGACATTACCATTGTGGTAATGTAAGAAAATTGGGTTGATTGAAGTAAATCTACCTTTTAACATGCCCAAAGTGGTTTAGAATAGAGGGCTGCTCATCAGATGATTTTGTCCTAACCTCAGTCTAACTTCTGAACAGAAGAAGCTGGTGTCACTCTGAGTTTGGAATTGGCATTGACCTTGTACAATTTCATCTCTGCCTCTGTCTGGAACAGAGGAATACGGTTAGAAATGATTGATAACCAAATCCCTCAGGAACAGTCCTCATTGACCAACAACAGCACGTTCCCAGGCAAGATGTTTCAAGAAGATCTAGGTTGGACTCAGAAAACAATACCCCAAAGGACAGCACTTTGGCGTACTAAGTACTTTGGACTGAAGGATACTGGAAGGACCTCAGAAGCGAAGTTTCTTTCTGACCTTCTCCTGCCCTTCTTTCTCCTGCTCGCCTTTCTTCCCCAAAGTAGACCAAATAGCTAGAACTCCTTTCCCCAAAATCCAGCTATGAAAAATAAAAACATTACTCTAATGTTAACCTAACTTTCAATGAAACAGCTGACCATGAAGAAGTACTCTGACCTACCTTGTCTGATAATGGATCATGAAGTTCTCACTCCAGAAGGGGTCCTGTCCTACAATCTGGATGGAGAAATGGTACACAGAGAAGGCCCTGCTGGGTTTCCACCATCAGTCCACTGCCACTGGCTCATATCACTTTTGTTTAACCACATTTGAACAGGGCCTTCCTTTCTTCATCAAATTTAAGCATAAAAATAGTTTTATATGGGTCTTTGGGTCTTCACCTCTGAAGGCTAATCAGTTTTCTAACCATATAAAACTGTGATTGAATAAATGTTACTTTTAAAAATTAATCTGTCTTTTGTTTTACAGGTGTTGGTCACACCAACTAGGCAAGGGCAGGTATCACACCTCTATGCCTCTCTCTAACTCTGCAGAGCAATGTTGTGAGTGGCAGTTTCCTAGGAATAAAATGGTCTTTCTCTCAAAAATGAAGTTAATGTAAGTATTTAACATACTCAGAGTGGTCCAAAGTGTTAAGTCTTGACCAGAAAGATTATTTCAAATCCTGCATCCTCCATGTTTGAGACCATGTGATCATGGGCAAGTTGCTCTAACCGTCATCGACCTCAATTTCCTCAACTGTCCACAGAGAACTTCCTTCATAGGGTTGCAAAGACTAAAGGAGCTTGGATGTGTTAAGTACTTAGTCTAATGTACTTGGCACATGGAAGGCACTATGAACTTGTTAAAAATACAGTCAGCAGACAAATATGAGTAATATGGATATCTTTGAAACATTACCTAAAATTACTAAGAGTAAGAAGACTGACGAACAATTATACATCTTATGTTCTATCAAATATGTATAAAGAAATATGAAATAAGTCTGAAATTTTAAAAAATCTTTAATGTGGGGATAAGACTTTTATGCCTTCTCAATTCAAAAAGTTGTTGCATTAGAAAATATTCTGCTAGGTGAGGAACTTGGATAAAGTTCAAGAAACTGATGGTTTCTTACAGAGCCAGTGTGTCTTTTCTCAATCTAACTCTAATGTTCCAAGAATCCATGAAAGATTACTTGAAACCTTTTTAACTAAGCAATTAATTGTATTAAAAGTATTTTATAGGGCAGTGTCTTGTCCCAAGAAGAACAATTAAAAGTTTTATAAATTCTACGATTTTTTTAAGTACCCAGTAACCAAATAAGTGCCAGGTCCTAAACTCTATTGCTTCCATCTCAAGCTGTCCCTCTATCAAATGTCTGTCTTTATCTAGGAATGAAGGATTACAAAATCCAAGATTTAAGAAAAGACTAAACCTAAGAATGATATCTTAATGACTATACTTCATATTGACCTTATTGATCCTGTTTGTTTGCTGTGTTGTTTGTTTTTAATATAGTTTATGGGACTCACATTTCAAAGTGTAATATTACTGAAATCAATGCTAAAGAAAAAAAATGACTGATAACAGGCATGACATCTACCAGCCTTAATCAAACTGTCATTTTAAATTCTTGGCTGTTTGTCATGCTGATTAGATGTTTAGAAATGTCTCCCAAAGCCTAGAGATGGCTCCTCTTCACTATGCCATATTTTAAGTAAATTTAAGTTAATAAAAATATTTTAAAATCTGCTTTGTCACAAAAGCACAAAAGTTAAGAGAGCAAAATGTTCTGCACACTTCTACATTGATAAAAGTCCAAATTATCACAGGCAGTCATTTCCTAACCTTGCTCCTCCACCAGTATCTTCACTTCTCTCCGAAAGAATCAATTCCCAATGTAATTCATGTTGTTGGCAGATACACGATCCCTGGGTTTACTACCCAAGAAAAGAACTGTGAAGCCAAGTGAAAATGAAGCGAACTTCATAAAGCAAGGATGTTGAAGGAAAACCCTTAGCCTAACTGAAACCTAAACTTAATGGGTCACAAAATGAGCTTAAGGAAAAAGGGGGGTTTAGTGGAAACATGCAGGGTTAGCTCTTGAAATCCAAGGTCAAAATATGAAGCTGGTCCTGTTAGAGACTGGAACCAAGAACAAGAAAGTCACCAGGAGCCAACAGCTGCTATTTCCAAAGTTTTTGTTCTCTTGAGGAACCAAGATCCAATGTTTCTCTTGCTACAGATCAGCTTCCTTCTTCTATCCTGGTAAGGACCCACTTGCAAAAGAACCACCTGACTACTGTTCTCACAAATTCCTGGGAGAGAGCATCTGATTAGCAGAGATAAGTTTCCAAACTGGTTCTCTTGGTGCAGTGAGTGCTGGTCATTTTAGTTATAAAAACAGTGTACAATGAGAATTGGGGCTATAGGCTGCAGTAGAGTATCAATTTTCTTTTCTGTAAAGGTCCATATGGTAAAATTTATAGGCTTTGGGGACCATAGATTCTCTGTTGAAACTTCCTAACTCTGCTATCATAGCACAAAATTATTCATGGACAATATATATATAAATGAATGGGCATGGTTGTATAATAAAACTTTATTTACAGGAATAGGTGTTGGGGAAAATTTGTTCCACAAGGTGTAATTTAGACGTTCTGATCTACACCTAAATGATGAGTAGGAAAGGCCTTTAAGAAAGAGGGCAGTAAGTGGGAATGGGATATTTTCTGCAGCCTACCTACCAAGCAATGAACATTGGAAACCAAGTTCTATGATGTATGGCAAACCCCAAAGCACGACTGCAAGTCATAATGAATTAGCATTACATTCAGAGAAGAGTTTTCATTCAAGCAACAAAATTCCCAGCTCAGAAATATTCATGCATTTCCTTAGGATAGATAGGAAGAGAGAGCTCAGAGGGAAAGTGGCCAATTCAGCAGACTGAGTTAGAACAGAGAGATCCATGTGATTGTAAGAGGGGCAGGTTTTCAGAAGTGTATGCCTAACAAACTCATATCTAGCTATAGCACTGCTGGGAATTGTATATTGCAGGGAAAATGGTAGTTAAACTCACAAGGTAAAGTTAGAAAACAATGCAAAAGGCAATTTTGAAGTCCCATTTTGAGCTAGGAAGAAAAAGGGGAAATAAATATTGTATGAAGTAGTATTTTCAAATGATATTCTATCCATTTCAGAAAATCAGATACTCAGTGTTTAAAAGCACCTGAAATAAGAAAAAAGGAGAGACATGTGCACTGTGACAGCAGTTGCCCCAGTAGCATTGGAAAAGCCAAGAGCTCAAAAGGCATGTTTGCTCCGTGCTTTCTCTAAGCAACCAGCATGACCAAAAGGTTCTGCAGGAATGGATAAGCTTTCTTTTGAACTTTGCTGCAGCCCAAATATAGTCATCAAGACCTGTCTCTGCAATCAGTGGAAGAGGACAATTGGTCTTCAGTGATGTCTCTTGGCCGTGACTCTCCTCTGTGCCCTCAATGATTCCCATAGATTCACTGGTTTGCAGTTACCCTCTAGGCAGGACGGTTCTTCCCCTCTCTATTTATGATAGGCTAGAAAAGAGGAGGTTGCAACTACCGAAGCAGGTGGATATCACAGGCTTTAAAATATCAAGAATTTGATATTTTTTAATGAAAAATAAAAAAACAAATGACTTCCAAATACGTTTTCCACAGTCTGAAGGCAATGTAGCTTAATGGCCAAAACCAAGCCCTAGGTTCATTCCTCAGCACTAGCAAGCTTGTAGGATCCTGGATTGTTTATCCTCTCTCAGCTTTATTTCCTCCATCTAAAAAATGGGAAGAAGGGTAATTGCTACCTCATAGAATTTTGGTGCTTCTTAAATGAGATGAAATACACAAAAAGCTGAACTTAGCGTACTTGTGCTTACCATAAATGCTAGTTATTATTTTATTCATTATATACTAAATGTTATTATACTATTAATAATTTAAATAGTTAACTTAAAAACAATAAAATGATAATAAACTATCTCTATGATATATGTTTTTATGATTCCTTGAACCAGTGCTTACAAAACTCTAGTCTTGGTTATTTCTCCAGAATGAAAGTGGTGATGATTAGCTTCATTGGCCATCTTCTTGCATGGTCTCCTATGTGTGTTAAGTTTCATTTTATCAAGCCATAGGATTCCTTTGACACTAAAGAGTAGACAGTCAAGCACTCATTCATTATTCAGTAAATTGGTCCTTTCTCACAGCATCCTCACATTATGCACTTGAGATACGATCATGATGGAAACACCAGTCCTGTCTCCCAGGAGATTACTCTCTATTCCATAGGTATGTTCAATAAATATATGAAAAGGCTCAACAACCTTAGCTATCAGGGAAATGTAAATACAATGTAAATGTAAAACTACATTGAGATGCCATCTAACCCTGTCAGTACAACTATTATCAAAATTAATTAATTAGCCAAGGCACAGTGATGCACACCTGTAATCCCAGAGACTTGGGAGGCTGAGGTAGGAGGATTGCAAGTTCAAAGTCAACCTTAGCAAAAGCAAGGCACTAAGCAACTCAGTGAGACCCTGTTCTTAAATAAAATAAAAAATAGGACTGGGGATGTGGCTCAGTGGTTGAGTGCCCCTGAGTTCAATCCTCAGTACCCTCCCAAAATTAATTAATTAATTACAAATGCTGGTGAGGGTATGTAAAAAAGGAACCCTTATATGCTATGTGGGAATGTAAATTAGTACATCCACTATGGAAAACATTACAGAGGTTTATCAGAAAACTAAAACCAGAACTATCATATGATGCAGCTATAACATTCCTGGATATATACCAAAAGGAATCAAAACTAGCATACAAAAGAGATATCCACATATTCATGTTTATTGCAGCAGTAGTCTTAATAGCCAAATTATGGAATCAGCCTAAATTATCATCAGCAGAAGAATGGAAAAAGAAAATGTGGCATATATGTACAATGGAGTATTATTCAGCAATAAATAAGAATAAAATCATGTCGTTTACAGGAAAATGGATAGAATTGGAGATAATTATGTTAAGTGAAATAAAATAGTCTCAGAAAAACAAGTATCTCATGTTTTCTCTCACAAGTGGAATATGGAAAAATAATAAAATATATTTTTTTATTATTACAGGAATGTGGAAGGAGGCCTGTTAGGGAAAGGGAAGGGAATTTGGGGAGGAGATAGAAAGGGTGTAGGGAGCATGGATATGATTAAAGCATTTATATGCATGTATGGAAACATCAAGATGAAACCCATTAATTGGTACAATTAATATGCACTATGAATTATAACAAAAAATTTTAAACCTAGGTATGTCCTATTGCAGAATGCCTTGGAACTCAACAGTTTACTGCAAAGGTGTAGTGGATATGAGATTTCAGACCATAAACTCATGAGGGAACAAATGAGTTAACTTCAGTTTTCTATAAATGAACTAAGGTTGCATTTTGAGACTTCATTGTGTCTTGTAGCAGAAAAGATGATTTTGGTTAGTCTAGAGTCAACTCTCCATTACTGCCCCTCCTTTGCTCTTTTGCATGAATGTTCATCTCCATTCCTCCATAGCATCAAGCTACCAGGCCAGGAGAGTTGTCTGTACACTCTGGCATTTATTGAAAAATCTGTTGTTAACTCATTGCTTCCTCCACTATTACTGTGCACTTACACCAACAATTGAAAGATCTTCCACATTCCCAGGGATATCTAGTCTTCCCTTCATCCTCCCTTTAAGACCTTAAGACTCACTTTTCTCACTCGGCTATTAGTTTGCACCCATCTTGTATTTACACAAAACACTGCCTATTCTGAGACTGTCTCAAGCCCTCTCTGTTCAGTACTCCTTACTTTTCTCTTTATGAAGATCCCATACCATGGTAATGCAGGAAAATCCATGAGGCTGCCAAACCAAGGACTCTCAGATAACAAGAGAGCACAGGTCTCCTTTTTTATCACATCCATGAATCCATGTGGGAATTCTATTGATCTCACCAACCCAAAGAGGACCAGGTGGGGTTTCCTCTCAGAGACCATATCAGAAACTCCTCTTATTGTTTTATTGCTCGTTTGGTTGGGTGTTCTTGTGTGTTTGTTTTTGTTTTTCAACCATATGATACTCCTCTAGATTTCTTCCCTTTCTCCCCAGATCATAGAATTTTCATCTCCAATAGTTCAAGAAAATGTATATCAAAAGTATTCTTCTAGCCAGGCATGGTGGCTCACACCCATAATCCTAATGACTGGGGAGGCTGACTCTATGAGGATTGTGAATTCAAAGCCAGCCTCAGCAAAAGCAAGGCACTAAGCAACTCAGTGAGACTATGTCTCCAAATAAAATACAAAATAGAGTTGGGGATGTGACTCAGTGGTAGAGTGCCCCTGAATTCAATCCCCAGTCCCTGCCCCCTCCCCCAAATTTTCTTCTATCGTTCTATTCAGGCCCTTAGTTTCTGAAGTTCAAAAGTCTACTAATAAGTAACTTTTTCCTTTTATTTTACCTAATGAAATAGTGTTAAGGACAAAATAAATTTTCAAAGATGAAAGCACAAAAAAGTTGTATTCTGCTACAATATTAAGAGTATGCATCCTCTTTGAGGGAATGAGACCCCAAAATGGCTTGGAGAGTCGGACATGTGAAAAAAATGTCATAACATGAGTTGGGACCATATCTTCATATCAAGATAATACAATGGAAGGTTTTCTCAACACTTAGCTAAATATTAAGTCTGTTCTCTGTATGAATTGCTATGAATTAAATTGTGTTAACCCCCAAAGGGTGTGTTGAGGTCCTTACCAGTGGTACCCTATGAGTATGAACTCATTTGGAAATAGAGATTTTTTTTAGATATAATCAAGTTAAGATAAGGCCATTAGGGTGAACCCTAATCCAAAATGAGAACAGGGACAGAAACACAGACACACCAGGGAAGAACACTATGTAATCATTAAAAGCAGATATTGAAATACTGCAACTTTAAGACGTGCATCGCCAATGACTGAGGGCTACCACTAGAAGTAAGAGGAACAAGGAAGGATTCTCTCCTAGAGAGGTTGGAGTGAGTATTGCCCTGATGACAAGTTGATTTTGTATTTCTACCCTCTATAGCTGTAAGATGTGAAATTTAAATTCCTTTAAGTCATATTTGTGATACTTTGTAAAACAACGCTAGGAAATTAAATTTCTGCCTAGTCATCTCAGAGAGCCCCCTGATGTTAAGTATCATCTATATGCTGATGGATTCTAAATACGAGGCTCCAATAAAACCAGTCCTCTATCTCCATCTCTCTGCTCAAACTTTATATATGATAATTGCTCTGCAACCTTGACTTTACATTTCTTTTTAAATTTTTTTTATTTTTATATTTAAATTGACAAGAATACACATTCATGGGGTAAAAAATGATGTTAGGATTTCTGAATTCAAAGTGGAATACTTAAGTCAAACTAATTAATATCAATCACTTCAAATACTTATAGTTTTTATGGTGACAACATATGAAATTTACTCTTTTGACAATTTTAAAATGTGCATTATTTACTGTATTAATCATGCTGTGCAATATATTTCAAAGAAAATAAAAACTTATTCCCCCTGTCTGATTGATGCTTTGTACCTCTTGATCATCATGTTCCCATGCTCTCCCTTCCCAGACCCTGGTAATCATCATTCTATTCTCTGCCTCTTTGAGTTTGATTATTTTAGCTTCCACATCTAAGTAAGAACACATGGTATTTGTCATCCTGTGCTTGGTTTATTTTATTTAGCATGATATTTCCTGATTCCATTCATATTGTTGAAAAAAGCAAAAGTTCCTACCTTTATATCACATTTTCTTTAGTCATTGATCTGTTGTAGGTTGATTAAATATCTTGTCTATTTCAGAGAGTGCTGCAATGAACATAGGAATGCATACAGTTCTTTGACATACTGATTTAAAATCTTTTGGGTAAATACCCAGAAATGGAACTGCTGAGTCATTTGGTAATTCTATTTTTGGTTTTTTGAGGAATCTCCACACAGTTTTCTGTACTAATGGCTGTACTAATTTACATTTCAACCAATAGTGCACAAGATTCCCTTTTCTCCACAATTTTATATTTCTGAATCAGACATCTTGATCCACAGATATTCTATCAAAGCTAGTATAATATTCTCTATCTCAGAAAAAAAGAAAAGAAAAACACCTCTACCCATCCAGTTGATTCGTAATTTGATCCATCCTAAAACACAAGTGACTCCCAAATACTATCCATAAGGCATTCCTGTCAATCTGTTAGTTATATTTCTAAAAATCTCCCCTTAGTTACTACCTTTCTCTGTCACACTATCATCTGCCCCTTGGATTTCTACAGTATCCTCTTCTAAATCTTATAGTCCATTCTCACTCACTTATCAGAATGCTGTTTTATTTAACTTTATAAAATTCAAACCATCAATCAAATATTCAAACTTAAAAAGCTAAATTGATCACTCAATTTTCACCTGGAATCAAAGAAAGTTAATAGAAGAGAAATCAATACATTTAAAATTTTTATTGAAATCTATAACATAGGCCTGTGTTTCCTAAAACATGGTCTGATGAAATACTCCCATAATATTCAAGAAGTGGGGGAAAATTGGGGACGTAGGAAATACTACCTCCTTGGGACTTCACATACACATTAATGTATGGTATTTGAGGACTCTGAGATGCCAGAGGGCAGAAACACCTTCACAACATTATTTAACTCACAGCCATGGAATATTTTTTATTTGTAACATTTGTTAATAAATGAAAGCATTTATAGATATGTTCTGGGAAATCCCTAAAACAGACCATTTCAGTCATGGACCTGAATCCACCCACAAATCTGAAAGCTGAAACTGGGAGACAGGAAGGCTCATCCTGCTCCGCCCTTCCTGGTTTGCAGGGATTTGCAGTAAGTGTTAATAGTGGTGCCACTGCCACTCCATCAGCAGGACCTTACTGCCAGCACCTCCACGTCCGCCCTGAAATCTGAAGGGAAGATAAGGCAGCTTTCATGAAAAGCGAGCAAAATGGAATCTCGACCATCTGGAATTGATGGAAAAGGAAACAAAGGACACGGACCTCCTGGCACCTTGGTTATGAAGAGGCAGATGTTGGGCTAAAGCTTTATCAGAAGAAATGAAAAGTCAGTCTGCAAGACAGAAAGAAAGAATAAATATGTAGGGTTCACTGCTTCATAATTAAGTCCAGAATCAGTGTGTGACAGGCCATTATTATTAATTAATACACTTATTGAGCCACAAGTAATGTTAATGGGACACCATCACAGACTCATGGTGGGTCACTAAAAAAAGACAGAGTGGGCATTTTGGAAGGACTTTTCATTCAATGTCTGTGTTTTTGAAAACGAAGTAATCAAGATACAAATTATCTAAGGATAACCAGTTTCAGGTGGCATTTAGTAAATTAAGCTTTGACTAATAAAATACACTTAATTCAGGAAAGTCAGTTTCGAGAAAGGCAATTGTAAAGGCTCATACACTGGAATCAAACAACAGAATGAGGAAGGGAAGTTTTTTTCTCAGTGTGAGCACGTTCCACTTAAGGAAATTCAGAAAGTGTCAGCAAATGATTTTGTGAGTGTGTCATAAGGCTGGAGAGTGAAGGGTAAAATGGTGGCCAACAAATGATAAATGAAGCGAATTGATATTTTCAGGGAAAGCTAAGAGCTGTGAAATTCAGAATGAATAAAAGATTGTTATAAATATTTTAAAGGGGAAAAGAGAACATGTAAGCTCCTTAATAAATTAGAACTCGTAAATCCATGATGGGTAAAATGCCAAGCCACTGAAATTGTTTTAATTGTCCTTCAGGTAAAAAAAATAAACAGAAGCTTTCCAGAGCAGTAAGGTACAAAATAAGAACTACATGATTCCTTGGGGCAGATGAGGGGACATGTTCAGTTACAGAAGAAGGTGATGCCCAGGAAGCAGGCAGGTGGCTGTGCTTAGTACAAAGTCCATTTCTCTAGATCCCTCAAAACTCTGATTTTCAATTATTGAAACTGATCCAGAGTTAACCACGCCTCCCCATAAACTATGTAGGGGAAGGGTTGGCTGAGCAAATTATCAGTGTAAACACAATTAAAGAAAGCTATTGTTTAAACAAATCTGGCAGGTACTTTGCTTGGCAACCCTTGGTTAGCCATTAGTCGGTGTTTACTAATTAAGCTACTCCTCTGCCACCTGCTCTCTTCTCTTCCCTCTCTCCCTTAGAGAGTGCATCTATTCTTGTGACATTCACCATCACCTCCTTGCTAATGACTTCAAACCTCATGTATCCATCTCTCAAGTCTTTCCAAGTGCTAAAATCACAATTTCAAAGTAAATCAAATCCTGTGTGCATAAAGTCTAATTCATTGTGTTCGCCCAGAAACCGCCCCCTGTCCTCACTTCCTTATCTTGGGCAATGCTACCATCTCTCTTCCAGCCATCCTGCCTTAATTTCTTGTAGCAATTTAAAGTTTACTCTTCTTTCATTTGAAAGATTTTATTTTTCTTGATGTATAGCATGTGCAATGAAAAAGGCTTGGACTAGAATCAGAAAAACTTCATGACCTTGGTCAGTAACATAAGCGAAATGTTGTTTATGGCCTCTGCTCATCCAACAGTCCCTGGAAATTAGAAACACTTCAGAAATATGTGATGGATGAAAGAGTAAGTTAATAGAAACAAAAAGGAAGAACTGAGGGATAGATTATCACAAAGATGAGTTCCCATTGTTGCCTCTTTTCTCTTTGCTGCATCTCACAACAGTGCTGAGAGAAGCAGATCAGGAGCAGTGACTGGAAGGAGATTGACCAATGATTTTGTGATAAACAGTTTATATGATCATAGAGTAGGTATTATTACCAACAAGTTTTAAAAAAGAATTTACATTTGAAGAAATGAGTAAAATTGGATAAAAAAACACTTCATTAGAAATTTCCACAGCTTGTCCAAATCCAAATCCAAAACAGTATTAAGGAAAAAAATTTTTCCCACAATTTTCCCACAATTTTTCCTACTACTTTCTTCATAGTAGCTGCCCAGCAAACAATTCTGGTAATTACAACTTACTGTAAGCACTTGAAGACAAGGGATACACTAACTTTAAAATATGCACATTTTATCGTGCTATACTATATCCTCTATGATCTATAGGGAAATTGTGTTTTATATTGCAGTTACTTTAATAATTCATTTGTAATTTTCCCCAATATTTCCAAATTGGCATATTATTAGGTGAGCTTAATAAGTCGAAAACGTGCGTTGTTCTTTTGTATCCAGGGCTAATTTCATTAAACATCTGCATCTAAATTACTAATTAGAAGAGTAGCTATCAGTTAAATAAATTGTTCTTTAAGTTGGAAACCTGAAACAATTCATAGGCAAATTACCAATTGAGTGATTATTGACTAAATATAGGCTTTGAGGAAATTATCTAATTTACAATATAAACCACAAGCAGCTTGAAAATGAGATGAATTAGAGAAACAGATGCCAAAAAAATTACAAGAGAGAAATGCAAATAAGTTGCACAATGTGTTAAAAAGAAAAGCAATTGTGGCAATTATCACTAGACAGAGTAATGTAAGTGGAGAGGACACTGCATATGGAGTCACAAACCTGAATTTGCAAACGGGTTGAACCATTTCCTGAATAAATAATATTGGAAAAATCACTTCTTTCACTAAATCTCAGATCTTTCATTGATAATATTTTTTTCATAATTTTTTAATTTGCTTTTTTATTTTTACAGACTGCATTTTGATTCATTGTACACAAATGGGATACAGCTTTTCATTTCTATGGTTGTGCACATTGTAGATTCATACCATTTGTATAATCATATATGTACATGGGGTAACGATGTCTGTCTCATTCCACCATCTTTCATACCCCTGCCCGCTCCTCTCTCTCATTTCTTTCTATGTAATCTAAAGTTCCTAAATTCTTCTCCTACCCTTCTCCCCCATCCCCATTATATATCATCATTCACTTATCAGGGAAAACATTCAGACTTTGGTTTTTTGGGATTGGCTTATTTCATTTCACAGGGTATTCCCCAATTCCATCCATTTATTTGCAAATGCCATAATATTATTCTTCTTTGTGGCTGAATAATATTCCATTAGTGTATATATACCACAGTTTATTTATCCATTCATCTGTTAAAGGGTATCTAGGGTGGTTCCACAATCAGCTATTGTGAATTGAGCTGCTATAAACATTGATGTGGCTATGTTACCTGATCTGCATTTCTGTCTATGTGCATATGCTATTTACCCTATTTACAACCATATAGAATAAAATTATAAATAAATATGATATATTAATAAAATTGCATATAAATTGAGCATGTTTGACTATAAAATGCAAAGGGATATTAAACAGTAAACATTAATATAAACATTAATCGAAAGGTTAGAACGTCTAGAAAAATTAATATTAAAGCTTTATTTATCAACAGGATCTTTGTAAAACAACCCAATCAAAAACAAGGAAATTTTTTCCAAAAAAATTATTGGAAAGTAATGAAATTAATGAATTGTGATATGTCCTAATCAACATTTTTGGAGCCTTGCTACCAATTTTTTGCAGGGAAATATTCAGTTTGATATGACTAAATAATGCATAGTTTGAAAACCATTTAAAGGACAGCTTTACATGGTGAGAAATACAAGTAAAATAGAATTCCATAACATAGTGGAAGCTGTAGAGTTGAGTTCAAGTTCTTTTTGACCTTCAGTTAATCTGAAAGAATATTGCAAGCTCTGTCCTCAAAGACAAGGAATACTCATGCAGCTAGCAAGAGAGAAATAAAAAACCTCTTTTGTGTGCAATGCCACAGCCAAGAACAGAGAACAGTCACCTCGGCCACTAAGTGAGGTGAGCTTCGATCCAAAAAGTAGAGAAATTAGAGGAAGTTTTTCTCATGATTCATCTCTGCTACATTTCTCATTATGAACCAATCCATTTAATCTCATAATTGCTTGAGTCTATTATTTTGAATATTTACTCTTTTAATTTAGGAGAAAGGGAGGACATCAACATCAATGTCTAGACTCCTCATCTACAGTCAACTTTTGAGATCCCAGTCATCCTTGAGACCTTTCCTTCATTTACTGACTAGCAAACACTCACGAGAATTAAATGGTGAGTGCAAAGCTCACAGTCATCTAATGTGTATAATATTTCTATTAGCCCTGGAAATCCCACAGATGCCTTAAAAACACTGCTTAAAATAATCTTAATAAAGGTTGTGCGTATTTTTTGTGTGCGAGAAAAATAAAGACAGGAAAATATTTTGCATTAGTAGAAATGTAGTTTGAATAATGTAACCACTTATTTCAAGTTTTTGTCTCAAACTTTATTCTAAATGGAAAAAGCCCTAGCAGCCACCTCAAGCATGGCTGAACATTATAATTTTGCACATATGGTTGGAACCAAATTAAGAGAGAAGAGCAACAAATGGCCAGTCTATGAAAGGCAAAAGGAAGGAAAAAGGACTTAGAAGGAGTTGATAAGAACAGAGGAGCAAGTTTTGACTAAAATCTCCCACACATCATAGTGAAGCAGCTGGTGATACCCTTTGTTTTTCTTCACAAGGAGAAGGCACATTTGCTCATTAAATCATCCAATAATGGCTTGGTTGCTACTTTTGAAAAAAATGAGCTGAAAGCAGAAGATGGATTCATGTGAAGCAAATAGCCTACCTGAGATTCTTTCCAAAATTCAAGTAGAAAGAAATATACTGGCAGAGGTAGAATATATGAACTAATTCAATGATTCATGACTTAAGACTTAAAAAATACAGTCTCTGGGCAGCACCACTTGCATAAATGAGCAGATCGGTTCTGTGACATTTTTGTAGGAAATGGTATCCCCTCCCATTTTAACTTTCATGCCAGGTCGTCTATTACAGTTTCCTGCTCATCTACCGTTTTCCACCTTGCTTGAACTGTGACTGGAAATCGCTAGCAGAGCTTTCTCCTTGTCTGATCATAGGAACCCCCAGTGATACTTGTTAAAAGCAAGGCTCCATTCCAAAACTACTCAATCAGATGCTTCCCCAGAGAAATTTTAATCCCAAGGTATGTTTTATTATCAGGAAACTGAGGCTCACTTCCTCTAAACATTTCTGTGACCCCCATCTGACCTTGATTGAGTATCCTGCTATTCCTTCTTCTAACACATATACCTCAAAGTGAGGGAATATATATATATATATATATATATATATATATATATAGTGTGTGTGTGTGTGTGTGTGTGTGTGTGATTTTAATTCATATTGCTTAAGTGTTCTTTAGGAATAATTTCAACACCATTCTCTTCTTACTATTTAATGTCAAATAATCTTAATATTAGAGTTATAAAGGTCTTTTTCTAATGGGCAGAATTGCAATATCATTAAAGATCAAATGGTCTACTCTTAACTCACATCCTTCAAACCATTTAGAGTAGGAAATGAAAAGCCACCTGCATAAGGAGGCCATTGATACACCTTGATTCTTCCTCTGCCTGGGGCAAGCAAAAGGTTCATGAGAAACCTATTCTATGTCATGAAATTAAATCAGGCGTGGCTGACTGAGTTTAAAGGTTTATAGAAAGAGTCTGACCAAAAATGATTTTAAAGCCAAACTACAGATTCCTGATACACAACCATACTACAAGAAACTATCTGCTTTACCATGGAAGTCTCTAAGGCAAGATAGTAATTATCTCTCCTACATTTACAGATTTCCAAGGACAGAAATTCTCTGGGATTACTGTTCCATTTTCTCTATGTCATAATTTTTCATATGTATAAGGAATATGTAATCTCTTACCAAAGTTGCAGTTCTATAGGTCTGTTCATTTGGATACATTGTCAGTATAAAGTTGATAATGAGGAATTTCAGGGGAAAAGGAGTAAAAATAACTACTAAGCCAAATGCCCAAATAAATTCTCCCTACAATGCTTCTTCAAAGTAATATTTAGCTTTGGCTTAAATATTTCAAGAGAGAAACAGTGTGCATCTGTTGCCATTTCTTCTCATAAGTTGGACAAGTTCATCTTCATATAACTTTTATCCATTACTCCTGATTTAACTCAGAGATCATCTAGAGAAAATTTGAACCTTTTTCCATATGACATCTCCTAGACATTGGCATCTAATCATTTTGAAGCTTCATAGTCACTGGTTAAATTTATCTGATAGTGTTGACTCTTCCTTATATGACAGCATGCTGCTTGCTACTTATTCACCCTTTGGTTTGTTTTTTTCTTGCAAATTGAGAAACCTAATTATACTCCAAGAGCACACCACATTCACTTTCCTCATCTATTGTACTGTGCATCTACTGAAGTATCTAAGATAGCAATTTTATTATGTCATCCAGATCACACTGTTGTCCCATATTGTGTTTGCCATGATACAAAATCATTTTTTAACATATCTCTGCTAAAGAAACATCTCCCACATTTTGTACTATGAGTCCAGAAATAAGCTTTCAGATTTCTCTCAGGTTTCATTTGGATAAATTTGGCCCATTATTTCAGTCTACAAAGCTTAAATTGGTGCTGGTCTTTCACTCAGTATATTTACCATTACTCTTATCCTTGGGTAATCTAAAATCTATCTTCTATCTTAAACTATCTTCTATATTTTCACATATTAAGAACTCTGACAATATAGGACTATAGAATACCACTAGAAGTCTCATAGCAGGATAATTTGGAGCCCTTTGGAGCGTTCTTCAAATAATTGCAAATCTAATTGTACTATCACTAAGGTAACTATTGCTCAGTCTCTATTTCTCCATCATGTCCAGAAGATTACCATGAGAGTCCTATGATTAGAGAAAATTTGAAGAATCAGAAAAAAAAAACTTATGATTTCTAGAAATTTCTGAATAACTCAATACCTTCAAGCAGGATTTTGAAAAACTCAAATTGCACTGACTGTATACTACAGATGAATATTTAATATTTATTCAAATTCCTTGCAAAACTGTAAATATTTTGGAGAATAAATCCAGTTCAGTGTCCTTTGTTTATCAAAGAAATAGACAACTTTCTTTATAAGAGAAGAATGTGAAGCCTACATAAACATGAAGCATTGAAAGCAGAAACAGGTTATGGGTAATTATCAGCAGATCAGAGACTTTTGAAAGTTAATATTGTGTCCTTTCCAAATCTGTGGCATGACTTCTATGCATTAGCAGGTAACCAAAAGCAGGAGTTCTAGATAAAATTTAGAGCAAAATATTTCATCATTTTCCTAAGAGAAGATCTGATACGCACTCATACCTGAGGGGAACAAATTTGGCTGGCAGTGAGTAGAGCACCAGGCAGCTGGAAAAACTAAGGATTCCTTCAGAAGGGTCTCTCTTGGCACTCAAGTTCCCAAATTCCAGCTGACTTTGAAGATTTCTCAAGTTCCTCAGAATCTGGGACTCCAATTCAGAATGCCAAAGCCAGTTCATCCATTATTCAGCATTACTTCACACCAAATTTCTAAATTAGCGGCTGACCTGGAAAAAGAAAAGGCTGGCTCCTTTAAATCTGAGGAGTTGTACAGTAATGTGGTGGAAGGTAACACAATGTGACAGATCAAAGGAAGGGCACCAGTCAAGATTTCCAAACTCAATTTGAGATTTTTTTTTTAACCCACACATTAAAAAAATCTAGTTGCCAACCATTCCTAAATACCCCCATATCCACCTGTCGAAATAATAATTGTCCAGGGAAAAATGGTTGTAAATTCCCACCATGCTCTCTAATACAAAGTACGACATTCCCCTGATGACTTACTGTGGACAAGAGCTCAGTTACTATAATTTGGGTTTCTGGAGAAGGAGGTTTTATTGAGAGAAATGAAAAATGAGACTAGACCAAGATAATCCCATGGTGTGTATATCCCATTTCTTTCTTTTTCTCCTAGGAAGTGTGTTTTAAGGAAATCTAATAGTTATATAACCGATGCCATTAAGTAGTTTTCAGCTGGATCTGTTTTTATGACAGGGTCATGCTCAGTCTGTAGCAGCACAAGTAATGAGTGAAATGCAAATGTTGAAAGTGTTTGCTGTTGCAAGTCAAAGAGAATCTATTTACAGAGAAGAGCCGCCGGACTGTGGAGCTGCAGGAGAGGGCTCCCCGAGACTGTCCAACCTAAGATTGCTGTTGTCAGTTTAAATAATAGGACCACACACAACCCTGTTAATTGCCAGAAGGCAGGTCTGAGAGGTACTTTTAATTAGGATGAATAGATTTCTATTCGAATTTTTAAGTTTTCTGTGAGGGCTTCCATTGTCTTCTCTGAAGCTGGTTCATTTAGGAGCCAGGTTTGAATGTTGTGTGTGGTGAATGTAAATGATCTCAAACTGAGGGACCTCTGCAGACAGACCCAGGTAGTCTTATTACCAATGCTAATAACACTCTGCTTGTCAAGTGCTGGGCTGCATGTATCCCAGGTTTTGACATCTCTGCATTTCTGCACATTGTATACAGATGTGCTGAGGGTCTTAACTCACAGGGAGAATAGCAACCTGAATTAACAGCAAGGCAGAAAGTTATGTGCACTCTGCAGTAAACATAGTGCTATATGTTGTGAACACCAGTGGAAATGTCCACTGCCTCCCTCCAACACACTAGGGACCATATGAATGAATAAATCACAAGAAGTCAGATGGAGAATCGGCTCAGGAGTTTAAGGGGTGTAAATAATAAATTTAGCCAGTGATGAAAATAAAGCAGACCCAATGAAGTCTTTCTTATAGGAGCCTGTTAGATTTTTTTCCAAATGTGTGAATGAATAAATAACCATAGGAAATAAATGGTGAGTTTTTGTTATCAGGCAAAATCAAACTATAAATAATATAAAGTTTTCTTTTACACATGAAATCAGTTTCACCCAGTTAACCACCTAGATTGCCATAACATGATTAAGGACATTATATTTCTAGCATAATACTAGTTAGAATGGGTGCTACCAAAAATATGTACAATAGGATCTTTGTCTTTGAGGGCCTTATAAATTTCATTTAAACTACATATATTGACAAAGTAGTAGTAGGAAAACAATGGTGTGGGTTCTGGGACAAAGGAAAAGATGAAGAGAGTGTTAGGAACCTTCTTCCTCTTAGTGCCCCCCTGGTGAAGAAAACACGAGTGAGCACAACTCAACTCAAAGAGCCTGAGGTTAGGCAAGGGGTGGCCCTTCTGGGGTGGGGCAGATTCTGTCTAGCAACACATCAGGTTTCAAATCATGGCTCTGCTTCTCACTACCCAATTCCTTGAACATGTTTGAAATAATGACGATAAAACTCAACGGCTAAAATGTTGTGAGAGTAAGGTAAAGCAATATACATAAAAATATATAGAAAAGATCTTCTCTCATGGTTATATATCCAGAAATGACAATTAATATTTTAATTAATATGTTATTAACGGGAAACTAGATGACAGCAATGCCCTTTGATACAAAGGGCTACTGACCATCAAAAGAGATTATACAGAAAGTAATTATTTTTCAGTGATAGAATATGAATTTTGATGACTTATTAATTAGTACACATGTATATTTTATTTTATATATACATTTATATACATGTGTATACATTTTATTATATATGTGTATATATATTGTGTGTGCACATATATATACACACACACACACATGTATATACTGAGAAATGTCTAATGTAGGAATTTTGGGTAGGTTTAGTAATATTGTTTCTTTTTCAAGTTCAAAATAAACTAAAAGTAAAACATGGAGGACAGAAGGATAAAGATCAAAATATTACCTCTCTTAATGGCATTGCTAAGGAATATAGCAATAAGAGGTTCCCTAACTTTGGACCAGAATTAACCCTGAATTAGTCACTGATAATGATGGGAATTCACAACCCAGGGGAGGAGAAAACATCCTGAAGGCAGGATTCTTATCCAAAGAGAAGACTGGAAGAGATTGAACCACACATCTTCAGTACCTTTCCCTAATTTCACAGATAAGATCAAAGTCACTCCTTAACCACAATAAGAATGAATGAGGGGAGGCAGAAAGAGATGAAAAATTTTGCTCTAGTGTAGCATCTCTCAAGGTTTGAGCCTTGAGTTCCGTTCATGAGTCCACAAATCAAAACTATTTCATAATAATAATAAGATGCTATTTGCATTTTCCAGACTCATTCTCTCCTAGACAACACAATGGTTTACAGAAGACAAGGAGACTCCAGTTGTGTTCTATTAAGGCAGACCTTAGAGACTTGCAAAAATTTAAGCAGGGCCATCTTATCCATTTTTGGATTTTGGAAAATAAGTTCTTTGTGGAGAGAGAGTGGACCGGGGGGTGGGGAAAGAAGGAAGGGAGAGAAAAAGAAATGTAATAGGATCGTGTTGCTATTTTGAAGAAATAAACTTTTAAAAATGTTTTCTGAGTTATTTTTAATATGAAAAATATACATAGATAAGATTCAAATAAGTAAAAGATCTCTGAACATGAGGACATTATATTAAGTGAAGCAAACCAAGCACAGAAAGACAAATAATGCATGATTTCATTTACATGTGGAAACTGAAAAAGAAAAGGAACTCATAAGTAGAGAATAAAATAGTAGTTAACAGGAGCTTGGAGAGATGTTTGTCAAAGAACACAAACTTTCAGTGAGACAAGAGGAATAAGTTCAAGGGATCCATTGTGCATAGTGATGACTATAGTTAATGCCAATATGTTGTATAATAGAAAAAAAATCCATTACACATACAAGCATGGAACTATTTGTGGGCTCTCTATAAATCATCACTGGTCTTATTATTGATTCTAATGCCAGCACTACACTAGCTTAACTATTGAATCTTAATAGTCAGTCTTAAAGACAAAGTATATTTCCTCCAAGACTGTTCTTATTGCACAAGATTTTGTTTTTTATTCCAGGTCCTTTGCATATCTAAAAATTTTTTTAATTTGGCTGATTAACTTTATTTCAAAATAAAGGTTTGCTGGAAGTATTCTTAGACTTTCAGGCAATATTGACTAATAGCACTAGTTTACCTTCCTACAAACAAATAAATATATGTATAAAGTGTAAGATAAAAACTCAAGATATTGAGCAACAAAAGCAATGAAGAACAGTGATCCCTAAGAAGTTATAAATAAATGAGGAAAACTCTGTTTCCTAGCTTAATACCTTGAAAGAGTGTCTAGGCCATAATGAAAGGCAAGGAACCCAGAGTGGAGTGGGATTGCCTTCATTGAGAAAATGGACCTGAGAATTAAAGACAGATCAGATAGACAAGGCAGAATACTGGAGAGATACACAGAGAGAGAACCCTGAGATCTGCAGAGGGTTCCCTTCAAGTATTCTACAGAGTACTTACAAGTGTACACATGCAAGGAAGCTAAAAATAGCTGGAGAAACTTTACACCAAAAGATAAACAGAACAATCTCAGAATTCATGTAAGAATGATAGTAATCCCTCTTCCCACCAGTCAGGCTTGAAAATTTTCATGGGGATATTAAATAGAGTGAGATTTGATACAAATTCCAGCACCCCAATATGAATGTAACTGAAATACCAAAAGGAAAAAAAGAAAGTAAGAGAAAAATATTCTTAGAAATATGGCCAACAAAGAAATTCACCAGACCGAGCAGCTCAATGAACTCAAAATAAAACATGAAGAAAAAAGTACAACTAGACACACATAAAACAAACTGATCAAATACAATGATAAAGAGAAAATTTTTTTAATCAGCATGTTTTAGTTACCTTTCTATTGCCATGACCAAAATACATGACAAGGACAATTTAAAGGAGGAAAATTTTATTTTGGATTATGGTTTCAGAGTCCAAGGTTGGTGGACTCCATTGCATTGGGCCCAAGGTGAGACAGAACATGGAGGGAGAAGGGCATGATAGAGGAGTGCCATCCCATTCATGGCAAACAGGAAGCAGAGGGAGAAAGGAGAAGGGGCCAAAGGGAACCAGAACCATCTAGGCCATGGCCCCAGTAACCTAACTCACATCCCCTGCCTACTGTTACCACTCCCTCAGTCCATTCAAACTGGGGCGGACTGATGAGGTTACAGTCCTCATAATCCAATCACACAGGAGCCTATGGGGGCGTCTTATATTCAAGCCATAACAAGTACCTCTCTCTAGAAAGGGTTGGCTTTGTCACTGGAGGCAGTCACCTTGACCATCCTCTGATACTAATCTCTGCCTTTCCTGTAAGGTCTTCCAACATTCCAGTTGGCCTCTTTCCCCTTCCTCCCCACCCCCTCCCCACTCATCTACTCATACTCTCTCCCTGCATACACAGTTTTTTCAGGATCAACCAGAATTTGGGCAATGTTTATACACAGATTGGACCTCTATGATCACTTCCTTTTCTAGGATTTTCCTCCCTAACTTTCTACTACTCAGGCAGCTTCGGATGCCATCCTTAAGCTCCTCCAGCCACTGTGATTGCATCCGCTTGGATTGTATCCATCCCATGGCACTTGGGAGCCTTTGTGTGAAAAGTCATAGAAGAGTCAAACTCACCTAGTTGGTCCCTCTCTTTCAAAGATTAACCACAGTTTGTCTCCTTCCTTTGCTTTCAGTTGTATGTTTGCTTTTTGTTTGTTTGTTGTTGTTTTTAGATTTTGTTGAAAGGTTATCATTGTCTCTCAGAAGGATAGTCCAATAAAAGCTCTTGTGCCATTACTGAAAGCAAAACCACTCCAATATGTTTTAAATTTGTAAAAGCCTAACATTTTTACCATAAGACTGACACAGGAGGACCCAGAAGTGGTTTCTTTTATTTTTCTTTTTCCTTCAAGCTTAAATTTTATGAATTATGCATATAGAAACTTTAGTTATGACCTACTAATCTCATTTATGTTCCACTATTCACTCAAAACTGTTTATTAAAAATCATATGCCAGGCACTTCAGTAAGCACTGGGGATTTAACAGTGAATCATATAAAGCCATGGTCTATAGATACGATATTTAGGGATAATTATGTTCAATTTTAATTTTGGAAAAAAATATTTAGAAAACATTAATACAAATAAGGAGTGATCAGATGACAGGAAAGGTGGAAACATTTATATCAAATAATTAGAGAAGGGCTGGGGAGATAGCTCAGTTGGTAGAGTGCTTGCCTTGTAAGCACAAGGCCCTAGGTTCGATCCCCAGTACAGCAAAAAAAAAAAAAAAAATTAGAGAAGACCTTTATGAATAACTGATGGATAGTTAAACCTAGATCTCAGTGATCAGATAGAAGCAGCTATAAGAAATTTGCAATCATGGCAATATTGACATTTTAAGCCAAATAATTCTTGGAGAGGAGATGACTGTAGCACTCACTGTGGAATATTTAGCAGCATTTTTACCCTCACCCATTTGATGCCAACACACCCCACCCTCTACTGATGAAAAAGCCTGAAAATACTGCCAACAGTCTCTGGGGAGGAAAGTCCCTCCTGGGGTCCATTGACCTAGATGAAGAACATTCCCAGTACAAGGTAAACCCAGAGCAAAGATTTTGATTTAGGAACAAGTTCAGGAAGCAAAGAATGAGAAGGTGGTGGTGGAGGAGGAGGAGGAGGAGGGAGCAGAGGAATAGGAGGAAAGAAGAATAAGAAAAAAGCCAGTGAAGCCGACCACTAGTGAGTGAGGAGAAACACAGTCAAAATAGGCTCAGAAACACAAGGAGAAATCATATAATCACTTAGATTAAAATAAAGAGGAAATGCAATATTTATTTACTATTTCTTAAATTTAATTAATTTAATTGTTATTGTTATAAATATTTCACTAAATACAGTATGTATGTAGTTCAATCATATACATTTGTATCCATATGGAATTAAATGTCCTTACTGATGAAACATTGTGAATTGTTTTAGCATTCAAGAAGACATAGCCTAAAGGCAGGAAGTTATAGTACAAAATCAAGAAAGCCAGGATACAGGCATTTGCCCCATTTTCTTTGAATGACTCCTGTCTGACATAGAAAACCCCACATGGATTACTCAAAGAGCAGCACATGATGACAAATTCTCCTCAGCCAAGAACCCAAGGATCATTACCTTGGATAACACAGGATCACACTTTAACATGAAGGCAGATTCAGAAAAGTCAAATTAGGATCTAAATAGGTATTTGATAGACATTATATAAGAACATATTTTAATTTTTAAATTTCAAGAAGAATAATGAAATGAGTTAAAAGAAGGTAAGAATAATCTATACTATTTAAATCTGGAAATAATTTCAAATTCTACTCACTCCTATACAATAAAGTCCCAGTTTGTTCTCTTTTGCCTTATACTACTGATAGCTGTCTTCAGGAACAGGATTCTTTGATTAAGAAAGAAATTCTACTTTTGAGGAAATATTGGTAGATTGCAAGATATTATTTTGAAGTTAACCCATTCCATGACAAATTTCATTCCTTGCTTCTAACTCTATGATAAGATTTCAAGTTCAAGTAATGTAGATATCAGTGCATTTTCTCATCTGTTTAATGTAAAGAATTTATTTTAGAATGCTGAAATGTTAATATAGCAATTCTATGGATATGTTCCAGCATGTAGGGTAACAAGATATCCTTTCAAATCCCTTTATCTTACATGTAAAAGATGACGTGGGTTTTTCCATGTCTGTAGTGGTATTAAGATGTCAGTCAGCATCGAATGCTATTTTAAATTTCTAGTATCCATTTTCTGTCTTGAATTCTTTTAATGCTATATATTTAAGTTGCACCTGAACATCTTCTAATCTTATAAGCTTATGATAGACTGGAAAGAAATACCATACATTTATTGCCTCATCATAGTATTTGATTTGGTAAAAATACAAAAGGCACAAAAGATGACTCTTGCAGTTTAGGCACTTAAATGTGTTCAAATGAATGAATGAGTAGTGTCTCACAGCTGCAATGGATGGCAGACTATCCAGTTTAACCATCTCAATTTATCAAAAAAGAAAGAAAGAAAGAAGGAAAGGAAGAAAGAAAGAAAGTGAGGGAGGAAGAGGAAGAGGGAGGGAGGGAGAGAGGGAGGAAGGAAGGAAGAAAGAAAGAAAAAAAAAAGAAAGATAAAGCTTAAGGACAAACTCTTTTTTTTTTTTTTTTGGTACCAGGGATTGAACCCAGGGGCATGTAACCACTGAGCCACATAACCACTCCTCCCTTTTTTTCTGTATATTATTTAGAGACAGAGAGACAGGGTCTCACTGAGTTGCTTAGGTCCTTGCTAAGTTTCTGAGACTGGCTTTGAACTCATGATCCTACTGCCTCAGTCTCCCAAACTGCTAGGATTACATTTAAGGCCAAAATATTTGATCAAAAGAAATGAATTTCCCAAAGCATTCTTAATATATGGAAGTCAAAAAAATGAATGTGATAACATTCTCTGACTGCTCTTGATTAAATTAATTATGTTAACAGTTATATCCAACTATTCGCATATACCCATTCATCGAGTGATTTATTCATCTTTTTTTTTTAAATTATTGAGCACTCCCTAAGTATAAAGTATGGCCCTAGGTACTGTGGATACAGAAGAGAACTAGATATAATCTCCATGCTTCAGGAACTTAGAATCTGGCAGAGATTTAATTTATATATACATATGTATGTATGATATATATATATATATCAATTAAAGGATAAGACATGGTATAGCCTAATAGGAACACTTTTATGAGCTACCAGAAGGATACATGGGTTCTACCTGAACAAAAAACAAAATCTAAAACAGAAACAGTGTTGGAGAGGAGTGGATGACTATTTCCTGCTTCTCAAAGGTAAACTTTTTTTTTTAACTGAGGATTTAACCCAGGAGGCATTTTACCATTCAGTTACTTTCCCAGTCCTTTTTATTTTTTGAGATAGGGTCTTGCTTCGTTGCTGAGGTTGGACTTCAACTTGCAATTCTCTTGCCTCAACCTCCAGAGTTGCTGGGATTACAAATGTGTACAACTGCACTCAGCTGAGTATGTGAATTTTTGTTGAGTCTCAAGGTTAAATAAGAGTTTGATAGACTAAAACATGAAAATATTCTAGTCAGAGGAATGTACATGGACAAGCCCTCAGTGGAAAGCTCAGAACATATTTGAAGACCATGGAGCATGTGCTGAGGAGTGGCAGCCTGGAGGACAAACATAAGCATCAAAGCTAGGTTGTAGAGAACCTTGTAAAGAGCCAAACTTTAGAAAGAGTGTAAACTTCAAAGGATATTTCAGCAGTGGAAGAGATCACTGTTTTTAAAAGATATCACTTGGCAGTAAGAAGGATGGATTTGAGATAGTAGAGAAACAGAGGGAGAGAAGAGTCAAGTTAATGCAGAAGCCCAAACAGCAGATGATGAGGGTCTGGACTAAGACAGACCCTGGATAGAGAAGAAAAACAGCCCTCACAGATGATTGAGTTGATCAAAGAAACAAGAGGGAGAAGAAGGGTGTTGAGGGATGAGAGATCTTTGGGAAAACTAATGGGACTAATTTTCTTTGATGTTTCTCCCCCCCCCCCCCCCCCCCCCCAGTGCTGGGAATTGAATCTAGGGGCTTCATGTGTGCTAGACAGGCAACCCACCCACTGAGCTACATGACAGCCCTTTGCTGCCATTCTTGAAACTTTCATAAATTAATTGTTTTAACTAGAGTAAAAGCAAATATCCTTAAAATGCCCTGTAAGATCTGCATAATATGACTCCTTCTGCTTTGTTGAGCCTGTCTCCTATGACTTAGCACCTCTCCCTACTAGACTGGGACTGCATTGGCCTCTTTCCCTGTTCCTTAAAAATGCAAGGCACACTCCACCTTTGGACATTGCTGACCTGACCAAACTGCTTAAAACAACAGCCCTCTCCCTCACTGTTGCTCCCTATATCTAGGCCCCTGCTGTAAGATTCTCTGTATGGCATTTCTCACTTATCACCATAAGTTCATATATGTGCCTATGCGTGTGTATAATTACTGTCATTTCTCCCTTCTGCTGTTTTTTTGTTTTGTTTTGTTTTGATACTGGTGATTGAATCCAAGGGCACTTTACCATTGAGCCACATCCCTAGTCATTTTTTAAAATTTATTTCTTACTTTGAGACAGGGTCTTGCAAAGTTGCTGAGGGTCTGACCTTGAATCTGAGATTCTCCTGCCCCAACTTCCCAAGTTGCTGGGATTCAGGTGTGCACCACCACACCTGGCAGTTGTTAACTCTATGAGAACCAGGATAAATCTTTTTATTCACAACTACACTCCAGCACATAAAAAATTGAACAAAAATGTTCAATAAATATTTGTTGAATGAATGGATACATGCATGTAAGCATGGTGATGGATTCATTAATATTGCTGTTAAGAGGAAATATTAATGTTTTGAAATCCTTTACATCATGATTCTAAATTTGACAATTTCCTTAGTACAGAAAAAGTCACAGGAAGGAAAGAAATTTTCCTTTTACCTTCTTAATTCCAGACAATAGTTTGACGAATCTATTTTTAGTTAAGTTCAGGCTTTCAGACTCTGCCTTTTGGAATATGAAAAATGTTGACTAGGCTTATACTATTCATATTAAAGGCTTTTATTTTTCATTGCCATAAAGTCTATCTTAAATCTTTACCCTTCATAGTATTATTTAAATTACATTTCAAGTCCATATAAATTGATTCCCATTTCCATCCCAGAAATTTTTCAGGAACTCATTCTCTTTCCTGCTCTTCTTTGCCCCATACTACTCTCTGGAAAGTTAAAATAAGTGAATCCTCCTGATTCTTACCCTGCATTTCCTTTTTCATCTAGAACCCTATAACTGATCTCACAGTTACACTCATATCCTCAGAAGAAAAAAAGAGAAGTACTACCATAAAAATGGTACATCTCATGTAATCTTATTTAGATGCCTCATGATATACATCATTTTAATTTAAAATCGAGTTAAAATTGAAACAAAGCATGCTATTACAGAGTTAGAAGGAAGAAAACACTATTATTGAGCTAAGACTCTGCCAGACCCTGGAGCTAAGCACATTTATACACATTATGTTTGTACCTTTCACAGATCACACAGTTTTCTGAAGGTCGATCTAATTGACCCCTGTTTTTCAGTGAGGATACTTAGGCTAAGAGAGGTGCAATGACTTACCCGTGGCTGCACAGCTACTTTATGGCAAGTTGAGAATTTGAATCTAATTCTGATGCTAAAATCCAACTATTTTTGTAAGAATTAAGATAAATGTCCTGAGAAAGGAATTAGGCTAAATTATCCCTAAGATTTCTTTGAGCACTAATGATCTAAGGGTCTAGAAGTCCATGTAGTGATATTTGCCTATGACTCTATAGTTTAAAAAAAAAGCAACTCCAAATTAATATTCACTTTAATCTGACAACGAGTGATAAGCAAAGACAGGGAAAGTCATCCGAAACTCTAAGAAAACAAAAGTATGATTCCAGGGATGGAAAAGTAAAAAGCCCCATTTCTAATTTCTTTCTACCACATTCCAAATCTATTCATGACAAGTGTTTGCAGTTTAAGTGACAAAATTTAGACAAATGGAGAAGCCAGGGTTTAACTTAATATCCTATCAAATATCAACAGTATGCACAGTATAAACTTGGATGCTCACCGCCTACTTGTCATCAGAAAAGCATGCTATGATTACCAAATTAAGATACATAAGTATGCTTGTGCCCTGCCCTCCAGCTTCAAAGCAGAATGGCTGAGGATCAAGACACCAACATTGCAGAGGTTGGTAATTCCAGTTAACTGGTGCTATCCAAATATGGCAATGGCATGTCCCAGGATTCACAGCCAAGGGCTTCTGCACAAAACACTGGCTCTGGGAGGCTCACAGGTCACAAATGTTGAGCTCCACTCAGGCAAGAAAGCAAGTGGCCCATTCTTCTCATTTGCCAAATAGGGCTCTCATGAAATAAAAGTTCCTTCTGGTATAATCCCACCACTTAAAGAGAACCCTGGAATGTTAGAGCTTGAAGAAGAGTTGAACTCACCTCTTGTAGCCTCCTTGACTCATGTGACCGGTGGAGTGATTTTCTGGAAATTTTTAAATTACATACAATTTTTAATTAAAAACAGAATTTACTCCCTTTGTCTTAATTAGCTCTACTACATTCACATTTGAGGGAAGGAGGGAGGAACTCAGTGGGTATCGGTGAGATAAGAGATGGCATAGTCACAGGGAAGGGCCATCATCTTAGGCATGCCAGCCAGTGTCTTAGGTAATAGCATTTAACTCTGCTCTGGTATTCATTTGGAGTTAAAATGTCATTTAAAATAGAGAAGTCCAGCACAGCTAGACCCACTGACTACTGTCCTCCCCTAAGATGGGGCAGTATAGTTCAACTTTCGAGAATCAACAGGTCGTTATTCCTAGGAGTGTTTGCAAGCTTCTCCTTTCCTGATGAATAAAAATGGCAATGAGCACATGGTGGTTTGCTTAGCACTGAAACTGTTGTATGGTCAATGGTTCTGAAACTAAGGGGAACTGTCGGGGTGCCTGTGGGGATACCCAACTTTGATGTTTCTCTCCTCCTAATAATGGAGTAAACATTATTTTCTATTTTGTCCAAGGAGGTTACAGAAGGGAGAATTGTCTTCCTAGGTGTGAAAGGGATGGCAGCTGCCCATGCTGTCTCTGCTGCTGGAACCAGAGTTGAACTTTGGGAATAACTAGAACTTGAAATTTGAGTGTAACTTCCTATGGGATGTGTTCCCCTATTTTCTTGCCCTGCAGATCTGTTAGACTTGTTCTGTTATCAAAAAGAATCCAATATTATTTATGATTGACCCAAGGTGCAAGCCTTTCTGTATTCTTTACTCTGAATATTTGCTTCTCGGCAGCACACAAACTTCCCACAGGTACTAGAAGTCTCCTTCCCTTTTGATTTCTTGCCTCTTACCAACTCCTCTGTCTCTGCTTAATCTCTTGTGATGTCCTATGCTCCAGCTGACAGACCCTGTTTCACATTGATCCTTGCTTTTCTCAGAATGGAGAACCTGCCACACCAAAATAACCACTTTGTCTTGCTAATATCCATGGGCTCTCATGGAAGAACTGCTTTGAGTTATCAAGTTTAAAGACACCTTTCCCAGCAGAGGTGAGCTAAGATGGATCAAAGGCTGAAGCAGGCAGAAACCTGTGACACTAATCTTTATCTCTTGGGTAGATATGATATTCTCTTCATATCCTTGCAGTTGTTTGTCATTGTCACTTACTGTCTATTCCTATCCCAGCAGACCTTTGGGACCAGTCTAGTTTCATACTGTGTGGAAATGAGAGATGCATTCATCTTTGTCTTTTTAAAGTGACTACTGGAGAGAGGGGTTGTCCTTTAAATCTCACTCCTACCACTGAGTTTGTGTACCAACACATTAATTATCTAAGACTCTCTTTACAGGGATTGTTTAATAACAATCAACAACCAGTCGCCCAGATGAGGATGGACCCCAGATAACTGTTACTTATGGGGGTTCTCATGAGCATACAGAGGGAACAGTGCCCTGGCAGTCCTCTGTGGGCCACCAATGTCTCTATGTCACAATTTCTTTTCCTTGGGAAGCTGATGAGAGTAACTGCCTGAGAGCATCGCCATTATTCTTAAATGAGTTATTGCAAGTATCAGTGTGGGCAGGCTATTTGCAAGAAAGAACTAGGATGTCCAAGTAAATGTTTAAAAAAATGAGGTTCCTGGAAACTGAGCTCTTAGGGGTTTACAGGCTTTCTCAGAAGAGGAAAATTATGCAAAGATGGGCTGTTTATTCAGATATTTGATTTAAATTAATCTTTAAGTTCCAGAAATATTATGCATCTTTGTCTTTAAAGGTTATATGTGTATCTATGTAGAAGTCACTGGTGGTTTCCATCTAGCCTTCACTCTTTCTTTCCTTCTTCTAAGAGAATCTTTAAAAAAAATTGTTTTCAGATATTTACCTCAGCTTACACCAACCATGTGCCTAGAAAGAAGCTGATCATACTCCTGCTTCTGTAGTGGACTCATTAGGTTAATGCTAATCCTAGTGACTTTGAGGAAAGGACTCATGGACCAATTTGGGCCAATGAAGTATAAGGTTTTTTGTTTTTAAAGAAGAATCTGGAGTTTCCCTTACTTCTAAGAAAATTAGTAAGAGGAAACAATATCTCTGGACACTGTCATAACTGGATATGTTTTCTGAAAGTGTGTCAGCCATACTACCCAATGTCTAGAGATGGGGTCAGTGTGGGGGATGTCTGAGCTGAGAAGAGCAAACTTGAGCTTCTGCTACTACCATTGGTTTGCTAATTAACCAGTCCTTAAGCTTCTGCACCTCTATGCTTCCTGTTATGTGAGGTAATAAATACTCTCATGCTTAAGATAGCTTAAGACAGGTTTCAGTCCCTTACAGCTAAGGTCATCTTAAATTAATCAATATCCTGATGCATAGGTGGGTGTGGGATAAACTAATCTAAATAGATTTTTTTTTTCTTTTTAAGAAAAAAAAAGTTTTTAGAAAAGATGGTCTTCATTTCATTCAATATATGATCCAAAAGAGGTGGGGGCAGGGATCACGGTGAGAAAAAGATTTGGGCATTTAGTGTGAGATTTTCTTGTGAATATTCAGAACACCTTTTTATCTTCCATCTGCTGTGAAAATGTTTAGATCCAAACATTTTAAAATACATTGAGTTCTTTTTTACCTTGGTCATTTGTGTGAGGAAATAAGAAATTATTTTCTTCAATAGCACTTTTCATGAGTTCTTTTCTTTCTTTCCTTCCTTCCTTCCTTCCTTCCTTCCTTCCTTCCTTCCTTCTTTCCTTCCTTCCTTTCTCCTCCTCCTCCTCCTCTTCCTCTTCCTCCTCCTTCTTCTTCATTTTTTATGACTGCACTTTGCAAAATAAATACATATTCCTTGAATACTAATGAAGATCTGGAAAAATAAAACAGGGACATATTTTACAGTATTCTGAATTGATTGAGGTTGATAACAACGAATACCACTCTGTAATTTCTTGTCTCAAACCAGAGAGCACCTTTATATTTTATCCCACTGCTAATAAGCTACGGAGCGTTTGGGACCCAGGTAACCCCACTTGTCTCCCACAGTCTCACTTCTTTCATTCTCTGTTCACATAGCAGTCCTCTTCTATCTACTTGTCTATAAAATCTTTCTTCTTAGCTATTTCTCAAGTAGACCAGCTCTCCCATTTCATATTTGAAGACACTTTTAATTTTTTTAAAAAATGTTTTAATTGCAGTTTATTCTTTATGCAAAATATTTTAAAATTGGTTAAAAATAGATCTTCATGAAAATTATCCGATACAGTTATGAATGCGAAAAGCATTACAAACTGTATTATTTCTCAAAATAGCAGTTATCCATAGATTTAGTTTTGATACCACTGCTTACCAGTTACTTTGACGAGTCCTGCTTCCTCAGATGTTGAAGTATAACACCAGAAAAGCATGCCAGGGCAAGCATAGAGTAGAAAGTAAGAAGGATTTTTTTTTTTAAACTTGTGTATATTGATTTATTTATTTTTTTGTTTCTTTTTTTTATTGTAAACAAATGGGATACATGTTGTATTGTAAACAAATGGGATACATGCTTTATTAAAGGATAGTAAAACAGAAGGGGACCCAAAGGTGGAATCCCTGGGATGAGTAAGTCCTGTGCCTTTTATACATCTAAATTTGCTTTTGTTCTCCTGCATTCTTCTCCCTTATCTCATTCACTTCCCCACATCCTGCATAGAGACTGGGAGATGTTAGTAGCATGGCTGGGGGTGAGCCGGTGGGCTGGAAGGTCCAAGGTGGAGTGCTAGGCAGGAATGGAGCAGCAGCCCACGGGGCGTTGATTACTAGCTCTCTGTCTGCTCAGGAGTTGCTTCATTAGCAACCTTTTTGGGAGCGGTGGTACCAAAGGGCTTTGGAGACAAGAACATTCCAATCTCACAGGGGCAGTTTCCAACTTCCCAGAATCGGTTTTCAATTTCTGGATTCCACCAGATTACCTATTCTACACTAACTGCCTGTCTTTAATTCTGGCTCCAGTTTCATCTCAATTTGCAGAAAATATACAATGCTCCAAATTTTAAGATTAACATTTTCAAAGGAGCAATAGTAAACATCTGTGATCAGATTATATATAGTCAAGTATAGTTTTAATTTCTATTCCTTAACAATTGATGGAAAATAATTATTAAATATTTTAATTGATTTAAATAATTGTTTTTATTTGGAATGTTAATAGAAGTTGAAGGATGGCAAAATACCTAGTTTTTTTTAACAAGTTCTGATTTATATTTGATTGTACATTTTTTCCATTGTACAAATTTTCCTTCTAAAAATTTAAAAATATGTCACTTTACATTCTATAATATTTAAACTTTGACTCAAAGTTCTACTTTCAGAGAAATATTTTTCTACTTGAAGGATGTTTATGAAATTGAAAAGGAAATAGGGAACACGAGTACCTTTAAAAGCCATACTTTTGCCCAACTCAAATGTACCTTGGCAGTGAAGAATCATTTTAGGTTCAGTTTAAGTAAATAAATAAATAACACAAATTATTTTGGGATTTCCAAATGGGTTGCCTCATCGTTAGCTCATGTCTTTCTTCTTCCCCGTTCTTTAAAAACTTTTCCTACGTCAGACTGATTGGAGGTGTATCTTGTGTTCCACATCCTACTCCCCTGATATTAATAATGCACCTTATCATACAAAGGAGCAGAGACCCTGTTATGAAGATGTCTTGTTTCACCCAGCCTTTAATAATAAGGCCATTCTTCTGTCACAGCTGCGAACACCTCATGGAACTAATGTTTCATTTAACGGTCTTTGGGAGATATCACCCTTAATAAGTCTTTTCATCAATCTAAATAGCCATTGGAGTTTTTCTGGTTTGCAATGTGTGTAGCCACTAAATTGCTATATTTATTTATTTAGATGTTTTGATTGGAGGCTGCTGTCCCATGTTGCCATGAGAATCCTTGTTGACAAAGCAGTACCACAATTGATGTTGCAGACCAAAACGTACTGAACTTGATTGGTTATGTAGTTCTCTCAACAAATTTCCTAATTCACTAAATATATTCCAGGTCACTAACTTCAGAAGGTGGGGGAGAGTGAGGCTTGCATTTTTTTCTAACCCTGTATCCATTTTGCTGGATGCTTCCTGTGTGAGGGTGGAGAATCAGCCAAATGAATGGTGTCAATTGAATTGTAATGATCATTTCAAGAACACCAAGCACAAGGGAGTTTTTTTCCCTCCTGGCAAAGGTCACCTTTAAGTTTGTTTTTGTCCCCTCGCATTATTACACACAAAGCATTCCAAGCATGAGTGGAGATAGGAAACAAAGAAAGCTGGGCCACATGCTGACCTTGCTGCAGCCTTGAGATTCTGAAGATGCCTGTTCACAGGAGCTGTCATTGCATGATCTATTGCCTGATAAAGAAAGAGAGTCTGTATTCTCTGACCCCAATTCCTTCAAGCCTGGAACAATGCTTCATATTAGAAATTTTAAATTGACCTATCAAGTTACCATTCACTTCCCACGTATATATGGGAAATGTTTCTCTATTTAAAATAAAATACTTAGGTGTTCTGGTATTTTCTTTTTCTCATTAAAACATGTAATTCATTTTGTTCCTTACGCTTTTCATACTTGCCTGGTGTCATTCATCCCTTGAGAGAATTTTTTGTTTTAAGGCTCAGCTTCAAGAAAGGATACTGTTAATGACTTTTTTTTTTTCTTATTAAAATTACAATGAGGCTAAAATCAGAGAAACTTGTAGCATTTTCTCTTAGGGTTCTAGGTGTCAATTTTTAGGGAAGTGTTTTGAAGTGAACCTAGTCAAAATAGGAGACATACCCCAAGATTACATTTTCTGTTCTAATTTTTTTCATAGCATTTTATCATTAATTTAATGCTGGGCAAATGAGAGAGAAAAATTAAATTTAAAGGCAGAATTTAATTTTACCCATTGATCCTCTTATAATTTCACAAATATACCATCATTTACTTACACACTTACTCCTTGATTCACTAACTCCAGGAGCATCTACGGGGCACCACAATTTCCCAAATGCACCTTTTGCTGTGATTGGATAGATTTGCTGCCTATCTCGAGACTTTTAACCCCTTACCATCCCCAAGTTTTTATTCCTGCTGTTCTCTTGAGCTATAAGGACTTTCCTTGTACTTTCTGGGATTTAAACTCTGAAAGATCCAAAGAGCAGTTCCAATTCCAACCCTGCTCATTCTGCCCTCCTCCCCATGGCAGTACTGATTTATAATCCTTCATCTGAATTCCCACAGTATTTCCAACCATATAATTCAGTACCTAATTATATACAGTGTCATGTCATTTATCTGTAAGATATTGTTTTCCTTTCATACCCTTGTTGTAAGTTCATGGGCCAGAGATAATTCTTTAATATCCTCCAGAACACCTAGAAAAAAGTAGATGCCCAAGATTGTTTGTTTATAGATATACTTAGTGATTTTTCATTTTTTAAAGAAGACAATTCATTTTAAGAGAATGGGCTAGATAATTCTACTATCTACACTAAACTTTCAACCCTAACATTTGGATATAACTTTTGGATAGATTGCTTAAATAAATGTCCTAATTATTTAAATGACAATAATAATGTCCCCTTCCCTGTAGCGCATAAGTTTGTGTCAGCATTAAATTTACAGTAGTACATGCACAGAGGTATCAGGAACTTAATAGAAACTCATTAAATACCTAGTTTATTACTAACACAACTAAAACAATGTTCTTCTTTCCATCTAAAATATAATTGTTGGAAAGAGCATTACTATACAAGAATTAGGGGTGGGGATAGGGTAGACTAGGAAAAAGAAAGAAATGAGAACTTTTAAGTTAATACTTTGAATAAATCTCTTACATATCAAAACCTGTCTAGATATCAGAGGATCTGAACTAACACAGCTTTCCTAATTGATAGTTTCTGAAATATTATTTATTTCCATATATATTCTAATTATATTAAATATATTTCAAGAATATATACATTTATACTTGAAGCTCTGCTTAGCTTCTGAATCATTGTTCTGGTTCAGAAACTTTGCTAATTATGTCTCACTACCTTTGTCAGGCATTTAATCTTATGTAATGGGAGACCTCAGTCAAATTCCCCTTTATGGGACTGAAGACTCCATAATTAAAATTAATAGACTGAACAACCATTAAAAAGCAATACCTTTTTTTCTTTTTCATCGGAAGCAAACGGATTAAGAAACATGAAGACACACCAAGATTTTATGCTTTCCCCCTTGTTATTCAGCACAGGAAGAGGACAGGACGTGTAATGCTTGGACAACTCCCATGAGAAGAACCTCAATGTTAAGAAATCTGCTTTTTGATAGCTCAATATCTCTACTAGAGACTAGAGATCAGCTTTCTTTGAGTAGCTTAATTGAGGTTGGGAAGTGTGTGTGGATGTCAGCTAAACCTATGTCAAATAAGTTAAGAGTTTTATCATCACCTAACACTCATGACTTCTGCCACTAGGAGCAAAGAAAACAGAGAATCTACCTTTTCTCCTTGCAGAATTTTCCTTTTGGTTTGGGAATTTGTCTGTGGGGTATCCCATGCTGTCCAAGTCAGTTTCCCAACTTAGAGATCCTGGACTTTGGATAAGCGCCTCTGCAGCTGAGAGTGAGAAGCAATGTAAATGTTATTTGTGTGTCTTGTATAGGGAAAAGGAGTAGAAAAGCATCCTTTGCTTTTTGTCTCTTGATAGCCTGTAACTTTTACTTGGTGACATTTTAAAAATCACAGCAAAAGGCTAGCCCAAAGCGGGGGAGTTGCTATTCACTTCAGCAAGTTTCTAAAACGCCTCCATTGCTTTCATTTCCCACAGAGTGAGCCCCTCATCTCCTTCAGCCACCTTGTAGATACTGTCTTTGAACACAAACACAGTCTGTTAGCAAATTAGGATTTTGGAAGAACAGTTTGTGGTTAAATCTGTGTAGATAATGTCACTAGGCTGCTTCAGAAATTAGAAGAGTGGATATATTTCTATATTTCTCTCAAAGGGTGTGGAAAGTTTGTTTAGCTGTTTGTTTTTGAAGCAACAGCTTTACTTACCCATGAACCATCCAAAGAACAGGTAAGTTGAAGCTGAATAACTTATATACCGTGGAAATTCTAGGAAAAAAAATGTGTAATTCAACTTAGATTATGTGTCTGTGGGGAAATCAAGCAAAGGACTATTTTTGTTTGTTTATTTTTAATTTCAGTTACCAATAACTAACACAAATGATGTATTTTAAATTTCCTTCCCTTTAAATAATAAACCATTTATTTTGTTGTGCCAAGCCTGAATGAGACGATATAATAAGAATAAGATAAAATAACATTACAATCTAATTGATTTTGTCCACATGTAACAATGTGCTGAACACAATGTGCCTGTATTGTGGTCTGTGTTGTTGGTCTCCCTTACTGTCATACCCAAAGGTTCCTTTGACTATGTAAGAAAAAATGAGGCTTTAAGTACTGAAATCTCTAACTCTCATCAGGATCTTCAAAAAGAGCTAAAAAACCAACAGGAGAATGCATCTACCTTACTTTGAGAAAGTCACAGATTTACCTGTAAAAAATATTATATGAAAAGATGCTCTCTAAGTATTTGTCAATTATCCTATTTGTCCAATGTTTTTAAAAACAGATTATGAAAGCATAAAACAGTCAACTTTTTCTGTGATCTTAGCTCTCTTTTCTTCTTAAAATCCTTTCATCTACAATAATAAATCTCCATCTGGCTTTGGACACGTTTTCTTGTGAAGTTTTGCAGTTGGCACAGTGTTATCGCCATAGATTATAAATGCAGATTCACAGGCCCCCTTCCAGATCCATGAAATCAAGAAGTTTAGGAGGAGGGGCCCTACTATGCATGCTTTAACACGCCCTGTGGATGACTCTGAGGCAGGCTGAAATTTGAGAAAATGCTGGTCAGATGCAATCTGTTCCTTTTACAGTTACAATCCTAAGACTGGAACTACCTGGGCTCTCTTATTCTATGTTCTTTCCAAGATTTCCTATCATGCAGGGCTTCAGATTCTTTCTATATGCTGCTGCCTTCTAAACTGGTATTTCTAGACTTTTTTCTAAGCCCCATTTATACCACTGCCTACTTGACACCTCCACTAGGCTCTTTCACAGGTACCTCACATTTACAGGTACACAGCAACCCCTCATCATCTTCTCCTCTAGTGTTAAACATCTCAGCAAATGTGCATCCTTTTACCCAGCTGTTCAAACCATAAACCCAGGAATCTTCTCACACTTCTCCCTCATCCTCCTTTATTTAATTCAGCAAACGTCAGCTTGACTCTGAAATAGCTCAAAATAACTCTCTCCATTTCTATTGCTGTCAGTTCAGTGCCAGCATCATCATCCTCTCACCTCCTTGATTTCAGTACCCTTTTGACCCTTCCAGTACCTTTTCTAAAGAAGAGCTATCGGGATCTGTGAAATCTGGTCATTTGAATTCCATGTGAAATGTGTAATAACTTTCAGTTCTACTTAGGGTAAAGTCCTAATTCCTTCAAATTGTTTTACTCACTTGAAGATCCAGTGTCCCTGCCCTAATGCATCTCCCAGTTCTGTCCTAAATATGACAGTCCCTTCTTGATACTTTAACAAAGGTGGCTCTCTTTACTTTGAAAACTTTTTTGTCTACTTTCCACTCAGCTCCTTCCTACTTCCCAATACCAGCTTAAATCAGTAACCCTCAATGCTGTTCATAAACTATAATCACTGAAGAGAAATCTTAATAAACACTATTATCTGGTCCTCACTCCTAGATATAGTTCCTTTGATCCAGCTTAGGGTCAGTCACTCATACAGTTTTTAAAGCTCCCCAGGTAATTCTAATGTGCAAAATTTAGAACTCCTGGTTTAAAAGACACTTCTCAGAAAGACTTTTGTTAACTCAAAATGTCCTTGTTAGAATCCCTAGTGAACTACTTTGTGTTTATAGTATTTATTGCACACTAATATAATAACATTTAATACTTGCTATCCCTGCTGAATTGTAAGATTCATGGGGGTACAGCCCCTTCACTTTTGTTTGCCTTTAACTCCAATAACAATACTAACAGAGTTAGTGCTTCTTAAATTATTGCAGAATAAATTAATAATTAATTTACAAGATTTTAAAGTTAGTTGATGGCAAGTCCCAGACTAAAACCAACTTTTCCTGATCTATGGTTCTACTCCTTAAACGAACAGAAACCAATAGCTTTTTGAATCTTACCCAAGGTGGGACAGATCTAACCCAGCCCAGTACATGCTGGTGGAAGATGATGTGGACTGTTTGTCCTGCTCCTTTTAATGGCAACCAAACCAAATGGTTACATGCTAATTCATCCCTGAACCCTAAACTTCATATTGGTCCCAGCGACTCCTGAGGACATCCTGGACTCTCCTAATAGGAGAAATATTATTGAATTTTTATGAGACTTACATGTACTTTGACATGAATTTCAGTGCTGCAGATACAGAGGGACAGGAAAAAAAATTAGTGTTGAATGGTCAGCTTGTTCATGTTCATATCAGTACTATTCTCCTCTTGGATGGAATTCTTTACATTAAAATTCTATTGAATTTCATAAATATATAGCTATGCACAAAGGGAAAAAGAACATTCAACCAGTGAGACAGTAAGGAAAGCGCAAATCCATGCTTCTTTTTTTCTTCACAGAAGTTAGTTTGTGGGGATGAACTAAAATGAGGGACTCTTAGCAAAGCCTGGCAGGCTCAGTGTGACTTAGCATGGCTCCTCATGACTCCCTCGTCCCCAGAGCAACATGCTTAGTTGGTGACCTGGGTATTCTACCAGTCCAGGAGGAAGTCCTGCCACATTCACCTCCCAAGAAGGAGCTTGCCAATTTTCCCTACTTATATTCATGTCACCTGGAACTGTACATTTTGGCAAACCTTATCACCTGGATGAAAGATTCAGATATTGCTATGGTTCAAATATGCTTTGTCTCCACCAAGACTCATGTTTAGGCTTGGTACCCAATGTAATGATGTTGAGAAGGGGTGGGGCCTTTAAGAGTTTATTATGTCATGGGGGTTCTACCCTAAGGGAGAACTACCCTAGTTCTCAGAATACTGGATGGTTATACAGCAGGCCATCTCCTTTGTTCCCTCTGTTACACATGTGCTTCTCTTCCGCGTGTGCCTGCTTGCCCTTTCACCATAAGTCCCTCACCATAAGCCAAATAGATGCTAGTGCTGTGCTTTTGAACTTCACAATAAACTTCTCTTCTTTATAAATAACCCAGTCTCAGGTATTCTGTTACAGTAACAGATAATGGACTGATTTTTAAATTCCTCGTTAGTGCCTTAAAACATCACAATGTCTCAGAAATTCCAAAATTTTGGCAATAACAATGAAATGACACAAGTGAGAGAGTGACAGGAAATAATACTCATGGCCACGGGTTTAGGAACTTTTCCATATTTTCCTAGTCATGCTCTCTGCTGATGCTTCCCTAGTATTAAGACCAGAGCAATTGCTGCATTAGCCTATGCAAGGCAAAGCCAAGTCATTGATTCAAGGTGATAAGGAGGGCAGATATTTCCAAATGTAATTGAAGGGCAGTTACTTTGCCTACAATGCTAGTGTTCTTTGAAGTATGTTCAAAAGAAATTATATTTCATTTTAATGTCAAAATGAATGTAAAAAAATCTTTTTTTTAAACATGTGCTTTCAAGTCAACTGAGTAAGTCACACTCCATTAAAAAACTAACCAATAATCACAAGCGATATTGTACACAATGCTGCAGTGAGATAAATATTGCTTCATTGGGAATTTGATATGCATTTATGTACTCTAAGAAAAATCCATTCATTTTAGGGTCTATTAATTTGTAGGTAGAAAAAGAAAGGCTTTTTTTTAATTCAAAGAGGGTTTTATTACTTTTTAAGGAAATGATCTTTTAAATAAACATGTTCTTAAATTATATTTTAATGAGAGTTTATAAGCAGAATGAGGTGAAGAGAAAAGCTACAACCCAGAGATAGTTGAAAATATGAAGTCATTTATAATGAGAATATTATTCTAAATATCAAGAAATCATGTGGATTCATTCCTTGTTATATACAGATGCTACGGCAGGCAGGCCAATTTCCCTAATTAATAACTTTAGACATAAGAAACACATGTTCCTTGAAAAATATTCTTAATCCAAGTGAAAGGCATAGACACTTGCCAAGATTTGTTGGAGAAAAAAATGATATTTTTAAAAAGGACTTAAGTCTTCAAATCCAGTAAGATATCAATCTTACTAGTAGTAAAATAACTAAAATTATGATCTAATTTTAAATGCTCATTTTATTGTTGAATTTTGTGTGGTATTTCATATCGTTTTATTTTTTCAGGAAAGTATGTTTGTTCATGTGCTTGATGTGACTTTATACTATTGCATGACCTTAAGTATTACTTTACCAATTAGGAAAGTATTATGCTAATAGTTTGCTTCAAATTTTGTCACGAAACACATGGGTAACAAATAATATGATAAATTTCTAATTTGGCCCCAGTTCTGCATTAAAGTAACTGAATTTCCTTATTCAGAAATAGATCTTTTATCCCAGAGAGTTCATTGTATGGCCCCTGCTTATCAGCTCTGGGGAATGCCTAAAGAGTTGGAATTTTCAGGCTTAGGTGCCAAGTTATTTACTAAGAACCAGGTACTGTGTTATATGCTGAGCAGAAATGTCTAGAAAAGGGTCCTTTGGTAGAGAAACATCTTATCTAAAAAGGAGGGCAGACATGAACATAATAACACAATTAAGGAAGGTTGTGAGTACCAACATTGAACAATACAGAAATTAATTTGGGAACAAATGGGCAAATGAAGTTAATGCTGATTTAGAGACATTACTAAATGTATGTCATCTGGTCAAAACAATGCATTAATAATATAGTCTTACTATTCCCATACCATCGAGTAGTATGTCTTGCATACAGCAAGTGCTCAATTGTTGGACCAAATTAAAATCAGTACAGGCACTTGAGCCACCTTACAATGAAAGGGTTATGGAGAGGGGTCTGGATTTTCAAGATGGCTACCTCACAGCCTTGTTTTCACTCAGGAGACTAGATCATAAAAGCAACCAATTAAATATTCAGATGGGTGATTTCCTTTTAATCCTTAAAGAGGTTTGGGGTTTTTTGTTTGTTTGTTTTTATTTTCCCCGAGGAGTTGTTGCCTAATGTCAAGAGAATAGGCAGATCTTGAAATGACATTATCTGGGAGGAACTGGAAATACCCTGTGCCTCCAAATATGTTCCTCTATTTTACATAAAATTCTACAACTGAAGAATAACTTCTTTGCTAACCTGTCCATGCTTTTTGAATGTCAAAGTCCCTGGGATTGCACACACACCGATCTGTCATGAATTGTAACATCGTGAGGGCAAGTTTTTATGTCTGTTGGGTTCCCCCCCCAAACTCTCCTGTTATTTTAGTAAAAATTTGATGAGATATAGTCAGGGAAGTTGAAAATGTTCACAAAAGGAAGAGGCCCTGGATTTTGACCTTTGTGGGATATTAAAGGGTGGACTCAGAAAAGAAGACTGGGATTCTAGAAGAGGAAAGAAAAGGCATATTTCCCAAATCTCCAGAGGACTTTTTTCTAAGTGCAAGACAGTGCTACATGATGCGGTTTAATACATCCAGTCACTGTATTTTATAAACCTAAATCCTTCCAATCACTTTAATTGAAATTAAAATTTAATTGGTTGAAATTGGACCCTCTGGCTATAAGGTAGGTCAGAAGCCTTTGTGCAGGTCAGACTCTGAGGCTGCCTGCAGGAGGAGAGATGTTGGTTAATGACAGAAACACTGGATCAACCATCAATAGTTCCCAGAAGTTGCATCCCACACAGATAGAAAGAGATGATTCTCCAAAGAAACAAAGGTGTAAACTATGGGACTAGCTCCTTCTTCTTCTTTTATTCTTAATGATAATGTATATTACTTCCAATGCCGAAAATAAAATATATTGTTTATATCACTAGTTAACATTTATTAAGTGCCACCTACTTTGTGTGAGGGCTGGTGGCAATGCCTGTCATGCAGTATCCTATTTGATCTTCATCACTGAGATGCAAATCAATTAACCTAGAATCATGCATACAGTTAACATGAAGCAGAAGCAGAATTCAAAGGACAGTTACAGCCTAATGCAGAGCTCTCGATGCCTCTGTAATATCAATGTCAAAAAGGGCAACTGGCCTTTAACATCGCTCCCCTTTGTGAAGGCCACTTATTGAAAAATATCCCTGCAACTCTTGACTGCCAATTCCTTCAGATTTACAGTTTCTACGTTTGTGATTGCAAATTCACTATTACGTGCCATCGCGTTTGGTTATCAACTTCTTTTTTTTTTTTCACTTTTGTTTCTTTTTGGCCATTTGAAACATTTTAAGGAAGTGCTATAAATCAAAAAGTGTTTGTGTTTTACTTTTCCTCTACTCAAGCTTCATTTCTTTTTTCTTAAAAAAAAAGAGACAAAATGAAGTTCTTTATCTCCTTAATTTGACTATATTTTGCCTATCAAAATATTTATAGAATCTCAGTAAAATATGAGTAAGTGTTTTTATGGTGCTTGATTTTACAGTCTCCTGGAGCTCTTTGAAATGTCTTGCCTTGCAGATTTTCTGGATTATAGATCACCATAGTGTTGTCCTCCATGTTGCCTCATTCATCTTAATAATTTAAAGATCTTCCAGTAATTACAGGTTAGAGATACACTTTCAGTTAAAATTTAAGCATCATAAAAGTTTCACTTTTCTATTTTAACCCTTTGAGAAATAGCTAGACTTGAATGTGCTAGAGAAGAACCACTGGAATCCTAAATTCTAGCTTTTCACTTTGATTCTATCATCTTGACAATGGCTTATCTTCAGTGTTCCCATGTGTAAACTGAAAACATCCGACCTGGTAAATCCTCAAAGGCTAGCTGGTGGGTCTCATCCTGTCTTCTGAATTTAAGATACTTCTGAAATCCATATGGAATTACACCCACCATTGCAATTCATTCATTAGCAGCAAGAATCTAAAATAGGCTTGTTTTAGGAAGTGGGATAAGGTAAGGAAGACTTGGACCTCAGACACCTATCAACTCTAATTTACACAGAAATTGTTTAAAATATTATAACTCACCTTTAAGTCCAAATTTCCCAATCAGTTCTATATTTTGTCCTTGACTAATATTTGGTAGTGTAAGGAGTCAGGACACCAAACTTGAGTTGGTTTTGGACTGAAGGACATTTATTTGACAAGATTGATTAAATTCTAGTGAATGTTGCAGACAATCGAGGTAAGAAAATTTAAGGACACTTCCATTATAAGTGGGCCATTACCTGAATAAAGGCCTTTGTTTGTTCTTCCATTTGTTGATGATTGAAAACTATAAGAAATCTAGAAGAAAGAAGAGCTAAGAGCTAGTAGCTGAAATACTGGCTAATTTAGATCGCAATCCAGAACATATTGTTTTTATTTAAAGTGATTTAAAAGTTTATTTGAAAAATTTTAACATGAAGAAAGTCAAATTAGATTAAAAATAAGGCTCAAATTAAATCATAGGTGTTGCCATTTATGAGAAACTACAATTTGACTGATCTCTCCAGTTACTAAGAAATTATTAATTATGAACAGTTTTTGAGTATCCACATTGTATATTGCTCTTTGTTAGAATGTACATAATCAGGAAGACATTATTTTGGGGGATATACACAGAAGAGGATTTGCTGGGTCATATGGTATGGTAGTTCTATTTTTAATTTCTCTAGGCACTTCCATACTGTTTTCCATAATGTCTGCATCAATCTACATTCTCACCAGCAGGCACAAGGCTTCCCTTTTCTCCACATCCTCCCCAACACCTGCTATTGGCCTTTTTGATAATACCATCTAAAGAGGTGTGAGAGGATAGCTCATTGTGATCTTGATTTACATTTCCCTGGTGATTACTGATGTTAGTTTTTGAACTTTTTTTTTTGTGTGTGTGTACTTCTTGGCTACTTTTTTATGTCTTCTTTGAAATATCATTCAAGTTTTTTACTTATTTTTAATCAGATTGTTCTTCTGTTACTGAGTTATGTGAGTTCTTTACGTATTGTGAATGTTAGCCCCTTGTTGGATACATGCTTTGCAAATATTTTTTCTCCCCATCTGTAAGTTTTCTTTTCATTTTGTTGATGTTTCCTTTGCTATACAGAAACATTTTAGTTTGATGTGATCTCTTTTATTTATATTTGCTTTTGTAACCTGAGCTTTAGGTATGATATCCAAAATCTTGTTGCTGAGATCCTGTGTTTTGTTCTGGGAATTTTATGATTCCAGATCTTACATTAAGATTATTTATCCATTTGAGTTGATTTTTGTGTATGGTGTAAGATAGGGATAAAAATTCATTATTTTGCAGATGGTTACCTAGTTTTCCAGGAACTATTTATTGAAGAGACTATCATTCCCTTTTGTGTGTCCTCTGTAAGTGCAGACCTTCCTTTAGTTCCTGATGTGGGTTTCACATTCATATGCTCCCTAATTTCCAGACTCTAGGTACCTTTAGTTCCATAACTAACTATCTTGCCCTAATCAGGTATTTTATAGGTTGATTTGTGTCTGTCTCAAAATTCATAAATTGCAGTCCTCACTCCCAATATTATAGAATGTGACTTTTTCTGGAAATAGTGTCATTGAACATATAATTAATTAATATGAAGTCATTAGAGTACATACTAATTCAATATAACCAGCTCCTTTATAAAAAGAGGAAATCGGACATAAATGCAGGGAGGACACATGTGAAGATGAAGATATAAGTCAAAGATAAAGCACAGAGTTTCTTCTATAAGTCAAGAAGTGCCAAATATTACCATAAACCCACCAGAAACTAGGCAAGAGTCATGAAACAGATTTTCTACCACAGTCATCAGAAGGACCCATCTCTGCCAACGCCTCAATCTTGAGACTTTCAGCTTCTAGGACTATGAGACAATACATTTCTGTTGTTTAAGTCACCTGTTGTATTAGCCAGGGATCTTCAAAGAAACATTACCAACAGAAAATATACTGAAAGAGATTTAAAGAGATTTATTGTATGGCTTTGGCTCACGTGATTACAGAGGATGAGAATTCCACAACTTGCCTTCTTCCACTGAAAATATAAAAAGCCAGTGGTATACTTGCTGTTCAAACCCAGATCCCTGAGAACCAGGAGTGCAGATGAATGGCAAAGTTGATCTGTCCCAGTTCAAGCACAGAGAAATCTCTCTTCCTTCGTCCTCTCCTATTCAGACCTGCAATGGATTAGGTGATGTCCACCTACATTGGTGAAGGCAATCCTCTTTATTCTGTCTTCATATTCAAACATTAAACTCTTCCAAAGACTCCCTCACAGGCATACATAGAAATAATATTTTACCAGCTCTCTGAACATCACTCAGCTCGTCAAACTGACACTTAAAATTAACCATCATTCCTGGTTTGTGGTATGCTTTTATGTCAGACCTAGAAAATTAATAGGAAACCCAAGGATCTCTGTATCCTCCACTCCTTTGAGTGTCCTCATCCTTCTTTCTTCCACAAGAACCCTGTGAGGATGTAGAAGAGCGCAGAAATTCCCCTGGTCTCCAAATTCAGATCCTTGATCATCTATCCCATCAGTCTTTATTTCAATGTTTAATCATAACAAGTTTTTTTAAAAACTTGGTCATTAACCCAGATCCTTGTCCTTATGCATTCTCACTTATAGTTTGGATCTGGAATGTCTTCCAAGGGCTTCTGATGGTAAAGGTTTGACCTCCAGATGGTGGTACTTTTGGAAGGTGGTGGAACTTTAAGAGACCCGGTTTAATTGGAAGAATGGATCATTGGGCACTGGGTAGCATATTTTTGAAAGCTTTTTGTTGTTGTTGTTGTTTATGTTCCCAGCCCTTGGTATGTCTCTTCTTCTTCCCTTTCCTCTTACACTTCCCCTTCCCTTTCCCCTTCTCTTCCTCTCCTCCTCCTCCTTCTCCTTTTCTTCATCTCCTCCTTCTCCTTCTCCTCTTACTCCCTGGATGTCATGAGATAAGTAGCCTTTCTCCACCACACCCTTCTGCCATGATGTTTCTGTCTTGCCACAGGCCTGAAAGCAATGAAACTGGGAGTCAAAATAAATTTTTTTCTCAGATGTTTTGCCACAGTAACAGGAAGCTGACTAACATACTGACTTTTGCATCCTCCAAGATACATATTTTTGTGATATAAAAATTTGCTAGAATCTAGTGTCTCCTAGATCTTTGTCTGCAGTTATCTATTTATTAGTATTAGCAAGATGGTGTTCTAATTTAAGAACTATTTATAAGCCATACATTGGCTATTATAAGACATTGTTTTATATTTATACATGTCTTTCTAGAAAAAATCCAGATCCCCATCTAAGCTTAACCACTTTGGTTTTTTTTTTTTTAATGTACTATAATTTTTGAAGTGATTAAAAAAAGAAAATATTCCCAAAAGCAAATTTATATGTATTACCTCACTTAATCCTTACAAACTATGAAGTAGGTTGTATTATTTTACTGAAGAAAGTAATTTATAGTGATCAAATAATTTACTCAAAGTCATATATCCAATTAGTGTTATATTCAGGAAGAAAAGATAGGAAACAGTTTTTGAGTTCCTCCTGATTACATAGCAGTATTATGTGTTTTCTTAGATTATCTTATTTAATTTCACTTAATTTTTTGGCACTCTTGACCAAAACTGTGAATAAGGTATCCTTATACCTTTTTTCCAGATCATACAACAGGGATGTGGAGAGTTTATGCTATTTGTCTCATTCATATTGCCAATAATTTAGGGGACAATATTTGAGCCCTGTGTTTGGAAGGTGTTTTCCCTCCCAAGTTAATAATATTGATCACTGCCTCTTCTTAGTATTTTCTTTTTCTCAGTCTTCCTAGTGATGTTCCTTATCCACTCTGTAATTAGAGCCCTGTCTAGCACTTTAGAACAAGCTAATCTCTGCAAAGGGCAAATATAAGAACTGCTTCATCCATGGCTGAGTAGCTCTTTAACAGTTGACATATTACTTCTTGGGTTTTTATCTTGGTTCCAGATGTCAAGCTCATGGTTTTATTTTTGTCTTTTGGGCTTTCTTTCTTTCTTTCTTTTCTTTAATTCCTTGTAACCAGATTCCCACTTTGACATATTGAGTGATTAGGCCCCTGGTTTGATTTCTACACTCTATTATGTTCTTTGATAGTATAAAATTTCTTCCAAATATCAGGAGTTCTTTATAGTAGATTTTGTTTATACTTGTAAACTTTCATTTTTAATCATTAGAGGTTCAAACAAAGGTTTCTGAACTTCCTTAAAAGTCTTCTGTTGATTACACCATAAAGGAAACACACTGCACATTCTGTTTATCCTCTTCTTCTGCCTGGGTGGAGTGAGAGGAATCCCCACCACTGAAGAAATTTGGTTCCAAAAACAAACATAATCATAGACTAAGACACCAGAGTGAGGAGAGAGTCAAGATCTAACTACATGATATATGATACAAGTTGCAATGGTTTTTATATTGTCAACTGTTTTAAAATATAGTATACTAATAGAAATCAAAAGAACAATAAGACTGATGGATCAGGAAATGATCCTGATTTTAATAAATGATTAAATGACTTTAATAAATCATTAAAAATATGATTCATTACTCTTAATTCCCAAGAGATGGGAGCACACCCAAACACAGGAGTTCACATGGAGAAGTCCCAGGGTTCATCAGGGAGAGGAAAAAACTGGGCAAAAATCTTATTATGGTTTTCATGGAAAAGACAGTATGAGGCAAGGTAAGCTAGTTTTAATAATTTTATGAGCTTTGAGATACAGAGACTGCTCCTAGTTGTCCAGTCCCTGGGTCCCTAATTACCTCGAGGTAATGACCTCGAGGTAATTAGGGTGGGTAGAGAGTGGCCCCTATTGAGAGAACTCAGTGAAGGAGGTTCTTGGGGTTGGGGTGCTGGATTGTTTGGTTTGTAGTGTGATCTCAGGCAAGTTTTTTACTATTTCTATAATTGACCGGTCCTGAGAAGGACAATCCCTCCAAGTCTCAGGTGTCAAAGGATTACAATACAGAAAATTAATAAACACAGTTAATTCACCAACTAAATGACCACTGAGCTATGAAATGGTGAATTTTTTAACATTTGAAAATTAATTTTATTTGAATTAATGAGCCTTATTAATTATAATCTGTACATATTTTTATTTTGATATTTGAGAGTATTTTAAAAGAGAATATGGTTTCTTATGAACAAAGAAGTTCTTAAGAATTATTGGGTATTTCCAGATTTTACTTTAAGAAGCACTAAAAATTTCAGTGAAATATAATTATTCATTTAATAAACTCATAATGTGCAGCACCATTACAATGTTTGAACATGATATGCAAATTTTATGGTGTGTTTTTAAAGATATATGAAATTGTTGGCAATTGTATTCCATAACTATTGCCATGAAGAGCAAGCATTTTTGCATAAATGCTTAAATGTTTCAATAGTTTTAACTGAGACTTTAACTGGTGTGTGGGCAATGAAAGAGAAGAATGATTTTCACCCTAGAAAATAGGTTATCGTGGAAAATTCATCCTCACTGTGCCCAAATCTGACCCCTGACCTCTCAGCTCTGACCCTAGGCCCCTCACCTCTGGCTCCAGTTCTCTTCCCTGTGCTCAGGGGAGTTTTTCTGACAATGCTCTGGTCCCTAAGTTGTTGAGATGCTGCCAGGAAGCACAAATGCAAAATAAAGTTAAAGCTGTATGCATACCTAGCGTGGAGGAAAGAACTTGTTCTGCGGTCTGGACTGCCACTGTACTTTGATTAAGTACCTCTCTTCAGACTCCACAATCCATATTACTGTTTATAACTTTCTATTTTAGGAATCCAGATCTGACTCATCAAGGGATCAAACCATCACAAGTTATTGCTAGCCAATGCTCCCAAACACATGAATCTTTCCTGTGTCTTGTAAGAAAGTTTATGCTAATGACCCCAATGATATTTTTATGTGCTCCCCATCTTTCCCAGGATGGACCTAATTCAGACATCCTCTAAATTTAACCTTTTGTGCATCCAGAATTTTAGAGAAGCTTATGGAAATAGGAAACCTCATGATCATTTGCAACTTTCCAGAATGCCACTTTCAGAAAGACTACGCCTCCTACATTCTCTTGAAGCCTGGAAAATATTACATACTGCTTGAAACCACAAATTATACTTCAAATGCATAGATTTCAAATTACACAAAAAGATCAAAGAAAGCAAAATACATATACATCATTGAGGTTCAGACTCAAAGTCAGAGAATTGGGTATAAGTTGTGATGCATAAGATATTAACAGATAGATCAATTGCCTACACTAGATGAATTTTCCTAATCTCTAAAATGGAGGAAAACAATGTAATAACCAAGTAAGACAAAATATACTTGATTACTACTCACATTATAAAGAACTGGAGAGGAAGTACCCAGAGGGAAATACTCCAGGTTTCGGTTTGGCCCCAAACTTCTCTTTAACAAAAAATAACTTGTAGCAAAATCTTGAAGGGGAAAGAGTTTCAATGTTTATTTTTTAAGAGAATTGGGCAAGACAGGGATTCAAAGCCAATATTCATAATCAATCATGGGTAGAAACAACTGTGAAGAAACAAATTACGTGGTAAGGGCTCTAATAAGAAAGGGCAAGGAGAGTGTATCTCTAAAGATGCTGGGAAACAAGAAAGAAAAGAACAAGGAAAAAACGGACTGAAGAGACACCCAGAGTTGCCTTTACTCAGCAGCACCACATGGAAAAGTGAAGTTTTCACAATAAAATATTTCAACAAGGGGTTGCATGAACAGAGAGCTGTTGCTTTCTGTTGACCTCATCTGTGCAGATAAATTTGCAAATTACTGTGCTAAACCTTGTTTTGTTGTAAATTAAACTAAGCAATCCCCTTATAAATATTTAAAAGAAATCACCATATTATATCTTAATATAGCAGTACACATATGTAAGAAAATTTCTATATTCACATATATTGAAAAAAAATGTTTAAAAGTGGCCCAAATCTTCCAGAATTATATCAGTGCTACAATAGTTTTAAATACATGTTTCAATTTCTGGGACAAGAAACTTAATACAAAAAAATACAAAGGGTATTTAAAACAGAAACATCACTCAACCAAACTCACACAGAGAGAGCAAGCAAGAGAAAAATGTCTTCATATACATGTATACAAATTATATGTCTATATAAACAACTATATACAAATATAGGTATCAATATTCCATAAATATCCAAGGTAGAATGAAAATTTTCTCAATTGAATATTTACAATGCAGTTTTTAAGAACAAATTTTCTTTATAAAAAAGCATTTGGATAGGTTTTAGAACAATCTACCTGAGAAAAGGAGTAATAACTACTCTTTTTTATTATTGTAAACAAATGGAGTACAACTTGTTTCTCTGGTTGTACATGAAGTAGAGGCATATCATTTGTGTAATCATACATTTATATAGGGTAATGATGTTTGATTCATTCTGTTATTTTTCCTTCCCCCCACCCCTCCCACTCCTCTTTTCCCTCTATACAGTCCCTTCTTCCTCCATTCTTGTCTCCCTAACACCCCATATTATGTATCATCATCCACTTATCAGCAAGATCATTCATCCTTTAGTTTTTTGGGATTGGCTTAACTCACTTAGCATGATATTCTCCAACTTCATCCATTTGCCTGCAAATGCCATAATGTTATTCTTCTTTATGGCTGAGTAATATTCCATTGGGTATATATACCATAGTTTCTTTATCCATTCATCAATTGAAAGGCATCTAGGTTGGTTCCACAATCTGGCTATTGTGAATTGAGCACCTATGAACATTGATGTGGCTGCATCACTGTAGTGTGCTGATTTTAAGTCTTTTGGGTATAGGCCAAGGAGTGGGATAGCTGGGTCAAATGGTAGTTCCAGTCCAAGTTTTCTAAGGAATCTCCACACTGCTTTCCAGAGTGGCTGCACTAATTTGCAACCCCACCAGCAGTCTATGAGTGTTCCTTTTTCACCACATCCTCGCCAACACCTATTGTTGCTTGTATTCTTGATAATCACCATTCTAATTGGGGTGAGATGGAATCTTAGGATAGTTTTGATTTGCATTTCTCTTATTACTAGAGAGGTTGAACGTTTTTTCATATATCTGTTGATTGCTTGTAGATCTTCTTCTGTGAAGTGTCTGTTCATTTCCTTAGCCCTTTGTTGATTGGGTTATTTGTATTCTTAGTGTAGAGTTTTTGAGTTCTTTATATGTTCTGGAAATTAGTGCTCTATCTGAAGTATGAGTGGCAAAGATTTTCTCCCATTCTGTAGGCTCTCTCTTCACATTGCTGAGAGTTTCCTCTGCTGAGACAAAGCTTTTTAGTGTGAATCTATCCCAGTTGTTGATTCTTGGTTTTATTTCTTGTGCTTTGGCAGTCATGTTAAGGAAGTCTGATCCTAAGCCGACATGATGAAGATTTGGATCTACTTTTTCTTCTATAAGGTGCAGGGTCTCTGGTCTGATTCCAAGGTGCTTGATCCATTTTGAGTCGAGTTTTGTGCAGGGTGGGAGATAGGGGTTTAGTTTCATTGTGCTGCATATGGATTTCCAGTTTTCCCAGCACCATTTGTTGAATAGGCTGTCTTTCTCCATTGCATATTTTTGGCACCTTTGTCTAGTATGAGAAAACTGTATTTATTTGGATTTGTCTCTGTGTCTTCCATTCTGTACCATTGATCTACCTCTCTATATTGGTGCCAATACCATGCCATTTTTGTTACTATTGCTTTGTAGTATAGTTGAAGTTCTGGTATTGTGATATCCTCTGCCTCACTCTTCCTGCTAAGGATTGCTTTAGCTATTCTGGGTCTTTTATTTTTCCAAATGAATTTCATGATTGCTTGCTCTATTTCTGTGAGGTATATCATTGGGGTTTTAATTGGAATTGCATTGACTCTGTACAGCACTTTAGGTAGTATGGCCATTTTGACAATATTAATTCTGACTATCCAAGAACATGGGAGATCTTTCCATCTTCTAAGGTTTTCTTTAATTTCTTTCTTTAGTGTTATGTAGTTGTCATTGTAGAGGTCTTTTACCTCTTTTGTTAGATTGATTCTCAAGTTTTTTTTTTTTTTTTTTTTTTTTTGAGGATATTGTGAATGGGGTAATTTTCCTAAATTCTCTTTCTGAGAATTCATCACTTATGAATAAAAATGCATTAGATTTATGAGCATTGATTTTATATTCTGCTACTTTACTGAATTCATTTATGAGTTCTAGTAGTTTTCTGCTGGGATTTCCTGGTTCCTCTAAATATAGAATCATATCATCAGCAAAATAGGGATAATTTGAGTTCTTCTTTTCCTATTTGTATCCCTTTAATTTCTTTGGTCTGTCTAATTGCTCTGGCTAGAGTCTCAAGGATGATGTTGAATAGAAGTGGTGAAAGAGGGCATCCCTGCCTTGTTCCAGTTTTTAGGGGGAATGCTTTCAGTTTTTCACCATTTAGAATGATATTGGCCATGGGCTTAGCATAGATAGCCTTTACAATGTTGAGGAATGTTCCTACTATCCCTATTTTTTCTAGTGTTTTGACCATGAAGGGGTGCTGTATTTTATCCAATGCTTTTTCTGCATCTATCGAAATAATCATGTGATTCTTGACTTTAAGTCTGTTGATATGATGAATTACATTTATTGATTTTCAGATGTTGAACCAACCTTGCATCCCTGGGATAAAACCCACTTGATCGTGGTGCACTATCTTTTTAATGTGTTTTTATATGACATTTGCTAAAATTTTGTTGAGAATTTTTGCATCAATGTTCATTAGGAGTATTGGTCTGAAATTTTCTTTCCTCAATGTGTCTCTGTCTGGTTTAGGTATCAGGGTGATATTGGCTTCATAAAATGAGTTTGGGAGGGTTTCCTCCTATTTCATGCAATACTTTGAGGAATATTGGAATGAGCTCTTCTTTAAAGGTTTTGTAGAACTTTGCCGAGAATACATCTGGTCCCAGACTTTTCTTTGTTGGTAGGCTTTTGATGACTTCTTCTACTTCATTACTTGAAATTGATCTATTTAAATTGTCTATGTCCTCCTGATTCAGTTTGGGTGAATCATATGTTTCTGGAAACCTGTTGATGTCTTTGAGATTTTCTATTTTGTTGGAGTAGAGATTTTCAAAATAGCTTCTAATTGTGTTTTGTATTTCAATAGTGTCTGTCATGATATTTCCTTTTTCATCCCGAATTTTAGTAATTTGAGTTTTCTCTCTCCTTCTCTTTGTTAGTGTGGCTAAGGATTTATCAATTTTATTTTTTTCAAAGAACCAACTTTTTATTTTGTCAATTTTTTCACTTGTTTCTTTTGTTTCAATTCCATTGATTTCAGCTCTGATTTTAACTATTTCCTGCTTTCTACTACTTTTGTTGTTGATTTGTTTTTCTTTTTCTAGGACTTTGAGCTGTAGTGTTAGGTCATTTGTTTGTTGATTTTTCCTTCTTTTATTGAATGTGCTCCATGAAATAAATTTTCCTCTAAGTACTGCTTTCATAGGTCCCAGAGATTTTGATATGTTGTATCTTGGTTCTCGTTTACCTCTAAGAAGTTTTTTATCCCCCCCCCCGATGTCTTCTGTTATCTATTCATCATTCAATAGCATATTATTTAATCTCCAGGTGTTGGAGTAGTTTCTGTTTTTTATTCTGTCATTTATTTCTAATTTCAATCCATTATGATCTGATAGAATACAAGGTAGTAGTATCTCTACTTTTATTTGCTAACAGTAGCTTTGTTGCATAATATATGGTCTATTTTAGAGAAGGATCCATGTACTGCTGAGAAGAAAGTGTATTTGCTCCTTGTTGGATGGCATATTCTATATATGTCGATTAAGTCTAAATTATTGATTGTGTCATTGAGATCTATGGTTTCTTTGTTTGATTTTTGTTTGGAAGATCTGTCCAGTGGTGAGAGAGGTGTTTAAAGTCACCTAGTATTACTGTGTTGTGGTCCATTTGGTTCCTGGAATTGAGAAGGATTTGTTTGATGTACATGGATGAACCACTATTTGGGGCATAGATATTTATGATTGCGACATCTTGCTGATTTATGCTTCCCTTAAGCAGTGTGAAATGTCCTTCTTTATCCCTTCTGACTAACTTTGGCTTGAAGTCCACATTATCTGATATGATGATGGATCCTCCAGCTTTTTTGCTAAGTCCATGTGCATGGTATGTTTTTTCCATCCTTTCACCTTTAGTCTGTGGGTATCTCTTTCTATGAGATGAGTCTCTTGAAAGCAGTATGTTGTGGGTCTTTCTTTTTAATCCAATCTGCCAGTCTGTGTTTTTTGATTGATAAGTTCAGGTCATTAACATTCAGTGTTATTATTGAGATATGACTTGTATTCCCTGTCATTTGACTTATTTTTGTTTTTTTAACATGACTTGGTTTCTCTTTTATTTGGCTGTTCCTTTAGGGTAGTTCCTCCCTTTGCTGATTTAAATTGTTGTTTTTCATCTCTTCCTCATGGAATATTTTGCTGAGATGTTCTGTAGTGTCAGCTTTCTTTTTGTAAATTCTTTTAGTTTTTGTTTATCATGAAAGGATTTTATTTCGTTGTCAAATCTGAAGGTAAGTTTTTACTGGGTATAAGATCTTGGTTGGCATCCATTTTCTTTCAGAGCTCGAAAAATGTTGTTCCAGTCCCTTCTAGCTTTTAGGATCTGGGTTGAAAAATCTGCTGATATCTGTATTGGTATCCTCCTGAATGTAATTTTTTTTTTCTCTTGCAGTCTTTAAAATTCTATCTTTATTTTGTATGTTAGGTATTTTCATTATAATGTGCCTTGGTGTGGGTCTGTTGTATTTTTGTATACTTGGAATCCTATAAGCCTCTCATACTTGATTTTCCATTTCATTCTTCAGATATGGGAAATTTTCTGATATTATTTCATTGAATAGATTGTTCATTCCTTTGGTTTATTTCTCTGTGCCTTCCTCTATCCCAATAATTCTTAAATTTGACTTTTTCATGATATCCCATAATTTTTAGAGATTCCGTTCATGATTTCTTACCATCTTCTCTGGTCAACTTTGTTTTCAAGATTAAATATTTTTTCTTCAATGTGTGAGGTTCTGTCTTCCAGATGTTCTACACTATTGGTTATGCTTTCCATGGATTTTTTAATTTGTTTTATTGTTTCCTTCATTTCAAGGATCTGTTTTTTTTTTTCCTCTATCTCTTTATTGAAATGATCTTTTGCTTCCCACATTTGCTCTTTTAAATCTTGACTGATGTGATCATTCAAAGCCTGCATTTGCTCCTTCATCTCATCATTGCTTTCTCTGATCTTTTTAATTATGTACCTTCTGAACTCCCTTTCTGACATTTCTTCTGCCATGCTGTCATTGGATATTATTGGTGTAGCATCTAGGTTTGTTTGGGACATTTTGTTCCCTTGTTTTCTCATATTGCTCAGGTATCTTCCCCTCTAGTAGTGAAAATCTGAGATGTTGCAGATTTTCCCCTATTGACTTATAGTGTCCTTGTAGGTTTCCAATAACTCATCTCCTAGCCTTCAGTAGCCTGAAGTCTTGGAGGAACTTGACAATGCAGTGATCCACAAGGAAGCTGCCCCTCTAGGAGTGGTTGCCTCCAGGTGGGGTATATTCCCTGCTAGTGGGCAGAGGTGCCTCCACACATTGAACAGTTGTCAGCCAAAGCTGCACTAGACTGTGGGTTGGGGCCCAGCTGGTCTGGGCCTGGGTCTCTGGTTCTACCACCCCAGCAGGGAAGCCACTCCCAGTTGGGAAGTCTTACCTGGCGGGGATGACTCACCTGGCAGGGAAGTCTACTGGGAAGCTCTCTGCGAAGTTCCCTGCCAGTCTGTAACTTCTGCCCACAATAACTACTCTTAAGACAATTTATGACCCATAATTTCTTATCCAATGAATATATAATTTTGACAATATGGTGAGAAATTAGACAAATATAAATTTCTTTAAAGAGGATGATTGTCTGAAACTAACAGCTAAGTCAAGTGTTTGTGTAATTGTTATAAACATTTCTTACAAATTATTTTTCTACACTATGAAACCATTTGGGATTTTAATTTTCAGGTTCTATCCCCTGATTAGCAAGTTATTTAACAAAACAAAACCCCTATATAGCATATAGTGTTACTATATACTATAATTAAATGTTTGCATATGCTTTGAGGGTAAAGCAATGTTTGTGAATTACTCAAAAGAATTATGTTAGGAATAAGTCCAAAAAATACACTAAGTGATTGTACAGGTATTTTAGGTAGCAATCTGTTTTTTTTCCACCCTGTAATATCAACTATAATAAGTATGACCAATTTTAACACTATTAGTTTTTAGTTGGCCTTTCTCCAACTTTAAAAAAAAAAAAGCTATCAGTAAGAACTGATGACTTCTAGAAATGCAAAGATATTTGGGTATTTTGCTAGTTCTGTAATTACCTATAATTTATCTTCCTTGTCTCCTTCCTCTTTCCTTTCCTCAGAATATAGAATAAGAGATTTAGGCTGGAGCATCTAGAAATAATAAATATCTGCCAATCAGGAATTCTTAATGCCTTCATTCACTTGTCCATTCATCTATTCATGCCATCACCAAAGAACTGTTATAGGTGCAAGATTATGGTGATCAAACAGCTGCCTAGTTTTGTTTTGTTTTGTTTTGTTTTTGTGTGTGTGTTTATTTTTTGTTTTTGTTTTGTTTGGGTTTTTTTTTTCAGTTAACATTCTAAATAAGAAATATTATCAAATCACTGATTAATTAAATTTGGGTATTCTCTGTAAGGTTCATCAGGAAAGTATAATGACAAAGTATTAAAACAAGACATCAATACTTAATTATTCTTCTTGGTGTACAATCTTATGACCTATTGATATAGGAAACTACCCACATACTTAGGTGATGACATTGACTGAGGCAGATCAAGAGCAGTGATAAGCCTTCTTTGCCTGGTGGAAATTCAATGAGCAATCATTAGGCCAGACACATCTTCCCTCCTCTCTCCATTCTTCAAACTGCTGAGTCAAAAGAGAAGGTTTATATTAAGTAAAAAAAGAAAGAAAAAATCACTCTTTCTCTCTGTCCTGGAAACGGGTAGTTTTTTGTTTGTTTGTTTTGTTTTTTTTTGTTGTTGTTTTTTTAGTTGTAAATGGACAGCATGCCTTTATTTTATTTATTTATTTTTATATGGTGCTGAGGCTAGAACCCAGTACCTCATACATGCTACGCAAGTGCTCTACCACTGAGCCAAGACTCAGTCCTGTAGCAACAGGTTTTTTATCTTTGAAGATCATATTTCAAATGTCAGATTAGCACCTTTTTATACGTTAGGGGAAAAAACGAAATTTTTTGCCAAAGCAATCACTATATAAATTTGGAAGTCATCCCAAAAAGGATTTCTCTGCATTAACTTTCTACTATCTAATAGGAAAAAAAGCTAGGGAAAATATAAACAATTTACAAATCCATTTCTGAAATATTGAATATATAGTTTAATTGCCAGATTTAAAATCAGTGCCAAGTTAACATAGCAAATATAATATTGTATAACCTGGTTAAAACTTTAAAATTATGAACCAAACTTTTCTTTTTAGTATATTGATGCAGTGTAACTTTAAAACAGAGTCTTGAACTCCTGCTGTTCAAAATGCTTTTAGAAAGTTGAAAGTGATTAGTTTCTGTAAATTGAGTTCTTGGCTTCATAAAGGTAATATTGTCTACTTTTCTTTCTACAAATGCCCTATAATAGCTGAAAGATTTTTAAAAAATCAGAGATGGAATAGAGAATGTGGATTTATCTAGGGAACAGTGCAGGAAGGGGAGAACATGCATTAGCTTGGAAGGTTAATTTCCATCTGGAAAAAGAAAATGAATTGTTAGTGAGTTTCCACCATGAGTCATGTCATAATCTTATTTAATGTTCATGACAACTGTAAGAGAGAGTATTTTCCCTGTTTTACAGAGGAAAGAAATTAGGCTTAAATAAAATGTCCAGAATTCCATAGTGTCCGAGCTGGGAATGGAATTCACATCTCTGATTCCAGAGTCTGTCTCCATTCCTTTCTCTATAAGAGATCAGGGGCCAGATAAAAAAATAAAAATAAAAAAAGATTATTCCAGAAAATAGGAATTATTTGTATGCTGATATCAGGAGATTTAGTATGACTTATTTTTCAATGACTCAGCAATATTTTATTCCAAATAATTCTATTGTTTCTTGTGATGATCTTCCTGTTCTAGTTTGCAAATTTTCTCAACATAACAAGTGTTAAACCATGAGGGAGTTAGAAAGGTTTTGTTTTCGTTTGGCCTTTTACTGAAAAACTTTCCAAAGACAATTCAAATAGCTCCTTTACCCTAACTATAAATTGCTTTTCTCAGTATGAAAAAATTCTGATACATTAATGGGTTCATGCATGTAATATCCTTTGATTTCCCTGAAATGAGGGGCAAAGTATAAAAGTGATGTTATTCTCTTTGTTTCCTTTTATTTAAAGTCTTATCTAAGTTGACTGAATATTTGTGGCTTGTTGATTCTGTTAGTCACCAGAAAACTGAAGCCACACTTCAATGCCCAATAAGAATAGAGTATAGTTAATGATTTAACTTCAACTTCCAGGTACCCATGAACAAAGATTTCAGGGGATGCTTTGATTTCCGTAGCTTGTGTGTGTGTATTCGTCCCACACAGAGATATTAGATTTACTTAATGAGAATTCAGAAGTTATTAGTAAGAGCAGAGGTTGTGAGCATCAGAGAAATTGTCATCATGGATGAGAGGTTAGGAGGCAGTTCCAGTAATCAACTGACAAAATTTGAGAGCTACTTTTCAAGAATCCAAGAAATAAAGAAGGGATAGGGAGGGGATAAAAGTAGTTGTTAATGGACCTAGCAATATTCCACGTGTACATATTTAACTTTTTAATGTGCTGAAGATGTCATCAATTTGGTGACCTGGAAGGCAAGCTCACATGAAGAAATGTATTTTTGACTAGACTGTGTTGTCTGCAAATGGACTGTAAATGTACTGGAGATTGTATCTGGTATAATATTATTTGAAAAGCTAATTCTTTAATCACAGAATTCATAATTAAAAGGACATACCATCTTTGGATCAAAAAATGAATTGTACTGACTATTTGGAGCTGCTAATTTTATTTTTCACAACTTCTCCCAACCTCCTTTGATCTTTTTACTTTGCGCTTTTTCACTAGGGTCATCAGCCTCTCACTTTCTACTGGTTTATTTCAACCAACATTTAAACATGAGCAGCTTATCCGTTACTAAAAACAAGATTTTTTGAAAATATTTTCTTTTTGCTTTGTACACATTTTCAATATGCATATGTCTAATTGCATAATGTTCTGTCAATAGGCAGTGCATTCTTCTATTATGAGCCTTATTTCTTGTGTCATGATTGTTTCTATCTGCATGTGTCAAGTGTGTTTTTATACACACATGACTCTCAAATCTCCATTCCCAGACTGTTTTCTTGTCTTAAAATTCAATCTCTTGTATATTCAACTATCTAAAGCATTTCACCTGAGTGTCTCACAGTACTCTACTTGTCCAAAACTAACTCATCATCTCCCCACTTCCAATCTTTTTTTTGTGTTCTCAATCTCAGTGAAAGTAAGCCTCATTCACTTTATTTCCCAAGGCAGAAATCTAGAAGCTAGCCTTTATTCCTCCCTGCTTCTTACCTCCAATATTTAGTTAACTACTGCATAATGCCAATTTTTTCCCCTAAATATTTCTTAGATCAATTTCCCTCCCTCTCACTATATCTGTTCCAGGTCATACCATCATTATCTCTCTTGATTACTGGAACTGCCTCCTAACTCCCATCCATGATGTACACTTGATCTAGAATAATGTTGCTAATCACTCTGAGCACAATGGCTCACGGCTGTAATCCCAGCAGCTAGAGAGGCTAAGGCAGGAGGATTGAGAGTTCAAAGCCAGCTTCAGCAAAAGCAAGGCACTAAGCAACTCAGTGAGACCCTGTCTCTAAATAAAATGAAATATAGGATAGGGGATGTGGCTCAGTAATCAAGTGTCCTTGAGTTAAATCCCTGGTACCCCCCCAAAAAAGGTTGCTGATCATACTTATGGTTCTGTCATTACCCTGTCAAAATATATGTCTATTGCCTTTATAATAAGCGATCAATTATTTAATGTAACTTGTGAGTCCCTAACTATATCAAGTACCAATTCTTCCTTGACCAATTATTCTATCATGACATGAGACATTCTCCATTCTTTGAAACTGCCATGCTCTCATGTTCGAATGTGTTGTTCCCCTTTCTGGGACATTCCTTCAACCTGAAAAAGTTCTTAACATTCTTCAGATGTCCATTTCTTTCTGTTAAGTCTCCCCTGGTTTGTCTAGACAAGTTTAAATTCTCCTGTATGTATTGCTTCTAAGTTTTTACTTATCAGACTTTAATTTGTATATTTGTATTTTTAAAAGAGTTCTTACTTAAAAAAAAACCCTGTCTCTTATTGATCCGATTGTATCCACAGTTTCTAATTCAGGACTTTGAAATTAGTGAGTGTTAATAAAATTTGTATATAAATATATTCAAAATAAAAAATATTATTATTTAAGGATGCAATTCTTTATTTGTACCTTTTCCTTATATCAGACAACACACATTCAGATCCCTCTGGAGAACATGATCAGTTATTCATTCACACCAGGACAGTTTTGACAGCAAAGGGAGTGGGGAGCTTCCTGAAGGCAGACCAGAGAATATGGACACCCTCCATGGGGGATGAGGAAGTTAATAAATAAATGATAAATAAATAAATATATATTAAAAATGAGTAAAGCACAAGCATGTCTTGTGGGAGGGAGGGTGTACTATTGATCTGTAAATGTCAAGAACAAGGCAACCTCAAGCAAATATTAGCATATAGAAATAGAAATGTAGACCAGTCTTATCAGATCTTCTGAATTGTCACAAAAATTACAATCTTTATTTTATTTGAAATATTGTTTTAATGTTAGTACTTTATCAAAAAATTTATGAAACAGTTCTAAGTATGGACAGAAGTTAAAATCAAAGTATGTGATCTCTGCATAGGCCAGACACACAAATATTCACTATCAGTCCATTGTGTGAGAGCAGATATCCTAGGCATTGCTCCTTCAGCCACTGAATGGTAGGGATATTCAGAAACTCCCAGGCAAGAGTCCTTAGCATCGAGGATAGTAGAAGAGCACTCAAGAGGCCCGAAAACATCTTAATATTGCAAACACAATATGACTACAAGGGATACTTCATGAAGCCCTCAGAGTGTCTTTTATCTATTTCTGAAATAGTGTGATTATTTTTATTTTCCTACTCACTCATGACATAGTCCTTTCTGAATTCTATGTATGATTTGTCCTTATATTAGGAAGTAGGTGTTCAGAATTTCATGTATCCTATCTTCACTACAAAGTTTTACCAGTCAATTGAGAAATAAGCACCATTAGTTATCAATGCCAAAATCATCAGTAAAAATAACTCAAGTTAGAAAGATGTAGTACAGCTTCTACATCCCCATCCACAACTCCTGTTTAACAATTTGCCCAAGAGTAATATCTGTCTAACATTCATAGTTCATGCTGCAAGCTGTGGCTTAATCTAGTAATGACTACATATGGAATGGTTTCATGATCAAGGACTGGATGAGTCAGTCCCCAGGCAGCTTGTGTTACTTATATTCTCCAAATGTATACAAAACAGATTTACAAAAGTGATTATGCTGAAGACATAATTAAAGAATGAGATGCAAAGAAACATTGAGATCTTCTAGGCTAGCCTCTTTCTTTTACAGATGAGGAAACTTCACCCCTGGGAAGTCAAGCAAATTCCTGAAGTTCATATGACTTGCAAGACACTGTGTTCAACTCCTTGAATACTATGAGAGTTGGTGAGTGACAGAGTCTGGGGGGTCTGTGGATAGGGATAGAGATTACATAATTCGGTGTAAGGGGGATGAGGGAGTTTGAGAACCAGAAGTAGTTTTAGCTGGTTACCAAAGAGACTTTTTTTTTTTAGGCAAAGAGCCAGAGTGAGCTTTGAAGACCTCAGCACAAAGCTGGGGCAAACTTCTTGCTGATGCATTAAGATCTTCACAGTCATCTGAGGAACAAGATGGCATTCACAGGGAAAGGCCACTGACCCACTGAGTACTTACAATTTCTCAGTCTTACTTTTGTTTCTTCATTTCTATCAACTTCTAAATTTTCTACTGTGGTCACTCACCTCCTTCTCTATTCTCATACCTCTATCATTTAACTCTCCTGTTTCCATTTTCCCCTTGATGATTTTGATTCCTTGCTATCCTGCTGCATGATATTCCAAAGAAATATTCTTATCCTCTTAAATTTCTCCGTTAATCTCCTCACCTCTACTGAATCCTAGATTTCCAATGGCAGAACACTTTCCTCACAATGTTCCAGTTGAACCATTTTTATTCTCCTTCCTTCCTACTGTTTCCTCACTGAATCATCCAAATCTCAGGTCACTCTCTTGACTTACTCTGTACCTCTGTCCTCTCTGTCACAAAGATTCTGTTTCAAAATAAAAGGACCTATCTATCCTTTTAATGTCTACAAACACTACCTTAGTTTATTCATTTAGAGTTTCTAACGTAAAAAATTTTAATTGACTCTTGAATGATCCCTCCTTCTCCTTCCCATTCAACCCATTCTCAATATGGCCACCAAAGTTTTCTCTCTTAACCACAAAGCTGAAAATGGCACTGCAGCATATGAGTCCTATCACTTCCAAGAAAAAAATCAACATGATTTTTCATTAAAAATGCTTTGAGCTAGTGAAATATATGTATATGATTTAATCCACAGATTAATTTAGATGAAATTAGAAATAATCAGAGACTTAATTTATTTTTCAATAAATTCATTTCTAATGTTATACAGAAGAACCCAAAGAAGCAAAAAGGAACAAGAAGTGGAGGAGGAGGAGGACAATGAAGAGGAGGAGGAGTATAAAGAGGAGAAAGAGGAAAAAGAAGCAGCCTGAATATTCCTAAATACAAAAAAACAAAAACATCTGAAGTTTAGCCATAAAGTAGATCATAATGTACCGTTAAAAAATGTTCCTAAAATGGATAATCTCAGAATAGCTTAACTCAACTGATTATAATTAAAATCTCCTACAAAAATGTAGAAGGTAATTACTTGATGATTCTGAATAGTATTCAAAAGCAGGCAGAGTAGAGAAGGAAAGTCAAAGCTGAAGGAAGGAACTGATATAAGTGTGAATTTGGGGGGATTTCTTTTCTTTTGTCTCATCATATAGACCTTAGAGTGAATTTCAGTTGAGAGTGAACTTCAGTTACAGAAATATGGTGGTGGCATGGACAACTAAGATTGCAGAAAAAAAAAAAACTTAATTAATGTATATGTTTATTTTTAGTCAAGGTTGGGCAAATGGTCTCCAGAAAGATAAAAAATAGAGGGGAATATAGTATAAAAGAATTAAATAAAAGAATTCCCTAACTCAATCCATGAATCAGAAAATTTTTCTGAGCTTATCTCTGAGCTTTGAATGCATGGAAAGACTCAAAGTAACACAGAACATGTTTTGAGAGTTGAACTACAATCTAAAAGTACCACTCAAGTTTCTGACTGACCTTTGGTGGCACAAGAGTGGCAAAGAACCAAAGCAATTTAGCAAAGGTTTGGAAACCTAATCCTGAAATCACTATCAAAAAATGATGACAATGCCAGGTGTAGCAGTCCATGACTATAATCCCAATGACACCTGAGGTAGGAGGTTCACAAGTTTGAAGCCAGTCTCAGGAAATTAGCAAGGCCCTAAGCAACTTAGAACCTGTCTTCAAATGAAAACCATAAAGGGGTGAGCATGTAAAGAATCCCCAGTACAATAATAACAAAAAAATGTAAAAAAAAGTGATAATGATCTATATAGGTTATAAGCCTGATAAAACAATATAATCAACAACATTGTCAATAAGATTTTAATGGAACCAAATGTCTGAAATGTTCAGTATATAATCCAAAAATAATAAGTATAAAAAGTCTAAAAATGTCCGAAACTATGATGAATCATCACGGAAAAATACAATCGACATATAATAACTACAAATCAACCCAAATGTCAGATTTATGCAGAATAATTTTACAGCAGAAAATATAACTTGATCCATTAGCTAAAAGTAAACATTCTTGATATAAATGGAAAAAATGCAGTGTTCAGTAATTAAGGACTATTTAAAAGTGAAAATTTTAGAATAAGAAAACACAATATATAAAAGTTTCAAAATGAACTGGTGAGTTCAAAAAACTGAATAAGAGGAAATAGATGAAAGATTCTGGTAACTTAGAGAAAGTACCCAGTTAAGAAACAGAAGGGGAGATCAGAGATGGCGAACTAGAGGGAGGCTGCATTCCTTGTTGCTCTGTGATCTGGGATTCAAGCAGAGGAAATATTGTTTCTCTGCAAGGCACCCATAGCTGCCCACTGATGCCCTGCTGTTTACCACCCATTGGTCTGCTGGGATTGCCCACTGTCTGCCAGTGTATTGCCTGCCATTTGAGCACAGATTGCTTGCCGACCACCATCTATCATCCACCATTTGCCCATTTGCCCATTTGCCCACCTCTTGCCTTCCCATCACCCATCTTTTATGTACCCATTGCCTGCTGCCTGATGTCTACCCACTGATCACTACTGTTAGCCTGCAGACCACTCACAGACCACCAGTGGAATGCCCACTTCCCACTGTTGCCTGGAAGTCCATTGTCACAGTACCTGGAGGTTTGGTTACATGCAGCCTCCACCATCTTGGGACACCAGCCAGGGCCTGCAGGTTTGCCTCTGCCACCGCCACCATTTTGGGGCATGGCTGCCTCAGTCTGGGGACACCAGACAGGACCTGGAGATATATTAGTGTACCTGCAGGTCTGGTTGCATCTGAGGTCTTTCTGCTTGGTGTTCTAGTGGTCACCATCTGGCTGCCTCTTTGCAGTGTTGCTCCTTTGTGTGAGCATATTCATGGTGGTCTCTCTGCACACTGAAAGGCATTGATATCTTGGGACTGCAGCAAGGCAGAGCCTGGGGAAGCTGAAGCCCAGGTCCATCAGATTGCAGCTGGGTTTGCGTTGGCCAGTCTGGTTCTAGCAAGCCTGTGGAAAGTCAGAGACTAGGGGCAGTTCCCTTGGGGGAGCACAGGTTGAAGACACTGGATAAAATTGGGCTTTCTCCAACTCAGTGAGTCCCGAAGTGTGCAGGGACTGAAGAGGCTGACTACAACAGGTACGAAGACTATAAGAGGGTGTGAGGACATCTTGCTATAGCTTGCCCACCCAACTGGTTTGGCACCCACTGGACTAGGGCTAGCATCAAACTTCAGAAAACCTCACCTATCAGTGGAGAACAGAAACTGAGAAAATTTGTGAAAGCCAATGGAAGCAATCCTTCAATTTTCCACTGAGACTCTCTTTTATTTATTTGTTTATTTTTCCCCTCTCTCACATCTCTATCATCTTTGGATCCAAATATTTTTCATCCATCAATTTATTGAGGAACAGGATGTCTGAAGAGTATATCACTGTCTTATTGTGTACTCTTATATTTTTACTTTTTTAAAAAAAATCTGTGTATATATTTTCTTTCACCTATCTGTCTCCCTGGATTCTCTTTCTCACTTCTCTCATACTAAGGGTCAACCTCTATTAATTCCTCCCTTGCTCTTACTATAAATTTTTACCTCCATCTTCTCTCCTTCTCCCTAATAAACATCACATCTTACACTACTTCAGTTCCATCCTTGCCCATCATTTGAAATGGTAAACCCTTTTAGCAAACTTACTGGTCATGAAGACAATATTGAAGACTTCATTTCTCTCTATTGTGACAAAACTGTAAATGCCTTAATAGGAGCCATTTGGTTTAAAGCTGTATAATGTTTGCATTGGTCTCCCCCTTAAAAGTGATGTACTGAAAGCCTTCAGGGACACTATAAAACTACAGGGTAGGAACTGTACAGCCTCAGATCTATATTACTTGATGGGACACACAAACAACATGAAAAACAAGGGAATAAAGTACCTCAAACAAACCAAGATGTTCTAACAATACAGAAATATCAGAGAAGGATTTTAAAAAGTACACAGTTGGATTAGTCATCAAAATAAAGGATGGTATCAGAGAGAAAATACAGAAAGTGAAAAATCACTTCAATAAAATGTCAGAGATTATAAAAATTTCTAGCAGAAATCCTGGAAATGAAGGAAACAATAAACCAAGTTGAAAAATCAATGGAACTTATCACCAACAGACTTGACCTCTTAGAAGACAGAATCTCAGACAATGAAGACAAAATACATACTCTTGAAAGTAAAGTTGACTGCACAGAAAAGATGGTAAGAAACCATGAACAGAACTTCCAAGAAATATGGGACAACATGAAAAAACTAAATTTAAGATTTATCGGAATAGATGAAGGCATGGAGATATGAACCAAAGGAATACACAATGTTTTCATAATATCAGAAAATTTTCCAAATCTAAAGAATGAAATGGAAAATCAAATACACGATGCTCACAGGACCCCAAATGTACAAAATTACAGTAGATTCACACCAAGGCACATTATACTGAGAATGACTAACATACAGAACAAGGATAGAATTTTAAAGACTGAGAGAGAAAGAAAATCAATTCAGATCTCAGCTGATTTCTCAACCAAACCCTCAATGGCAGGAGATACTGGAATAACATATATCAAGCTCTGAAAGAAAATGGATACCAACCTAGATTTTATATTCAGCAAAATTAAGCTTCAGATTTGAAGATGAAATAAAAACCTTCCATGATAAACAAAAGTTGAAAGAATTCACAACTAATAAGCCTGCCTAGAGAACATTATCAGCAAACTATTCCATGAGGAGGAAATGAAAAACAAAAAATGAAAACTGGCAAAGGGAAGAACTACACTAAAGGAAAGGTCAATAAAAGGAGAAACTAAGTCCTAAAACCTGTACATGTACATGTAAAATGAGAAATTATACTATATTTAAGTATGACTTATCAAAATGCATAAATGCATTCTACTGTCATGTGTAACTAATAAGAACAAATTTAAAAAAAAAAACTGATGGGGAATACAAATTCTATCTCAATAATAACCCTGAAAGTTAATGGCCTAAACTTATCAATCAAAAGACAAACTGGCAGATTGGATTTAAAAAATAAAAAGACCCAATAATATGCTGTTTTCAAGACACTCATCTCCTAGGAAAAAGCATCCATAGACTGAAGATGAAAGGTTGAGAAAAGCATATCACTCACATGGACTGTGTGAACAAGCAGGGGTTTTCATCCTCATAATGGACAAAGTGAACTTCAAACCAAAGTTAATCAAAAGGGATAAAGAAGGATATTTCATACTGCTTAAGAGAATCATACATCAACAAGACATAACAATCATAAATATATATGCCCCAAACAATGGAGCATCTAATCCTTCTCAATTTCAAGAATCAAACAGACCACAAAAATAATACTGGGTGACTTTAACACACTGCTCTCATCACTGGATAGATCTTCCAAACAAAAACAAAACAAAGAAACTATAGAACTAAATAATATACTCAATGATTTAGACTTAATGGACATATATAGAGTATTTCATCCATCATCAAGCAAATATGTTTTCTTCTCAGCAGCACAGGGATCATTCTCTAAAATAGACCTTATGTTATGTCACAAAGCAACTCTCAGCAAATAAAATAAAAATAGAAATACTACTATTCATTCTCTCAGATCATAACAGAATGAAACTAGAAATCAATGATAAAATTAAAAGTAGAAGATACTCCAACACCTGGATACTAAACATCATGCTAATGAATAATGAATGGGTAGCAGAAGAAATCAGGGAGGAAATAAAAAAAAAATACTTAGAGGTAAATGAGAACACTGATACACCATATTAAAATCTCTGAGACACTATGAAGACAGTGCTAAGAATTCATACATTAACAGAATAAAAAGTCAACAAATAAATGACCCAACATTACATCTCAAAACCCTAGAAAAAGAAGAACAAATAAACAACAAAAGCAGTAAAGACAGGAAATAATTAAAATCAGAGCTAAAATCAATGAAATTGAAACAAAAGAAAAAATTGAAAAAATTGAGAAAACAAAAAGTTGGTTCTTTGAAAAAATAAATAAAATTGATACTACATTAACGAAGAGAGAGAAAACTCAAATTATTAAAGTTCATTATGAAAAAGGAAATATCACAGAAATATCTTCTGAAACACAGAACATAATTAGAAATTATTATGAAAATTTATACTCAAATAAAATAGAAAATTTCCAAGACATCAACAAATTTCTAGAGACATGTGATCCACCCAAAATGATGCAGGAGGACGTAGACAATTTAAACAGATGAATTTCAAGCAATGAGATAGAAGATGCCATCAAAAGCTTACCAAACGAGAGAAGCCCAGGACCAGACAAATTCTCAGTCAAGTTCTATAAGACCCTCAAAGAAGAATTAACACCAATACTCCTCAAATTATTCCTTGAAATAGCAAAGGAGGGAACCCTTCCAAACTCATTCTATGAGGCTAGTATAACCCTGATACCAAACCCAAAGACACATTGAGGAAAGAAAACTTCAGACCAATATCCCTGATGAACATAGAAGCAAAAATTCTCTATAAAATCCTGGAAAATCATATACCAAAACATCTTAGAAAGATACTGCACCATGATCAAGTGGGGTTCATCCCAGGCATACGGAAATCAATAAAGGTAATATATCACATCTATAGACTTAAAGACAAGAATCATAAGATTATCTCAATAGATACAGAAAAAGCATTTGACAAAATCCAGCACCTCTTCATATTCAATACACTAGAAAGACTAGGGATGGTAGGAACATATCTCAACATTGTAAAAGTTATCTATTGCTAAGCCCAAGGCAATATCATTCTAAATGGAGAAAAAATGGAAGCATTCCATTTAAAAACTGTAACAAGACAGGGATGCCCTCTTTCACCACTTCTATTCAACATAGTCCTTCAAACTCTAACCAGAACAATGAGATGAAAGAAATTAAAGGGATACAAATAGAAAAAGAAGAACTCAAACTATCACTATTTGCTGATGACAGGATTCTATATTTAGAAGATCCAAAAGAATTCCACCAGAAAACTTCTAAAACTAATAAATGAGTTCAGCAAAGTAGCAATATATAAAATAAGTATAAATAAGTCAAATGCATTTCTATACATAAGCAATGAATCCACTGCAAGAGAAATTAGGAAAACTACCCCATTCACAATAGCCTCAAAAAAAAAAAAAAAAAAAAAAAAAAACCTTGGGAATCAATCTAACAAAAAAGATGAGTGAAAACTACAGAACACTGAAGAAAGAAATTGAAGAAGACCTTAGAGGATGGAAAGAACTAGAAAAAGCAAAATAGACACATAAATCAAAATAGAAGACGGACACAAACCCACATAAATACCTTTATCTCATACTAGACAAAGGCACCAAAATCACACTTTGGAGAAAAGATAACCTCTTCAACAAATAGTGCTGGGAAAACTGGAAATCCATATGTAACAAAATAAAATTAAACCTCTAACTCTCAACCTGAGCCTAATAGAAATAAAAGTAGGCCTAAATCTTCATCACGTTGGCTTAGGACCTAACTTCCTTAACAAGACTCCTAAATGGTAAGAAGAAAAATAAAAAATGATTCAAACTAAAAGGGATTCAAACTAAAAAGCTTCTTCTCAGCAAAGGATACAATCAATAACATGAAGAGACAGTCTACAGAATGGGAGAAAATCTTTATCATACACACCTCAGATAGAGCACTAATCTCCAGGATATATAAAGAACTCAAAAAACTTAACACCAAAATAACCCAAAAAACCAATCAACAGATGGACTAAGGAACTGAATGGACACTTCCAAGAAGAAGAAATACAATCAATCAACAAACATATAAAAAAATGTTCATCATCTCTAGTAGTTAGAGAAATGCAAATCAAAACTACTCCTAAGATTTCATCTCATTCCAGTCAGAATGGCAATTATCAAGAACAAAAGCAATGATAGGAATTGGCAAGGATGTGGGGAAAAGGCACACTCATACATTGCTAGTGGGAATGCAAACTGGTACAACCATGAAGGAAAGTAGTATGGAGATTCCTAAGAAAACTTGGAATGGAACCACCATGTGACCCAGCCACCCTTTCCCCCTCGGTTTGTACCCAAAGGACTTAAAATCAGCATACTATAGTGATGAAGTCACATTAATGTTTATAGCAGCTCAATTCACAATAGCTAAACTATGGAACCAACCTTGATGCCCTTCAACACATGAAAGGATAAAGAAAATGTGGTACATATACACAATGGAATATTACTTGACCTTAAAAAAGAATGAAATTATGACATTTGCAGGTAAATGGATGGAACTAGAGAATACCATGCTAAGTGAAATAAGCCAATCCGAGAAAAACCAAAGGCTGAATGTTTTCTCTGATAAACAGATGTTGATCCATACATAGGGCTGGGGTGGGGTAGGGAAGAATGAAGGAACTTTGGATTGTGCGGATATGAGTGAGGGGAGAGGTGGAGAGGTGGGGATAGGAAGAACAGTAGAATGAGACAGACATTATTACCCTTTATACATGAATGATTACACTACTGATATGACTCGATACCATGTACAGCCAGAGGAATGAGAAGTTATGCTCCATTTGTGTACAATGTGTCAAAATGCATTCTACTGTTATTTATAATTAGTTAGAACAAATTTTTAAATTTTTTTTTAAAAGAAACTAAGGGAAAAATATTAAAACTAAATAGCAGAAATTAGATACTTGTGGAAAAATACAAAAGTTCTAACATTCTTGTCACTGGAGTCCTATAAGAAAAAGAAAAGGAAAATGGCACAGAATATAATACTTAAAAAAATTCTCAAACTGAAATGTTACAAAACTGATGAAAGATATAGATTGACAAATTCAAGAAGTTCAGTAAACCCTAAACAAGGGTTGGGGTTGTGGCTCAGTGGTAGAGCACTTGCCTAGCATGTGTGATGCAATGGGTTCAATTCTCAGCACCATATATAAATAAATAAAAATAAAGATTCATCCACAGCTTATATATATATATATATATATATATATATATATATGTGATTTTTTTTAAATTTCCTTTTGGAAACTCAAAAAAAGAGCTTAAGGACAAGCAATTGCTCTGAGTGACTCAATGAGGGAGTGGTGAGTGAAAGGGAAGGCCTGGGGCATCACTACTGTCAAATTTATAAAGTCTGCAGACTTAGGTTATACTAAATTTATTTAAATTTTTTCACTTTTTAATAAGAAATTAATATCACCTTCTGTAACTTTACTACATTAAGTAAATATTTTATGCATTTGACTTTTTTGTAATAATATCAAGAACCCTGAAGTTTCAGACACATTATAGAGCTGTAAAAAATATTTTTATATCTATAAGCTTTTTCTATTTTCACTTATTTTTATTTTTTAAACTTTTTTGTTAAAAACTAAAACACAAGCACACACACTAACCTAGAGCTATATGGAGTAAGAACCGTGAATATTACTGTTTTCAATCTCCACATCTTTCCGTGGTGGTTATCTTGGTTTGTTTCTTCTTTTCGTCACAGATCTGCTTGTGAGCAGATAATGCACCATGAACATTTATCTCTATTAATGAAAACATTTTGGTGTTGTGGGGAGGGGGTCTGTATTTTCAGACTTCTAAGGAATTTACTGAGGTCTGCAAAACTTCTGCTAAACCCTTCACTGTGAATTTGCTTCAGTGCTGTTTTCCTTTTCTGGCTTCCTCCTTGCTATGCATTCTTATTCCAGTTTTAACTTCTCATTAGTCAATTCTCAAGAACCACGTCTACGAGTCCCCTAATGTCATCCTCATCCACACTGGTTAAGTTGTTTGCAATCTCAGTCATAGTTTTGTTGATTTTTTCAACCTCCTCATCTTGGTAAAGCCTCTGACGTCATGGAGAAACTTCTTAAATATTTTCCAGATGCCATTTATACACCCCTTGATGACATCACCCCACCTCCTGGCAAGGTCCTTGATGTGGTCATAGATGTTGCAACCCTTTCTGAATTGCATCAATATCTTGTCACTTTCTTCCTCAGTAGCAACAATAGCCTGGGAAAAGATCCTCCTCAGGTTGTAGGTCTTAAAAACTGCTGTAACTCCTTGGCGAGTTGGCTAGATAAAAGTAGTGATGTTCAGAGGGAGAAACATTGCTCTGATATTGGGACAAAGATCAACAAAAGGAGGATTGCAGGAAGATTATCAACACGAAGCAAAATATTGAAAGTTTCCTTCTCCTTTTCACTGGAATAACAATTCAGGAAGGCATCTTGGAAAAGGAGCTGGATTATGCATGATTTCTTATTGCTCCTTTAGTACTCTGGTGATGGTTTTTGTTGTTGTTGTTTGTTTTGGGGATTTTCTTTCTTTCATTCCTTATTTTCTTCCTTCCTTCCTTCCTTTCTTTTTTTCTTTCTTTGTTTTATACATTTAAAGGCCCTGGGATTCTCAATGTGCAGGTTACAAAGGACTTCAATTTGTAACCATATTGTCCCCAAACAAGACTGTTATTTTGTCCTTAAAAGCCATGACACTTGGCATTCACTGGGCTTCCTTATGGATGACATTTCTTTCAGTGATCCCCTACCAATACACAGAGGCTTCGTTCATGTTAAGGATTTGCTCTGGCCAAGCAATTTTCCTCCACCATCAGCTTATCCAGAGTTTCCAAAAGTTCTTTAGCTGCCTTCACATCAGCATTTGAAGGCTAACTACTCACTTTCTCCTTACATAATGGCTAATGATTCTTGAGTCATATAAACCTACCAGAACTAGTAATAAATTCAACATCAGAGTCAAATCCAACCTTTTCTCCCAACATTACAAACTTTATTCTTTGGTCATGAGCATCACAGTTCCAAAAGAGATACACTTCTATGTCTGGTCTTTAATCCAGGTCATTAAAAACTTCTCCATATATGACATAGGCCTTTCTAGAATTTTTGCTATTTTTGTTGCCTTCAATGGAGTAGATCCTTTAATCTCTTCTTTCTCTTTGTCCTTGTTCTTCAAGATCATTGCTATGGCGAAATGAGACATGACTGACTGGCAAGTAATAGCTATTATTTATTTTTCCACCCTGGTTGTTGTTAAGTGCTTAATTTTATTTCCAGGTCCATCATTCAATGTGGCCTCTTGCAGGCAACATTATTAGTGGATTTTGTGTGTTTAGGGACCATGATGAATAAAACAAACACAAGAATGAAACTAAATCAAACACAAGAGAAAGTGATGCAACCAAAAGATGCAAAAAAACAGGATATGTAGAAGACTGCTGCTGACAGAACACAGCATATTGTTTTATGATAAGGTTTATAATGGTAAAAGTGTTCAGGACAAGAAGTACATAATAAGCATGGTCTTCTATGGTCATTATCAAGTATTATGCCTATACATAATCATATGTGCCACAGCTTCTATATGACTGGCCACACAGTAGGATATTTATACCAGCATCACCACAAACACAAGAAGAATGTGATGCAGCTATGACACTATGATGGTCACATCACTAGGCACAGGAATTTTTCACCTCATTAAAATCTTGTAGGACCAACATCATCTGCAGCCATCATGAACTGAAACTCTGTTTTGTGGTATGGAGCATATAATATGATGGTGGTCCCATAAGACTATAATGGAAATGAAAATTCTTTTGCCTAGTGAGGACACATAATTATTGTAAGTTCATAAAGCAATGTATTACTTACAAATAATGATGACGGAGTAAGCAAATCTATTTAGATATGATTAGTTACACTAGTACTTTCCACTGTTAAAGTTACCTACAATATTCAGTACAGTAATACACTGCACAGGTTTGTAGTCTAGGAGCAGTAGGCTACCACAGCAAAGATGTGTAATAGGCAACACCGTCTAGGTCTGTGTAAGTATGCCTCAGGATGATGTTCACGAAAGGACAAAACCCCTTAAAAATGCATTTTTTTCAGAATGTTATTCTGTTATAAAGTGATACATGGTTCTAAGTATGTCCAAATTCTTTAAAAATTGACAAAATTAACACAACTCCCAGAAATAGATAAGAGCAAATGTTTTTCCACAGTTTTTCCCAGTATAAGAAAATATTAAGTCTTACCAATATGAGAAAAGCTTTGATTTTTGATTTATTCAATTCTGAGTAAGATTGGGACGTTTCTCATTTTATTACCAACTGACTTTCTTTTGTTGTCAACTGGCTGTTCATATCTTTGACCAGTTTCCTTTCTCAATAGGTCCCAGTTCATTATGAATAATGAATTTATAATTTTATCATTTTTTGCAGCTATGTTTCACAGCTTTGTCTTTCTGTGCTTTTATGACATAGAGATACTTTGAAAACTTAAATTTTCAATATTTTCCATTATGGTCCTTTGAATGTACATTTTTCAAGCCCTCCTCAAAATACAGTTACTTTTATCTTCTAAAACTTTCCAGTTCACTTTGTTTTCATTTAGATTTTTATCAATTTGAGTTTTATTTTGGTGCAAGGAGTAAGGTAGAAATTTCAGATTATTTTTTGTTGTTGAACAATTATCTAGATGTCTTAACTCTATTGACTCCTTTCCCCAAATTGATATTACCTGCCACATTTATTATTTTTAAAAATCTTTTTTATGGATTTTCTCTCTCTTGATTCATCTGGGTATATATTTCAACTCTAGCCTCCGACTACTTCCATTACTGTAGCTTCTTAAGTTTCAGTAAGAACCATATGGAATTTACATTAATTGATTTTCTAGATATGTGTTTCTTCCCTTGTTTCAGATTATATAAATAAATTTCTTAAATTTCAATTTTATAAAGCTGATTCCTATCAATGTATATTCATTTTTCTTCTTTGAAAAAAATTCCCTGGGTAATATTTACTTTTCTATATTAACCTTACTTTTAATAGAAATTCATATACTAATAAATGAATAATTTATACCTTTGCAATATGAATTGTTTTATCTAAGAATACTGTTTATACTTATTTTAGTATTTCCTTATATTCCACAAAAACATTGTAAATTATTATTATTTCCAATAACTGCTAAATTTATTCTTATGGATTTTTGACTCTTTGATGTCTGTATTAATCAGTGAAGGCTAACTTCTGTAATCAGAAACCCTAATTTCCAGTAAGTTCAGAGAAGTGCTTCTTTCTTGCTCAGGATGTAGTCCATTCCAAGATGGAAGGCAGCTTTCCATGCAGAGACCCAAATGAAAATCATCACCACAATCAAGTAAAAGAAAATTTCATTACCCTCAAAAGTTTCCTCATGCCCCTTTCTAACACATCTTTCTCTCTGACATTTTTGCCCAAAAGCTACAGGATTTTTTTTAATGCCCAAAATGGCTTTATTATGCCTGTGTGTGTGTGTGTGTGTGTGTGTGTGTGTGTTGCTGAGGCTTGAACCTGGTGAATGCTAGGCAAGTGTCTCTTTACCAGTTGAGCCACATCCTCAGCTACAGATAGATTTTTGGTAACTATTGAATAGATTGAATTTTCAAAAAATTTTATAGGAATGGAGTCATAAATAGTGTTCTGTATGTTGCCTAGCTTTCTATACTCATAAAAAATATTTTGATTTCCCCCCATACTATTTCAGGTATGGATAGTTGTTCTTTTTTCTGCCTAATCATATACTGCATAAATATACCTTTATTCATTTATTCATTCTTCTTTGGATGGACCTTTTAGTTATTTCCAAGTTTGACTATTATGAATATGCTATTATGAACATTTATATATGCCACTTTTTGGAATTGTAGTTTCATTCTCTTGGGTAAATATATGTATGAAAGCCAGGTCACATGGTAGATGCATACGTAACTTTTAAAAAGTTACTTAAAATCAGCATACTACAGAAATACAGCCACATCAATGTTCATAGCTGCTCAATTCACAATAGCCAGATTGTGGAACCAACCTAGATGTCCTTCAATTGATGAATGGATAAAGAAACTGTGAGATATATATATATATATATATATATATATATATATATATATAGTGGAATATTACTCAGCCATAAAGAAGAATAACATTATGGCATTTGCAGGCAAATGGATGAAATTGGAGAATATCATGCAAAGTGAGATAAGCCAATCTCTAAAATCCAAAGGACGAATGATCTCGCTGATAAGCGGATGATGACACATAATGGGGGGTTAGAGGGGGTGCAAGAATGGAGGAAGGAGGGACTGTATAGAGGGAAAAGAGGGGTGGGAGGGGTGGGGGGAAGGAAAAAAAATTAAAGTAACAGAATGAATCAAAAACTATTACCCTATGTAAATGTATGATTACACAAATGGTATGCCTCTACTTCATGTACAGAGAAACAAGATGTATCCCATTTGTTTACAATAAAAATAAATTTTAAAAAAATTAACTGACTATATATCTGAGTATTTATTTTGGGATCTTCTATTCTGTTCCATTGGTTTATTTGTATGAAGTGATAGTACCATACCACTTTGATTACTGCAGTTTGCAACATAATTTGAAATTGGGAAGAGTGATTGCCTCCAGCTTTGTTATTATTCAAAATTGTTCTAACTATTCAGGGTTTTTCATGATTCCAAAGAAATTTTAGGATTACTTTTCTTTTTTGTGAAAAAAATGTCAGTGATATGTTGATAGAAATTGAGTCTGTGTAGTGTGGTGCTAATACAGGCACTATGCTAATTTATTGATTTTTCCAATTATGAACCTGGGATTACTTTTCACTTATTTGTCCTTTTAAGTTTACTACATTGATGTTTCATAGTTTTCATATATATTTATTCATTATTTCATAGATTTCAATATATAGGTATTTCACCTCCTTGGTTAAATTTATTCCTCTCTATTTTATTCATTTTGATTCTCTTGTGTCAATGAATTAGAAAACCTATAGGACAATTTAGTAGACATATATAAGCTACCAAGATTGAATCATGAAGAAATAGAAAATCTGACCACACCACTAATGGGTAAAGAAATCAAATTAGTAATCTAAAACCTCCTATCAAAGAAGCTCAGGATGTGATAGTTTCACTGGAAAATTCTACCAAATATTTTTTTCCAAAAAAAATGGAGAGATGAGAACACTTTCAAACTCATTTTACAAAGCCAACATGACCTTGATATTAAAGCCAGATGAGAAGACTACAATTTGGGGGTAATAATCCTGATGAACTAAGATGCAAAATTCCTCAAAAAATACTAGCAAGTCAAATTTAATACAACATTAAAAGGACTATATACCATAATGAAGTGGGATTTATCCCTGGAATGCAAGGATGGTTCAGTATATACAAATGGATAAATGTGAAAACATCATATGAAGTATGAAGGACAAATATCATGTGACTATATCAAAAATGCAGAAAAAACATTGGCATTCAACATCTTTTTATGATTAAAAATATTCAACAAATCAAGTATGGAAAGAATGTACCCAAATGCAATAAAAGCCATCTCTGATAAGCCCAGGGCTAACATCCTACTTAGTGGTGAGTAGCTACAGTGAAGTGTCTTCCTAATCACAGAGCCATGTCTTTGGGAATGTATCCAGTAAAATCATATTTGGATTACAGAAAGAAAAAAAGGGCAAAACTTCTCACTCATGCATATTTTATATAGCACAATTCTGACAACAAAAAGAAAGCTGAACAGCAAAGCCAGCCTCAATGACTAAAGGAACATGGATTGGATATGAGTTGTTTAGAAGTAGTAGTATCCTCCTTGGAAAAATGACCATTTCTGTTTCTATCATCACCGTGTTATCTAGAGCTTAGCACATAGGAACTTTTCAAAAACTGTAAAGCCCTGATTTGGGACAGAACTGTGACAACTCTATTTTCTGAAGCTCCCAGAGGATACAAGTGTGTAGCCAAAAATTGACTCTGGTCTAAATCAAAGACTAAGGAGTTCTCAGATTAGGTGTCCTGGTGAATCTTTAGAAACAGTGTATTGAATGTGAGGAAGTCTCTGGACCTGAGAGCATTGGAGGAAGAACTAAGGTTTGGGTGTTAGAATATCAGGAAAGTTGACACTGAATAAAAGAGAAGATGAGTTATTTTGCATAGTTGAATAAATTACATTTCAAGTACTGGTATTGCATCCCTTAGAGGCTTAAAATTTTTGTGAGAAAAGCAGAGATTCAGCAGTATGATACCATGGATTTAAGTTCAGACTTGTCCCCTAACACTGAATTTAATAAACTACTCAGCTTCTCTCAAACTGAACTTTATCATTTGTTAAGGGGAAATAATACTTAAAAAAAAAATGACAAGTCACTAGGAATGAAAAATATCAGTATGATGTCCATTCTAACACTATTAAATTCTGAAAGGCCTCGAAAAGTTGAATTAATTTTCAGATTGAGGATTTTGTCCAAAAATCTAGCTCCAAAGGAAATGGGAAGAAGTAAAGTGATGGCAAGAATAGAAACTAAATTCAAGGTTGAAGAAGCAGCCAGATAGAAAAGTGCACTTGCGATCCAAAAAGGGAGTGAAGTTGGAAATATGACTTTCTCCAGGGCAGGTCGAGAAGGAGAGATGAACATCATATGAAAAAGACTAAAGTAACTGGACTCACCCCAAAGCTGGGTCTTGCCTACTCATGAGGAACCACGCAGACCCACACTCCCCGTGTCCCTCCCAATTTGTGCACAATTCAGAATTGAGGTTCTATTGGATGATGTAAAAAAGACAAAGAACCATCTTATTCATAATTGCTCCAAATAAGGCAAAATATTCTAAATAGGACAACCGAAAATGTACATTGAAATGAGAGGCTCCAAAAAACAAAGAAAAATAATCTTGCCTCCATGCCCATGAAGCTCTGCAGCACAGGACTAAAGCTGCTCATCTTCTCCCAGAGCTCACATCGCCAGCCTGGCTACTGTAAAAACAGGCTGCTGTGTCTAGAAAAATTGAAAATAAAAATAAGAATCCTGTAAAAACATATTATGGCCTATTTGTTTTCGGGGCTCTACTTTGCACTGAAGCATTTGGTTGAAATTAATTTGACCTTCCATCTGTGAAATTATTGTTTTCTATGGGCTTGATCATATGATTATTAAGTGGCGATTCTAGTTTCATCATTTTCTTTATTACAGTTTAATATCAGTGTTTTATTATCTATGTGGAAAGCAGAACTGAGGACTGTAACCACATTCATCATATTTCTACTATGAGAAAGAATTCAATGAGCTTCACATAAAATGCTACCTTGAGGAAATGTCACAATTAAAATCATACAGCTGCTTTGAATACATAAACTTTCCCACTGAAAATAAAGCCAGGTATACTTGAGTACTGTCACCAAGGTTGGCCTCATTATGACTGCTGTTTGGTGACTCCACCTCTCACATTGTTTTGTCTTCTCCTTCACTGCTTATAACTAACACCGCATGATAAAGCAACTCAAGACACACACGCACATGCACACACACACACGTATGTATGCATTCAGTGGCTAGAAAAGAATGTATAAATGAGGAAACGTATCCTGTAATAACACTTGGACATTTAAAGGCCTGCTTATTTATCTGCTTTCCGCTTCTTTATACTTTAAGCCCTTGGGCCTTAAAATATTAGGTTGAAGTGTTTTCTATACCCCCCTATTAACAGTTCAGATCTGCAATGTCCCCCAAAGCTCATATTTTGGGGGCTTCGTCTCTAGCAGGTGGCACTGTTGGGAGGTAGTAATAAGAGATTTTAGGAGGTGGGGCCTAGTTGGAAGAGGTGGATAACTAGGGAACATATCTTTGAAGAGTCTTTCTTTTCCACTACCCTTCCCTCTTTCCTCTCTCTCTCTGTCTTTCTCTCTCTCTCTTTCTCTCTCTCCCTCTCTCATCTTTCCTTCCAAGCCACCATGATGTGAGTAGTCTTGTTCTACCACACACTCTCCACCATGAGCCCACAGAAATAGGGCCAAGAAACTATAAACTAAAACCTCTGAAACTATGAGCCAAAATAATCTTTCCTCCCCTTAAGTTGTTTCTCTCAGGTATTCTGTCACAGTGTTGAAAAACGGACGAATACACCCATTAGATGCCCTAATGAGAGGTAAAGAATTTCAACAACATTACCTGATACACATTGTCACTCCCTTCCCTTGCCTAGGGAAAACAAAAGGTATAAAACAAATTCAAAGAAAATAACAAGAAAATGAATACCAAATATCATTGAAGAATATGGTATTATGAGATATCACTTTAGTGTCCAAAGACAGACACCATCCCAGTTACTCCTAGTGGGGACTGAGGACACAACTGAAGAGCTAGCTGGATGCTGGCATCTGGCACAGTTTTCTCACACTCTGATGAAACCTGCAAAATAGGTCAGACTTGGAAGCACACCAGGAGCATGCATATAATCATTATGGGAAGTTTATGAGTTATTTACTCAGCAAGCTTGAAAATATCAAAGGATGAATTTGGCTCTTATTAGCATGAAGCCTTTTAAAATGACACTCAGAAAATTCTTTTCTGCTCTTTTATTTGCAATTCATCTTCTGAGCACCTCTGTACCACATCTTGAAATTACAGAACCACCCACAAATTTCATCCTCCTCTTTTAGACAAATATTGATTTTTACCCACCCTTTTAAGCCCAAATATTTCAGATGGGATGGAAATAAAAATCACATTTCTCTTCAGGGCTGTAAGTGCTTCATAAATGAGGTGCCCTAAGGACCTGTGGCACTAGCCATTGAGTCAGTCACGAATTTTGGAAGGTGGGGCCTAGATGTATAAAGCAGTTTCATTGTGTTTAAGTCCTTGTGTGAAAACTAAGGCCTAAACATAGTGATGTGGTAATAGGGACGGGGTGTTCCCACTTGCTGAAGACACAGTCCACTCCAAGTGACTTACCTTTAGACTGTTTCCTCAGGGGTGAGCTGCACCAGAGGGGCTCTGTCTCCACTAGAGGTTCTGTAGAAAACTTCCTTTGGGCAGAGTTGCCAGGCACGAGAGCTGTTTAGCTCACAGTTGGAGCAAACTTCCCTGGAGCCTCCTGACAGCACAGCCAGTACTTCTGGGGACTCTACTGCACCTCTCCTTTCAGTTTGTTCGGTCCACAGACGTTATCAGAAGGAAAGACAGACATTTCTCAAGAATTAACTTGAAATTATCGAAACTAGTTCCTTCTCTTCTGAAATGAAGCATAGTAATGCTGGAGAGAAAATGGGCACAGAGAAGCAAAAAAATCCAAAAAGTAAAAGAAACTGAACTAAATAAAATCGATGCCATGTAGATGAAAAAGACTCAAACCTACTTAGCAAAGCTGTCAGGAAGGAGCAAGGGGAACAGGTCTGGAGTGCTCAGGTGACTTTGAGATCAGTTTGGTCTTGGGAAAAATCAATGAGCTTTTCTGGGCTTACAGTGCATTTCTTAATCATAACATTTATGAAGTGTGTTAGAGGTATCAAAGAGATTTTATATATGTTTTATCTTGTAATCATTGCATATAATACCATGGGGTGAGGATGAGAAGAAAAAAGATAAGGAGAAATATCATTGACGTCTTATTCTACTTCAGAATCGATGTGCTGTGAATCTGTTCACTTAATCCTTTAATGACCTGATGAGGGGACTACTCATATTAAACCTATTTTACAGAAGAGAAATGGAGGTCACAGAGAATCTATAGTATGTCTGATGACATTCTGTCAGTGAGTTTCAGAGACTGAATTCAAACTCAGTCAGCCTGTTTCCAGAGTCCAAAATCAAATGTATTATTGCTGCTATTTTCACAAGACCATCATAAAAACACAATGACAGGGAAACGCTGCAAAAGGAATTCCACAGTGATTGAGTCATATTTTCTCAGACTCCAAACTGCTTTCCTCCTGTGAGCAAGGCATCGTTGAGAGCTACGTGAATGCACATCTGCAAGTCCCTGCAGCAAAAGGCAGCAAAGAACCCACGCACCTTCCTGAAGAGCTCCCACACTACTCAGCACTGGGAACCACCTCTGAGGCAAGGAGGAAGTGGGCATTACCATGATTATTCTCATTCAGTTGAGTAAACCGAGGCTTCCCATTCCTTGTTCACAAGACATTAATGGATGAATAAACAATTATAACATTGTTGAGCCAGTGTTTGCAAAACACTGCATGATGTTACAGGAACTCTTTAGGATTGGCTTGGACCCAGGATTTCCCTATTACAGTGGCTGGGAATCATTAAGACTTTTTCTTTTTCTTTTTAAAAATTTTTAAAAATTTTATTTGTTCTAATTAGTTGTTCATGACAGTAGAATGCATTTATATGTTTTGATAGTTCATACAAAAATAGAGTGTAACCTCATTTTTCTGATTATGTATAAATTATATGCATATTAATATATGTATATATTACAGGATTGCATGGGTCATGCAGTCTATACATGCACATGAGGTAATAGTGTCTGTTTCACTCTACTACTTTTTCAAAGTCCCATGATTTTCTCCTTCCTCATATATGGTAGAATTTCCCTCCCAACCCCTTGAAATTAGGCATGGCTGTGTGACCTAGCTTAGCCAATAAAATATGAACACAAATGACATGTCATTTCCAAAAAAAGTTCTAAGACCAGTGTGTGGCTTTCCATGCTTTCTATCTATATCATGTAGGCAACAATTCTTCACAGGTGCTTTATCAGTCCAGGACCCCAAGTAAGGGAATATGGGATGGTATTCCTGCTGACCTGCTTTTGATGTTTAGTACAAATGATAAATCATCTTTTTCTCTGTTCAGTCACTGGGATTTACAGAGTATATTTATTGCAATATAACCTAGCCTTGAATGATACTCAGCCCTATTAGTCAGAGGTCAACACAAGAATCAGAACCACTTTATATATTATTTTAACAGAAATGTTTATTAATGAAGTGAATCAGGTTACAAAACCATAGGAAAGCTCACTAGTGAAGGGGTTAGCTCAGAGGGTAGCAAAGTATGCTCTGCTACTGTCCTTATAAACAAATTTTTATTAGGACACAACCAAGTCCATTTTTTAATGTATTGCCTATGGTTACTTTCAAGCTATCACAGAATTGGATTGAGTATTTGAAATGCAGAATGGTCTAAAAAACACAAAATATTTACTATAAGCCCATTATAGAATAGTTTACCCATTTCTGGTTTAGACTAAGCTCCCTATAATGGCTTCTAACAACATTCAAATCCAACCAACTAGAGAAGTACATTAGTCAACTTTCTACCACCGTAACAAAATACCTGAGATAATCAACTTAGAAAAAAGTTTTATTTTGGTTCGTAGTTTCAGAGTCCATGGTCATTTGTCCCTGTTGCTTTGGCCTGTGGTGGCAAAGTATATCATGGCAGAGAGAATGAGGTGAAAGAAGCTGCCTTATGGCAGCTGGGAAGCAAAGCAGAGGAAGGGGAAAGGGGCTGGGTCCCAGTACCCTCTTCAAGGGCACGCATTTAATGACCAAACATCCTTTCACCAGGTCACACTTCCTAATGGTTTTTCCACTTCCCATGGATGGTGGACCAATCTATTAACATACGGGCCTTTGGGGGATAGTTACCCAAACCATAGCAAAAAGCTAATATCTATTTCTGAGGCCAACACTGGAGCTTTTCAGAAGTAAGAGAGGCCCTGTCCTCTGTGTATACCACCAGAAAAAGCTGAAGAAAAGGTACTACAGAGTTGCTTCACAAAGCCAGAACATTTTCAAAAATTGTTTGGCAAACTGCAGGAAAGAAAACAGCCTCTGCCTCACTTCTGACTCCCAAATCTGTGCAAGGAACCTAATGGTGAAACCTAGTACTCACCTAGAATTTTGGCATTTTGACTATAGGAAAGTGTAAAGTGGTGTTAGCATTCCAATTTCTCAACTAGAAGCACACAGAAAGGGGGACTGAATGAATCAACTCATGGTATTTGGCTTACAGGTACTGTTTATAACTCTCAAATCTCTGGGAGAGTCCATCCGTTTTATGACTGTTCATGAACACTTGAAATGCACACTTCCTCATTTAAGCTAATCTGAGTGCACTCCTTGTGATGGTTAGAGAATAACTTGAAATTGAGCTACAAAAGTTTACCTCAATTTTATAAAAGAAACCACATATATACTTTATATATTTATTTGTCAGTCACAGCAGAATTGCTAGCAGACAGTAAGTGGCTGATGAATGTATGTTACATCAAATTGGCAAAAAACCTTGCCAGTTCATCCATTTCCTTCCACATAAAATAAAATCTCTCCATCTGAGTTGCAAGAACAGTCACAATCTGGCTCTATTTGGCCCAACCTGTGCCCACCAATTCTTAAGCCACTTTCTCTGCTCTGCCCAGGCTGGTCTGGCTGCCTTCATGTCCCATAAGCTCAACATATTAACACCTAACTCCGTGGCTTCTGGGTGCTGTCCTCCCTTTCTCCTTTCCTTTCCATTAGACCTGTCCAAATTCTTAGGAGCCAACCTCTTAAAGCAATTGTCTACATTTGTTGTTGCAGTCCCCCTCTGACATCCATTCCCATCAATCCAGCAAAATCATCCATGTCATTCACTTATTAGTACTCATATCACTTGATCTCTGGGCCACACAGTTGAAGCTGTCGACTGCTTTCTTTCTTGTTCCTTAATTTCTGTGACAACACCTTCCCCCTGTGGGCTTCTTCCCACTTCCGGGCAGCTTGCTGCCTTCTACCCATATTGAGATAGTTTCTCAATCCTGAATGAGACTCCTTGCTCTGTGTTCTCCAGGTGACTTTGATCTGCCCCACAGAATCAATTTCCATCCCTAAGTTGATGATCCATTTTGGTTTGTTTCAGCCAGGAGGAAGGTAATTCTCACTTCCTGCTTTCTTTCCTTAACTGTGAAGGAAAGGAACTAGGGCAGCACCTGTGGCTTCCGCATAAACCCTTCTACTTCTTCCCAAGGGAGATTATTATTATTTAGAGATTGCTAATTTTGAGAATAAATCAGGAGTATTTGAACAAATACCTTCTTTTTTTCCCCTCTCTGGGCATCAGATACAAAAAAGCATATATTCTCTTCTTTTCCTCCATTCCAGAAGTTTCCAGGCATTCACCCGTGTGGGGCACAGCACTGCTTCTGATACGCTGAGTAACTCTGTCCATTTGTGGGGTTCACTGTTGGTAAACAGTGTCTGCAGTCAAAAGCCTTGTTCCCCAATATCAGTCTTATCAATAGTACAGTTTAGTCCTCTATCTTATTGTTTTTTTTTTTATTTTAGTTTTAGCTTTTAATTTCTTTTCTTTTTTCCATGTACATATAATAACCTAAAGATATTGAAGGACAAATTGACTTTGAATTGTTTTAAAGTACATTTAGATAAAACGTAAATGAAATAATTGCCAAATAACTCTTGCTTCAAAACAATGTCGATAATTTTAGCTCTTAATTGATGAAAAAGAGACAGATATCATTACCCCATGTACAAGTATGATTACATGAATGGTCTGAATCTACATCATGCACAACCATAGAAACAAAATGATGTACCCCATTTGTGTACAATGAATCAAAATGCAGTCTGTAAAAAAAAAAAAAGAAAATGATGATACTAACATTTCCATCTCATCTTTTGATTCATGTTTCACATAATTTGAAATTGAATAGAGAAATTGGAACTGTATACTGGGCCCACACATTACAGTGAACATAGAATTGAGTAGTGTTTTCAGAACATCTACCTCATTCCCTTTGGAGATTTTTATGGAATGCCTATTATGTCTAGATATTACATTGTGTATGCAGAGTACATAGTATGTATTCTCAATGATCAAGAGAACTTGTCAACCTTGTGACTCTTTCACAAGATGATCTGATGACAGGTCAGTGTGTGTTGCCCATTTATGAGTCTTAGGTGGTGGTGGGGTTATGTCTGGTGAGGTTGATAAGCTCCTGTGTCTGGTGTTCCCGATATGATTCCAGATGTCCCCGTGACCAAGTGCTCCTGATTTAGTTTGATAAGTGGGCACAAATCAGTTATTTATCCATCTGTGCCTTACGTTTGTGCTGTACAGATGATGGTGGTTCACTTGTACAAACAAAGTATAGATTCATTCTACCTCTGCACTTATAATCAAAACGGAGTAACTTGTTGGCAAATTACTGCTTCCCAAAGTGAAGTAACTCAGGGGTAAGCCCAGCCTGAAAACAACTGTTCTATATACATCATGGAGGAAATTGGGGCAGGGCACAGCCCACTCTAGAGAGGAAGGAAGGGAGGGAGGGAAAGAAAGGGAAGGAAGGAAGGAGGGAAGAGAGAAAGGGGGAGGGGAGAAAGAAAGAGAAAGTGTAGATCAGAATATAGAATAGGAGAGACTCTTATGTTTTAGGAGATTGTTTGTTTTTGTTTTTGTTTTGTTTTCTGAGACAGGGTCCATCTACATTGGCCAGGCTTGTCTTTCTTTCCTGGACTCAAGTAGTTCTCCTGCCTCAGCCTCCCAAGAGTCAGGAACTGCAGACACCTGCCACCACCCCTGACTTGTATTGTGGTGTTCAGTAGGTTGATCAGGGTAAGTCTCATGGAGTATTTGGCATTTGAGCAAAACCTGGAAGGAGGTGAGGACTTGGCCTTGCAGACATCTGGGTAAACTGCATCTGGGCAGAGGGAAAACCAGAGCAAAGGCTCTTAGGCAATAGCACACCCACCTTGGTCTGGGAAAGGTCGGAAGGCCAGTGTGGCTGGGCTGGAAAGAACAAAGGGGAGACATGTAGGAGCCCAGGGTAGAAACAAATCCTAAAACCAGAGCACATCATATCTAATACCAGGTAGGCCGTTGTCAGGACTTTGGCATTTCAGTGAGTCACCCTGGCTCCTGCTTGAAGACTGGCTCATTGGGAGCCAGGATGGAGTCCAGGACCCGAGTCAGGTGGCTTTTGCTGAAGGGAGATAGTGGTTCATGCCTGGCTGGTAGCAGAAGAGGTGGTGAAAACCAGATTCCGCACATAGTTTGAGGTAAGGGAACAGGAATCCCTAAACAGTTGGACATCAGATTTAGAAGAAGAGACAAGCCATAGAGGTGAAGGCTGCTTTTGTTTTTATTTTTTAACTCTTAGTGCCACATTTTATTTTCTCTTTGAGTTTTCACTATCCTTATTTGAATTAATTACCATTCCCTTGAGTTTTTTTAGGCATTATAATATGTATCCTTTACTTATCAAAATATATTTAGGAATACTATTGTACCACTTTACAGAAAATGGAATAATTTCAATACACCTATCCTTTGTACTACTGATGTCACATATTTGTTTGTATCTAAATTATAAATGCCACAAGAAAATATTTTTACTTTTGCTTTGAATACTCAGTTGTCCATTAAAGAAATTTCAAGAAGAAAAACACAAGGCTGCCACTCATATTCACCCATGTACTTATCATTTCCCAAACCCTCTACTTCTTTCTGTAGTTTGGAGTTTCCATCTGGTTTTCCTTGCCTCTTGTTAGCATTTCCTGCAGAGCAAGCCTGCTGGCAATGAATTCTGCCAGATTTTCTTTATCCAGAAATGTCTTCATTTTATTTTGAAAGATGCTTTCTTTGAATATAGAAAGTGAGATACTAAATCTTTTTTTCTTTTGTAGCTCTTTCAGGGTGCTGTTCTTATCATTGTTCCCCTGCACCTGAAGTCTCATTTTTTTCTATTTTGATACTTTTCTCTTCATCTCTAGTTTTTGTAGTTTGTTTGACTGTGATGTGTGACAATACGGCTTTCACTGTAACATGCTGTTTGGGGTTTGTTGAGTTTCTTACATCTATAGATCAATGATTTTACCAAATATAGAAGATTTTAACCATTATTTCTTTAGATATTATTATTTTTGTTTCTCTCCTCCTAGAAGTTAAATTACATGTATATTTTACTTCCTTATATTCTTCAATGGTTCACTAGGCCCTATTTCATTCATTTTTTTCCTTCCTTTTGGTAAATCATTTCTCTTTCTCTTCTACTGTTATATGACTTTGTGATCTCCTGTGAGTTTTTACTGAAAACATATCTATATATATACCACTTTTCAAATCTATCCCTGTGGTCAGACATACCCTAGTTTCTAGGTGGTATAGAGAAAAGAAAAGTGCCTGGACATTTTTCTAATTGCTTTTAGAAGAAGATAATTATCTCTCTCTGCCAAGAGTAAACTAAATAAAAATCTAGCATGAGAATATTGGCAAATATGTGAAACCTTGTTGCCATGGATTTGGAGTATGCTTCATATGGCAAATTGAAAGACATCTCTGCATTAGGTATTCTGTCCAAAGTGTGGCTCAATTAGTTACACCACTGCTTTCAGTGATATTTTACATACTTTGCCAAGACTTGGAGTAAATAGTCATTAATTTGTAGTTTATTATTATAGTTATGAAAACCTCAAAATATTTCCAGTGGGCACATTCTGATAGATAAAATAACTAACATCCATTAAAAGAGAAATATTTACTTCCTACACTCAGCCACACCATTCTTCCAAATTGCTTCTTGTGAGGGGAATTTTCATTGCTACTTTTTGTCACTATATCCAGGCTTGCTGCCTAATTCTGTTTTCCATTTACTATTTGACTCTCAATCTCAATTAAGTGCTTAAAAACAAGCCCAACACCCCAGTGTTTGGGGTGCATTACAGAGTGAATACATGGTCTAAATGGGAGAGTGCGTCTCTGGATATCAACAAGGCCTTGAAGATAACATTTTGGATTTTACCTGTTGTAAGGAAAGTGTTGATTTGTCGCTAATTTCTTAAGAGAGGATCAAAGACACCAGAATATCCAGGGGCTTAGAAAAACAGAAGAATTTTTTTTCTGAAATGAATATGAACATCAGTTCATTAATTTATTGTCCAATAATTATAGTGAATCCAATTAGGTATGAGTAGAGGAGGGCAGAGGGAAGAGAGTTACAGAATTACATGCCACCAAGGCAGTAGAAACAGACATAAAAGACACAGTTCTTGGTCTTAGTATTTTCAGAATCTATTAAAGGAGACAAGACACATGCAACACATGCAAAGAAAAGATGATAATACAGCATAAGAAATTAAAAATAGAAAAAATTTAAAAGCTGGAAAAAATCAAAATTCTAGAAAGATTTGTTGTGGAGTACTAGTATTATAATGCTAATAAAACTAGAGACCCCAGGACGATAAAACACACAGGGTAAACAGTAAGGCGCAAAGATTCATCCATTTGTTAATTCTTCCCATAAATGTTGCATTGAGTGTTTAATATACACTTACTATGGTTACAAAACTGTTGCAGAGAACTGATCCTAGTATTTATGGAGTCAATAGTCAGGTGGGCATAAACGGATGTTGATCAATTAACCATAATAAATGAGTGTAAGCTCCCTTTCTCTTGATTCCGGGGCGAGATCATTTCTTGGTCTCTTCCCCATCTTAATGATCACTCATTTTCCATCTCCTTTCCTAGTTTCTCCCTTATTACTGGGTTTCTAAAGGAGAAGTTCCTAGTATTCAATCTTTGAGCCTCATCTCTTTTTTCTTTTTAAACCTGTGTGGTTGGTCCCTGATATGGGTTAAATAGTGTCACCCTAAAACTCATGTATGGAAGCCCTACCTCTCTACCCCTTCAATGTGACCTTATTTGGAATAAGGTTGTTGCAAATATAATTCATTAACACAAGATCATTCTGGAGTAGAGTGCGTCCCTATTCCAATATGACTGGTGTCTTTACTAAAAGGAGAAATTTCCATTACCAGCAAATACCAGAAGCTAAGAGAGAGGTATGGAACAGATCCTCGGTGCTCCCTCACTGCTTTCAAGGGAACCATCCTTGCTGACACCTTGACCTCAGACTTCAGACTCCAGAACTGTAAGGCAGTAATTTCTGTTGTTTAACTGTTTGTGGTACTTGTTACCACAGTGCTAGCAAACTAATACACTCCCTAAGTAATCCCATTGAGACTCACAGTATTAAATACTATTCCTATGCCTGCACCTTCCAGATTTCCATCTTTGACTCAAGACATTTCTGCATGGACTTCTTACACAGACAAACCCACATAAGTACAGTTTTCTCGTACTAGACAAAGGTGCCAAAAACATGCAATGGAGAAAAGATAGCTTCTTCAACAAATGGTGCTGGGAAATCTGGAAATCCATAAGCAGCAAAATGAAACTAAACCCCTATCTCTCACCCTGCACAAAACTCAACTCAAAATGGATCAAAGACCTTGGAATTAGACCACAGACCCTGCACCTAATTGATAAAAAAGTAGGTCCAAATCTTCATCATGTCAGCTTAGGACCAGACTTCCTTAACATGACTCCCAAAGCACAAGAAATAAAAGCAGGAATCAACAAATGGGATGGATTCACACTAAAAAGCTTTTTCTCTGCAAAGGAAACAATCAACAATATGAAGAGAGAGCCTACAGAGTGGGAGAAAATCTTGCCACATACACTTCAAATACAGCTGTAATCTCCAGAACTTATAAAGAACTCAAAAATCTACACCAAGAATACAAATACCCAAGCAATAAATGGGCTAAGGAAATGAGCAGACACTTCACAGAAGATCTACAAGAAAGCAAGATATATATGAAAAAAAAAATGTTCAACATCTCTAGTAATAAGAGAAATGCAAATCAAAACTACCCTAAGATTTCAATTAGAATGTCTATTACAAGAATTTAAGCAACAATAGGTGTTGGCGAAGATGTGGGGAAAAAGGTACACTCACATTGCTGGTGGGGTTGCAAATTAGTGCAGCCACTCTGGAAAGCAGTGTGGAGATTCCTTAGAAAACATGGAATGGAACCACCATTTGATCCAGTTATCCCACTCTGTGGCCTATGTCCAAAAGACTTAAAATCAGCAAACTACAGTGACGCAGCCAAATCAATGTTTATAGCAGTTCAATTCACAATAGCCAGATTGTGGAACCAGCCTAGATGCCCTTGAATAGATGAGTGAAGAAAGAAACTGTGGTATATATACACAGTGGAATATTACTCAGTCATAAAGAAGAATAAAATCATGACATTTGCAGGTAAATGATGGAGTTGGTGAATATCATGCTAAGTGAAATAAGCCAATCCCAAAAAACCAAAGACTGAATGATTTCTCTGATAAGTGGTTGATGATACATAACAGGGACTGGGAGAGGTAAGGGAAGAATGGAAGAAGGATGTAGTGTAGACAGAAATGAGGGATGGGGAGGGTGTGGGGGAAGAAAAGATAATAGAATGAGACAAACATCATTACCCTATATACATGTATGAAGACGCAAATGGTGTGACTCTACTTCGTGTACAACCAGAGAAATGATCGTCATACTTCATTTGTGTACAATGATTAAAAATTTAAAAATTAAAATATAGTCTCAGATTCAACATGCCCAACACTGAACTCTTGACCTCCTCCCACAAAGCCTGCTTACATACAGACATCCCTGACTTAAGGGATGACAGTCCCATCTTCCGGCTTCTATGAAAACATCAGTGACTGTCACTCTTACTTCCTGGCCTGCTCTCCTATCCCATTGGCAGTCTTTCAGAAAATCCTGTTAACTTCATTTTCAAAATACATTCAAATAAATTCTTGCCCTCACTCCCTGTACTCTGTCACCCTGATCTAGGCTATCATCTCTCTCCCCTGGATTCCTACAGTTGCCACCTAAGTAATCCCTGGGTTCTAACTTCAGCCTCCTCAGTCCACTTAGCACAGAAGCTAGAATGATCCTTTACAAGCTCAGTTGTGTTGTGCTCTCTCTGCCCTGAGCCTGCAATGGCTCCCATCTTCCTCAGTGAAAATGTCCAAACCTTCACAAGGGCCTAAATCAGTGCTCTGATACCCAGACTTCTGAACTGGCATGTTTTTCATCCACCACACTAACTGGACAGCTAATTAAAGTATTTCAGGTTCTAGAAAGTGTTTTGAATAAAAATAATGTGTTGATTGAGTTGTCATTGAACCTCAGTATAAAATGAAAAGGTCTGTAAGGATCCTTTCGGCTCTAACACTTCTAATTCTTCATTAACAAGAGAATTCCTCCACTGTGTGTCATACCAACACCATGTTGAAGGAGCCCAAAATGAAGTGACTATTTTGTAATTATCAACTTGATTTAATCATTGCAGGCAGCACACTAGGTAATTTAATCTCTGAAGTGGGTTTTATTCAGTTTAGCTGCCTACATTCAAGCAAATTAGATAATGAGATAACTTAGACAACATGTAAGAACTAGTAATCTTCACACAAGCTACGTGTTCTGAATGGTTATGCTGCTTGTTCTGAACGGGCTGGAACTGCATTTTTGCATGGTTCAAGAAGACATATACATATGTGAGAATAATCCCGTGTCCGTACATCTATAAGTAGTATGTGTATGTTAATGTAGAAGAATAGCTAAGGAAACCTCAAGCCTTTTAAGATGGGATGTTTTTTAAAAACGCATTTAGTTAGCATTAAATTTAAACTGAGTCAATAAAACACTTTTATGTGAAAAATATTTTTATTAGTGTAATTGTTTTGTTTACTCTGTCAACTTAAAGACTTTCAACATTTAAGTATTTTTTTTTTATTCCTGGACTTGACAATTGCTTTATAGAATCTCTATTACTTCTCTGCATGCTCTTTTCCCTCCATGTATGTTGCTGCTGCTTCTTCCTGGAGACAACAGGCACACCTGCCACAGGGCCTTTGCACTGGCCGACCTCTCAGCCTGGAACATTCTTCCTCCAGATATACACATAGCTATCTCTCTCCCTGCCAAGAGGCCTTTGCTGAAGTGCTGCTTACTCAATGAGATCTTTCTTCTCCTCCACCTTCATGATTCCACTCACCCACTTCTACAGTGCATACCTCATAGCACACACTACAATTTCACATTTATTATGCTTTTGTTTATTTTTGGTCTGCTTTGCACTAGAATGTTAGTGGCTCAAAGGTGGGTATCTTTGGTTTTGTTCACTGATGAATCTCAAATGCCTAGAAGAGTGCCTAGAATACAAGTGGTGCTCAATAAATATTTGTTAAGCAAGTAAATCTCATAATGTGTTTATGTATATAAATTTAGATAATCACCAATCAATTCTCTGAAAGTAGTAGAGGACTAGGAAAAAATAACTCAATTGGTGGTCTGGGGACATCAAAATTGAGCTAACACTTTTCAAATATTATACTAATATATTTTAATTTCCCCCTTAACTTTTGGTTCCTAATAGCCTCTCACTTCCATGGCTAACACATGAGCATTATTACTCCATCAAGAGAGGACGATAGTTAAATTCTTTATTAGCAAAACAACAAAAACCCTTGAAAACAAAGTTTGATAAAGGAGAGAACTTTTCTAAGTATTATTATATTTATATATTATATTATATTATATTAGCCACATACTCAGAGTATAGATCTCCTATCATGGAGAAGGTCATTTCCCGAAGGAAGCATGGCCAAAAGTTTTGGTGCCCTCAACCATAAGGAAAGAAACTTCTCCAAGCTCCACAGTAGGAAGTGTTTTAGGTGAGGTAAGGGACATACAGAAAACAGATACTACTTACTTATGAGTCTTGAAAAGTAACATGATCAACCACTACAGTGACCCTCACATTCGAGCTAATCACCCATATTTTGTTGGCACTAGCCATCACTTGCACCAATTCAAAGAAGAAATTTTGCGAAGTCTTCTCACCTATTAACAAATCATCTACCCCTGTCCTTTCTGGCCTTCCATACTGGTGAACACGGAATGCTGAGACCTTTGGGAGGAGGGTTTATCACTGCTATTTCTGCCAGGATCCAACAAAGGGAATCCCAGTGGTGCTTTCTCCTGGTGCTCCAGAGCACTTACCCTTCTGTGTTCCCGAGGCTCTTCACGGAGCTAAGCCATTAGTGCTCCACCATCCCCACCCTACTTACAAATCTCAAATTACTGAGATACCACTGTGTCTACCTTGAGGTCACAACAAAATTGCAGAAACCAAAGCAACCATAAGACAGTTGTTATTCATTTTTGCATGTCCTAGGAGTGTACCAGAATGATTGGAGTAATTGATGTGCACAACTTTAATCTAGAAATATACCAAGGGGAGGGGAGTTTTGAGCTGAATGCACAAAGAGAATGGAAGAAAAGGAGTTAGGGCATTCCATCTGGGGGGATAGAATAGTGCAGGCTAAGAAGACTACTTATCTAAAAATCTAGAAAAGCACATTTGTTTTGTAGGAAGAGAAGCTCTTTGTCCAGGAAATGAGACCTGGCATCATTACTGAGTAAATTCTGAGGGCAGTTTTGAGAACTCATTTGATATAACTTCCTTAAGGCCAAATCTCCCTTCCTCCAAAGAAGAACATTTGAAGTTCAGAAGCAAAACTGTATCCAGTGTCACCTTTCAGCTGAGATTATATATAGAAGTGTATTTTTAATACTTTCCCCGAAAAAAATTTTCTTCCCTTGGGAGTTGGTATGAAGATCATTGTCATAATGAAACCACTCAACAACTGTAGACACATTTGTAATGCTTGAGCAGTTGTTTGCTGGGGTACCATGACATCAGAAAACAACAACATTTGAAGGGACAGGGAGTGGCCTCTAAACTTAGCAGCACTGTGCCTACATGTGTCAAAGGTAGAAAAGTCTCCTGCAACAAAGATTCATCTTTTCTGAAGACCCTGATAAAGGGGATAAGTGTAACTGTACGGCTAAAGCAGAAAATACTTAGGACTGAAGGATTGGGATGTGTGTGCACACACAGCATTTACAGTATCTGTTCTGCATATAAAAGCACACACATATCTACACATATGGGGGACTCACTTTTATTTGAATAGCCACCTAATTGACTCTGTATCAGTCAACCGATATTTGTTGAAAAGTCTGTATATAGTCTGTGTGACTCGAGGTGCAAGCTTGAAACACCATCTCAGACCTCAGAGAACATTCATCTGTTTAACCTTAGGGCAGCCAGGGCAGGAAGACAAAGAATGGTGTTTGGACCCAGCCATGTCCAGGTAACTGTAGCTCACTGTGTGTGGGGCTCGACAAGACCCAGCATGCATCAGGCAATGGTGAGCACTTTGTTGCCAAGAGAAGGTCATGAGGATCCAACAAGCAGGCACTTTTTCTCCTAAGAAATGCAAGGCAAAAATACTCCTGTTTTGCCTTCTGTTGTGAAGGTTTACTCCAAGGATACAAAACTACAGTCACATGAAGGTTACCTCACAAGCCTGATAATCGTGCTGAGACTCAGATTTATAAGCCATTCAGGAAGCTCATAGAAATCCAGAAAAATGTGTTCAGCCTCTACTAGAAGATAGCCTAACTGCCTGGGATTCTCTCAGAGGTTGTAGCTCTCAAAATAAGAAATTTTTAAAAAACGTGATCAGGATAATTTGCTGCCATTCTGAAAAGAGCACACAGTGGGCAGAATTTACCCCAAGTCACCTCAGAAGCACATGAGCCCCCTTCATATGCACCCTTTACACTCTACCTCATGCCACTGTCTCTTAATCAAATCTTAGTAAGGTGCAGGGTAACTTTCACTAAAAACCACACTGTGGATCCCATAGTCTCCTCAGGAAAAACACTTTCTGCCACTTCCCTTTCTTATGTTTTTATTAGTGCATTATAGTTACACATAATATTGGAGTTGATTTTGACATAATCATACATGTGTGGAATATAATTTGCTCTGCTTCCTTTTTCAAAGGTAGTTTCATATTAAACAAGTCTGGAACACCATAACCCATATCAGCCTGCACTATAGGGTAGCATGATATGGAGACAAGGAAGAATCTATGAGCTCAAGCTGCAAGGGGTACTTAGGTAGAAGTGTGTCCCTGGGTGACTCCTCAGGCAAGGCAACTAAAGGGAATAGGTATCACATATCAGGAAGCAAAACAGAAGCCCAGTCTTGGGAAATGAAATGACAAAGCAGAGGTCATCAGTGGGGCACCAGCTAGGTCAGGTTGTCTTGGTAGGGCTTTGTTAAATCTTTAGAGGAAAAAAATAAAAGAACTTAGTTAAAGAGCAGTGGTAATAAATGTGAAAGAAAAAGATGAACCTCGAAAAAATCAAATGGAGAAACAGCTGAAACAAGTAAAAAGCCACATGATAGTACAAATGTCCTTTGATAGCCACAGGAAATTGACTGATCCAGGTCCCCAGGATTCCAAGTTGCAAGGATGCTCAAGTCCCTTGTTCCAATGGTAGTATTTTCACATAACCTATGCACATCCTCCCATTTTAAATCATCTTTACGTTACATACAAAACATAATACAGTACAAATATTTAAATAGTTGTAATGGTGTATTACTTTGGAACTAACAATAAGAACAAAGTCTGTTCATGTTCAGTAGGGCAGGCATTTTTTCCAAATATTTTCTATCCATGGTTGGTTGAATCTATGGACGTGGAACAATGGGTGCAGGGGGCTGACGGTGTAGGCAGTAAATCATGATTCATGGAGCTCAGGGCCCTGAAATTCTTACAGCCTGCTCCATTACTGCAAGAGCCACCCTCACAGTAAAGGAGAGGTCCCAGCTTAGCCATGAAGCAATAGACACCCATCAGGCAGGGCAGGCAGCGGGGTAATGTGACTACAGCATTTAGTGGGTGGAGGGAAGTAGCAAAGATAATTCATGTGTGAAAAAAGGAAAGAGGTAAGCAGCTACACCACCAGAATAGGCTTTAATAAAGCTTGCCTCTGCTGCAGGAGTCCTAAATGAGAAACTGTCACTTCATGCCCACATTTATTTAAATATTCACAAAGCATATTCAGAAGAAATCTCACAAACACATTACATTCTTCACACTAAACTTAAAACAAAAAATACAAGAATCTCCAGATGTAGTCGGCATCAAGTCTGCCTTAATGAGGCACAGCATAATCCGTCAAGTAATACACAAAGTGAGGCCCACCCGGCCAGCCAGGCATATCAGCAAAACACTGCATTAGATGTCTCAGTTCGTCAGTCTAATAAATGAGTTCTCAAATGTCATTTTCCCTCCATATGCGGCAAATATTTTTCTATTATTTAGTTATGCTGTTTTCATTGGGTTAACTCTTCAGTACTCCAGCTCAGTACTGGGTCCATCTGTGAGAGACATTTGTGTCGCTTAATGGAGAGAAAGAAAACCACAGGAGGAAGATGCAGTTCAGAGGGACATGTGGTATTTGCCTGTCAATATAGAAAATAAGCATACTAGATTCATATTTTTCAATTATAGATCATAAAATCTACCGGTGTTATGCCTTTTATTTCATTAAGAGAAACATTATCCATCTTGAATATTCTTCAAAGTCAGATAAGCATTTTAATTAAATCCTACGACAGGGGATGTGTTCCTGTTCCATTTTTCCACATGTGACAACTGTAATAGAGTTATTAACAGCACTTGGAAAGGAGATGGAATGATATATGTCAGTTATGAACCAGGACAAAATAACTACTCAGTTGGCAAAAATTCAGAACCTTCTCACACAAAAGAAAAATTCTGAATGGACCCTTACAACACTAAAGAATTTAGTTGCTAACATATTTTGCTAGTTCAGAAGTGGTTGAATCAATGAGATTTTTGTTTGTTTCAATGGTAAACAAAAACATCTATATTAATGAGAATAAATTTCACCAAATCCCTAAGCATTTTAAATGAATATTAAATTAAATGTGTTTTAAGTCATTTTCCTTCATAAGAATCTTTGTGGACTTTTCCCAACCCTTGGAGACATTTCTATATGTGAGTTTAATATGCACAGTATTTTCACATATTTAAGACTTGAATCTGATAATCCATCTACGTGAAATGTGGATCAGTCCATTCAGAATCTTCAGCTTGACCAATAATTGCTGGCTTTTCACACAGGGATCTTGGCTACCTAATCACTCAATTTATGTGATGAACAACATAGCCTAACTGAATAAAACCTACTTTGAGGATCGAATTATCTAGTTCGTCTATCTGCATTGATCAGACTTACCATATTATTATAAAAGTCATTTCAATTTGTGCTAACTCCCCATACCATGTAGTACATTCCCTAGTTCATAAAGAACTACAGAACTTTGAGCTAGAAAGGACCTAACTTTACTGATGAAGAAACCATGGACTTAAGATTTTCCCAATTCCATCAGCACAATTAAATCAGGAGAAAAACTGCTGGAATCTGAATCATCTCAATTAGTTTTCTAGAACCAGTGTGGTAAAATACTATGTAGGGACACTTTGCTAGAGTGATTTAATAAATTTTCCAAATTAAATAGCATAAATGCATGGAGATATTGATCCTTTAGTTACTAACATGCCTGGCAAGACCTAAGGTAACAAAATACATGGGCAGATCACCCCAAAACTTGAGCAAACATGACTATTTATCTAGGTGTGCCAAAAAATAGAAAATATACTATCACTTTTATTAGAATAGTGATGTTCAGTGAATGTGAAGAACTTGATATTTGGTAATTTAAGCAATTAAATCTAACCTACCTATACATCAGATACCTCCTCTATAAAGTCATGGGCATATACTATATTAATAAGCATTTGTTTCATTTATGATATTATGTGAGAATCTTGGAAGGATAAAGTACATTGTACCTGCCAGAATCAGCTAATAAATATTTACCAAGATCTCAGTAGTTTAATCCAATGCAATGCAAGTCAAGTTGCTTTCCTCCTTTTAATTGTTATCCCATGTGGAACATATGGCCTCCAAGATCATGACAACAGAGGAAAAGAAAATGGGGATACATAGCACTTTAACTGATTGACCCAGAATTGATGCATATTAATTCATATTTCATTGGTCAGAAGCAATTACATTTTCCTATCCTACCAGGGTGCTGGAATGTAGGGTATTGTATAGAAAATTTGTGACCCTTAATAGCTTCTGCTGATATATACGAACTTTGTTGTACAAACTTTATTCTAAGACAGATGCCATGCTCCTGTTTTTCCCTAGATAGTAGTTAACAAGCATAATAATTATTTACCTCAAAATATATGGTAGGTGAGTGGAGATTCCTAACATAAAAGCATAGACCTTTTATTTAGATGAAATATAATAATATTATTAATAATACTTCATATCAACATAGTTCTCCAAATTTTTAAAATTCTTTCATTATATGAAAGTAATAAAACTACCATCAGTCTATTCAAGTGACTTCAGCAAAACATGACAAAATTGGGTGTCTTGCAAACAAGACATTCATTTCTTACAGTTCTGGGGCCTGGAAAGTTCAACATCAAGGCAGATTTGGTGTCTGATGAGTACCTTTTTTTGCTCAGAAATAGTGCCTTCCTGCAGGGTCCTACCTGGCAGGAGGACAAGGCAGCTGCCTGGGCTTCATGATTTAATCGCCTACCGAGAGGCCCCACCTCCTGGGGGAATAGGACTACCATTACCTTGGGGGATAGGACTCCAACATACGAATTTGAGGGAAACCAAATCAGACCATACCACCCACTTTGTATGACTGATCTCTTTTGATTCTCTGCAAGCCACATTTGGTCTCACTAAGGGAAGTTAGGTTTAAAAGACCAAGTCATTGGTCCAAGAACACAGAGATTAAAGTAAAAGAAGCAAGGGTTGCCAGTTTAACTCCTCTGACATCAAGTTCACTTATCTCTACACTTTTTAACACAGAAAAGATTATTTTTCATTTGAGCTACAATTTTTGTTTAATTTTGGAACAATCTTTTAGTTGTACAAGATAATAAGTTAACTAGGAGATAGTTTGAGTCCATTTATTATTCTAAGATTTCTAGCCAACCCAATTATTTTATATTCTTATGATCTAGGGCACAAAAAAAAATGAAATAACTTCAAAAAGAAGGAAGATAAATGTGATTTGAAAATATCACAATTCCTATAAAATTCCTATTCAAATAGATGACTTTAAAAGTCCCCCTCCAGGGGAGTAAAGGGCCTAAATCAACAAGAACATCACTTTTGGGGCCATACTTAGAACACCTAAGTGAAATGAAAGTATCACCTAAGAGTACATAAAGCAGGAGTGGATCACCTGGTGAACTAAAGGGGATATAACAAAAAGAGAAGCATTTGCTGGTGTGGGAAACAGAAACTTCACTAGACCTGCATCTGATTTGCACACCACAGGCATAATGATGAGGTGGCAGATTCAGAGGTTTTGTAAAGGGCATCCACAACAATCCTAAAACTAAAATCCTTCTCAATGGTGAAAGGTTGCTTCTCTCCACAGATCAGCTCAACAATGGGAAGTTATACTCCATATATATATATATTTATATATATATATATAAATCAAAATTCATTCCACTTTCATGTATAACTAAAAAGAATGACTAAAAAAAGTTAAAAAAGGAAAAAAAATAAAGGTCCCCCTCGATACCAAAATTTGATAATTCTGCATTAACTACTTGTACAAGTAATTTTTTCTTTATTTGTTGCCCTGTGTGTGCCTCACACTTTTCAGGACTGATAATTTAATTATCCTCTATATAACAAGATAAAATATCAAAAATTATCTAAGTATTTCACCCTGGTTGATCAGTACTTCTAGAGTAATACAAGCTAATAGTCTAAAATCATCTTATATAGAGAGACAAATTTATTCTAATAAAATGTCAGCATCAGTCCCCAACTCCATCTTATTTTTTTTTTCTTTTTTTAAAGAATGACTTGGCATGTCTTCAAGTCATGATCCTAGAAGATCAGAAATGAACAATTTCTTACCATCTTAAGACTCTTAAGATCCAGAATTGGTCAAGACAGCTTTATTAGTTAGGGTTCTCCAGGGAAACAATAAGATACAGGTAAATATATAAGAGGAGATTTACTAGGGGACTTACCTAACATAATCTAGCTATACTTCAGATACCTTCTCTATTAAGTTATGGGTTTATACTATATTAACAAGCATTTGTTTGTTAAAATCATGGAGGCCAAGAAATCCCATGACGCATGGCCTACAAGCAGGTGAAGAGGAAAGTCAGTGGTAGAATTCAGTCCTAATCCAACAAGACCTGAGAACCAAGAATTCTGATGTTCAAGGCAGAAGAAAACCAATGCCCCAGCTCAAGAAAAGAAAGACAGGGATTCCACACCTCCTCTGTGCCTTTTGTTGTTGTTCTTTTCTGGTCCCTCCATGGATTGGATGATGCCCAGTCATCTTGTGAGGGCAGATCCTCTTTATTCAATCTACTGATTCAAATGCTGAAACATCCTCATAGACACACTCAGAAATAATGTTATACCAGTTGTATGGGCATTCCTTGGTCAAGTCCAGTTGATACATAAAATTAGCAACCACAACAATTAAAGGCAAGAATAAGATAAAATTTTAATATTTTCATAAACACAGTCATTTCTAACAGCTGTTTGCTGAGTTCTTCATAATTTTGTAGTTCCATCAGTCCAAAACATTGAATGCTCTATATCTCCATATGGGCTCTTAACACATATGGAACTCTTGAAGAATATGGAAAGGCCAATTTGTACATTTGTTACTCTTGTCTATCTTATGATGCAAAGGAAAACACATGCAGTGATCTCTCCTTTTCAACCTTTGTGTCAGTGACTAAAGTGAATATGTAGAGGTAGGCATACTCAATATGAAGATGATATACCAAAAGAGGAAAGCTAGTGTCTATAATGAAAGAGAGACTCAGATTCAGAATAATTTCAACAGGCTGAAACATCACATCAATGCCAACAGGATGAAATGTAAAAGATGACCATTTCTTTATTTATTCCTTTAATAAATATTTACGGAACATACCTATATCTCATGTTCTATAAACCAAGAGTGGGCACATGCAAATAAGACATACCTCCAAACTCAAGGAAGTAATCATACACCTACCTGCACTGTGCCCTCTCCACTTATAAAGAGAATATTAAAACTCAAAGACTGAAGTGATTCATGTAAGGTAAGAGCGTAAGTCAGTAAAAGGGCCTACAGCATACCTAAAACCCAGGGAAATCCCCACTGTTTCACAGAAAGACTGAATAGGTAAACAGAGAGTGTTTTAAAGAAGTATCGTAGGGTTGCAGGTGCAGTTTAATGGTAGAACCCCTGCCTAGCATGAGCGAAGTCCTGGGTTCAATCCACAGCACTGCAAAAAAGTACTCTAAAAGGTAATAATGAGAAATGGTCCCACTTGTTTTTCTTCTCTGTACCTGTGGAATAAAGTATGGTTTAGGGTGACTGGCACATAAGACAAAATGGCTAAAGCAGCCCTGGCACAAGATTGCTGGATCATCATTCCTCAGAGAAAAATTAATGAGAGCAGAATGAGTAGTGGATGTCCACTTTTTTCTGAGGTTGCGCATGGAACATTGTTTGACTGTGGAACTTTGCATGGTTGTGCACCTGTCAGCCCTTCCATGGTGTGATCCTGAGTCTGGATACAATAGATCTATAATGAGGGAGGATCTCTAGTCACTGGAAAAGACCAAGAAGCAATGTTGCCTGTTGTTAAGGTTTGTTCATCCTTAACAACAATGGCCCTGTTCTATATTCCAACTAGATACCACCAAGGTTATTCAAATAATGACCCTTCATGCTCAGTTTTAAGTAAATGTGGACTCCCCTGGCAGTACTTACTCAGCCTTTCTGTCATCAAGCGTCAATCACAGCAATGCTGCAACCAGCTATGTTATGATGGGTTAAAATGATAGAATATGATATGTAGAGACTACTTGTTAGTTTGGGGAATGGAAGGGCATGAACTAAGAGGTAAAGGTTAACTTGGTTGACCCTGTGAAAGCTAGTAGAAGATCAGCTGTAGAAGAGCTGATATACAAAGTTCCATGAAAAATGGCTACAGCTCAGTCATTAAGGCTATCAGTTATGGTCAACTGCAATTCTTAGACCTAAGACCTTTGAACGAATCAGGAGAGAGACTGACCCTACACTCAACCATAAACCCACATAGGTGTGAGGACAAGGTTGCAACCAATGTGATGTCATTTTATTTAGCTTTCCCATCCCAGCCACTGTTCAAACCAGAGAAAGAGCTGATATTTCATTAATCATGTATCATAAAAGTCCACAACCCAAGAATAGGGCTTCCTCTTGGAATTTGAGGAAAAACATTGATGGGTCCCTTGCATACTGCCCTAAAAAGAATGAATGTGAGAGGGTCATAGCTCACACATTGGCTACTGATCTATTCTCAATGAATTTTCCAGAACACAGCTCTGGTAGACCTTGTGTCAGTGCTGTTCTGCAAATAATCTTTTTGCACAACAGAGACAGTACAACTCATCATCAAAACAAAAAATCTTTAATGGTAAATGAGAGCATTATAACTATACCTGGGCAAGAGTATTGTCCCTGGAAACCAAGGACATATGGTCCCCCTAGTTGTGTTGCCTTTCAGAGAAGAACAGTCAAGCAGTGAAAGGCCTGAAATCTGGAAGTCATATCAAATGAGTGCATTGAAGATATTCAGCCTAATTGTATAAGAATGTGGGTGTGTGGGGGTGTGCCTATGCTTTGAAGACCAGAGAAGGCTAAACTTGTTCAAAGGGCCATCATACAACGGAAGGAAAAAAAGATTTATTCTCTTCTGCACCAAAAAGTAGAATTATAATCAAGAAGTAGATTCAGGCTCAATAGAAGAAATAGCTTTTCACCAGAACAGGCTAGGTTGCCTTATCAGAATGCTTTCCTCATACCTTGAGTGCAGTGGAGCACTGTGGGGTCTTTTCTGTAGTGAACGATTGTGTGCCCATAGCTCCTAAAACTCTTTGAAGATCACACTTTACAAATAGCTACCATCATGAAAAACTTACAGTAATTTGTTGGTTTCATAGTAACAAGAATGCCCTGCATTAGTAAATAAGGCCGATGGAGATAATCTAATGCAGAAAAGAAAATTAGTGTGTGAATTGGTCATTCATGACAGGCCCCAGAAGATAATATAATTCTGAGCCTGATTTGTAAGCACGAAGGAAAATTTTTCTGTTTAGTCAGCTTTTTCACTGCTGAGACTAAACGACCCAACAAGAACTGTAGAGGAGGAAAAGTTTATTCGAGGGCTCACGGTTTCAGAGGTCCCAGTCCATAGATAGCTGGCTCCATTTCTTAAGGCTTGAGGCTAGGCTGAACATGGAGGCAGAAGAGTGTGGTGGAGGGAAGCAGCTCAAGTGATGATGGGGAAGCAAAGAGACTCCACTTGCTAGAAACAAAATATATACCCCCAAAGCCATGCCCCCAATGCTTATCTCATCCAGCCACATCCTACTGGCCTTCAGTTACCACTCAATTAATCCGTCAGGAAATTAATTCACTAATTGGGTTAAGACTCTCACAACCTAATCATTTCTTCTATGAACCTTCTTGCATTGTCTCACAAATGAGCTTTTGGGGGATACCTCACATTCAAACCATAACAATGATTCATTGTGACCAAGGCTATAATGAACTCATATTATCTCTGAAATGTGTAAGTTCAAAATTCTATTCAAAATCTATATTTGCTTATGTACGATTGAAAGATGTATACACTAACTGAAGAACTATGGAATTTTTATTAACTCTTGAATCTTTGGCAAATCAACATATTCCTTTAAAAACTAATTTTTAAAATAGAGTTGAACGTTGGCAAAATTATGAAGGGGTAAAATTTCTGCTCAAATAAACTTCACTTCCATGCTCTCCATTTTTTCCTCTTTAAGGCAATTCTTTCTTATTGTATAACTTCTTAGTGCTTCTTTACCCTCCTCTTTCCTGCCCATTTACCCTTGGGAAAGTTTTGAATCCAATCAGGTCCCTACACTTAAAATAGTAGAAATGTGATATGCTACTGTGTGCTAATGATTTAAATAATTTAAAAGCATTTTTTGATAGTTTAATCCTAGCATGTTAAAATTCTAAGAATGAAATTTCAGGAATCAGTCTTATCAACTCAGAGTTATTTAGAGGAGAATTCTTGGCTTCTGGATATATGCTATGTAGAAACCTACTAATTCTTCTTCAACTAGTTAATCCTATGCTATATTTATCTACCCTGGTAACACCAAATAGAGATTTATCTTCATCAATTAATAATAACTGAGATTCACTTATTTGGGATTCTATGTGCTAAGCATTGCACTGATCACTTTAGATATATTATCTCATTCTGTATTCCTCACAATATAAATTAGAGAGTATTGTCAAAGCTAGAGATAACAAAATTAGGTGCAAAAAGATTGAGGAATTTGTTTAAAGTCATATGAACAAGTGGTGTGGCTGGAATTTCTTTCTGTCTCTGAAGCCTGGGCTCTCTACCTGCAGGTTCTTCTCCATGTTAGGATACCTCAACTAACCACACAAGTACTTACCCTGGGCATACTGAGGAAATACATAGAAACGAGAGAGAGCCAAAGAAAGTGCCTTTTCTTTGTAACTTGTCCAATATCTCATAACTTGCTTTCTTCCACTGATGCTTATACCTATGGCAAATTTAATCAGAATTCACCCAGACATTTCAGGACCAATTAGAAACTATTAAGCTCTTCCCAAACTTCAATATTCCACTCCCCACTCACTTCTTTTCAGAAATACATAAGTTTAGCTTCTCATTCTTCTTTTTCATTAAATTGTTTTATATAAAATTGAATTCTTCCTTTTGGAATTGAAAACTTTGACTTCCTTCTTTCTACCGATTTACTTTAAACAGAAGTTTGGAAGATTTAATAGAAGAAAGGAACCAACTATTTTCATATTAACCCTGAGGGAAAAGCATTGGAGATGGGATATTAAAGGAAAAACTGCTGGCTCTCTGCCTTTCCCCACCAGAACCAAAACTGGTATCACTGAACAGTATCAAACATTTAACTGATTATGGTCAACTGGGCACTAAATCGTCTTCCACTTTATCACCTATTAATGAGAGAAATCAGGGGAATTGTTGCTAATTGAATATCAGGAAGTAGGCTGAAAAACAGGTAGCCATGGGGAAGCAGGTAGACTTCCTGGTCAATCTTATAGTCAGCCTTAAATCCAACCCTTTGTAACAACCAGTATAAGATCATCATGGGCAAGTAGAAGATCTGATTCCCTTTCAACCAAGCTATATAGAGGTACACATACTCGGTGTGGAAGGAGGAAAATTTGTGACCACTATGGAGAGAAAAGACACAAATCATTGGAACCTTGTCTGGTTCAACTGGGAGATGAGGCTGCAGTGGTATGCACAATGCTTGTTAAGAAAGGGTGAAGAGAGCTGGGCTGTGTATGTCTCAGCCTCCTCCTCCAATCTATCATGGCAATCTTAGATCCACTCAAAGAGAAGAGTAAAAAGTCTGACATTTTTCCAGTGAATTCTGGCTGTTGTAAGGAAACTATAGCTTCTTGGGGAGTTTTCTTTGAGACAAGAAGTCATACATGAGAGCCATGGATGAGGCATTGACTATAGTGTTCATGCTCTTAGTGCCCAAGATTGAATTTAAATGTTGGTGAAGGTAACCCACTTGCAAATGAGAAATGAGAAACAGACCCATAAAAAATATGATTTTTTGGGGGGGTACTGGGGATTGAACTCAGAGGTGCTTTACTACTGAGTTACATCCTCAGCCATTTTTCTTTTTAATTTTGAGACAGGGTCTATCTAAGTTGCTGAGGCTGGCATGAGCAATCACACCTAGCTGAAATCTGAATAAATTCTTGCTGCCAGCTCTGCTGTCTTGGAAAAAAAGCACTACTAGTACTTATATTGAAACCAAATAAGAAATTAAGAGATGCTATCTTGGTGAAATGTCAGTGGGTACCCCAGGTTAAGGTGGACTCCTTAACAAAAATTGTCTTGGTAAGAAAGAAAACTAAGTCAAAAAACGATTATGAACCCCAAGAATCCCAGTTCAAACTAAATGTGGCTGTGACTATACAGTCAAGGGTCTCCAAAGCTGAAGTTGATGGTGTTGGTTATGATGACTTTTGGCTTGGTGTGGGGTTTGAAATGGATCAAAACCATCAGTGAAACAGAAATGACTACTTCATGACTGTATGACTGATGTAATCCTACAATATGTTCAATCAGAAATATGAGAAATTACACTCCATTTATGTATAATATATCAAAATGCATAAATGCATTCTACTGTCATGTATAACTAATTAGAACAAAAAAAAAATCAGTGATTCTTTTGGTTGAACTCCATGTTGTAGCACTCCAAATGGAAAGTAAATATGACTTTTTAGAGTCAAGTCGCTGTCTCCCTACATGACTGCTGATCCTGTCTCCTCCTCTAACCCAAATTCAACAACTTTTAACAGAAAGCCCATTAGGGGTGAGTCCAAGATCTCCCTGTCCTCAGGGGGACAAAGGCAGTATTTACTTGCTCAAGTATGCTAAAGAACTATGGAGGGGAGAGGACTGAACTTTTGTGGCTTTGTTAGGTACAGAAGAACAAGTCACAATCCTATCCAATCCCAAGGGGAAAGTAATTGTTCATATTCAGCCAGGGCAGTCTGAGAAATGCCCACAATGTGGACAGGAAGCTAACCTGACCTTGTAGATGGGATCTTTCAGGGTGATTCCATGTGCTATCAATTTAGTGTTGTGGTTTGCATTAATGAAAGTGTAACTAATACTGAGGTTTTACTATGAATGTTTTATCATACTGTGATTGTTTATAAGTACCAAGAGATTCTCCTATTCGGGAATGACTGTAGATAGAGAAATGCTAGTGAGACACATATGTGTTTATTGAATCTATTTTCCTGTCCCCTCTACAACTAGTCCAACAGAAACAGTATTGAATTCCTGGAGAAAAATGGGAAATATACAGCTCTGTGACTAAGGACTTAAAAGACAGCAGGGTTAGTAAAAGATGCAACGGCCTGTGAAAGTAGTGAAAATGGCCAATGCCAGCAGGAAGTTTAACGTGGTTTCATCACCAATGAATTCGGTAGTTGTCACATAGCTGGAGCTGTTTCTGACGTTGTGATTATAACCGAATCCACTGCATGGACTGATGGTGCCTAGTATGTTGCCGTGGACATTGCCAATATCTTATTTGCTAGTCACTGGCACCTGATGACTGACACTAGTTCATATTTATGTGGCAACCTTCCAAAATATAGAGCAGGGCTATCTAAAATTCATAGTAACTTGCCACAGATGAGTGGGTCAGAATTTAAGCACAAGCGTCTCTATTCCATGGTATCCAAAAATTTCACACTCTAGTTGACGAGTGGGTTAGCAAATCAGAACACTCAACATCAATGGCCCTAGCTACAGTGTTAACAAAACTCTGATTTTAGAGACCTTCATCAAGTAAATCTTCTTAGGACTATGTGAGCAGCTTTGCATCACTTGCTGTATCTAACAGTCAAGGAAAAACTGCTGTCACTTAGCCGTCCCCTTTTCTCTACCCAAAGGAAGACTTGGCACTTTATCTTAGACACTACAGATAATATTTACCTTACTTGGTCATTTTAATCTGCTAAATCTGCAAATAAGAAGCCTTTGAATGGCAAACAAGCAATAAGCTGAATTGGAGACTATACATCAAGCAGGAGGACCCTATCTACTTTTAGAGACTCAGAACCATAATAACTTCTTTGGGTTACAGTCCCCAGTCATTGATGATTTGGATTATTGGAAACTCTGGCAAAGGGCATCTGTGAAACTATAGTGGACTCACAAGCTTGCAAGTAGGGCAGAATTTCAGGTCCTTAGTTTATGACATCTAGTTGATCTTTAATCCTCTTATTAGAAGTTTGTGAAAAATATACAATATACTTATTTTTAGTTTTGAAATACCATTTCTTTTATGAATGGAACATTCCAGTACACATTTTTTTCCTAAAGCAACATTAGCACAGTCATTCAAGTTAGGTAAAGCTCCCATCTATCTTGTCTCCTCTTATACCAAAAACTAAATAAATAAAAATGTCAGAATAAATTGAGAAAGGTGTAAAGATGGGGATTGAGGAGAATAGGGGAGAATTTTATTTTTATCCTATTTTAAAGAAAGTACTACTGAAGATAAATGATTAAATAGTTTATAGAAATTACCATTTTAATTAAAATGTGGATCGCAGACCTAAGTACACGAAAAGGGGAGACTGGGGCTTAAAATCCTTGAAAACATCAGAATTTAAAGTTATTAGTTTTAATATTTTCTTTTGGGCCATCTATTAAGTTCCTAGCAGAATATTAAGATTTATTAGTGAAAGAGCAAACTATTGAACTCTTTCATTTAATGTATAAATACAGATTAGAAAGTTGAGAGTGCACCGAGTTATCTTCCTATTCTACATAAAATAGTGATAATGATTCAGATGAAACCCTATTTTAATTCCAAACAGTAAAATTAACATTTTGCAATGGATGACTCTGAGTTTCAACGTGTATATTTAGCCAAGGAGAAAATGTAAAATAGTTCCAGTGCTCTTAAGTGCTGCTGCCGCTTGTGCACACACCCTTCTAATTCCTAAGGCCTGACAAATGCAGATCTGTTCTCTATTCCCATTTCTTTTCTTTTTTTTTCTTTTTTTTTCTTTTTTTTTCTTTTTTTTTTTTTTTTTTTTTTTTTGGCCACATTCAGAATGTTATGTAAGTGAAGTCACACAGTATATAACCTTTTGAGTTTCAGTTCTTTAGCCTAGCATAATTCTCTGAAGTTGCATCCAAGTTCTGAAGCATAGCAATAGTTCATTCCTTTTTAATTGGTAATAGTGTTCCTTCATGTAGATGGATTAGCTTGTTTATCCATTTCCCCTCTGAAAATATTTGTGATGTTCTGGTTTTAAGTGGTCATTAATAATGCTGTTATAAACATTATATGCAGTCTTCTGTGAACATAAAGTTCCATTTCTCTAATATGCAAATCTAAAAATGGGATTTCTGGGTTGTATTGCAAATGCATGTTGTTGGGTTTGGTTTGGTTTGGTTTGGTTTTGTATTTTTTTTTTTTTTTTTCAGTGCTAGGGAACATGTTTCCTTTTTAAGAAGTTGCCAAACTCTTTTCTAGAGTGACTGTACCATTTTGCAATCCTATCAGCAATGAACGAAAGTTCCTTTTGCTCTGCATCCTCATCGGCATTGGGAATCATCAGTTATATTTTTTATTTTAATCAAGTTAATAAGTGTGTAATGCTATCTCCTGGTGGTTTTAATTTTCATTCCCCTAATGAACAAGGATGCAGAATATCTTTATATGTGTTTATTTGCCATCTGCTTTTTCATTGTTATTGAAGTAATATTTAAATATTTTTCCTGTTTTAAATTGGGTTATTTTCTCATTTTTTAGTTTTGAGAGGTCTTTACATGGTACAAACACTTTTTTCTGATGTGTAATTTGTATATATTTTCTCCTCTGTGGGTTGTCTTTCTATTCTGTCAATAATGTCCTGTATACAGTGAATGTTTTTAATTTTGACAAAATCCAATATATCATTACTTTTATGGATCGTGCTTTTGGTGTCTAGTTCTTTCCTAAGCAAAGATCAAAAAGATCATTTTTCCTTTTAAGAATTTTATAATTTTATTTTTCCATTTACATCTATAATGAATTTTGAGTTAATTTTTTGTTTGTGGAATAAGATGAAAGTGAAAGTTCATTGTCTTGCATGTGAATTTCTAGTTATCCCAGCTTAAGTTTTTCAAAAGACTAAATAACCATCTTTATCTATTGATTTATCACTGCAACTTTGTCAATAGCATTGGGTCTATTTTTATATTTTAACTTTTGTTCCAATGCTCCATGTATCCATGTTTTGCCAATACTCTTTTCTTTGTTTTCTAATTCTGGGAGTGATTGTAAAGAATTGATGTTATTTCTTCCTTAGGTATTTAGTAGAGTTCACTAGTGAAACCATCTAGACTTGGAAATATTTTGTGAAGATACTTAACTCTGAATTAGATATTTCAATAGATATGGGATGAGATGTTATCTGCTTCTTTTTAATGGTGTTTTGATATCTCTGTCTTCAAAGGAATTGTTCCATTTCATCTAAGCTATAAATTTATGTGCATAAAGTTGTCTGTACATCCATAAAGAGTATTCCTTTATTATCCTCTTAAAGTCTATTGGGTCTGTAATGATTTTCACCTTTCATTCACAATGTTGACTATTTGTGTCTTAGTTTCTTAGTCTCTCTCTTTTGAGGTTTGTTGATTTTATTGATATTTTAAAAAAAAACAGATTTTGGTTTCATTAATTTTCTATCTTTTCTATTTTATTTCTTCTCTTTTCTTTTTATTTTTCTTTTTTGAGCACATATCTTATTGTTTGTGCAGGATAATTCAAATTTTAAAATTAGGCATCACATATATAATAAGGAAAAAGTCAAACATTTACATTTCTCTTTAAATGACAGAATATGGAAACAAAAAGTTAATGTTTTTCCCAAAGAAAAATTCATAAATATTCTTCTTCATGTATCTAAGCAAAATTTAGTAGGCTATAATGATAAATAGCATAACCAAATGATACCAGTGTTACTCATCAGGAAACTCAGTTCTTTAAATTATCAAACTAGTTTTTTACAGGTTTTGTTTTGACTACAATAGGCTGTTTTATGTGTGATGGTACAAGGGACTTATGTTTTCATAATTTCACAACAATGTGCCATCAGGTATTTGCCTCAAGGTAAAGGTTTTAACAAACTGAAAAGTACTTCCCCATTTCCCCCTGTGCTGTTCCTAACCCATAATGCCCACATGTTTTGTGCAATGTGTAGTGTGTGAGTATAAATACATATATTTGTGAAATAGACATACTATTAGAGGCATCATTCAGAAGTAACTGATGTATTGGCATCTCATTCATATTTCTGATATGTGAGGTATATGGTACTAATTGCCTTTCCCTTGATGTTTGCCAAATTTGAATAAAGGAATTGATCTGGAATGTATACAAAATGTTTTTGGCTTGAAAAATTAAGATATTTTATGACATACCACAATATACTCTGCCCAAACCAGCACCCTGTCTTTTTCCTATTCTTTACATCTCTATTCCCCATCCCTATATCCTCATTTTTGGGGGGTATAACAGATCTTTTGTAGTATCATTTTAGTTGCAATTTTATGACAATTGGACACTATAGCATGGAAAAAGACTGGTATCAAGAGTACGTAGTCACCAGCATGCCACATTTGCATTAGTAAATGCAAAATATACATTTTTTTAAGGACAAACTTTGTGTTATGTTTTTATTTGCATTGTATAATATTGTAAGATTATTGTATGTCCTAATTTGCATTATAAATGTTTTTCCTACATAAAGGCATAAATATAGCAACTTTGTATAAAGGTAGCTTATTAGATTTTTTATTTTTTCTTTTATAAAAATTGTTTAACAATGGGACTACCATTGCCAAATTGTATATGAAATATGAATTTTACCCCCATAATTTCTTTTAAAAACATTCCATATTCTCTAATGAAAGACATAAGTGATATTATACTATACACAAATTGTATTTTAATACTGTTTCATATCAGCATTTTAAATTTTGGTTTGCATTTTTAATCTTGGCAAAACTTAACAAATGTTAATTTAAATAAAACCTTGTTGTATATGTAACAACATCATTTGCCCTCTATCCCTTCCCACCCTTTGTTCTCTATTTCTCCCTATGAGTGCCAACTTCATACATTTTGTAACATGGCAATAAAATGTAACTTTTATGCTGAAAAAAAAAAAACAGTTGTATCTTTCTGATTTTTTTTTTCAGGTTTTAAAATATTCTGGAATTTCTTCACTAGTCATTGTTTTTATTTCTTACTGTCTCTGTGTGTTAGTTATACATGACAGTAGAATCCATTTTGACACAATTATAAAAGCATGGAATATATCTTGTTCTAATTCAGTCCCCAGTACCTCTCTTTCCTCTCCCCTCCCCCACCCCCACTCCATTCCCTCACTCTACTGATCTTCTGCCATTTACCCATAGTTGGTTTTTTTTTAGTTTCTTGTGGAAGTACACGATGGTGAGATTCACTGTGGTGTGTTCATATAGATAACATAGGAAAGGTATGTCAGATTACAGAGTATTACTCAGTCATAAAGAAGAATGGCTTTATGACATTTTCTGGTGACTAGATGGATCTAGTCATGCTAAGGGAAATAAACCAAACCCAAAAAAACCACAGGTTGACTATTTTCTCTGATACATGGAAGCGACCCACAATAAGGCGGAGAGGTATTAAAAAAAGAATAGATGTTCAGTGTATTAGACAAAGGAGTATGAAGGGGAGGAAGCAGGGATAGGAAAAGGAAAGACAGTGAAAAGAATCTGACATATTTGATCTTTTTCTACACTTGTTTATTTCCTCAAAGTTTCATTGTTATAAATTTCCTTCTAAGTACTGTTTTAGCCGATTTACATAAATTTGGGTTAGTTATATTTTCAATCTCATTCCATTGCAAATCATTTCTAATATCCCTTGAGGTTTTCTCTTTGACTCATTGATTATTCAATAGTGCTTTAATTTTCTATACATGGGGGTTTTCCAGAAATAATTCTGTTTTTGTTTTTTAGTTGAATTTTGTTACTATCTGAGAACATACTTTGAATAATTTCAGTTCTTTTAAATTTAACAAGGTTTGCTTTGTAACTCATGATATGGACTATTTTGTTGAACATTCCATCTGAGCTTGTGAATTGTACTTCTGGTGTAGATAAATACACATAACTTTTCTTTCTTTTCTTTTCTTTCTTTTTTTTTTTTTTTTTTTGATGTGTGATATTCCAGCAGATATGTCTTTATCCTTCCTACCAGTTGTGAAATCACAGTCCATCTTGTCATTCTTTTTGGGGTATGTGCATATTCATATACATATTTGAATACACAGATGTTTAAAAGGATTGACAGCCAATTAAAAACCTCTTCTTATCTTGTAGTCTTTGACTTATTTTACATGTAATTTGCTAAGCTTCAACCAGGAAACAAAAACAAAACCTTTTTTGAAATCACTGAAGAAATACTGAAATGTCATGCGCATTTGCTTCAAAAACACATTCAAGCTATACTAATACTTGTCAATCACCATGTTCTTAATCATAATTTCCAGTTATTTATTGAAGTCTTTTTCTTGTAGCTTAAGTATCTTCTAAAAAACTGCACATTATCCAAATTAAAATCAAAATCCTTTCCAATTGATGTGTCTTCATATCCCTTCAATTGCTAAAGTTACCACAATTCACCCTCAATATTGAAATTTTAAACTTTTCTGCCATTTGTTAAATCAATACCCACACCTGAATGCTTTTTGGATAATTCTATTGTATATTTATTTCTGCCAGAGAAACCATTTCAGAATGTCTAACAATAAATTACTACCTGTCTAAAAAGTCATGCTGTTTGAAGCATTTTTTTGAGCTTAACTCCTTAAAGCAAAATCAAACAAGTTCATTTAAATTTTTTTTTCAGAAATACAAGAGGCATACACACTGTTAAACTCAACTATTTGTATGGTCTATGTCATATTAGTACCTAAAGGTGTCTTACAGTGAATTTCTTGAAAGGCATGGAATTCATTCAAAAACAGAAATGGAACTTAGAAAGTGAATTAAATTTGAAGAAAGAACAGTAAGCTTCATGTTCTTTTTGAACATGTTCAAACACAATATTAAATGCATGCAATCAGTTACAGGTCATAGGTTAAAGAACTTGTGTAACCCACAGAAAATGTACAATTTTCAACCTCATGAACTTGTCATTACCACAAGGAGATGAAAAAAAAACTACAGTTTGTTTCAATCTCTACCTAGTGTCAGGGAGAGTAATCCCAGATGTGAAAGCAGTTGCACACTTTCTATGGCTGGCAGCATCAGAAGGCATGGAAATTTAGGAGCTGAGATCAAGGCAAAGTCTTTAATCCTGTACATGATGTGGTGGAGACTCAATAAATTATCAGATACAAGTCAGTAAATGGCAAGAAGCCTTAAATGATACTGGGAGTTTTAAGACCCTGTTCCTAGGGCTCTGCCTCAATTCTCCTAAGCAAATAGAACCCACGGTTCCATGCTAAGTGCCCAGATAAGGAAATAAAAATCTGTTAATTGAGTGTTCCCAATCTTTAGGTATAGCCTATTCCAATGAAGTGCTGGAGATTCCCTATTCTGAAAACAGTGGTGAGACATAGGTACACATAGTTGTCACAAATTCACCAACATTTAACTATGCTGGTTCTTCATAAGGAAGTTCAACTATTAAACCAAAAAAAATTCTGAAGCATGTAGAATCAGTTCAAATAATATATGATTGAGGAAAATGAATGACAATGTACTTCTCAGAGGTTAGTAAAGTGAGAGACAACAATGATTACCCTCTTCCTCTGCCAGTACAGAGCCTGTCTATCAAATTAACATTCCATAAGGAGGAGAAATGAATTACATTATTCAATCACAGCTTGGCTTTGATAGTCTGCTATGCATAGAAAGAAGGAAGCAGAAAGTGATAAATATATTGAAGAACAAAATGTATTGTTTATGGTCTCTCACTCCAAATCCTGGACAGAGTAAGGCTAGGGGAAGCTATCAGTTGTGTTGCCTCATTCAAATCGATAGCAGTTCAGTTGTGAAAAAGACAGACAGAGACTATGAAAAGTCTCCTGGGCCAGCTGGTCAGATTTTTCTGTATTTCCATTCAAATAAATACTTTAAAAAAAAAAAAAAAAAGACATGCAAATGCCTCTCCTTTGACAGGGTCCAAGCTCCTGGCATTTGATTTGCTGAACACTGTTCTCAGCTGAACTCTAATCTGCCTTGAAGTGAAACTGCAGTCATTATTTATATTTCACCTGCAAAAGCTCAATAAATATTTACCAACAAAGAATGTTGACACATACTCCAGATATAGATTTCCCCACGATTTTCCTCTGTACTTTCAATTTGGTGGGTCAGATTTACATGGTAAGATTTTTCTGAGCCTCCAGTCATCATGGAAAACTATTCAGTTACAGAAAGAGAAAAATTAGATTTACTTTGAACATTCTAGGCTATATCAAAGGAGTCACAGCTGAAAGACTTGGTTGTCCAGAATATTCCCTTCCATTGACATCAACAGGATGAGGTGAAGTTTTCTAACTTCAATTTTTAAATTGCCGACATTTAGCTCTTCATGCTAACTTATTTTAGTCAAGTAAATGCCACATCTCTTTGTTCTACTCATGGCACTTTTGATCTCATTGAGTCTATATTTTCCAAATCTCCACAAAAATATTTCCTCCCTTAGAATATGCTTCCTTCCAGAAATAGTTCATATATACCACTTGTCCTGGTGGAAAACTCCAGAGGTGCCTGAATTAAAGTTCTTACAAATGGTGCTAAAAAAAAAAGGTAGTTCTTACTGTAGCAGACCATATTTCCTAAGATGACCAATAAGACCTTCCATCCCACATGCTCCTTATAGGTGACACTAACAGCCCTCCTATGGGGACGGGGGTTGGTGGGAGTTCTCCCCTTGAGCCTGGGTGACCTGTGACTATAGCAGAATTGACTCTAGGTGTTTTTAAATTTTAAAACCCACCTTCTACCTGGGTTCCTCAGTAAGCTCACTCTTGGAACAAAGTCACGATGCTGCGAGAAGAAGCCATGCAATCCATGAGGAAGCATGTGTATAAAGGAACAGGGGATCCTGACCCATAGCCCAGCTAAGCTTCCAGTTGACATCAAGCCCTAACTTGCCAATTATGTGAGCAGGACATTTTGAAAATAAAAGCTACAGTCAAAATTCAAGCCACCTGATGCTATGTGGAGTAAGATGACCCTTTTCTGAGACTCCCCAACAAGTTGCAGAGTCAAGCACTTAGTAAGTGATTATCATTGTTTCAAGCTATTAAATTTTGAGGCAGCACTTACCAAAAGTTAATGAATGGATACTTTTAAGTAATATATTTTGTATTTGTGCTCATGCATGTCTGTGTATGTACATGTGTGCATTTTAAAGCAAAGTACTGACAGTGCTCTAAAAGGAAATGTATTACTTCTTCTTCATCACTGAATATAGCAGTCTGAATCTGTTTTTCTAAACCAGCCTAATACTGCTCTTATACCCCTTCCTCATCCCACTTAACTGAGGAGAAATTCATATCCAGTTCTTTTGGGGTCTCTCTCACAACATGTCATAAAATGAGCATTGTCTTCTATGTCAAATATGGCAAAAACCATCCAAAGATGAAATAAATTTCTGTTTTCTATGACTAGTGGATCTAGTGTTAGCTATACTGGAACTCTTTTTTTCACTGAATATTCATTTACTTGACAGGCATTTACTGAGAAGTGACTGTGCTTATTGAGTCTGTCACTCTGCTAAGCATTGGGTACAAATAGATGAATTAGACAACTTCTTGAACTTTATAGGTGTTAAGAGCATATCCTACAATCATAGAATAATTGTGGTTTTGCCTAAAGAGGATAAGTTCTATTTTACTACACAGAACCTTTTCAGTTTTGGTGATTCTACTATCTCTGTGCTATGCTAAACATACTTAGTGAAGGTGGGAATCTCCTATGCTTTGGGTCAGACTTCCCAGACCCATCACACAAGCTTTCCCTGTGAGGCCTTATAACCCTTCCCCACATAAATCAGTATTTGAACAAAATGTCCCACCTTTATGATAATAACAGATGACATTTGTTGAGATCACACTCTTTGCCAAGCTCTACTTTGTTTTTAAAATGTGTTATTACCTCATTTCTCATCAAAGCCCTGTAAGGTAGGTGTAATTATTATTTTTCAGATGAGTAAACTGAAGCACAGAAAAAGTATCTGTTAGAGGTAGTTATTAATTGCTAAAGCCAGGAACTAAACCCAGAAACTAACTGTATTATTCTCAAATAATAAGCTGTACTGCTCTGTTGTCTTATGAACAAATAAGCACTTGGAATTTTCAACCAAACTTACTATGTTTAACTTTTGTGTTTAATTTTTAACTAACAGAAGTATGAAACTCATAAGTCAAGAGATCATGATTTTTCACATTCTTCACAATACAAAATATTTTGTGCTTAAATATAAGGTTCCCTTGTAATTGTTCCTTTATCTATCATTCTTATGAAAATATATGAGTTGTAAGCAAGTGGTAGAAAAGAGGTAGTTATCTAGCCCAGATTGTATAATGGAAGGCAGATAACCAAACAACATATTCCTAGAGATCATTCTGAATCTAGGTCAGGGCTTTGCACATCTCTCCTACATTTGTTCCTCCCTGGGATCAGTAACTTGTGCAATGTTATCTTCTTAGAAAGGATCAAGAATGTATAGTGGCTCCTTTTCACCTATGAAATGAAAACCAAACATAGAGTTCAGATACAGAGTGCAACCGCCCCTTCTTATTTCTCACTACTCCCGTGGCATATTTCTAAGCTACTCCATGATGACCTGAATTGCTGCATGTACACATTTCTTCATGATTTTCTCCATCTGAACCATCTGTTCTTATGTCCTTTAATGTTGTATACTCTGGTTCTCTTTTGGAAGGGACTTACCCACCAGAAAGATTTCATGACCAGCATCATATTGGACTTTCTTTTGTTTAAAAACCTCGGTAAAAGTCCTAGGTTCTCTCTAGCCTTTGTGATGGCCTCTGTACCATTTTTCCTTTTGTCAGCCTCTGTCTTCTCCTCACTCATCTTCTGGAATTCCTACCTTTGGACATAATGACTTGTCCATAATGGCTTTACCATTTCTATTAGTTTCTAACTTGGATTCAGTTTATACTTGTGCTCTGCTCCATCCAGCTTCCAAGACTTTACCCAGGAAAGTAGTTTTAAGCTGTTTGGCTAGGAGATTGAAGAAATCTAGACCATTTTCTTTCCTACAAGGTTCAGAGAAGCCATCCAGTATATTACACATTGCAAAAATGATCCTTTACAAGGCGGTCCATCAGTGCTTACATATTTTCAGTGTATAACACTCCATGAAGCTCATTTGGATATGGATATTATTCAGTAGTCCTTGTTCAAGTGCTTGTCTTATTTTCTCAGAACAGACTATGTATTAGCACAGAGAGCTTTATCTACTTTCTATGTATGTTCTTTAATTTTGATATAAAATAATTTGTTTAGGCACAGATGTCCCTTGCCTATTGAGTGGAATAAAATAGAATTCCAGATCACAAAACTCTGGAACTTTATGGCTCTTTATATAGTCAGTCTTGGGGAAATATTCAACAGATACATAGAGGAAATGGCACAGGAGGTTATGAGAATGTAGGGGGCTCTTCCCAGTGAGGATTTTCCAAAACTATAAACACCTGAGAGTCGCCTCTTCATCATTTCATTAATAAACAGTGCCAAAGTAAAATGCTGTTATTGATCAGATATTTCCTATCATTCTGGAGAGTTAGAGTAAAAAAGTTGAGCCACTACTCTGTTACAGTTATTGAGTAAACTGTCTTTACAATTAAGTTTCCTTAGAAAATGTTAGTGATTTATTAAAAAAAATATGTAGCATGAATCCAAGAAGTTTAGAACTAGATGAGTATCTGTTCAGCCCCACAAACCAAGGACAAAAATCCAATTAATATTAATTTCACAGGGCACAGCAATAAAGGAGTTTTGGCTTATCAAATATTTATCATAGAGGGGGATGAATGGAGGAACTTTGGATTGGGCAGAGGGGAATGAGGGGAGAAAAGGGGACAAGGGAGTGGGAAAGATGGTGGAATGAGATTGACATCATTACTTTAAGTACTTGTATGATCGCACAAATAGTATTAACTCTACTTCGTGCACAACCAGAGAAATAAATAGTTGTGGTTCATTCATGTACAATGAATTGAAATGAATTCTGCTGTCATGTTAATTAGAACAAATAAAAATAAATTTTAAAAAATTTTCTCTAGAGATGTACAAATTGGGAATAAACCAATATTAAATCTATTTGTTCCACATGATACTCCCAGATAAAAATACTTTTGAAATAAGGATTGACATGAGTAGCTTACCCTTGTATAACATTTAATGCTGTTAATGTTTTGGTTTGTTGTATAAGGATTCAATAGGCATTATGATGTCAAAAGCTTTCCACTACAAAAGAGCCACTAGGTTCTTTTGGAGACATTATCTCATGAAATTCTAAAAAAAAAAACAAAAAAACAAAAAAAACCAACCACCTATGTCACCTTAATAAAATAAAATAAATAATAAATAAAATAATAAAATAAAAAACACCTATGTCTCCTTTTCTAGATAAGTAGGCCAAAGATTAATGATTTAAATCAATAGATAAGGTTAAACAGTAGTAAATGGCAAAACCAGGATCCAATATTTAAATCCTTCAACTTTAAAGTCCAGGTTCAGGCAGATATTTCACAAGTACCTATATCTTTACATAACAAGTAGAGAAGTTACAAAATTAGATCTAGACCTTTACTTCATTTATGTTAACTTTAAAATGAGGCTGAATTTAAGATTAAGATGAATAGTAGCTTTTAGAAAAGAAGTTATAGAATTACTTTTATTTTTCATCTATTATCTCCCATATATAAATTTTAGCCAGAGATTCTTTTTGAGTATCATAACCAAGTAGGAATTTGGTACTAAATGCTACTTGAAATGTGTTTTTAATTTTTTACTTTTAGAGGCACTATAATTCTTTTTCCAAGTAAAAGGACAGATATAAAAGGAATATTTCTCAGTGGTTATTAAAAATTCCACTTGCTGTTTCATCACTCTTCTGTGAATGGATCTATTGTTCACCAAAAGAGTTACCATCCTAACAATCCAGTCCTGTGCATTTTCACAGGCATCCCAAGCATCAGGATGGTGATTACAACTAGGAAGGGGGTTAAACTCACATTTGAAATTAGGTATAATAGAATCTCAGAATTTTGAATTCTTTTAAAATTATGTAATTTGTTTGAAGAATTTTGTCATCTGTTTTGATGTTTCCTTTTCATGTAGACCGTTGAAACTCCTATTAAAATAGGCAGCCATCAGCCCTGGAGCCTGTCAACCAACTGCAGACTGGACTCTAAGGCGCAGGGTTGGAAAACAAGAAGGATCCCAATCGACCCCCTCTCCAGGTCAATCGACCCCCTCTCCAGGTCAGCACTGTGAAACACAGGGTGATAATCTTATCTGTGTCTGAGATATTCCAATACAAAGGTTCCATGATGAGGGCAGTTCGGCAGTTCTTTACAGATAGCAGGAAATAGCTACCGAAATCTGCGCCAAACTACTCTCCCACATACAAAGGCTGTCCTTCCATCCTGAATTTGCAAAATTGAAGAACATTCCTTGACCACATAGCCCAGTGATTTGAGTTTTCCAGTTTTGTTGTTATTTTCTTTTGTCTTGGAAGAGACCTTGTCAAATCAGAATGAAAAGAATGTTTGAAGCGTGAGAAAATTCAAATTTCCTATTTAAAGCCTGGAGTTCATTAGCAGGAGTATACTGGCTTATTTCAAGGGTCACTGGTTTACACAGTAGAGCCTGTCTCTCTGCTACCCAAGTCTTACACCCTTCACCTGAAAGCAGTTTAGAAACACCCTTAAGTCTATTAGCTTTCTATGGGGCCTAATTCATCTTTGCTGTGCTTTGTCTTGTGAACCTGTTAAGTGAAGGACCCTGCTTTGATTATGTGCTATTCCCTTTCTCTTGATCGCTTTTCAGCTAAGTAATTCTCAGTTTAATTGATTGAAATGTTTAAAAGTTTGTTTATATTGCACTGCAATTTTCTTTTGTCCATCAAATAAATTATTTTATTATTTATGACTCAATACAGAAATTTTACCCATAGTCTTTTTCTTTAGACTTTTTTATTGGACTATTTTTATTGTTTACATGTTAATGCTAAAATTGAAATTTCACCAAGTTAGAGAAATTGCCTGTCCTTAATATCATAGAATTAGAATGGTAGCAAAGAGATTTTATATTATAATACTGAAAGAGAGAAAACGTAGTAAGTATAGACTTCAGAGACCAGATCTGGGTTTAGATTCTGCATAAGGACTTGCCAGTTTCTGGAACCCTACTGACCTTAGATTATCTCATCTGTGAAGTGAAAATACTAACATCAACCCTATATAAATTGCTTGAAGAAAAAAGATGTGTGTATAAAGCACAATAATTATCTAATGTTAGCTGCTATTTGCTTTAGTTTTACCAATAACCAGCTATGTCAATTTGAGAGACTTTTGTTTCTAGTTCCTTTAATAAGACTGCAAAACCAAATAATTTCTATTTTTCTGTCAAAACTCAATAGGTAAACCCTCTCAATTGATTTTTCATGTAATTTTATATTAGCCAGGGTTTACTCATGTTGAAATTTTCCTAGTGAGTAATGATGACATTAGTTGGAATTTGGATAGTAATGTGAGGACAAGGTGACAAAAACAAAATGGTCATTAGCAAAGGTTTCAATGTAGAATACTGGGACAAAACCAAAATCAAAAGCAAGGAACCAAAGCAAAAGTAATCCCTTTTAGATATTAAAACCATAGATTAAAAGTTAAATAAACAATAAAAATAAATTTAAAAAAAACCTTGTATTCTGATTCCCTATCAGATTAAATGAGTGATCTTGGAAGAAAATCATTAGAAAAGTTTTGTTAATTTTAGCTTTATCAACCCAGTAGCAATGAATATAGCAACAGGTACCACCTACCTGGCTCTATGAGTTCCTAGCAAATTAAAAAAAACAGTGTTGGGGTTGGAGTTGTGACTCAGTGGTAGAGCGCTTGCCTAGCATGTGTGAGGCACTGGGTTCAATTCTCAGCACCACATAAAAATAGATGAATAAAATAAAGATCTATCAATATCTAAAAAAATTTTTTTCAAGTGTTGAGAGGCTAAATAAATATTATCAACTTTATAGTTATTAATTATTTATGTCTATAAGACATTTATATTTGTTTATCTGCTCTGCCAGAGAAACAATTTAAAAAATAGCTCCCAAGTTTTTTCTCTCATCAACAGATTTTATTTTTAATTTGTTTCTATTTTGATACAGCTATACCATTTTTCTAACCCCAATTTTCTTTTTCTTTTTGTTCTTTTCTCTTTTTCTCTTAAAGGTCCCACTCAGGACACATGGTCCACTTTCTCACTGCTTGCAGGAAGTGCTTGGCTGGCAGGTGGCTCTCCTCCCCATTCCTTGTGTACTGTTGATCCACCCAGGAATTGAACCCCAACATTTAAAGGCTCTAAAACTATTTTTTGAAACCAGATTTTTAACTCATATCATCTTTAATAATTCAACACAAAGATACAACACAAAATTTAAAACTTCAACTATACAATCTCATTTACAGATGCACCAGTGTTCATGAGTTGGGGATTGGAGATATGTGAACAAAAGAATTTTTTAAAAAATGCTTTTATAGGTCTCTCCTTATCTGGAAACTGTATTCTAACTTTGTAGTAAATAACTGTTATATAAAAATCACTCTTATAGATGGGCTGGAGATATGACTAAGTAGGTTCCAACTAATAGTTTTTCTATTACAGAAAAGTTCATCCTGAAATTATGATAAGAAATAATGAGAACAATAATATATTATTAATAATATCTACCTTCCTTTGTGCTATAAGGCTTTATACACTATGCCTTACCTACAAGCACATTTCTTTTGTATTAAACTGAGAAAATATATTCATAAATACAAAACTCAGATAATCTGAAATTTTATATAATAGTTTGAGCCCATTTATGACAGTCAACTAGCTCAATTAAAAGTCTATAAAGTGATAAAGTAACCACATTTTAGACAACTAAAAGTATCAAAGCAGGAAACTGTAAAAAAGGAGTCCCATTTTATTCTGAGCACAGAATATAACCTTTTGCAAAATTCCTAATTCTCATTTGAGAGCCTCAACAAACCACAAGACTTCTTCAAGATTTGTTTGTACCTAACACCTCCAAGGAACTGTTAAAGAACTTCACCCCTATTCCTGCAACTCATTCTCTTCCCAAGCAACACATTCCTCCAAGAGTACAAAGCCCCATTCCATGCAAGAAAGGACAAAACAGGTGATATCTCCAATTTTAGTGGAATAATTGGTAGGATCAGTGCTAAGAATGAAAGAAAATAAAGTATACTACCTCTTTACTCAGATATTTTCAACATGTATTTACATTTTTGTATTTTTATTTATTTTTCTTACATGAGTTGGGAAACTAGGATACACAGTAAATAACAGCTAATGAAAGCTACACAGAATCTCCTAAATTTTTCTTAAACACACTTTATCAAAAGAAGGTATAAGATTAATTTAAACTCCTATTTGGGGCTGGGATATAGCTCGTGGTAGAGTACCTGCTATATTCTGGGTTCAGTCCCCAACAACGAATAAAATAAACTCTTATTTTATATCCTAGCAAGAGGACTAACCTAGCACAACAGAAGAGTAAAATGAAACGATAATGAACTTTTAAAAGTATGTTTATCTTCTTTAGGATTTGCACAAGGAACTCAGAGTTCTGTGAAAGCCTGACTAAAGAAAGACAAGGAAGGAACATTGCCTTGGATGACTGTTTTCAATACACAAGGATTTAAAAAAAACACCAAAGGCACATCAGAAGGAAAAGTCAAGCATCTTACTAACAAGTGGCCAAAAGGAAAACAAACATTGGTTAGAGATAGAAGAGGACATAGTTGTATCCATCAGAGAACAGAAGCAACCACCACACCCTGAGGGTTATTCAAATTAGAAAATAAGTGGCAGAATTTCAACCAAGCACTGAAAGTTAAAAATGCAAAATAAATCTCCAGCCAAAGGTGAAAAAGAAGGAGAGAAGTGGGATATGAGGAGTAGCAACATGGTTGTCAATATTGGAGGAGACTACTCAAAATGACAGATTTGTATGGCTTCCCATTCTCAGAGAACTCAGACAAAACTAACCTGGCTGAATACATGAGTGAAATACACTTGAATTTTGGTAAACACAAAAGGGAATCCCATTTCAGACTAATGTGAAGGAAGAAGGAAGTAATCCCATCACTGGGTATAGAGTTCAAAACAAAGTTAACTTTGACTTTGCTTTTACTTCCTCTTTAGACTTGTGAATCTCAGCATAAAAGCAATTATCTCTTTGACAGAGTTGAAAGCAACAATCAGGAACAATGACATATAGAAAAAACTATAAAGCCAAACATGAGCAAAAGCTATATCAATTTCATCTTGCTGCAGGCTTTGGTGAGGCTATACTTTGTTTGGACCCAGACTGCTTAGCCGATCAGGTCTTGGAACTTTAGCATCACCTCCTGCTTCAGCTTGGTTGCTGCTCTTTCTTCTGCAAAGTTTCCTTTTCTTAGACTTTGAGAAGGTTTGACGGACACAGCTTAGGAAACGACCAAAGCAGAGTGGTGGTGATGCCAAGGACGTCACTGTAGGAGAAGAAGGCTCAGGTTCCTGCACTGAGAGATCACAGGGTTGGATCTGACATTCCAGATCCATCACACAGGGACTCTTGTCCTGCTGCCTCTGTACCCTGTCCTGCAAGTAGAAGACAGAAATTAAAACTTCTCAAAGCTGAGACCCATATATAAAGGCTAGTTCTTTTATACTCCATCTGGGCCCAAGGATCCCAGTTTGTCTCTCAAGATCCTTATCCCCAAATCCTCCCCCATCAGGTGAGGTGCTGTCATTTTTCTTATGGAATAGTAACAAGTCCAGGAACTTGCCATCCCATGCCTAATTCCTACCTCATGGTGAAAGGCAGGATCTTCTTGGGCACTGACTATGGCTGGTATTTTATCTACAGTTGCATCTTCTTCACTTTGTGATGGTGCCAAAGGTATTGGAAGACTGGGGGGGCACTGGGCCTTCATTTTCTCCTTCTTCTTTCTCTTTTTCATTCTCTTTGCCTTTATACCCTTTTTAGGATGCCTATGCTTCTTTGGAAGGGAGTCCAACTTTCTTCTCTGGACCAGAGGCACAGCTGGATCTTGTAAAATCTTAGAAATGTGACTTTGAGATGTTCCCTCTGATGGCTCTAATGATGATTCCATACTTCTTTTCAGAAGGTAATTATTCCAGGGGTGACATCTATCCTATGTATCATGAGTATCTGGTGATATGTTCAAGTCATCAGTGACATGCTTGGGGATGGAGAAAGGTAATTTCCAACCTCTGCCACTAAGGGTTTTCTTTGACCTACTTTGCTGACCCCAGCCAGCTTCTCAGGAATAAGGAGCTTGGAACAAAAGGACCGAGAGTCAAATGCTAAGGGATGTAATCAGTACTGTTAATCTTTCTAATGATGCATCCCCAGCTATCATAGATGCAACAGGTGGGTTGATCTCTGATCTTTCTTCTAGACTTATCTAAACTTTAATGACCTTCAAAAATAGAGTCCTTGGGTTGTTCTTCTTGGTCTACAGATTTCATATTTCCTAAAAGAAGAGAGAAAGTTGCTGGTAATTGTTCCATGGACAATGGAGTCCTTTCTAACCACACATACCCATGGTCCACTAAAACTGCCAGATCTAGCATAATCCTTGGGCAGAAATAGCTTCTAACAACTTTCCAAATTTTCAGAGCAATAGTCCTAAAAGTAAGGAAATTCTCCACGTATATCAAAATCATCTGGGGTGCTTATTAAAAACACAGATTTCTAGTATATCTCAGACCTATAATTAGAATTTTTCATGTTGCATCCCAGAAATTTTGAACTTTTTCCCAGTGCTCAGGTACTTTTAATGCACTCTAAAATTTGAAAACTGTTATTTTAGAGTTAATGCATCTTGTCCCTACAAGACCATGAGGAAGACAATTCTTAAAAAAAAAAAACCTATAGATCTTCCCTAATTAACTTAGAATATATTTTTTCTCCTTTGAAATCCTTTAATCATCATCACTAGGTTTGATATTTTACCTCTTATTACTTTGTATTATAATTTGACTTCTAAACTTATAACTATATCTTCTAACCAGATTATAAGCTTCTAAAGGACAGGAATGCTTTAGACTGTTAGTGTTCTACAAAAGACTTCTAGTATTTGGTGCTTAATAAATCAAATAAATAAATAAAAATAAGTTTACAAGTGTAAAATGGCTGATATGAGTTGGGGCTGCTCTGTAAAAAGAGTTCTAGAGCAACAATAAGAAGGGCAAGGGCCTTGAGAATAATTTAGTCAACCTCCAAATTTTATACATAAGAAAGATGAAGCTTTAAGAAAACAATGACTTGTCTTGGGATGAGGTCAGGAAACTTTTTCTTATAAAGAGCCAGACAGTAAATATTTAAGGTTCTGTGGGTCATGTGGTCCCATCACAACTATCTCTACGTTGTAATAAGGAAATATTCACAAATAATGAGTAAGTAAATAATTCTGACCATGTTCCAATAAAACCATATTTACAAAGACATGGCGAGTAGGATTTGGCCAGCAGGCTGTAGCTTGACAACCCATGGTCCCGAGTCATACAACTAAGTTAGCAGTGAAGTTGGGATTAGAAGTCATATAACTTGGTTGATACCAAGTGCTCTTTCCACAAAACAGCAGAAAGGGGGAGAAAGTGTTTTTTCAATTAAAGAGAAGCTTTAAAGAAGAAAGAGATCAAAATATACCTGAACAGGTATAAGATAGTCTGTTGACCCTTAGGCATTCATAAAAACAACTAGCTAGCTGAATTCTGAAAAACAAAATTCACCAGTTGTTTTTGGGGAAAATGAGGTGTATGGGAGGTTCCATATTTTCTATCACACTTGCCTAGGACAGCAGGCTATTTAGTCCCTTTTTGACCATGGCTCATACTACAGATAGATAATGGTAAAACTTTTGTTGTTCATCTCCTGAAATTATTGGGTCCTGGTGAATATAGTTTCATAGTCCAGTGATCAACATTTCAAGTAACTACCAGAGGCAAATGGGGACAGAAATAAAACTCCTAGATTATTTAAGAAGCAAAACCCTCCTTTCTAATTCAAGAATGGATGAAAAATATCCTGAATATTAAAGATTGCCCAAAGTTCTGAGGGCATTTTTATATTCTGGGATTTATAAGAACCATGAGGTTCACCCAGAATGTTCTATGCTATTTTTATTTCCACCTGATATAGTCTTCATGTCAGTATTTTGTCTTCACATAATAGGTGCTTTAAAAATATTTGTTGACTGATGGATTAATAGACGAGGAGTAAGTGAATGGATGAATGAACAAAATGCTTTCAGAAATCTTTTTGGATTGTGGCTATAGAGACTAAAGAAGGACTGATAAATTCAACAAAAGGATATCTAGTACTTTTTGGCTACCTTTCAGTGATGCTAACAACACCTTCAAGTAACAAATGTCAATAAAACTTTCTTGAATGAATTAATGTGTTTAATGTAAGCCACATAAGTTATATGCTAAGTTCAAAGACTATTATTCATCATAAAGGATGCCGAGTACAGACTTTACCTATTGATAAGCTAGCACTGAGTTCTTTATAATTAGGTTTAGTTCCATGCTTAATTTAGGAAAGTATAATGAGATCTTTAAGATTGAAAAAGGTCCATATAGATCAAAATACAGGCTCAAGTTCTCTTCAAGATCTCTTCTCTGAGAAGCAACAATTATCAGAGCATCAACCACAGAAGCACCCAAAGAGATGGGAGCAGGTGTAAGAAAGAGAAGGCAGCATGACAAATTCAAGCCTCACGCAGTTAACCTTGCTTCTCTACCATCTTGGCAATGGTCCTGAGTCGGGCCTGACCAAAATTCTACTCTAAAATCTGACCTTTGTGCTTTCTGATTCACATTGCCTTAATGGAGACAGAAGGATGGTTCTAAACTAGATATGACTCAGTTGTCTAAGGCTCTGCTCCCTATTCCCTCTAGCAAAATCACACACAGGTCCATTGTAATCTAATTCCATACTGTCTGTTCAACTTCAACTCCACCCCTTACCCTCAGATACTTTATGCTTTTATGCTGCTGCAAAAACACACTGCTTGACATTTCCTGAGAGCACAGTACTTTTTTAAACACTGTCCTTTTATTTGCAATGTTCCTTATACTCTTCACTATCTGGCCCAGCTATAATATCACTTTGGAGCAGCCTTAGCTAACTTTCTCAGGTGGAAAAAAGTATTTAGAGTCTTATATAATCTTCTATACCTGCAGCAATCATCCCATAATAAGTTATTTAGATATCAATCACCTTCACTAGGCTCAAAGCTCCCTGAGGGAAGAAACGCTTTCTTGGTCATCCCCTGATCCCTGGCATCTCCATGGTAGCTAACACTAGAAGGCATTCAGTCAATGTTTATGGACTTCAAAATGCAGGTCTTGATAGGTTGCCTCCCAGAATCTGGGTTCTAGAGGCTAATCCTCCCCCATATTTTGGTCTCTTTCTAAATAAATGAACACACCAGAGTTTGGGGAAGAAAACTGAGCAGTTCTAGTCAGGAGCCCAGAGCTATCAGTCAAGCAAATATACAAGTATATGATGCAGTAGCTGACTTTACTCAGAAAAAAGCTCCCCAGGCAGTGGTTAACACAATTCAACCCAATTCTAACCTCGAAACACTTCCCCATTTACTTCCCCCAATACTTCCTAAGGAGGTTCTATAGTTATTTAGACTTCTGGCTCCTTAAAAACCCACCTTTCTGCCCCGCCAGACTTCCAAGTCTTACTAGTAGAGTCTCAACATCCCTTGACCATTGCTACCTCTCTTCCTTGCTCCATGCAAAGCCTCCCCCATATCCCAGTGATCCCTGCTTTTCAAGGTTTACCCAGAATCACCTATCTCATTTCCATAGGGCATGTACTCAACTCCACATCCTGACTCTTATTTTTAGCCTCCCCACCCTGAGGAAATTCTTCCCCAAGATCTAGATGTGCTCACATGCAGGAATGATAGTCAATCCATGGGGGTCTGCCGAACAAGATGCAAAAGAGGTTTGGACCGCGTGAATCTCACTGAATGTGAAACACACGATTCCCCTTGATTTCACACATCAGAAATACCTGGGTATATAATACATATGACTTCACATGTCACAATTTCTTCCCCCACCCTATTGCACTTTAACTTTCTTTACAATTGATTTTTCCTCATTTTCACATTTCTTTAAGCAAAGAGAATATTAAAAGCCCTTGGATGAAACTGCTGCCTAAGCAGATTTAGAGCCAACTTAGAAGTCCTAAAAAAACAAACTCTTGGCCACTGAACTTTTGATTGGTACTGAAGCAGAGACTAAATTTCACTAATCATTATTGACAGTGAGGTGATTATTATTCTTTAAAAATAGGAAAGAAATGATTGGCATGAATCAACTTTGCTTCTCAGTGACTCTCTAGAATTAAATGACTGAAGCATCAGACAACAATTTTCTTTGAAGATGACCTTTCATATTAAATGAAAAGCTGAAGGGCTAGTCTCAAAGGGAAAGAAAATGAATAACCTGTGGGCGAAACTACTAGTTCCTAAAAATACAGTTAAAAAAAAAAAGACACTAAAATGTGATAGTAAACATCATAGTCTGTTGCATTACAAATTAAATATATTTTCTATTTTCAGAGTCACATTGAGAGTTCACTATGAATCAGGCACTGGGAAAGGAGCTCTTGGGTATGGTTATGAAGAAGTTGACGCTGAGCAATATAATTTAAATCAACATAATTTAAATCAGTAGTTTTCCAACTTTATTTAGCAGGCATCAGAAACACAGGCTTTTAAAACAGATTACTGGATCCACCCTTACTATTGCTGACTTTTGGTAGGTCTTGGTCCAAGAGAATCTGCATTTCTAACAAGTTCCTAGGAGATGCTGCTAGCATTTCTGGAGACTGCACTAAAAACCCCTAAATAAGATTATCTCATTTGCAAGATAAGACATACTAAGTCAGAATGGGTAAAGACTGAGAATTCCTGAGCACTTATTATTACTAAATGTATCCTGTGTAGGCTCTGAAAAGATTGTCAGCTAGGTTGTAGCTTCCAGCCATTCCACCCAACACCTATGTTTTGGGCTTTCTGGAGGATACCTTGACACTGGACTTGACTACAGGTCTTTTTCCCATGGGTATCTCAGTACCCCAACAATTCCTCTTCTGATTTTATTCTCAGAATGTCAGAGAAGTTCTCTAACAATTTAAAAGCTAAAAATGCATGCACAACCATGCAATAGTTTCACTTTTCTAAAACTATTAAGTTTGGGCTTTTTTCTAAAATTTTTTCATCTCATTTTAAAACTTTACCCCTCTGGGCTGAAAATCAACGCAGGAAAACAGATGCTGTAACCTTTGATTTAGCCTAATAAACTAGTAGCAACAACACACTCTGTGGGTAGTTAAACCTGATAGTATTTTGTGCTGAATTTTCTGTAGTAATTCAACTAAAAATTCTATTGGACAGCCACCAGAAAGCATGCCGATCACCAAAGTTTTATAGTACTTCATATTTGGTCTTAAAATAGCCCATGTTAATTTGGTGTTTTAATTTACTAATCTAAATACTTCAAGCAGTTTCTTCCAAATACAATTTAGGATAACCATTTATATCTATGCTATTTAAAAATCCTCTGTTGGCTCACATCATGATAGTGCTTAAAATTCCTATTAAAAAGGTAGAAATGCTAATCAGAAACCAATACCTTACAAAAACTCTATTACTAGAACCACTGCAATATGACTGGCTCCTCTATGACTTTCTTCAATCATCAGGATCCCCAGAAAAGCAAGCCAAAGCCACTCAGAATCACTGAATCATTTGATCATATCTAATCCTGCCAGGGTTCTTAGCTAAGGAGTCCATGATCCTGGCTCTCTGCTCATATGTTCTCTAATAACTGCCTTGGAGCATTCCAGAAAACATTAGCACTTCCTTTTTTAATCATAAATTGCTCATAGCTTCCAAATTCTTAGTCTATAATTTCTCATAAAATTCTTTGAGATTCTCTGGTGAAGATAAATGGCAAGAATTATTGGACTTTAAATTGTGATCCTTCAATGTTATATGCATTGGATCATAACTCTATGGCTTTGGTTCCCTCATAAAACTAAACCACAAAGCCATTCTTTTCATTTCAAGCTTAACAGCACACAGGCCCATGGGTGAAGCAATATAAACACTCTTGAGTAATTTCTCAAAACCAAATCTCCTCTGCAAAAACAGACTTGCAACTCAGTGGTGTATAATCTCTCCTCTGAACCTGTGAAGTTTGTAATTCTTAGGCCACCCAAGTAGAATGGTGAGAATAATGTTCATGTTTGAAGTTCACAAGCATATGAACTGTCTGTAATTACAGTACTGGGGTTTAGTCCTAGCTCTGCCACTTTGTTACCCCAGACAATTCACCAAATCAGTTGATTTTTTTTGTGGGCAGCGGTAGAACCTTAAGTATACAGAATTTTTTCTTTCACCTTAGTTTCCAAAATTAACCAAAATCACTAGTTCATGACACACTTTCATTATTAGTTCATGAATTGCCCTCTTTTTAATTTACTGTACTAATTGTACATTTTTAACATACATAGTTAGTTATGTACCCAGGAAATATTTACATAAAATAAAGACTAGAAATATCCATATAAATGTTCACAGAAGCATCATTTGCAAGAGCAAAAATCTTGGAAAAAAATCCAAAGTCCATTGTCAGAATACAGAGGCAAATTCTTGCAAGGAGATAATAAATAATTGTCAAATAAAGAAATTCTCTATCTCATTTGATTGTAGGTCATAGGATCCCTATTCCAGAAAGTGTCCTGCACTATATTCAAAAGGATGGAATGAAGGAAGGGGAGGTCAAGAAAAGTCAGAATACACAGGCATTACTGAATTTCCCTTCCTCAGTCTCATATCCATTAGAGAGTAACCTTTTGTACAATCATATTGCCACACAGCTGTCAATGCTTCTTCAATTCTAAGGTTAAAAATGGACAGATCTCTCTGAGTGTTTGAGTCTTCAGTCTAAAGGCTCTTATGTCATGTAAAACTATGATTAAATAAATTTGTTATGCTTTTTTCTAGTTAACCTGTCTTATGTAGGTGGCAGTCAATACCCTTAATGATATGCAGGTGAGTGATTCCTTTTTCCACCCCTACACAAAGATCCCTTTTACATTTGTCAAGCTAACAGAATTAGTTTCCTGTTTTTACTTACCTCTCACCTCCCAACACCACACACACACACACACACACACACACACACACATATTTTCTTTCATTTTTGCCTGCTCTTCAACTCCTCATATCTAGATTTAGATTGAAGCAATAAAGAAGCACAATAATTAGGTCCAGGGTTTCTGTCTTGGACATTATAACATAGGCACATTTAGTTAGATAACACCCTTAAAGTTCCTGTAAGAATTTTTCTCAGAATTTCCATTAAAAGTGAGGTTCATTTGCATTTTATTACTTAAAATAACTGCAAATAGGAAAAGGTAACCATAGAGGTTACCTTTACAAAAGTGTGGGCATATACACAAAATATATACAAAAGTGTGGGAATAATTCTTTAAATGTAATACAACCTAAGTGGAATAAAAATGATTAAACTACAGTATTTGAAGCAAACATTTTGAAGGATTATTTTACTTTTTTTTTTTTTTTTTTTTTTTTTGATTAGTTAAACATAACAACTGTATGGGGAGGTCCTAATGGAAGAAACTGGAACTTGAAAGTAGACCTGCCCACCAAGGTGGACAGCCCAGCTGCAGGTGCTGGGAGAATATCCATTCTGGCAGGTAGAACAAAGCATCTGAAGAATATGACAGTACATGAGTTGATAATGCAGTTAGGGAATTGGCATTAGGAGGCTAACATGAAACAGTGAAAATTTATTCAAAATGCTAGCCCAGCATGATGCCAAGGGATCCAGAAGCAAGAAAGTGTCTCAAAATTCTTACAGCCAGCATCAGAAAACCTAATCCATGATAGAAAAGACTGAATCAACCTGTGGTACAGAGGCTGGACCCTGGCAGCTGAGAGAGAGAAGGAATAGCAAGTATAAGGGTAGATCTTAGGAGTTCTTAGAGAACCTGGGCAAACATGGCAAATTCCTAAGCTAGGAACTCAGTCCTGGATAATGAGAGAAGAATGCAGGTCCAAGAACTGGAATGTAAAGGAGATGCTGATCCAAGGAACAGGAGACATATATGATGTTGACAATGACAAGATCAGGAAAACCAGGCCTGTAGTTTCAATATTATTACCCTGAAACTTTCTAAATAAGTAGCATTATTCTTATTTAAGCCACTTCCTAGCAAAATAACCACAAAAATCATTAGGAAAAATCCATATGAGTTTTTTTCAATGAACTTGACCTACAGTAACAAGATTGGCTATTTTTGCTGCCCTGTCCACAGAAGATTGGGAAAAGAAAGGACTCTCTTCTTAATTTTCTGTTTTTCATTAGTATTTAAATTTAACCTATAAGAATGAAATGCCTTTCTCAAATTTTTTCTCATCTCTGCAATACAAAGACTTTCCTTGGCCTTGTCCTCTCTTTAAAGAACAATAAATATGTTTTTCAAGACTTTGCCATTCTTCCAGGAACAAGAACTTCTAACATGGCCCCAAAGCACTGAACCCTGAGAATGAAAATGCAATATAAGAGCTATTTTTTATATTTTATATTCAGCACACCATTATGATTTACTACCTGCCAAAAAAGTGGCACACACCCACAAATGTCTGTCATACCCGTGACCCAATTCATTTAGGAGAAGAGTCACCACAAAGCCATCCTGGGAAGTCAAGGATCTTCTCTTGCAGTATGAACACTGATGAAAAGAAAGTAGTTTCATAAACTAAACATGCCATTTCTACTGTGCCCGTCTATCCCTTACAAGTGCAATGACCACAGGAAGCCTGGGCCCCTAGAATGTGCAGATGCCACAGGCATAAACAACTAGCAAGTGTCTTCAATACTCAATGTCGGCATGTTCTAATTAGCAAGTGATCTTTAGCTGAATAGGTATTTATGAGCAACTCCTCTGGAATGTTCCAAAGCCTGATAATTAACAGCTGTGTACTACAATTAATTTTTATTTATGCTTTAGATCTTCAAGGAAGATATTATTTCTTATGTATGACAGATTCATACTTCATGTTGAATCTCAAAGCAGTTAGAAGAAAAACATTGATTTTATTTTTGTGTTCATTTTTATTTCCTTAATTCAACTTCTCTGCCATCTGTATCTCAAACCATCAAGCTGCCTTGGGTTCAGTAAGCAAATATCACAGCCCATGCAAAGGACCGTAGGGGAAAAGATGGAAAAGGCATCCAGGGTTTTCCCACACATTCAGAAACCCTTAGAGGGTGTCAATAGGGATAATCTAAATTAAGACAATGACACTGAAGTCTCAGCAGTCTTAATTCACCTGTGTGGCCCCTTGTGAGCATGTTAATTTCATTCAACAAATGTTAATTGAATGTCCACTATGCATAGGTACTGTTCAAACTGAAATGAAAAGAAGGTAAAATGTTTGTTCAGCTCCTTTCTTGCTTTATGATTTTATATGTTAGTAAGTCTAGAAAACAGACCAGGGAGTTTTGGTTTTGTTTTGTTTTTGCTTTTTTGTTTTGTTTTGTTTTGTTTTCTTAAAGTTGATATAGGATACAGAAAGAAAAAAAAATCTTAAAGCAGAGTGCCAAATAAGAGGCAAATGTACAAGGTTTTTTAAAGAGAACGCTTTGAATGCCAGGTTCAAGAGCTCCATGGCAATGGTTCTTAAATACCAGCATACATCAGGGTTTATTAAACCACATCTCTAGGCCTCACAATCAGAGTTTCTAATTTAGTAGATATAGGGCAGGACCCCCAACTTTACATTTCTCATAACTCTCCAGGTAATGCTGATGCTACTAGTTTAAGAAGCACATCTTGAGACTCAATGCTCCAAGTCATCACAGTTACTTCACAGGAAAACCAACCAACAAATAAACATGATGGAAGCGGTATCTGGAGAAAGTTAATCTAGAGATAGTGGGTAGGATCAATTAGAAGGAGGCTGATAGATTCATTGCAGGTCCCAGGGAGTGCAACAGGCTAGGCCAGAAGACTGGGATTCCAAAGAATGGACTTGACTAACACAGAATGGCTATTTGGGGACTTTAGCTTTAAAAGATTCTTGGTGCATAAAATGGAACCTTGAATGAGTCCAAATTTCTCCAGAGAGGATAGAGACCTTTAGGAACCACATCTAGCATTAACATGGAGCTGTACAGATTGTCTAGATACAAGAGTTTCAAAAGCCTATATTAATATTTGTCAAGTTTTTCACAATACTTAAATTTCAACCATTTGAGTCACCACTTTTAGGTTAAAGTGAGGATTTCCTAATGTCTGTTAAAGTTAGCACATTATTCTTTACCTCTGTTAGAAACTCTTGCTGCTTCTGTCACAACCAGGAAACAAAAGTAGTTTATCTTTTGAAACTCCAGCGTTAGGAACTTGGCTCTCTCTAATTGCTCCCTTTTGTAATGAATCATTCAGATCCTCACCCACTCTAACCAGTAATTTAAGACACAGAAATCTCCACAGCTTTACTACATGGAGAGGAATGTTACATGCATGTCAGCAAATTCAAAGTATGCAATGGTTACCAAGTTGATCATAGCTTCCCTTAAAAGGATCCACCTTTTTTGTTATCTCAAGTCAACCATCCAAGGTCTCTTAGCACGACACCCACCCCATGCCATTCACCTCTTTTCTTAGCCATTTTCCCCAGGCCAAATGTCTCAACACCTTTAGCAACTTTATCCTCATCTGCTTTTCCCTTACCCCAAACCCAAAGACCATTCCTGACCTCTCCCATAAGGTTTCAGAATTTCAGTCCAATAATACAGGAATTTATCTAAAGTCACACTGAGCTTCTTATTACTAAGACCTAGACTCTCCCTGCTTTGTCACCTGTTCTGGTAATTCAAAGATCTCATCTTCATTACTTGAGGATATGGAACCTACTGATTCTGAAATTTGTCCCTTTGTCAGATTGGGCCCTGTCCCAACTCATTCTTTAATATTTAAGAGTATATTTACAGCTACCTGTATCTACCTTACCCCTTTCCAAGAAAGAGGAAAAGAAAAACCAACAAAGAGATTTTAATAATGATATTTGCTACTTATTGCCCAAAGTGTAACAATACCAAGAAGATTCCAGTCAGATTCCCCAGCCCTGCTCCACCAGCTCCTCTAGTTTGTCCATGTGAAATGAAAGCAGGGTCTACACAGCCCCATTTTGCCCAGGTCTCTCAGAGTTTCTCCATCAGTTTTCTAGGTACTGGTAACCAAGGGAAAAGGGAGGAGCACTTGGTTCTAAATCCTAGTCATCAGGCCTAAGCTTTTGCTTGCACAATTTGCTGCCACTTCCTAAGTGCCAGGCCTTAGGCTAGATGTTGAGGATACAGAAATGAATTAAAAACAAACTAACATGATTCATAGTGTCATGGAGCTTTCAGTCTAGTGGCCAAGTACCACTGCCCTGACCCAAAATTTAGACAAAAGACCAGAAAAATTAGTGTGGGGAAATAGAATCCTAATACTATTTGCAAGTCAGCCAGAGGAACTTTTTTTTTCATAATCAATGTGTATCTCAGTATGTAAGAAATCTCCTTAGAAACTACTTTTAAAAAAGGAAAAGAATTTACACCTGTTGCAGCATATTTGATAGCACAAACAGAAAGATGTTTCTAAAGATTTTGTCACGGTGTAATTCAATCTCCCTTCATTGTTGCCCCAGGTGCCCTTCCCTCACTGAAATCTGTCATTAAAAGAAGCTCCCACATGTCAGAAAAAAAAAATGGGGAAGAGAATAAAAGATCTTTTTCCCACCTTCTGGAGTTGGTGCTAATAAAAAATATATTCATGAAATTTTGTTTCTAGGACCTACATCAACTTGTTGCCTATCAGCAAGGGTCTTTCAGATTCTTAACTTTCATCTTGTTTAAATATAATATGTGATCATATAAAATTTAGAAAATACAGGAAAGTATCAAGAAAAAAAACCCTGTAATCTCATTAACCAGTGATAAACACTTTTAACATTTTGGTTTATTTACTTTGGTGTTCATTATTTTGCTATGCACATAAGCATACACATTTACCAACATTTTACATATCTCTTATCATGTCATGTATATATAATTTTTTATCTTGCTTTTTTCCCCTTGCCATTAGACAAAAAATAACCTGGATAACTAAATATTATTTGAAAACATCAGAAGCTTAAGTCTCCATATTTATAATGCAGTTATTTCTCACATTAATCTAAGTTCTAATCTTTTATAAGAGGGGAGGAAGACCTATTTCTCATTTACTCTAAACTTCACCTTGAGAATATACCAAAGAAAATGAAAAGGAATACAGGAAAGTATAATATTGAAATCTCTAACATAAGGACTAGGACACTTTTGCAAACTACACTTTCCTCCCTGAAGAGAACTGCAGCAAACTAAGAAGAGATGAGGGTAGTGTTCAACTCTCTCTTCAGACCTAACAGAAAAGTCTTTAAGACTTTAGAGTAGATCCAGTGTCCTGAATATAGACTCTCATTCTGGGAGTATGTAGACAAAAGCTAATTTAAATAATTTAAAAATATTTTATTTATGTGAAGTTTTGCAGGTAATAAAACTTTTCTTATGTAATTGAAAAATACATTTGAATTTTCAAGTAACCTATTATCTTGAATATAGTTTTACTGTAGAACTATAATCATTCCAACCACTTTTTTATATTTTCTCCTCTAAGCAGCCTTATAAGATGAGTAAGTAGGCAGAGGATTTTTCTATCCCAGTTTCAGGGATTAGATCATTAAGATTCTGGGAATGTTAAGTGGCTCATATGAGATCACAGAGTAAGTTAAAGAACTTGGGGTTAGAAACTTAAGTACATCATTCTTTTCAGAAAATCTATTCTAAGCATCTTTTATAGAAATAGGACTTGTATATATTGTGTCCTGTTCAGAAATTTATAGCATTCTCGCCAGTAGTGTCACAAAATGCATTTTAAGTGGAAAAGTGACAGTCTCAAGTCAGCTACAGAAGAGAGTGATTGGTAGGTGGGAACTATAGAAACCACGTTCTATGACCAATAATGGATGAAGGAATTTGGTGTATTTAGCCTGGAAAGAGAAGATCAGGAGGAGATAAGAGAGTTCTTTTAATATCTGAAAGGCTATCAGATGGATAGGCAAGCAGACTTGTTCCATGCTGCTCAAAATATCAGGCTAGAACAATGGATAGAACTTCCAAAGAAACAAGTTATTATACAATAAGAGATCTGTCTTTTAAACCAAAGGAACTATTCAACTGGGGCAAAAACTGCTCTCTATAATATAGTAAACACTGTTCAATAGAGTCTTTAAGGAAAAGTTGCCAGGGACACTGTGAGGACTTTTTGGTTCTTATATCATCAGTCTATTTTCCCTTTGTTTTTCTTGGCTCACTAATGCAACATACAGTGCACAGAAGGAGGGGACAGAAGAGAAACTACTATGAGCCAGGTGCTTCCAAAGTGTTTCCCAGATGATAAGAATCACCTGGGTTATTTGGTAGGTCCAGCTGAATCAGAGGCCTCAGAGAAAGAGTCTGGGAAACCTGAGTTTCACTACTGCCCCAGGTGATTTTTATCACCAGGGAAGTTTAAGAAACACTTTTCAAAACATCATTTCATTTAAGTCCTCACAACAATCCTTTAGGGCAGATGAGAAAACTGAGTTCAGAGTTACAAAGCAGTGTGCCTGAAGTTACATAGTATTAAATGATAAAGTAGGATTCACACACTTAGGGAGTTTGATCTGGAGTCTGAGATGTTACTTACCTTCTACTAGTTTCTGAAAGACACAAAGAAAATGGGTAACTTAAAGAAAGCTTTTATCAGATGTGCATGTTGGATTTTTAAAAAGTAAGTCATCCCTTGGTATACTGGGGTACTGGCTTCAGGGGCTCAAGTTCCTTATATAAAAAATGGTGTAGCATTTGCATTTCACCTCCACACATCTTTGCATATACTTTAACAAATCATCTCCAAATTACCTACAATATCTAATACAATATAAACACTATGTAAATAGTTGTTAATATTGTATTGCTTAAGGAATAATGACAAGAAAAAAAGGTCTGTACATGTTCATACAGATGCAATTTTTTGGACAGAAGTATTTTCAATTCAAGGTTGGTTGAATCAATGGATGTTGAATCCATGGATGCCACACTCATGGATATGAAGGGTCAACTGTACTTTGTAGTCATGGTGAAATGTGTACGGAGGCTCATAACTGATAGTGTTAGGATTTAGGCAGGAGCTATATTGAAGTTCATGATTTTGTCTTTCATGAATAATTACAAAAGGAGTGTACTAACCAAATAAATAATTTCAACATGGTTACAAATAAAACAACATTTTAATGCACTTAGTAGAAGTAATTTACATTCATACAATTAATGTGTTAATTTCAGTGATCTTTAACTATTCATTAAAACAGGACTGGCAGGTCCTGTACTTGGCAACACTTTGTTAGTCATTTCCTGCTATTACTTTATGTACTCAAAAGTAATCAGCCATCTATAATTTAAGACTTTTTCACTAATTAAATAGCCCTTTCTCTAATTATGTCCAAATTAGAGAGGTTAGTGTGTGGATAAATATGTTTGTATTTGGCACATGTATTAAAAAATGGTGATTCCTCTGTGGCAACAAAGACCAATAAGTGATGCACAATCTTTAACACAGACTAAAGAAGAGCATTATTAGAGTGAGCAAGAAAGACCTTCTGACTTAAAATCTGAGCAGCAGAGGAAAAGCATTCTCATTGAGATGGATTTTGTGCTCAGTCTTGTAAACCTAGCAAAGTCTGGATTTGTTGCCCTTCAGGGAATAATACAAGGATCATCTGTTTTCTCAGGTCTTTGCACAAGAGAGAGAATGGAACGAGGATTCAGGGAGAAAAGGAGTTAAAGGTTGTGTTTGCAAGAATGTATTTGCTGACATTGATCAATGGGTAATTTTGTGATTGTAGGTTTATTCACATAGAGGGTTCAAAAAAACAGATCAATGATGAAGCAATGGTGAAGATGCCAAAGAAAATGTGATTAATGAAAAATATGGTGGAGGAGCAATCTGCCATGTGGAATGAACACTCCTTCATTCTGCACCCCATACATAAATATGCATCAGATGGAAAGAGAATACTCCTTTGGAATCTCATCAGGGGGAATCTCATCAGAGTCCATGCTTCAAAGAGCAGTTCCTCATGTCCGTGGAACCAAGTTTAAAGTCTCCTGTGTAAAGTCTCTAAGCAGTTCCACTCTTGCATTATGTATGATTCTGACATCTTGTAAAGTAAGTGGTGTTCTAAAAGTGATTTCCAATTTTATCGTATGTGTTATGTTTTAACAATGCTATTTAGGTTAGAATTTTACTTTGGCCACATAATATCTTATTACATTTTATCATATAAGCATTTAATTATGGTGGCACTACAGTAACCTAATACTACAAATATATAGACAAAGATTTAGTGTAGTCTTAAAAGACTTGGTTGGGTTTAAAACCAATGCTTTTTTCCATCATTTTCATTGTGCGGATTTAATATGTAATGAGTGTTAGGCAGACCCCAGCTCATTACACCAGGGATCTGATAATAAGTAATAACGAGCTATGCTGAAAATGAATACCAAAATCTAGGACAACTGAACATTAGAGTGGGTTATATGTCTTTCCTAGGGTGACAGCACTCAAGTTTTTAAATACAAAACTCCAGGAAGGCAATCTTGTGAAGAAGTTGAAAGCTTCACTCTTGCCCTTCTTGTGCCACTTTCTTTGTCTTTTTTTACAGAAACCCAGGCTTTTCTCCCTAATGACTTTGTCCTTAAGAAAAGGTTTGAAATCAGTATTCAGCACCTAAAAAATATCATGTGAAACTTACTCTCTTCATTTTCCATGTATCTAAGTCTTGTTATTGTGGAATATTAGTTCTGTATATAAATTCTTTCATCAGTGAGTAGTCTTGGGTGGTACATGAGTAGCAAATGTGCAGTTTTCTTTCCAAATTTCCTTATTTATAATGGTTCAGAGAGAAACTATATTGTGATGCATTAAGAATAAAATTAAATGCTTTCAATTAACCTCTTAATTTGGCCCTTGAGAGCACTGAGGAATAAGATGATTATTTTTAAACCTCTACTAAACATCTTTCCTAATAACTAAATGATTACCATGTATGTTCCTCTGCATGAACTGTAATACATACATCTAAAAGGACATTTATCTGTAAAACGTGCTATGCCGTATTAAAAGCAACTTCACGTTCATCATCTCAAACGAGAACTCTGCACATATTTTGCCTATACAAAGCTGTTCAGATGACAAACGACCCTGCCTCTTCAGTAAATATATTTCAAAGATGAAAGAAAGAAATCTAGGATGAATCTTTAGATTGAAAGAGACTTATTAACACTTGCATTAATCTCATTTGGATCCTGATTTAACCAAATTGTAAAATGAATGCACTTAAGAGATAAGCAAGGTAATTTGAACATGGACTGAATATTTGATACTACTTGTAATAATGGCATTATGAAAACGAGAGTTCTTATCCACATTCAAATATTTATAGTTGATAGGATGTCTGGCATTTACTTCAAAATGATAAATCTAGATATGAAGTGCACTGGAGTATTGAAACAAGACTGGTCTTTAAAACTGTTGAAGCTGGGTGATGGTTAAATGATATTTCATGATATATGTTCTCTCTACTTTTGTATGTTTGTCATTTGACTTAAGATGTTTTTTAAAAAAATGTCCAGATAAGCAGGCTGAGATCAGGATTGAAATCCAGCTCAGGTGCTCCTTGCCAAATCTTGAGAAGAGACAAAGGGTAATACTGCCCCCAACAAATGAAAACTTAAATACTGTTTACTAACTGGACCTGTTCAAAAGGGGGACACATTTTTCTAATTCATACAAAGGCACCATGTATTAGTACTGACTCATTTAATAGTCAAAACACTTCCATAATGCAAATGTGTTATAAGTGAAGAACACAAGAATTACAGTGGCTAAATAACTTGTTTCTGGTATCACAATTACTGAGACTTATCAGAACTTGAAATTAGACTTGTCTGCCTTAGAATAACATGGTTACTTAAAAAAAAAAAAAAAAAAAAGGAAAAATGAGGGAAACTCACATATCCTTTTTTCTTTATCTTCAGTTGTTTAGAGCATTGGGCTAATAATGAAATCACAAGGCCAATGAGTTTAATTAAAGGCAGTGAACTACACTTTATGTTAAGTCATAGTTGAACTATGAATGGTGTATTTTGCGATGCAAGCCATGAAGGGAGAGAGCTTGATAGTGTAAGACAGTGGTCCTCAACTCAGATGGGCTTCAGAATCACTATGAGAGTTTGTTAAACAGAGATTGTTGGGCCCACACCTCAGTTTCTCATTCAAGGATGTTGGACTGACCTGAAAACTCGCATTTCTAACAAGCTTCCAGGTAACGCTGATGTTATTGATATGGGGTATACTGCTGTATTTAAAAGCTCTATTCACCAAAATATAAATAAAACAATTTAAAAGTCACTAGTCTACAAATACGTCAGGAATGTTGCCTAAGAATATGTAAGTAGCACAGGTTTGTGTCTTCTTTTTCTCTTTATTCAAGTGAAATTGTGTACCGGATTATAATGCTATCCCTAACTTTCTATTTACAACCAAACTGTAACAAAATTAAAATAAGAAATAACAGAGTGCCGATGTGACTAGGTTTGGTGTCAGATGCCCTGCTTGATATTATCATCTTTGGGAGAAGGTTCTTCTAGAAGTCAGAAAAAAATAAAGAATCAGAGCCCTGACCTAACAATTGCATGTTTAATCTTGTCCCCATACTCATTTTTTTCATATATGGACCATCACAGTTAATCACAAAACATTTTTCTTGGGATCCTTCCTAAAATGTGAAACAAATATTCCAATAAAATGTTTAGTAGAGTGTATCCAGTTTCCAATTAAAGAAAAACACTTGTGTCATGAATTCCTTCCATAAAAATTTCCTTTGTGCAATACCACTTCATAGTAAATCTTAAAATAACCCTCTGTTTTGTCTCAGGATAACTTACAGCAGAATGCCTGGCGAGTCCTCAGCTCCCACATACTGCCTAAGTCTATATAAACAGTCTATATAAAATAACCTGATCTTGTCTATATATGCAATCAGACTGTGTGCTGTGAAAAGCAGTCAGTCATCTTAAGAATCTATATGTATCACCCCACAATCAATATGGTTAGCATAACACCAGAGAGATCACATGAACTACTTCTGTCAACATATACTGAATGATCATCTAGGGTCACAGTCCATTTATCCACAGAAGATCCAGAATAGCTTTGGTCTTACCTCCCCCACCAACCCAAAATTTCCTTTTTCCCCTTCCATGCTTTTAATCTTTAAAAGAATCTCAATTCTCCTCTTCTCTTAGTAAAATATTTTTTAAAAATGAGACAACTTTTTCCAAATGGTGAGAGGGAGAGGAGATTCATAGCATTTAATTAGAGCTAATTTAAGAGGGTTTTCTTAGTCTTCAGCACCAAATCCCTCAAGGGAATAATGATGCAATTGTTTGATGTCTTTTACTCCGTTGTCTCACTTTTGTAGTTCTTAGTTATGTCTGGGGAAAAAAAAATCAGACAGGTGGGCTTGTCTTGATTCCCATGAAAGTGGTATTGTCCTGACAGTTTGATCTCAATTCTGGAAATCAAGTTTTTCTGGCTCTGAGTTACTGACAAGTCTGTCTCTGGCTTTAAGGATAGCCTTGCTTGCAGAGTTATTTTCTTTGATGAGAATGTCAAACTAACACAGTGATTACACTGCAACATCTAGGCTTTTCCTCTCTTTATTAAAGTCAGTAATCTGGTTTACAAGGGAACTATGAGAAATGAGAATTTCCAAAAACATTTTGAAAGAGAACATCTACTGAGAAATTTTTTAATTGAAAAAAAATTATAATAGTGGTCATCCAAAATGGATCTCAAATTCAATATGTCATATGAGAAAACCATACTAGAAGGTGAGATTACCTTCTTATGCATGACAGACTAAAGCCAGAATGGTCACTGATGGTACTAGAAGATTTTAAGAGAATTGGATTTTCCTCTCTATCACAAATTGTCTCTTGAGGTACATTTTTAGTTCCTCGATTTTGAAATGATAGCAATAGTAAGAATAAAAATAATAGAGTGGGAGGATAACTGTTGAGGCAGAACCTGAAGTTTTCTAATGAGAGACAATGCATTTTAAAACCTGCCAATCCCTTCAGCTGCCACCAGTGGAAACATCAATTAGCTACTGGAAGAACAATATTTCATTAATTACATATAAGACAAATAAGAACCCTTTATTCTGAGTAACAGTAAAATAGACTTTCTTTTAATCTCCCACCCCCACCCCACCATGACTGAAGCTGTTCCTCCCTGCATCCTATGGAATACAGAGCATCAAAGATGTTATGATTGGTGTGGGCAAATTTCTAAGGTTATATTTGAAAAGTGATGGAAAACCTCACTCCGGTTCCCTCTGAAATCTCAAGTTATTCAAACACCTGTAGCTCACTGAGGTTGATGTAGCTGAAGTTAGAAGCTTAGGACACCACTAGTAGCACAGACAAAACTTCCCATGAAGAATAGATTCTGCAACAGAGGCCAAGACCTGAGACTAGATCTGGACCTGGGCTGCTACAGGCAATGATTTGTTGTAGTGTTAACTTCTCAAATCAGCTACCCTGACATGGTGCATTTGCCACAGAACAGAAAAACTATATGAGGGATATTGGGCTGAGTGGCATAAGGGGTCCATTGTCTGACAGTACAGGATGATGAGGACTAAGACTGGAAAGGTAGCTATTTTCCCTACTTGTACTGAATTTCATTAAGGTAGAATGGGAAGGCAGCAATATTTTCAACATCCAAGACTATCCAATGAGGCCAGAGGTTGTAGACAACCAATCAATTGATTTCCTCTTGATGGGATCTGATTATAGACCCAACTAACTACAGGATCTGAAATAGCTTCTGGGTTATTGGGTTCTGCCTGGACAGAGGTATTCTTAAAATGCCAAAATGGATGCTCCAGGTCCTGTTTAATTGAATATTTAAAGAAATATGACTTTATTTAGTTCCAGGCCTAATAACTGCTGGTGAATTTGTGCAAATATTATGCAGATTAACCTAAACTTTATTCAAAGCAACCATATGTCAGATGCTATGACAAGCACTTTACATACATTAACATACTTAATCTTCACCATGTCTTATTTTTCAAAAGAACTTGCTTTTACAAAAAGTCATATTTATTAAGAGGGAATCAAGGATTCAAATTCAAATTCTGTCCCATCTAACACAGAACAGTTATTTAGTATAGAAGAAATTACTCTATGTGCATATATGACTACTGGACTGGTGTGATTCTACATCATGTAAAGCCAGAAGAAAGAGAAGTTATACTCCATTTATGTATGATGTGTCAAATGTATAACTAATTAGAATTTAAAAAAGAAGAAAGTGTATTAGCAATCTCAAATTTCAAATGCTATTATGAAAATCTCTTAATAAAGGAAATAATAATTAGCTGAAACCCTGTTCATTTAAGGGGTTAGTGACTTAATCTTTTAAAACCAGTCCCACAAGGACAATATTAATTTATTAAATAAAAATCTGAATGGAGCTCCATATAAGATTATTTGTTCAGAGGACAATTTCTAACAAATTATGAAGGTGCAACAGTCAATGATGTCAATACATTAACATTGACCCTCTTATATGGTTTATGGTGATAGCCCACCCTTACATTCCTTAATTTTTCTCAACAGATGGTCTTATAGGCCTATATATTTGAATGGAATTAAATTTTAATTTGCCAACTTCAAAATATTTACTTTTAAAAAACGAATATTGGCTTCATAGAATGAGTTTGGGAGGGTTCCCTCCTCTTCTATTTTATGGAATACTTTGAGAAGTATTGGAATGAGCTCTTCTTTAAAGGTTTTGTAGAACACGGCTGAGAACCCATCTGGTCCTGGACTTTTCTTTGTTGGTAGGCTTTTGATGACTTCTTCTATTTCATTACTTGAAATTGGTCTATTTAAATTGTGTATGTCCTCCTCGTTTAGTTTAGGCAATTCATATGTCTCTAGAAACCTGTTGATGTCTTCGAAATTTTCTATTTTGTTGGAGTATAGATTTTCAAAATAGCTTCTAATTATGTTTTGTATTTCAGTTGTGTCTGTTGTGATATTTCCTTGTTCATTCCGAATTTTAGTGATTTGGGTTTTCTCTCGTCTTCTCTTTGTTAGTGTGGCTAAAGGTTTATCAATTTTGTTTATTTTTTCAAAGAACCAACTATTTATTTTGCCAATTTTTTGTATTGTTTCTTTTGTTTCAATTTCGTTGATTTCAGCTCTGAGTTTAACTATTTCCTGTCTTCTACTACTTTTGGTGTTGGTCTGTTCTTCTTTTTCTAGGGCTTTTAGCTGTAGTGTTAGGTCGTTTATTTGTTGAGTTTTACTTCTTTTATTAAATGCACTCCATGAAATAATTTTTCCTCTAAGTACTGCTTTCATAGTGTCCCAGAGATTTTGATATGATGTTTCTTTGTTCTCATTTACCTCTAAGAATTTTTTAATTTCCTTCCTAATATCTTCTGTTATCCATTCATCATATAATAGCATATTGTTCAATCTCCAGGTGTTGGAGTAGTTTCTGTTTTTTACTCTTTCATTTATTTCTAACTTCAATCCATTATGATCTGATAGATGTCCTTCAATTGATGAATGGATAAAGAAACTGTGGCCAATCTCAAAAAACCAAAGGAAGAATGATATCGCTAATAAGTGGATGATGACACATAATGGGGGGTGGGAAGGGTTAGTGTTGGGGTTGGAGTTGGGTTTAGGGAGGGGGGCAGGAATGGAGGAAGGAAGGACTGTATAGATGGAGGGGAGGGGGGGAGGGGGGGGGGAAGGGAAAAAATGGCAAAATGAATCAAACAACATTACCCTATGTAAATTAAAAAAAAAAAAAAGAAACTGTGGTATATATATACAATGGAATATTACTCAGCCATAAAGAATGATAAAATTATGGCATTTGCAGGCAAATGGATGAAATTGGAGAATATCATGCTAAGTGAGATAAGCCAATCTCAAAAAACCAAAGGACAAATGATATCGCTAATAAGTGGATGATGACACATAATGGGGGTGGGAGGGGTTAGTGTTAGGGTTAGAGTTAGGGTTAGGGAGGGGGGCAAGAATGGAGGAAGGAAGGACTGTATAGAGGGAAACGGGGTGGGAGGGGTAGGAGGGAAGGGAAAAAATAACAGAATGAATCAAACAACATTACCCTATGTAAATTTATGATTACACAAATGGTATGCCTTTACACCATGTACAAACAGAGAAACAACATGTATCCCATTTGTTTACAATAAAAAAAAAAACGAATATTAGCAAAACAAAAGGAAAAATACCACTTTCCGTCCTGATTTTCCCACTTGTGTTATTGGTCCCATTCAAACTTAAAAGTCCCTCTTACTTCATTTTTAGAGTCTGTAAGTCATCAAGGCCTGTGGCTCTTTCATTTACTTACTTATTTAATTATTCCATATCCTTAAGGAGGTTTTTCATTTTTGATTATCTGCCACTATGAAATCTATCAATGATCACCTCCACACAATATTCCAAGCCTCTGTATCAGCCTACCTATATTTGAGTCTTACCTGTCTGACCTACCTCATTCAATCCCAAGACAGTGTTTTGACTTTCCCCAAAACACTGTTTGGTGTACATAAATTTTAATGAGACTGACTATCCAAAAATACAGATGCTCCTCAACTTAAATGGCACTACATCTCAATTAACCCATCATAAGTTGAAAATATCCTAAGTGGAAACTGCATTTAATACATCTTATCTACCAAATATGGCCATTTAAACCTCGCCTGTCTTACACACACTCAGAGTACTTACATTAGCCTATAGTTGGGCACAATCAACTGACATCATGTAAACCATATCCTATTCTATAATAAAGTACTATATCTCATGTATGCACATGGATGGACATTTTGTAGACATGATGGGATATGAAAATACAAAACACAGAAAACACTGGCAACATAGTACCCTGGAGAGATCATTTTCTTACCTTCCTGATCATGGGGCTGACTAGGAGCTATAGCTTGCCACTGCTGCCCAATATTACCACATACTGCATGTCAGCTGGTACCTGATCATGGTTCAACTAAATTTTTCAACTTTATAGTGATACAAAAGCATTCACATTGAGAAGAAACTATACTTTGAACTTTGAATTTGATCTTTTTCTGGGCTTGGTATATGCAACAGGAAATTCTAACACAATGCTGGGCAGTAGCAGTGAGCTACAGCTCCCAGTTAACCATGGGTAGACAACCAAAACATAACACTTTTAGTGTTACCAGTGTTAGTGTTTTTAGATACAGGTATTCAATAAAGTATATGAGATATTTGACACTTTATTATAAATAGGCTTTGTGTCTTAGATGATTCTGCTGAACTGCAAGCTAATACAAGTGACTTGAGCATGTTTTAGATAGACTAAGATAAACCATGATGTTTGAGAAGTTAGGTACATTAAATGCATTTTCAACTTACAATATTTTCAATTTATGGTGACCTTACCAGGACATAACCCCATAGTCAGGAGCATCTGTGTACTCAAAAATGACTGCCATTAAAATCTGTAAGTGCAAAGTAGTGTTAGGATAAAATTCTATCATAAATTGAGAAGTATTATATATTAAATCCTCAGCCTATTACTCAAAAGAATTCATAACTGAGTCCCATCCTGAATTTCCACTTTTTATTCCACTTCTGTTCTCCTAATTTCATCCCTTTGCGTGTAAATGGTCTGTATACTCTTAGTTATTGTAACAATTATCTTGTATTTTCCTGACTCTCAATTTTTACTTCACTTTTTTTCCACAGAAAAGTTCCTTCACTCCTACTATCTATATTCACCTTTCCTATCTTTAAAAGTTTAGGTTATATTTCATTTCCTATAGGAAACTATCTTAGCTATCTCAAATAAAGAAACAGGTCATCTTCATCAAAATAGACATGAGGATGAATGGAATAGAATACTAAATACAGAAACAAACCCACATACTTACAGCCATCTGATACTTGACAAAGATGACAAAAATATATGGTGGACAAAAGACAGCCTTTTTAACAAATGGTGCAGGGAAAACTGGGTATCTATATGTAGAAGAATGAAATTAGATCCCTGTCTTCCACCCTGCACTAAAGTCAAAATGGATCAAAATCAAAATGGGCCAAAGACTTAGGAATTGTACCAGGAACTTTGTAACTGCTAGAATAAAATATAGGGTCAACACTCCACCATATAGGTGCAGGTACTGACTTCCTCAACAAAATCCCTAAAGCTCGAGAAATAAAATCAAGAATCAAAAAATGTGCTGCCGTCAAATTAGACAGCTTCTACACAGCAAAAGAAATTATTAAGAGTGTAAAGAGAGAGCCTATGGAATGGGAAAAAAATCTTTGCCAGCTATCTTCAGACAGGGGATTAACATCCAAAATATATAAATCACTCAAAAAATTAAAAAAATAATAATAAAAATCCAATCAACAAATGGGCAGAAACAACTAAACAACTTTTGCAAAAGAAGAAACATAAGATTCAAGATGGTGGTCTAGAGAAAGGCTGCATTCCTAATTGCTCTGTGGCTCAGGATTCAAGCAGCAGGAGTACTATTTCTCTGCAAGGTGAGTGTAAGAGGCATTTCATTAAACAATGTTGGATTGTCAGTGTCTTAGAGACTTAGAAATCTGGGTACATTAAACAAAGAAGAAAGACTACATTAGAGTCAAGGTGGTTGTGGCAACAGGAGTAGCAGGGGCCAACAGTGGTAGTGTCACTGATTCAGCACAGAGGGAGGGAGAATACAGAAAGAAACACAATGGACAGATTTAATATGGGAAAAACTGAGAGCAGAAAAGTAACCTGCCCTCAGCTGATACACTGGTGTTTGAAGTGTCCTGTGTTTCCCAAATTAACATGGAGAGCTGAGGTGGGAGTCATCTTTAGGTAGCTACAATGCAGGTGCTGCTGTGGGAGCTGGGAGATCTGATCAAACAGATCTGTGCAGCGTAGGGTGTATCTACAGGATCAGGAGTGAAACAGGCACAGAGAATATTTTACCCAGGGGGATTTAAGTCAGAAAGCAACTTGCTTCCTCCATTGAGTCCAGTGGCTCCCATGACCAGATGAAGCAGATCTGGGCATCTGAACAGGCAGGTATGAATACATTCAGGGACTAAGCCTGGGAAACCTGGAAAGGCTGTGTTAATGGGTGGTAGAGCAGGTAAAGGATTGACTTCACCATCCCAGGAGTAGAATCCTTGGGAGGCTCCTGAGATCCAGACTCCCAACAGAGATTGGCAACTGCCAGGCCCTAGGGGCATGTTGATCTAAACTCTGCAGAGAAAACACCACCCAGAAAAGCCCCTGATGCTTAATTAAACCTAAATCCCACCTGCTGGAACTCCACTCATAAAACTCTGCAGAAACGTGCACATGTGCGCACACACATGCACACGTGAGTGCATCAATCTGGTCTGTATAGACAAAACTCCAGTTTCCCATCCCATCCTACCCTCAGGCTGGGAAGAAGAGAAGATGTGAATTATCTGAACCAGTTTTAGGCCACTCCACTTGGCAGCTTGGCAAGCAAAACAAAAAGAGAAAGGGGTTAACAATCCACAGCCTTTGTTGTCATTCTCATTACATTGTTGAAGAAGAAATAAAGTTGGGTATAGAAGGTATCCAACTATTCTCATTGACTGCTTTGACCACCTCAGTGGAAATGATTTATTAATTTTTCATTGAGAATCTTTTTTTTGTTTTTGTTCTTGTGTGTGTTTTTGCTGTGCTGAATGGTTCATGGACATATATACATATTTGTTTATTTTTTTCTCATTTTTAGCATTTAAATGCAGTTATTTTTCCTTGCCTTGTCTTTTGAGGGTTAGGGTTTTTGATTAGTATATTTGGTTTTAATTTGTATTGTTTTCCATTTATCTGTTTATCTTCGTTCTCTTTCTCTCTTTTCTTCTGCTAACAACAAAATTCTATATTGTTCTCTCTTTCATTCTTTTTCTTTGTTATTTCTATTTTTCTCCTCCTTCTTTATAACCATCGCATGCAATATCTTTTCTGCATTCTCTCTTCACTTTTTGAAATTATGAACTCTTTTCTATCTTTTATCACATTTTCTTTTCTCTTAATTAATAGTATTCTTTCCACATTTTAGCACTAATTAGTTTGTATAACTCATGCCCATACCATTAATGCTGGGACAATTATTACTGCTATGAATGACATAGTTGACACCTGTTTTTTGCTTTAATGTCAGATATAGTTCATGGTTATTTATTGTTGTTGTTACTGGCAATTTTTTTTTTTATTTATCCCTGTTTCTTCTTTTTTTTTAAATTTATTTTTATTGTAAACATGGGATACATCTTGTTTCTCTGTACATGAAGTAGAGGTATACAATTTGTGTAATCATACATTTACATAGGGTAATAGTTTTTGATTCATTCTGTTATTTTTTTTCCTTCCCCCCACCCCTCCCATCCCTCTTTTCCCCCTATACAGTCCTTTCTTCCTCCATGATGTGTCATCATCTGCTTATCAGCAAGATCATTCATCCTTTGACTTTTTGAGATTGGCTTATCTCACTTAGCATGATATTCTCCAACTTCATCCATTTGCCTGCAAATGCCATAATTTTATTCTTCTTTATGGCTGAGTAATATTCCATTGTGTATATATACCACCATTTCTTTATCCATTCATCAATTGAAGGGCATCTAGGTTGGTTCCACAATCTGGCTATTATGAATTGAGCAACTATGAACATTGATGTAGCTGTATCTCTGTAGTATGCTCATTTTAAGTCCTTTGGGTATAGACCAAGGAGTGGGATAGCTGGATCAAATGGTGCCGGCTTTCTTTTTGTAAATTCTTTTAGCTTTTGTTTATCATGGAAGGATTTTATTTCGTCATCAAATCTGAAGGTAAGTTTTGCTGGGTATAAGATTCTTGGTTGGCATTCATTTTTTTTCAGAGCTTGAAAAATGTTGTTCCAGGCCTTTCTAGCTTTTAGGGTATAGGTTGAAAAATCTGCTGATATCCATATTGGTTTCCCCCTGAATGTAATTTGATTCTTTTCTCTCGCAGCCTTTAAATTCTGTCTTTATTTTGTATGTTAGATATTTTCATTATAATGTGCCTTGGTGTGGGTCTGCTGTAATTTTGTATATTTGGAGTCCTATAAGCCTCTTATACTTGATTTTCCATTTCATTCTTCAGATGTGGGCAATTTTCTGATAATATTTCATTGAATAGATTGTTCATTCCTTTGGTTTATTTCTCTAAACCTTCTTCAATCCCAATAATTCTTAAATTTGGCCTTTTTATGATATCCCATAGTTCTTGTAGATTCTGTTCATGATTTCTTACCATCTTCTCTATTTGGTCAACTTTGTTTTCAAGATTAAATATTTTGTCTTCAATGTCTGAGGTTCTGTCTTCCAGGTGTTCTATCCTATTGGTTATGCTTTCTATGGAGTTTTTAATTTGGCTTATTGTTTCCTTCATTTCAAGGATTTCTGTCTGGTTTTTTTTTAGTATCTCTCTTTATTGAAATGATTTTTTGTTTCCCACATTTGCTCTTTTAACTATTGATTGGTGTGATCATTCAAAGTCTGCATTTGCTCTTTCATCTCATCATTTGCTTCTCTGATCATTTTAATTATGTACCTTCTAAACTCCCTTTCTGACATTTCTTCTGCAATGCTGTCATTGGATTTTATTGATGTAGCATCTAGGTTTGTTTGGGACATTTTCTCCCCTTGTTTTCTCATATTGGTCAGGTATCTACCCCTCTAGAAGTGAAACTCTATTGACTTATAGTGTCCCTGTAGATTTCCAATAACTCGCCTCCTAGCCTTCAGTAAGTAGCCTGAAGTCTTGGAGGAACTTGATAATGCAGTGATATACAAGGAAGCTGCCCCTCTAGGGGTGGTGGCCTTTAGGTGGGGTATATTTCCTGCTGGTGGGAAGAGGCGCCTCCACTTGTTGACCAATGGTCAGTCAAAAGGGGACTAGACTGCAGGCTAGGGCATGGCTGGTCTGGGCCTGTGTCTCTGGTTCTACCACCCTGGTGGGAAAGCCTCACCCAGCAGGGAAGACTCACCCAATGGGGACGTCTCCCTGGGCAGTTCTCCTCCAAGAAGTTCCCTTTGGTACAGAACTACCACCTGGGCTGGGCAGCCCTCCTCTGCAATGTTCCCTGGGGCCCAGAACTACCACCTGGTCTGGGGGCCCTGGCCCTGTGAGGGACTCTCTCTCCAGTGGCCCTCCTCTATGATATTCCCTGGGGACTGGTCCTAAGCCCAGGCCTGGGACCCTCGCTCTGCGTGGAAGCCTCTTGCTGGGCAGTTCTCCTCCACAATGCTCCCAGTCATCTGGATTCACGGCTCCAGCAGGGGAATCTCACTGGGAAACTCTACTCCATGAAGTTCCCTGCATTCCAGGACTACTGACCCATCCAGGGAGCCTCACTCAGTGGGAGAGTCTCATCAGGTTGCTCTGAGTTGGTCCCAAGTCTCTCAATACCTCCTCTTCTTTTTCCTGAGTCCTGTCAAAGGGCCTCCAGTTTCCTGTAGGTGTCTCAGGAAGGGAGCTGCCCTTCGATGATGATGGCCACGCCCTCAGGAATAATTCAAAATGCCTGCACCAGCCTCCAAAGAAGCTGGGGAGCCCCAGTGAGGGTGTGCGTGTGCTGAGTCAGCACAGAGGCAACTGCAGTGTCCCTCAGCAGTAGGGGGTCAGGCAGGCAGGCTCAGTGATGGCGTCCAACCTTGGCATGAGGGTCAGGTGGTCTGGCTCACTCCGCGTGATGGTTTCGGACCTTGGCATGGGGGTTGGCGGGCCAGCTAGCTCTGCGCGATGGCATCCTACTTCAGCATGGGGGTCCTGTTATCGGCAATTATTGACCTTGCCATTTCTGGTTTGCGTGTGTGTGTATGTGTGTGTGTGTGTGTGTGTGTGCGCACACGCGCACGTGTGTGATAATTAACATTATAGATGTCATAATAGCAACCAAGTATTTAGTTTAATGTTGTATATTTTTTTCATTGGTTGTTGCTATTATTTGTTTCCCCCTATTCTACCTGGTACTGGGAAACTACAGGGACACTATAAGTTTAGATGGTAGAAATTCTGCTGCTGAACTAAAATCAACCAAAAAGCAAAGCACATCTTGCTCCAGGCACAAATTAATGACACTCAATCTTCAGCTATACTGTAATACTAAAAAGAGAAAAGATTAAAAACCCAAACTAACAACCATGCCCCAGGTAGAAACATCTAGGAGAGGGTCCCCAGGTCTCACCTAGAGACATCTATTGCTATAGAAAAATCAGTGATAAATAACACAAAGGATATGTATACCACACCTACTGGGGGTGTCAATCTAGCTCACTATAGAAAACTTTGGTAAGTGAAGACTGTGCCATACAAAGATCCATAAATAAGAGTGGAAGAAAAATCCCTTCCAATAGATGCATAAAACCCAACACATGAATACAAGATATATGAAAAATCAGGCTAACACAGCACCTCCTAAAGTTCATAATTCATCAGCAAATGACCCCCAAAATATAGAAGTGGATGAAATATCAGATAAGGAATTCAAAAGAATCATTATAAAAATGATTCATCAATTTCAAGAGAACACACACTTAAAAAAACTGAATTGATTAAAGAAGGCAGTACATAATACGAATGAGAAATTCAATAAGGAGATAGAAACATTTAAAAGAAATCAAAATGTTCAGTTTAAAGTTTTTCTACACTGGGGTTGTAGCTCAGTGGTAGAGTGCTGGCCTCTCATGTATGAGGCTCTGGGTTCAATCCTTAGCACCACAAAAAGTTGCTCTAACAGAGTAGACTGTGCTAAAGACACATCTGGAAGACAAAGTAATCAGCCTTGAACATTCAGATAGTATTAAAAAAAAAGAAAAAGTAACCAAGATCAGAATATACAAGAACTCTGAAACAACATGAAGAAACCAAATTTAAGAATCAATGGAATTGAGGAGGGCTCTAAGATATGCAATGGAGTTTATCCATTCCATACGGATAAACTTCTGATTTCTAAACACAAACTCTACAAGCCAGGAGGGCTTGGAATAATGTATTCCATGTCCTAAAAGAAAACAACTATCAACCAAGAGTGCTATATCCAGCAAAGTTATCATTCAAAATTGAAAATGAAATAAAAACCTTCCAAGAAAAGTAGAAACTAAAAGCATTCATGACTACTAAACTGGCACTGTACAACTTACATAAAGAATTACTGCACACAGAAGAAATAAAAACAAACCTCAGAGCTCACAAAAGAACAAATCTCATTTGAAAAGTAGCAAAGCAAATAAGAAATAGGACAAAATTAAATATAATAAATAAGTCAGAATGGCAGGAATGAATAAACATCTCTCTATGATAACATTGAATATAAATATTCTGGACTCTCCAATTAAAAGACACAGGATAGCACAATGGATGAAAAAGCAAGACCCAATTATATGTTGTTTGCAAGAGATGCTCCTTACAGGCAAAGACAGCCACAGGCTGAGAGTGAAAGAATGGAAATTGATACACCCTGTGAATGGAGTCTAAAAACAAGCAGGGGTAACTACTCTCATATCTAACATAGCAGATTTCACACCAAAATTATTCAGAAGAGACAAAGAAGTTCACTTAATATTGATAAAGGGAACAATCCAACAAGAAGATATAACAACAATAAATATTTATGCCCCAAATGTGGGTACATCTAATTATATAAAAGAGACACGACTCAAATTGAAGCCCCAGATAGATACCAGTAGAATAACACTGGATGGTTTCAACACCTTTAGGTAGGTCATTCAAGAGGAGGAAAAGAGAGGGGGAAAGGTGATTGAAATCAGATTGTTTGTATGTATAATTTTCTCAAAAGGAATCCAAATACTATGTATAATTATAGTACTCTGATAAAAAAGTTAAAAACATAAAAAAGATATAGACTACCCTAAATATCAGATACTTAAATCACTTATTTAGAACAAAATTATGTTCTATATATTCAAACAAGATTGTAGAAGCTCTAAAGTAGAAAGTACATGTTGTCAATACTTCTTCTTGTTACATATATACTGATATTCATATTATGAGTATAAATTTTACATTGTATATAAATATACTACACATAACTATTCATATTTCTGCCTCATGAAGTTTCGATGAACTTATTTTGGTAAATCCATCCTTTTTGAGGATTTGCTTCCATGGCTCTAAAAGAAATAGTGTGATGGCAGCAAAATGCAACTACTCAGGCCAAATTTAGTTTCTACTTTTGTTGTTACATAACAAATATCTCTTTTTTTCCCCAGAGTTCTAAGGTAAGTTACCTCTCTAATGGCTAAAAAGGTTCTGTGCTTCACCATATACAGCCTATAATTGGCATAAGCATTCTGTGTCTGTTGATATACCAAGTGTCACCATGTGACTTTATGTCCCAAGATACATTTTACAGGTCATACAAAGAAACAAGACTCTTTTATGACCAGTGACATTCTTTAAACTGACAAATCACTTCCTTGTTATCCCTGGAATCTCTCTACCTAGCCCATTAGTAAGTGGCAGTTAAGGGATGCTGAAAGTTGAAACAAAAAATGAGAACCAATGCCAATCATTTGAATACTGACAGGTCTTAGGATAAATGGATTTTTAAATTAGTCATTTTAAGACAGATACAAAATTTTGCTTTTAGAATAAGAAAGCTAAGTCCCAGAGCTTTGCTGTGTAGCAGGTTTCAATATTAGTAAAAAATTTTAACTGTGGATCAGATGGTGGCTACTTTCCTTTTCTTAAATTGGTTAAAATCTTTAACTTCACTCAGATAAGTATTACTGATAAAAATTTTATCATGTCAGGTTAAATCAGCACTAGCAACTGTCCCACAACTAAGACAGACTTGGGGAGATGCTGTGGACTAGAATTCCGGTCAATAGTCCATTTCTCCAAGGGACTCTAGAACCTGTTGGGAAATAATTATTCCTATGAAGACAGGGAACCAGGCACAAAGTATCAGCTGACAAAAGCAGTTTGGTTTCTGACATTTTAGCCTTCTAGGGATTTATATCTGGCCCCTAAGAAGACAGAGGGGTGTGAAAAGAAAACCTAAATGACACTGGGGTGCAAGTTACTTCTACTTCGAAAAAATTTCCACAAAAGGATACCCATAAAATGGAACAGGGGTACTTCACCCATTCCATTTCCCCATAGAACACCTCAGTTTCAATGACTGTAATGGTCCCCCACAGAAGAGGCAGCAGAGCTGGAGAAAACTACTGGGAGAAAACAGCAGCAACACCTGCACCCAAAGAATGCAGCAGTCCAGTGTAAATGCACTTATACAGTACAACATCAATATGTGATCAGTCATGTTCATAACATATGACAGTCACCCTTGTCTTTCAGAAAGGGTGAGTAAAGGTATTCAGAGGCTGGAATCTGGCAGCCAGTGAGATACAGTAGAATTATCAAAATGACCTTTTTACTCAGGGTGATTTGAGTAGAAATAAATGATACAGCTAATGTTTACTGGATATGCTACTGTTTTTTACTTACTAGTTTATTTGATCCTCAAGTCAATTATTTGAGGCAGGTACTAACACTATTCATTTCGTAGACAAGAAACCTGAGTTTTAAAGAGCCACAGTAATTGGTTATAAGGTTAGGAGTTGGTTGATTTAGGGATAGCCTGAAAATTTGAACCCAAGCTAAGAGGTTCCAAAGTCTGATAGGTAACCAGAAATTATATAGGCTGGTTGCTTGAACTATAGAAGAAACCAGAAGAATTTATGAAAGATAAATACAAATTCTTATTCCAACAAAGGTCATAATTGGTGGCTATTTAACATTAGTTGAGCATTCTCTACAGCTAGGTGAGGATCACAACTCCACTCTCTAAAATGAGCCAAAGAATCTCCATAATCTGGTAAAGGAACATCTCAGGGCAGGCAACCTGACATCCAGCCAAACAGGCTGAGGCAAGTATAGGACTCCTGACAGCTCCTCCAGCTGCAGCCACACTGTCTCTAGGATTTCACACAAGTGTTCACAGAGATTAGTTACCACTTTTGGGGAGTTATTAGGCCCAAGACAGAAGGGTGCAAGACAATGTCCTACTTTCTGCATGTTGAGAATTGGGACTGCTCATTATTGATTCTTTCCTAAGCTAGGCTTTGGGAAACTTGAATTCTTCCTCATTTTTCCTGGAAATTCATTTCTTCACCATGGGTATCAGTTTCTTCTGTTATAAAATGCAAGAGTTGAAACAGCTTATCTCTGAATATTTCTGTTTAACTAAAAAAGACCAAGTTAGAAACTTGGAGAAACAGCTTTGACATTTTTTCTATAAACCTTTGTGGAGAGAGAGAGAGAGAATATGATCCCAAAGTTAGTAGCTCCTGGAAAGGGATGAAAGATCTTCTCTAGGTTTTAACAGAAATAGATTAAGCCTTTTTTCTTTGTGTTAAAACATCCTGCTGGGTATTTTGTGGGCCAAGATAAGTCACAACCTCCCTCATTCAAGACCCAATGTGCAGAAGAAATAAGATGGAGATTTTACTAGGAGGTTCTGAAGTTGACTCTTGTCAAACAATGAAATTTTGGGATTCATCTCCTTTAGAATAAAGTGAATCCTTTGTCCCTTATAATGTTTGAAAGTAGGCTAGACAAAGAGTGCACTGTTTTAGCAATGTCCTGCATTGTGTTGAAGAGAATGGTCTGATGGGGATCCCCAGAGTAAAGAACAGGTGAACTAAAACTTCTTTATTCTTGTGAATTTCTGCTATCTTAAACCTTTTTCTACAAGCAGCAAGTCCCTGAGGAATGGAGAATTAAAATACAACAGGTGGCTTGGCTAGTTCTCTCCAACAGATGTGGAAGAAGCATGCCAAATGTTGTCAACATCACCCATCTCACTTGCAAGTTCTCGTTCTCTCTCTCTCTCTCTCTCTCTCTCTCTCTCTCTCTCTCACTCACACACACACACACACACACACACACACACACACACACACAAACTCACACTCATCACCTACTACTTCTTCTCCTGCCCTGAACTTCTGGCAGGGGGCTGCATAGGTAAGGGGAAGAAGAAAGTGTTACTGTTGTGCACTGTTAAACATTTCCCAGGAAACACAGGAAAAAAAGTCATGTTTTTAATCTCATCATTACCCTAACAATGTACCCAATTTAGATTTATCTGTAGGTAGTCATGGATAGAAACCTGAACAAGAAACCAAGGAATGCTGTAATGCAGCAATACAAGAACAAGTTCACTCAGGAATAATTCAAATCTCTGGTCTTAAATTCAAACAAAAACAAACCACCAAAAGTATGAACACAGTTGAGATTGTGCTATTATAATTTTGGTGTCATATATATTTTCTAGCATCAGATCCTAAAAAATGCCTAATGATATTCTGGTTATAGAAAAGTCAGGGAAGGGAAAGGGGAAGAATTATGTAATTTCCATTTTATTAAATTTTGATTGAATGTTTACTATGCATTAGGCAAGATGTTGCCCAACCCTCAAAGGGCTTTCTACTTACTAAAGAAAATGAACAGGTAAACAACCAATTACAAAAAAGCAGAATACTTAAAACAAGCAAGATAGACACAAAGGAAGGAAGAATCCTGATTGTGAAGTAAAGGTTAGCATAATCAGAAAAAGCTTCACAAAAGTAAAAAGCTGAAGAGAAAAAAGTGGAAAAATGTTTATTTCTCTATTATCTTCTTTTATCTTAGTTTATAAATGAGTTCATTAAAACTCAAAGAGTTCAAGTAACTTGCCCAAGATAGCCACACTGTTAGAAACAGAACTTATTCCCAGGCCTCTGTGTTTTATGCCATACCCCTTCTATCATCCCAAGAAGGTGACTATACATTAGTCAGCTTACCATTGCTGTATCAGAATACCTAAGAAAAACAACTCAAAGCAACTCAAAGTTTTATTTTGTCTCATGGAATCAGAGATTTTAATCCAGTCAGCTGGTTCATTGCTTTTTATGCCTGTGATGAGGCAGAGCATCATGATGTAGAGGACATAGTTGAGTAGAACTTCTCATTTCATAGCAGCTGGAATTCAGAGAGAGAGACAGAGAGAATGGATGGTGCTAGGGATAATATATGCCCTCCAAAGGCACACCCTCTGTGACCTATTTCCTCCAACTAGGACCAATTTTCTAAAGGTTGCACCACCTCCCAATAGGGTCACGGGTTGGTAGCCAAGTCATTAGTGCATTTTCTTTGGGGGACATTTCAGATTCAAATCATAGTTAACCTTGAACTGACCAATCAGTATTTGGAAAATTTTAAGATGAGTAAGACATAGGAGAGGGAAAGCAAATTACAAATTTGATGAACTTCAAGAAATCTAAAGAAGTTGGAATATCAAATGCATGGGTAAACATAGAAGACAAGATGAGACACATTTTCAAGTGAAAAAAAGTACACATAAAAATTAAAATCTTGGAAAAATGTAAATCATAGGTCACTTTCACAGTTGCTCATTTATGTCTCCCCTCTGTTAGATCAATCTTGTGTTGAGAAAACTCTAGTATATCAGAGGCATTTTATATTAGATTTCAAGGCGAAGCTAAAATTGTTTTATAAGTCATTTGAGAAACAAATGAAATATTTTAAACTTTGATGTGTTACTTGAAGAAAAAGAAAAGAGGAAAATAAAAATGGAAAAACAGCCTGCAGAATCATATCCACAGATCATCCTAAAGTCATCGTGTTCTTATATGGTCTTCAAAGCTCTTGAAACTCTATCACTGGCACCTGTTAACTTATTGCTGAACCTTTAAAAAATGGAGTAGGAAGCATTAAAGTCATTTGATGTATGAAATCTGTAAAAAAAACTTCAGACAGATGAGTCTCTTTGCTACCAAAAATACAAATTATATGGAACAGTCATAAAAGTCAACCTGATTCCTAGGCTTCTCAAAATATTTTATCTCATGACTAACTTATTATCAGCCTACAATTACAGCAAATGTGTGATATTTGAGATATACATAATTATGTGATTATTGACAACCATATCAACACTATATGATAAAATCTTTCTAAATATGATAATCAAATGAAACAAATTTTGTTTTTAAATTATTTAATATTATATTCAAAAAACTAAGTATGAATATATTTTCCCTTACTATGACTTCACTACTTTCAGGATATGGATATTCATTATCTTTAAAAAATGTGAAGCAAAAGTGTTTTTCATATTTCCCTACCAAGTGGAAGAGCTCCAGAAATTTAACAGGTTTCAATTGACCCAGTAAATGTAAGACAGAAACATGGTTCTTAATACTATTTGTTGAAAAATGTATCAAATTCTATTCTGAAATTACATTGACCTGTAAAAAGTCCTTGTCTTTCTCTTGTAAATAGAAGCCCTGTATAAATGGATATCTCGACTTGAACTGAAGTTTACTTTGTAAACCAGAACTGGTGTATCAGATCATTTCAATCATGTCCTTGTTACACAAGAGAATCATCCATTTCTCAGATTTGCCTTGCAGCATATGGTACCATCCTAAACTCAAAATGAATAAAGAAGGTAAATTTTTTAATCTTATGAAACTGACAACTATCTCTGAAGACAGATCATAACGAAAATATAATTCACTAAAGTTGTCATTCTCAAAAATACACTACTCAGAAATAAAAATAACTTTCAGAATGGATTTTATATGATCATGCATCTCAGAAGATTAAGGATCCAAAGACATTGTGGGTACTCAACAAGATTAGCAATTCAATCAGACACACAGTCTTGGAAGAAACTTACAAGGGACTTGTAGAAGGAATCTGAATTTGTATTTAGCATTCTTTCAAAATAACTTCCTTTCACTTTCTGTTCCCCTCTGCTCTATCAACACCAAGGCAAAATATGAAATAAGATGTCTCCTTAAAACTATTCTAGTGTCATTTCCTTAACTACCAAGTTCCACTTACATGTCTCTTCTCTATGCTCCCATAGCCATTTACAAACAACACAAAAGCCACATTTACTCTAACCCAGTCTTTGACTGACTTTCTACTTTGTCCTTAAGAACAAGGAGTATGATTTACTTAACTTTGCCTTGCCATTGTCTACCTGAGTGTGAGACAAAGACTTATTCTACAAATGTTTCTTCGAATTAAAAAATGACAAACAAGTGATATCTATTCACATAATAAGAAAGAAACTGTGGTATATATACACAATGGAATATTACTCAACCATAAAGAAAATAATAAAAAGAAATTATGGCATTTGCAGGTAAATGGATGGAGTTGGAGAAAATCATGCTAAGTGAGATAAGCCAATCCCCAAAAAACCAGAGGCCAATGTTTTCTGTGATAAGTGGATGCTGATACATAACAGCTGGGTGTGGTGCAGGGGTAAGGAAAGAATGGAGGAACTTTGGATTGTGTAGAGGGAAATGAGGGGAGGGGAGGGGGCAGAGGGAAGGAAAGATGGTGGAATGAGACAAACATCATTATCCTATGTACATGTATGATTACATAAATGGTGTGACTCTACATCATGTACAACCAGAGAAAAGTTGTACTCCATTTGTGTATAATGAATTAAAATGTATTCTGCTGTCATGTATAACTATACAGAACAAACAATAAAAAATAAAAAGGAATCACAGACACAGCAATGATGTGGTTGAATCACATATATTATGTTGAGCTAAAGAATTCATACTCTATGGTTCCATTTAAATGAAGTTTAAGAAGAGACAAAACTACTTTATAGTACGAGGCAGAATTAGAAAAGTGATCATTTCTGAATGGCAGTGGGGATGGAGGATTGACTGGAAAAGACTTGTTGGATTGAAGGAAGCATTCCATATCTTGCTTTCAGTGATTGCAACATTGGTATGTACATTTGTCAAAATTCAATGAAGGAACACTTAAAATCTATAAGTAAATTATGACAATAAGCAAAAGTATCAAAAACTATTAGTGAATAATTTACATTTTCAGGAACAAACTTTTAAATATCAGAAATAAAATGCATAGTATTTATTTCTTACAATGCTTTTGAAATCAAAATTGAAAAAAGAATTAAAAATAGAAATGGTCATTAAATCATGTCCTGAAAAAAAATAAAATAATTCTGTATACATCTTTGGACTCTGCTATTTATTTCCTGCCTTATATTTTAATATTCAGAGATATCTTAATTTTTGCTTCTGTGAATAGTCTGGCACATAAATTTTGACTTTCAGCAATATGATTTCCAAAATCAGATAACATATTTCACCAAAAATGTTAAAAAAGCAAAAGTATACATATTTTACCTAAATATTACTTGAAACAATGTCATGAGTTTATAAACTCAGTGAATTTATAATCTGAAAATAGTGATTGTTTTCCACTGTGACTTGAGTATATAATTCTTTCTTCAGGCAAGGGGCTGTCAATAGGCAGCTTCCGAAAGTAATGAATGTTTGCAGTAATAATTTCATGGGTTGACTGAAATTTAATAGCCTTTATTTCTAATTTATGTCTGTGTATGTTCTAGTAGAAACAGTCTCAAATGAAATATAGTCTATTACAATACTATTTAACCCACTATTATTTTGTTAATCATTTGTTGCTGTTTTTACTTGGGCTTATATCTATTGTTGTGGCACACTGTGCTAGGGACCTCACTTTTTACTTTAATGTATTTGTCTCAGAACTTCTCAAGTCCATTCAGCATTATCCAGGAGATGATTACTCAGTGACTATCTCAATGATGAGGACCTTGGCTTCATCTGGTACAGATAACTTCTCTGTTATCTCTTCCACTATTGAAGTATCACATCCAGAAGAGGGTTAAAGAAAGGAAACAAAAAGATAAAATGCAGACTAGTTTGTCTTGCTTATTGTTAGTAGATCAAACTGCAGAAAATATTAAGATTCACAAATTAACAAAGTATTTGATGTCTATGATTATGGAAAAGTTTGACTGCCAAGAAGAGAGAATTTGATGGTTTATCCTTAAAGACCCACAGGTACAGAGACAAATGAGCAACTTACTATCATGCAAAGTATGACCTTAGTATTGTGCAGAATGAAGAAATGAGACAAAAATTGGAGTAGTATTGGAACTCTTAGGTTGCTGAGTGTATGATACAGAGCAGAACATTCTTGCAAATAATGAATCTGATTAAGATATACATATTGGGTTCACCTGAGATGGTTTACAAAAATATACACTGCTGGTATCTACCCTAAAACAAAGAAATAAAAAGTTCCAAAGATGGCCCAGACATGTATGTTTTAAAAACAACTAATTAAACTCTTCAAGTGGGTCTGATGCACATTTCTGATAATATTAAACCATTGTTTAATTATTGGTTAGACAGTATCCAAACATTTAATTCAGTGAAAAAAATCAATAAATAAAATGATTTAGGGTAAAGAACAAAAATTTATTGACAGAACTTTTTTGCTGGACTTTTTATCATGGTGCTCATAGATAAAATAGCTACTATGGTTTTCATGATACCAATGCAGAGAAGAATCTAATGCCATAGATTCATTCTGTAAGAAAATAAGTCAGTAAATTCAGTAATCACCTCAAATCACTTTTGATCTAAGATAGACTAAAAAATATCACACAGGTAATCAAAAACTAGGGTGAGATATTACCTCTCACAGGTTAGGATAGCTAATATCAAAAAGACAAAAGATAGCAAGTGCTGATAAGAATATGAAGAAGAAGGAATACTTGCATCCTGTTCATTGGAAGGTAAATTGATTCAGCCATATGAATTTTCTCAAAGAAATTAGAAAAAAAATAACTATTATATAACCCAGCAACCCTAGTTCTGGATATTATTTCCTCAGGAAAGAAATCATTATCACAAAGAGATACTGCACACCCATGTTCTTAACAGCATTATTCACAATATCCAAGATGTAAGAAAATCCTAAGTGTGAGTGGATAAATGAATGAATAAAGAAACTATATTTATACACACACACACACACACACACACACACACACAATGGAATATCTTTTGTTCATAAAAAAAGAAGGAAGTTCTGCCATTTAAGACGACATGGATGAATCTAGAAGAAATTAGGCAAAGTGAAATAAGTCAAACACAGAAAGACAAATACTGTATGGTCTCATTTATAGGTGGAACCTTAAAAGATTTGAATTCATAGAGAGTAGACCAATGGTTGCCAGGAACTAGGGTACAGAGGATATGGGATGTTGGTAAAAGGGTACAAATTTTCAGTTATAAGATGAATAAGTTCCAGGATCTAAGAAATAACATGGTGACAATAGTTAATAATACTGTATTGTGGGAACCTGTCCATGTTAGCAGAATCAGGCTTGGCTGAGCCATGGGATACAGAGGTCTGACTCCCAGGAACTAGCAGTCATGAGAGACTGTTTCAGATAGTCACCTGGGGTAGGTGACCCTGTAAAGAGTGACTCATCATCTGAGGAAATGCTAATTCTCTAAGCAAATGACTTTCCTAACTCTGCCCCATCCCGTTCCTCACAGAAGTCCCTCCTGGTTTGGGCCCCTTTACCTGTGGGACTATAAATAAAGGTGAAGGTGGGCTCTACCATCTTGTTGGAGGCCAGAACTTAGCATGGCCTGATCCGTCACACCCGCTTCCATTTGAAAAGATTATTAGCTCTTGTATTTATTTGATTACATAAGTTTCTTGGTAATGAATCAATAGCCTGCACCATCCTCCAACAGAAATTCTTTCCCTCATCCACACTGGACCCCCACACTGTATTGTTCACTTGAAATTGGTTAAGAGATTAGATCTTAAATGTCATGACCCCACCCTCCCACACACATATATAAATGGTAACTAAGTGTGGTAATGGGTAAATTAATTTGATTATGGTAATCATTTCATATTATATACATATATTAAATAATTACATTGTATGCCTTGAATATATCACCAGTCCTCTATATCCCTAGGTTCTGCATTTATGGGAACCAACTGCTGGTTAAAAATATTAGGAAAAAAATTGGCCTATACTGAATATGTACAGACATTTTTGTCATTATTCTCTAATACAATCTAACAACTACTTATACTTAGTACTTATACTGCATTAGGTATTATAAATAATCTACAGATTGCTTAAAATATATATGAGAATGTGCATAGGGTGTATGCAAATACCATGCCATTTTATATAAGGGACTTGAGCATCCAGGGTTTTGGTATCCACAAGGGGTCCTGGAATCAATCTCCCACAGACACCAAGGAATGACTATGCATAAATTTGTCAATTATACCTCAGTGAAGCTGAAAGAAATAAAACTATGCCACTAAAAAAGAAAAAAACATAAATTAGATGTTTCACCAACAACTCACTTTTAAGTCCAATGAATGAGCTACAATAGATAATGAAAGTTCTTGCAGTGCTCCTCTTAGATATATATGAAAGTGAAGCTATAATTTGACTAAAGCACAACATCTAGTAGATTCTACTAGAAAAGATGAGGATGATCCAGGAAACATTTCTTTTCTTCTAGAGTTGATGCCAAAATAGGGAAAGAGATGAGAGTGGCAGCACTAGAAGGAAGGATTTTTCAATTGAAACAGCTGGTGTGAGGTTGATGAAAGAAAAAAGTTGGTCTCTTTAGTTCAAGTAAAATGACTCTTGCCCCCAAAATTTAAGGGGCAAAAACACCAAAGAGTTGACCTCTTTACAAAATAAATGATTCCCTGGATAGAAATCAAGAATGTTTCTATGTTCTCAACAGTACTCATCATCTTGGTGATTTTCAGTCAGTGTTAATAATTATAGCATGTCTGTCCCTACTGTGACCTCTGAGAGAACTTGTCTTCCAAGTTCCTTCTCCTGAGAAGATCATCTTTTTTTTTCTCTGCTCCAGGTCCAGCCAGCCCACTTCTTTAGGCAGAAATGGCTCTCATCCAGACCATTCCCGCTGGCAGCTCTTGTCTGAATCCAATTGGCCTCAGCTGGAGGTCCAGATGGCTCCTTCCTCATTCCCCAGCATGGTTTCATGAGTATCCACCCCTTCCTGATCTCTCTGCCATTAGTGCCATTAGGACTTGAATGTTTTCCCTAAACCTTAACAGTTTAGTAAAGCATGTAGATTTAATTCCCATAGAAGACAATCATGATATGAAGACAGCTTCAGAAAGGGTGAAATATCTTTATTCAGTATAAATAAATGGGGTCAAATTATGAAGTGTTCTGAAAGTTGATCTTTATCCATAGTATGTCCTGGATATGTAAATGATCTTTACATATGTATATGTAAATGACCTTTAAATATGTATATATTTGTATCTATGGATCCACCTATCAATTGGCAAATAAAAGTTAAACTGATAGATGAACTTAGAAACTTTAAAGGCTACCATGAAAAGATAGATAAAGATACAAGGAGAAACAAAGGCACATAGGCATAGAACAGATAGTTTGTATCTACAGCTACATCTATATAGAATTGACATAAAAAAAGAAACTAAAAACTAGATAGACACCCTGTCTCAAAATATTACAGGTAAGTCTGTATCCATGTTCCTCTATCTATATAAACATTTATAAAGCATTTCTGACAATTTTTTATCTAACCTGTAGTTGCCATACTATGTAAGACCAGTTAGAAAGATTTGCACCAAATTTGAAAAGTATATTTGGAATGATCTGATTTAAAATAGAGTCGTGTCAAATTCAAAATTCAATCTGGGAGACTTCCTAAGATAGTCAAAACTGAAAATGGATTTTCACTTCACTTAAAGTATACATTTGGGATGCTCTGAATTAAGTAAGATGTTGGTTACATAGAGTATATAAATTTCACTTTGTGAGCCCCAAATAACCTTTTAGTCATTTTCCAGAGCAAGTGAATTAAGGAAATGTGTTAGTTTTCTAGGGCAGCTATAACAAATTACCACAATCTGAATAGCTTAAAATGACAGAAATTTATTCTGTCTCAGTTTTATAGACTGAAAATCTGAAATCAAGAGCCTGGCAGAGCCATGATTACTCTGATAGCTCTAAGGAAAATGTCTTTCCTTGCCTCTTCCAGCTTCTGGTTGTAACTGGCAATCCTTCACATTCCCTGCTTAACTTCAATCTCTACCTCAGTCTTCACATAGGCTTCCTCTCTGTGCCTTTTCTGTGTCTTCAAATCCTTCTCTCCATTAAGGTCACCATTCACAAGACTTAGGGCCCAACTTAATCCAATATTACATTATTTTGATGACATCTGCAAAGACATTATTTCCAAATAAGGTTACATTCACAGGTGTCAGGGGTCAGGACTTTATTGTATCTTTTGGTTGACACACCCTAAAAACAACAGGAAGCCTTTAACTAACATGGTTTGTGAACCCTCTAAATACAAATATGGTCAGATAGGCTCCAGGATAGAAGATGCTATATAAACACAGAAACTAAATTGGTATGCAGTTAGAACTCTGAAAGGGATTTCTTTTTAATTATCCAAATGAAGTTACTTTTTTAAATTTTTAATTTTTGTTTGTTCTTTTTAGATATATATAATAGTAGAGTGTTTTTATGGTGGAAATGGGTACAATTAATAATTACACCAAAACAACATACAAACCAATTCTCTCCTTAACAAACTAATTCTCTCCTTAACAAACTACAAGGATGGTTACCTTAGCCCTAAAGGAAAAAATACAAGATTAGTTCCTTGAATTTTAAGTATTATTTTACATTTAAGTTGAGTCTAGAAAGAGAAACTCCAAGTAAGTGGCTCTAGACTGAGGCACAGTAGGGATTTATACATTTGATGAAGGATAATAATTTATTAAGAACAACACTAGTTAATTGAAATAAATTATTTATAAGCACTGGGGTGTTTCAGTTCACCTCAAAATCTGCAACTATTTATGGTGTGAACTTTTTCATGCACTTATAAATTGATCTGAATCCCATATCTTCAATATGTATTGGTTAGGCACTCTCAAAGAACTATTTCTGTTATCTTTGCTCAGTGTATTTTAACACATTCGGAAGGAATGTTATTGGTTAAAGCCCATGAATCTCACTTCCCATGCCACCAAAACCAAATTCCAAAATCTAAATCCTTAAGGATAGAATCAAAGACTACATAATAAGTGGCTAGCTATCCAAAGCTGGTGAAATTCAAATACACTAATAAAATGAGAAGTTCAGGTTTTGTTTTGATTTTTTTTTCCTAGGAAATGACTGAAAAAAATTCAACCAGCTGATAGTTTGTTTTAAAAAGTAGGTCAGCTCACAGAATGAAAGGCTATTTAATTAACTAGGAACTTAAAACCCCCAAATGGGTAAACCACTGAATTTGCCTTATTAGAGATCAGCCTTTTAGACATCTTATAAATCTGGCTAGGTCCTACATAATCATAATCAATCACACATTTTCCAGAGCACCTCGGCTACCTACACAATGTTAGGTAGTGTGATAATTATGTACAAATAAAATATCACAAGTCAACAGACATTTATTTTGAGTATTCAAGATACACTTACTTAAACAAATAACTAGAAAAATGCAATATGAACTAAAGATCCCAACTAAAAATATAAATATCTTAAAATATGATGCCAATCAGTGTGAACTAAAATTATAAGGGAACTCTTAGGGTAAAATGTTAAGTGTAATCCCTTGAAGGCAAGAAGACAGAGGAGAATATACCAAGATGGAAGGAGTATGTGCAAAGGTGCTGAAGACAGAGACGTGCACTAACATTTATTGAGTAAGGGCTAAATGCTGGGCACAGTATTGGACACCTTGCTTTCATTATATAATCTGATCTTCACACCAAGCCTGGGAGGTAGGTATTACATGATAAATCAATCATTAGAGTAACACAGCTACAAAGCAGCAGAGTAAATATCTGAACAAGAATTCTCCAAACCCAGCACTTGCTCTTGTGCCACCTATTCCATGTAGTAAGGACTCTAGCTTAGTAGCAGTCAAAGCCTGAATACTGGAAGGAGTGACTCTCCCAAGTAAGAGGAGCCTCAGCTCTCAGGAGTGCCTCTTCACAGAATATTCATGGCAATGAGGTGAAGTTGCCTAATTTGGAAATTGGCACCTCATATTCATTTTCTCTTCTATAACTATTTAAAGAAATTACTCCAAGTCTTCACTTATTACACGCAAATGTGTGGAAAAAAAACTGACTTTACACAGTTGCCTGTTGGAGTAATTTTTAGCAGCTTGAATTTATATAAATATAAGCTGTAAGTGTAAATCTGATGAGTCAGTGTACTGCCATTTGATATATTTCAAGGCCATTTTTATTTATTTGTTTGACATCATTCACCAGATTTTTTTTTTCTCTCACATGTAAGGGACTATACAGGAAAGGATAGAAAAAAATAATAACTCTGCTTTCCTAGCAGTTGTATGACTTGGCTATACACTTAGCGGTCAAAGTTTCAAAAGTTTTAAAATAATTATTACCATGAATAGTCTATATAGAATGACAAATTACCAAAGGACCAGAAAGGCCCCTGAGTAAAGAAATGCCTTGTATTGAAAAAACATTTAATATGTATTTCCTCATTGGTAGAAAATAATCTATGAGTTTCTTAGTTCACAATGATTTTTGAAGGTCTATAGATGACTCTGTACATGGGACCTTGTTTCTATTGGTTACTTAGTGTCAGTAAAGCCACGTGAAATCCTAAGATAAAATGCTATACATTATACATAAGTGATGTTGGTGAATATGTTATCAGCAATATTATTTGAGTTTTCTTCAACTGGAATATGGATTCTGCTTAAGATACTTCATATTCCTTAAGATGAAGAGTTTAGCAAGGTAGTGAATCAATGTTTTATAGATAAATATAAGTAGCTAATAACATATAAAGATGTTTTCCTCCCATGGTTAAAGCATGCAGATGTGCAATGCAATAACTCATAAATAGGTTAAATGCAGAATGACTGTTCTTCCTCTAGAGTTTGCTGAAGAAAACTGTGTAGGAAAGGAAAGAAGGTGAGGTGGAAAGAAGGTAAATGATTTTACAAAGCTGTTTGGTGGAGCAAATAAGAATTCTCTCAATCTAAGCACTCCAGTCCATTTGAAGAGTTTTAACTGTAAACAGATTCTGTACCAGGTATTTGAGGCACAACCTGAACATGACAGGCACAGAATTTGAATCTAATTGGGGAAAGAAATAAGTAAGTCAGCAGTGAAGACAATGTGGTAAGTGATGAGGATATCACTTAGACTATCAAGGCAGATTTTTTTTTTTACAGAAAGTGATTTCTAAGCTGAGACATAGTACATGAGGATGAGTCATCAAGTTGAATATTTAATGTTAGACTGGGCTAGGAGATGGAGTGAGAAAGGGTTTATTAAAGATGTTCCAGGCAAAGGTAACCATATGTTCGAAGGTCTATGGATGTTCAAGAAATTATAAAATATACAGTATGCCTGGAACCACAGAAAGTTCCTTGATATGAACTGCTTCATACAAATACACTGAATGGACATAACTATGTGCCTTCCCCTCGAAGAAGTTAAATCCTTCTGGGTAGACGACACTAAATTGTTACTCAGTCAAGGACTAACTACACAGAAAAGAAGTGTTTGAAAAAAATAAAATCAGTTTGGGGAAAGGGAACCTTAAGTCCCTGCCTCCTCTTTTTAATATCCCTTTGCTCAATAGGAATTTTGTGAACATGAAAATGCCCACATGACTCAAGTCCCTTAGAAAGGGTTTTAAATTTGTCTTGAGCATAAGTATGCTCTCTGGTTTTCTTCTAATAAGAAATAAATTGAAACCATGCAAGGAAATACAAGTAAGTGTCCGTATTTGACTGAGGGTAGGAGCACGTGACAAAGAAGCCACATGGCAAAAGCATCAGATGACTAAGAATGCAGGGAGTCAATACATATGGCCCTTTGATCTGAGTGGGAGTTCAGTAAGTGGACTGGAAAATTACAAAAGGAGGTATATATCATAAAGTGAATAATTTTACCATTCCCTAGGGAAATTCTAAGACCTAGGCACTAAACTACTGGGGAAAAGTGGATCTTGAGATCTCTTTGAACATCAAATCCCTTAAAACTTTGTACAAGTTATAGCAAGAAACTTCAGTTGCTTCCATCACCAACAGAGAGAGGCAAACACATAATCATTCAATGGTCAATCTAACAAGGTTTATCTTTTACCCAACAAATGGGTCATTTTCCCCAAGAAAATTATTAGACACCTGAGTTAGTCAAGAGGTTGGAGACTTTATACTCATCTACTTATCCTACTTTTTTGGGTGGATATACTATTCTTTGGGTGGTAGGAAAGGTCTAAACCAATAGGATTGTGAGGGCTTCCCATGTTGCTCTTTCCAGTGTACAATCTAAATGGTCATGTGTGTGACTTAGAAGAAAAGAGGACAAACATGAGGAAGAAAAAAATTGAAGAATATAAAGTGAGCTACAGTCAAGTGGAGGCAATGAGAAAGAACATTCAAGGAAAAAAATGAAAGGGCAACATAAGTGTTAAGTGTGAAAAGTGAGGAAATAAATCTGGTGAAGTGAAGTACACAAGGCTATCATTTATGCAAATTGTATACATATAAACAAAATTACATGTGGTTTCAGGGATACATTAATAAGTAGTTTTTTTAAACTGGTAAGATCACAATAAGTTCATAAAATGTACTCTCAATGAGGAAAGTAGATAGGAGACTGACTAAATGAAGACTATCAACTTTTCCTGTTTTAAGTTCAAAGCAAAATGTGAAAATGACATGTTTTTAAATTCCAGGTAAGCACACTAGTAGCTCGTAATATTACTCTGCAGTTGCATAATGTGAGTACTTGATTTCCTTTTGTTTTGTCTTTTGTTTGCTCTTTTGAACTTTTCAAAACAAAGGGAGAAACATGGAAAGAATTTTGGAAGACCAAGTGAAAAGCATCGAGGTGTGTAATCTCACCATATAATTAATTACCAGCCAAGGGAGTTGGGCAAGTATTTAATGTCATGGTGGAAGAGACTGGAAAGCAGTTTCCCACCCAAGATAGTGAGAATAATACTTCCTTTTCTTACTAGTCTTATATGCTTTTCCTAACACTACCTACAAGAACCATTCTGTCAGATTGCTCGCTGTGGCTCAGTTTTGTTTACTTTCTCAGGTTGCTGATTAACTGATGTGTTTTCTGTCAACTGAAATTTACAGACACATTACCATGTCTGACAGGCACTGTGAGCTAACGTACAAGGATATACTGAAAATTCTTACAGGCACTCACTGTTGGAGGGCTTTTAAATCCTTCTAGACAAGTGGTTTCCCTAGTTCTATTCATTCCATCAGTGTGAAGTGTTAATATTCTCTGACTAAAAATCTTGTTCACCAGATGCATACATTTCCAAAAGGTAACTTTAACCTGATATAGGGATATAATAGATACTTGTAACACAGATTTATCTAGGTTATGTTTAGCAAATAAAAAGGGGTTAAAGTTTCCAACCAATTACCCAGGACTCTAAATAATTGCGGAGTTATGTAAAGAGAAACTGAGGCACTTTGAAAAGCAAAGGAACAGAAGCAAAATACAGAAAAAACAGACTGACAATGTCACAGAATGGTTTTATATTTCCTTTAAAAACAAAGGGAGACTTGAACATAAATGCCATCTTAGAAAGTTTCACTGAAGTTTAGAGAAAAGTAGGATTTTGTCATTAAAGTACATAATTTTTTTTTTGCCTATTTACCAATTATAAGTCATGTCAATACCCACCATCAGTCTACTAATCCCATCTTACCAGAAATAAGGCAAAAAGCAGCTGAGGGTCACAAAGCAATGCAGATTATAAATTATCACTTCTAGGTCTGTTGCTTAGCTACCAAAACAGCCTGTCTTCTTATCCTCACACTGCCTACAACATCATTTGCATTTACTTAAATTTATTTGAGTGAATTGTGAAACTGAAATAGAGATCAAGGAATTATTACATGGTGTAACTAAGTGGAAGAGAAACTACAGAGTGCTTCAGATACAAATCTATGGCCTGGCCTAGAGTCTGGGAGTCCTGAAAGGAAAAATTGTGGCTTTGGAACATGTCTGGTCCATAGAAGAAATTCCACTAGTTAAATTAGAAGCAAAGGAACAATCAATCACTCACCTGAAAGCAACTGCCAGATGAAACTGTCTCTTTGGTGGTTTTGTGCTAAGGAAGAGATAAGTTTCCTGTCTGACAGAAATTGACAGTTAAGCTGCCAATCTTCTAAACTTGTTATAAATGTATGTTATAGATGTGTCCAAGTGCATCCATACATGTGACAGACATAAATACATAGAAATATCACCCCCAAATATTTTAAGTAGATTTAAATTTTTGAATAAGATAACAGATAACTCATTTGAAACAGTAAGAGCCAAAGCCAAGTGTGAGAATGCCGTGATGTAGTTCCTCTCATTACTAAATGACTCAAACAAAAAAATTAAGCACAATAAAATTGAAACAAGAACTGGTGTTCTGGCAGATGCTTCTCTCTTGTGTGATTTTTTTTTTCCCAAAGGGGATGAAATGCAGATGAAAATGAAAAGTGAAAGTTTAAATGTGTTTTGTATAAATGTGAGGAGTAAACATGTCGAGCGGTCAAATTAGTAGCATATGTGTTGAGAGAGAAGTGTGATATCATTTGAAAAGCTAACATTTGAGGTGAGCAATGACAATGACCAAGAAACAAATCACCAAGGTGTTAGTTTTAATATTGGAGATGAGAAACAGAGCAGAGAGGCTAGAGAGAAGGGAGACTAGGAAAGACATTCCGAACAAATTATATTTGGTTGAGGCTTAAGAAATGAGTGGAGAGACGAATGTGGACTAAGTGTATGATTAGGGAAGGGAAGAGAAAGAAGCTCATACTAATATACTTTCACAAGAAACCAAGAAAATTTTAAGCTAACTTGTGATGATGATATTTATACACTATTTAAAGGACTGATGCAAGGAGCAGTAGGAAGAGTAGATGAGTATATGCTATCTGGTAAAAAAAAAGGTAGGACCAAATGTTGCAATCATGACACCTTAGTTATCCAAGGTGGTGTCTGAGGAAGATGGAGGGTGGGGCTTATTAAGTAAGTAAATTTCTAAAATTATGAAAGGTTATTCCCTAAAATCTCATTACAAAAAAATGTATACCTTTAGTTGTAATCTCAGAGAAGTATAAGACTCTTCCCTGCTCAAATAAATATACAGAATAGCATTTAACATTTTCTTAATAACACAATCTTATGAGCATCATATTCATGTTCTGGATATCTCAAAGTCATTGAGATCTCCAGATTTCATACTGGACTCATTGGATTCTTCCCTCCTACCAGTCTATTCCAGGTGTCAGTTATTGACATCTCTGCCCCATGTGGCAATTCCAATGGTAAGGAGGGCAGCCACTACACTAAATGACCTCAGATTGTCTGCTGCTTCAGTTATTAAATTAATTTCTTTCTTTATCCCTAGGCTGACTTCCAGACAACCCCTTCCTCATTTTCTGGTTGAAATCTAACATGAAGTAAAGACTGACAGGGGAAAAACTGTTTTTGTCATATTTTGAAGTATTGGGGAGAAAATTTAAAAAATGTGGTTCTGTTCTTCTAAGCAACAAAATATATAAGCTTATAATGCATAAGCAACAAAATATATGAGCTTCATGCATATATTTTTATTGAGAAATAGTTTTACTAAGTTTTGAATATTGAAAATTATATGCTACTTAATGGACATGGGGTGGGATATCTTGGTGTTATCACCTTGTCTTCTCTTATTTTCTCTTTAGAGTGACCCTTGTTCAGACTGTTCATTGTCAGCCTTGACCATTTTCACATTTCTAACATGGTCACTTCTGTGTTACAGCAAATACTCCAAAGAAGCCTTGCTCTGTTATGTTCAGACCACGTTATGACCATGTTCAGAATAGGATGTACACAAAAACAGCACTCAGAAAATCTAGAACTACTATTATGATTCAGTTTTCTATCACTATAATGAAATACCAGAGACTAACTTATAAAAGAAAAAGCTTATTTTGATTCATGGTTTGGGAGGTTCCAGTCCAAGATAGGGAGGGGACATGCTCTGGGCTTCTGATGACGTAGCATATCATGGTGGGAGCTCTTGGTAGAGCAAGCCTGCTCAGTTCATAAGTCAGGAAGAGGAGGCACTAGGGTCCTACAAATCTCCTTCAAAGGCATGTGCCTAATGACCTGAGAACCTCCTAATAGTGCCACCCTGGGGACTAAACCTTTAACACACAGACATGTAGGAGACATTCAACACAAAAACTATGGCATCACTTTAAACACAAAATTTTTCACAACTCTAATTTCTTGACCACCTTCCCTTCCTTCAGGAGGCAAGAAAAGTTAAATGGAATAAGGTAAATCATTCCCCCACCATTGAAAATCTATTTGCTTAATAATTTAAGCTGTTGATACTTCACGTAATATTTTCTTTGGTTCAAGAGTCTTTGTTACAAGATAATGCCACACTGAATATGAATGTGTTACCCAAGTTTAAAGAAAATTACTTGGATGCTTCAAGGTAAGTTTTTTTGATTCCCTCTGAAATCAGTAGAAAAAGATAAATGATCCCTCTTATTCCAAAAGTGTTCTGGGCTTGCCATTTGGTTTTGTTTTATTTTGTCTCTTTTTTTTAGTAGGACAATGTCCTGTTCTAAGCAACTAGAAAGTTACATCATTACTTAGTGGTATCTTGATATAATATCAAAAGACCAGAGACAAAGAGGCGCAATAAGTGCTTTTCATTTATAATGAAAAGTACTAATGGCTTAATAATTAGAATCTGAAAACTCCTCCAACTAAAAGGACAACAAAAAACTCAAGAAAAAAGTAGTAGAAATGAACAAAGAAAAGGCTAGATATCAAAAGAGTAAGAAGGAGATACCGACTTAGCCTCAGAGTAGAGATACTACTTGTTCCTGAAAAAGAAGCTAGTGATGAAAGGAAGAACTACCCATAAATGATATGTTTGCTTCCCAAATGACTAATGACAAAATGTCTCCAACTTAAGTCCTCTAGTTTTCTGGGTTTGCTTTACCTCTAGTTACATTTAAATAGCTTAAGTTTCCAACCTCGATGATCTTATGAGGAGTTTTACAGTTTTCACAAGAAATCTTTCCTGCTTCACGACAACACCAACGACCCCCAAATCAATTATTATACATCTGTAGTTTTAAAGACCTTCAACCAATCCATATTCCTCTCTCCACCACACTGACTCTGCCCCTTGGAAATTTCTCACTAGAAAACATTTCCTCTCAAAGTCCAGCTTCCTAACACATTGATACGCCTCCCACCATAAATATCCATAACTTTCTTTAATGTTCCTAACTTTTATCTTCCAGGTTACCTGAGCAAACTACATTCTTTTTATGCTTAATTACCCAGCACTCAGCTTGCTCTCTACTTCACAATCATGACTGCACTTCATAATCACCTGAGGAACCTATAGCATACCAAAACTCAGACCCGAGTCTACACCAAATGAACTGTAGTTCCTGTGAGTGGAGCCAGGATATCTTTGTTTTAAAAGCTTCCCAGATGATTTTCATGTTTTAGCTTCTTGAACTTTAATGTGCTTAAGAGCCATGTGATGACCTTGTTAAGATGCAGATTCTGATTCAATAAAACTAGGGCAGAGCCCAAGATTCTGCATTTCTAACAAGTACACGGGAGAACACTTTTTGAGTAGCAAGATTCTACACCAGTGGTTTCCAAACTTGCTCCACATTGGAATTACCTTGGGATCTTTAAAAACCACTAATGCCTGGCATCTAGCTCCAGATATTGGAATTTTTTTGTTTGTTTCCTAAGTGCTTCCAAATCCCTGTTTTAAACCAAGAATACAAGAAGGGTAAGACTGTCATATCTGTCATCTCTTTCATTTCTAGACCAAAACCCATCTCCACAGTGCATCTCCACAGTAACTCCCCTTATATGAAAAAGCTTCTGTGCTTGGCTCCTACTTTAAACTGCATATATAGGATGATGTACGGTCTGTCTAAGATAACAGTACTAAATCAGGATTAGTTATTGTCAATTAATATTTTTTGTTTCCAAAGACTCAATACAATAATGCTTTTAAAAACTATTTTTAGCACAAATTTCTAAACTCAGGTGTACTTTTCACCTATCAAATCTTGATAGTAAGACCAATAAGAGATTGCTCCATAATTGGTACCCTGACATGGTCTCTTTACAAAGAGTACTTAAACAAGGATGACAATATCTTACCCTGGGGTGGTATTCATTAGATATGAATGACATGAATAATAATGATATGAGATATTCATTAGACAGAAGTTCCATCTGGGTATCAATATAGTCATTGATGAGTTTATATGGAGGGGCATGTGTTGACTACAGAACTGTCTGTATAGGCAGACATTTTCTGTGTTTAAATTCTCTTTCCAACTACAATCTGCATGACCTTGGACAAGTTTAATAATTTCTAAGCTCATATTTCCCATCTATAAGAATAGTTAATCCTGCTATACAAATGCACATGTGTGCACACAAACACACATTTACATGTAGAGAATTTAAAGAGAAATACATATTTAATTACTACTTGCATACAACAAAAATTAGCATTCATTCTTTGCATATAAAATCCCAGTCAGTTTGTAATCATAAATGGCTAGTAAATTTTTTAAAATGTGGCTTGATCTTCTATCTTTATATTTCTAATCCAAAGAGGCAATTTGATAGCAGAGCAGTGTATTAAATGTTGTAGAGAACTATGAAGGGAGAAGATATGTTTTCTGTATTTGAAAAATATATCAACCACAGTCACAGTATAAACATAAGAAAGATTACTATTTGGCAGAGTTCAGTAGCAACAGAATCCCATCAAGTATACTTTATAAATCAGAATTTAAGGACATATATTTTAAAAATTATTGATTATAAAATGAATTCTGTTTTTTAAAACTTAAGATCAAAAGGTACTATGGAATTCTCCTTCTTTTCTGACAATTCTGTGGTGTTATATACAACAGACATAGTTCAAAGGATTTAAAGAGTATCTTGTTACCTTGAAGATCAGTCTGATCTGCAATTGCCCTGCTGTCGTTGTGTGTTCTTATTGCAGAAACTGGAGACCTTTGAATAGTTTTCACTTCAGAGTACTTTTAAGTCTTTTCCTAAAGTGAAATGAGTGTTTGTAGTACGTATTTGGCAGGAAGGATAAGAAAGTAGATAAAGCTTTTATTGTACAATATGCTCTGATGATTTGAGTTTCACTCGCCTCTAATAAGATGGCTAAATTTCACAATAAATAATAGTTGTACCATCCTCTAATCAACAGGGTTCCATGGCTTGTACAACCAGATGGTATAAACAAATAGGCCAAAAAGTCAGTAGTCTCACTACATATTGACAATACTGAATCAATCAAACATCCTTTAAGATTACAAGTGGATACTATGACATGAGATAATTGGGATGGACAGCAGGTTTTCTAGTACTATCTAGCATGACTCTGAGCTCAGTTGCCTTTTTCTTTTTCCTTTTAAAAGATTGTCTATCAGAGGAAATCAAATACAAGGAAAATACAAACTCTTTTACTTTATTATTACCATTCTGAAGAGGTGAGAAACTGATTTTTTGACTTCTTATATGCAGAGTCCTTCTTACATATAGAGTCCTAACTAGATATATCCTCTCAATTAGACAAGGGACAAGACTTCAGTTTGAAAGAATCCCCCAAGTACTATGAATAGAACAGGTGGATGAACTGGCTATCCTGCTTGAGTCTTTGTGGCTTCAACACCTGATTCAATCCTATGCTCAAGATGTGGTAGTTCAATATTTAAGTTCTATGAAGCTTCCTACTGAATGCAAAACAAAAAATTGTAGGAAAATCTTCAATCTTTTGAATCTAGCTTAGGTTGCATGGCAAAAATAAATCTAAACTCTAAAGAAAGGTAGGCACCTGCAAAAATAAATAAAAATCAAGAACTTGCTGGCCTGAGATAGATAATACTGGACAGATATAAAAAGAATTCAGCTAAAAATATTTAAAGAATTGGGTAAGCCAGAGAACATAGCACTGCTGTGAGCAGCAGACAAAGGAGAACTTACAGGCTCTTCTCCATGGGCCTTGCCAAATGTTCATAAAAACAGTCACCAGAGTAATAAGAAAACTTCCTTTGAGATGCTTTACTTGGAAGGGAACAGACTCTGCTGGAAAATCACAAAATCCACCTGGATCCTTCTCTTCTCTTTCCTCACATCAAAGGCCTCAAACTGTGGAGGCAAGGGAAACACCCAGTTTTGCATGAGATACCATTGAAAATCAATTTTAGCTGAGGACTGGGAATAGAAACAACACAACAATAACAACAACAAAAAAAACTCTAACTATTGGGAGGAGTGGAAACAAAGGCTACGACCAGACCACTGAAGGTCTCCTCCAGCTAGGTAAGACATTTATGACATCATGAGAAGTCCCACTCCCTTGAATTATGCCACAGGGCCTTAGTCTACAGCTTTGTCAGAAAAAAAGAGAATATCCCAGAAGCAGCAGCAATGAATGCATGCATACACACACACAAACACACACATAAAATACCCCTATTATCATTCAATTAAATTTGGGTAACAGGGATCAGCATTCTAGTTTGGGGAAAGAAGCAAGATCATGAAGAGAGATGGTCTCTGAGACACAGATCAAAGGGAAGATCCAAAGAAGAGGGTGGAACAGACATTCAGAAAACTTTTTGGCAGTCCCAATCATAAGCATAAGTAAAGGTTAAATGATTGAAAGTTGGTGTTACACAGAAAGTTACCATGGCAACAGCAAAATGCAAATAGAGCCCAACTTATAACGTAACTGACCCAACTTCCCCTATATGAAAGCCCTAGCAGAAGGAAAGGTATTCCAGGCATAAAAAATTTTATCTCAGTATTTATTGTCCTACACAAGATATTCAGCTGCCAACAAAAAATTAGGAGGCATCCAATGAAGCAAGTAAAAAATATAAATTGTTCAAAAATAAAGCAGTGAATAGATCCAGTCTCAGATACAAAACACGTTAGAAATATCAGCTGGGAATTAAAATTACTAGAATTAATATATAAAATATTCTAATGAGAAGGGGAGACAACCTACAAAGCCATACGGGTAATTTCAGTAGTGAAACTGAAATTGTAACAAAAATATCAAATGGAAATGATAGAAATTAAAATATAATAAAGAATGCCTTCAACAGGCTACACAACAGACTTGATTTAACAGAGAAAAAGAGTAAATGAAATTTAACATAAGTTTGTAGAAATTAACAAATGAAACACAAAGGGAAAGATGAGTGGAAAGAAATGAAAAGCACATCCAATAACCATGAAACAAAATAAAACAGTTCAACAATACACAATTGAAATATCGTAAGAAGAGAGAAGGGACAGTGTAGGGGGAAAAAGCTTTTCAAGAAATAATGGCTGAGAATTTTCTAAAATAATGACTCAAAGCTACAGATCCTAAGAAGCTCGGAGAACACCAGGCAAGATAAATACAAAAGAAAACAACTAGACATATGATAGTCAAACTTTTAAAAACTGGGAACAAAGAGAAAATCTTGACTATATCTGGGGGGGAGGAAACATTTTATACAGAAGAACAAACTAAGAACTATAACAGATTTCTCATCAGAAATGACACAAGGAAAAATAAGTGGCATCTTAAAGGTACAGAGAGAAAAACAGTTAATCCACAATTTTATGCCCAGTAAAATATTGTTAAAAATAAAATGACATAAAATCTTCACATAAAGAAACTCAGAATCCATGATCAGCAGAGATGTACTATACAAATTATAGTACCAGAGGTATACATACTAAATTGTCTAACAAAGTTCTTCAGGCAGAATGCATGTGATACCAATCAGAAATCTGGATTTACAAGCAAAAGTAATGGTGCAATGAATGTAAATATAAAATTAATTTTCATTTTTAATTACTCTAAAAGTTTACTAACTGCCAAAAGCAAAAACAGTAGCAATGTCCTGTCTGCTTATTCCATAACTAAAAGTAAAATGTGAAAAGAGCATAGTGAGAGCCAGGGATTCAGACTACACTGTCATAAAGTCCTTACAATATGTATAAGGTACAATAAAATAGGCCATCTTTAAAGATGAATGTAAAGACAATGGAAACCATTAAAATTTTATGAAAAGGAATAAATAATAAGTCAACAAGTGCTAAAAATGGAATCATAGGGAACACTAAGTCCAAAATAAAACAGAAAAAAAAGGAGGAAAAAATGGAAAGTAGCAAGTAGAAATTAGACAGGAAAATGGTAGATTTAATTTAATCATTTGAGTAATTATATTAAATGTAAAGGGTAAAATACACCAAGTTAAAAGTCAAATTATTACATTATATGAAAGAGCACAGAATAACAATGCTGTTTGTAAGATACCTACTTTAAACATAAAATCATAGATAAATTAAAAGGATGGAAGTAAAATTATATCATGCAAGTATTAAAAAAAGAAAGTCTGAGTATCTATGTTAATATCAGACAAAGCAGACTGGAGAATAAGAAATAAAGGCAGGGATGAAGGAAAGCATTAGATAACAACAGAGCTCAATTCTCAGAGAAATGTTTATGCACTTAACAATAGAGCTTCAAAATACATGAAAAAAAAACTGATTGAAATGAAAGAGAAATGAATAAATTCACAGTTACATTTGGAGATTTCAGTATTCCACTCTCAGTAATTAAAAGAATAAGTAGAGAACAAATTGATAAGGATACAGAAGACCTAACAACAATTTGATTTCACTATATTTATACAATACTCTACCCAAGAACAATAGGATACATATGATTTTTCAAGATCACATGGAACATTCACCAAGAAGCCATTTTCTCAGTTATAAAACAAAACAAGTAGAAATTACACAAATTATAGCCTCAAACCACCATATAATCAAAGAAATGTACATTAAAATTGAAAATTTTACTTTATACCTACTAAATTTAAAAGGATCTCTTAAAATATTAAAATAAAATTTTGAAAAATATTGCTAGATAGACACCTCCATGCACAACTAATGAGACTGTATATTGTTAATGTTCAAGAGAATATTAGACAATTTATTAAACCTTAAATTTTGCATAAGTTGACTTAGAAATTCATTTTGTAATGATTTCTACTAAACATATATATTGAAGAAAAGTAAACAAATATGTAAAATAATTTTCTTGCAGTATTATTTGTAATAAAAGCACGAAGTAAATTAAATATGTAATAATATATTAATGCATTTCTTTAAGAAATACTCAGTGATTACTATGTACAAAGAATAGTTCTAAGCACTGGTTAGCAGGGAATAAGACAAATATGAATAATGTTCACTACCTCCATGATCTTTCTATTTTAATAGGCAAATGATTAAAAATATATGTGATATAATTTCTGGTAGTAATAAGCAAATTTTTTAATTTGCTAACTAATTTTGGTATATTTATATTATACTATAACATATGTGCTATGCAGTCATTACATCAAATGTCAGGAACAAAAATATTGACACAGGAAGATGTGTCTGATATATCATAATTTTTAAAGTGCAGTATGAAAAACATGTAATCTGAATAGTGCATTTTTACAGAAAAAGGTGTAATATCAGAAAAATAATGAAAGAACATACCCTAAAATATTAATAATTATTCTAGTGTGGATGTTTTCTTTTGAACTGTTTTCCAAGTTTTCTGGTGTATATATGTGTATGTATATATACATATATATATGTATATGTATATACTATATATATATAGTATATACATATATATGTACACACACACAATATACATGTATTATATATTATTTTGTAATGAGAAAAAAACATGCTCTTGAAAAATGAAGTTAAGAAATAAAAGAAAACAAAATAAAACAACACAAGAGAAATTTTTTGTGCTATTGGTCCTTGTTTAGTTTTGTCTGTTTTTGAGGACAGGCAAAACAAATGTATATGTATACGAAAAAGAATAACTATAATAGGAGATGATAAAAAATGCAAGAGAGATGTTGCTTAGACAAGTTTCAAAAAAGGATAAAGGCAATAGGATCTTAGACACAGGAAGCAGAACAGTCTTGAAAAGGAGAAGGAAAACATCTTTTGAAATATGAATAATTAGAAGATGAATAAAACTGAAAAAGCAGTTTGGAAGATACATAAAAATACAAATACAATTTTATAAAGAAACAAAGTTAGGAAATTTTTAAATAGAGATATACAACGTCCTCAATTAAGAGGTAAGTAATTACAATTGTTCCTTAAAAGATTGGGGATAACTTCAGAGGTTGGCCAAGCAAAAATGCTTTGAATGGTCAAATGAGATAAATGTCTGAGTCAATTTGGATGAATAAAGGATTACTGAAGAACTATGAGGCAACAACTACATTCACAGGTTCCCAGTAGTAATGACAACCACCAACATGATAATGTTACATTCTGCACTCACTTTTCAGCATAAAAATAGGATCAAATTAAGAAAAACTCTTAGGTTGGCTCTTTCTGTTAATATACACATTTTATGAGATTTCTCATGTCCTAAAAAACAAACATGACTTGTTGCCTTATCTCATCCAGGTCTTCACTCAAACGGTATACAATTTTAAAACTGTAATTCTCAATCCCATATTCACTTTTCATACTCAAATCTTTCTCTATACATTCATTACCTTCTAATATACTCTATATTTTGCCTATGTATGGTTCTTTAGCTGTCTTGTCCATTACACAGAAATCTCCACAAGGGCAGAGATTTTTGTCTGTTTTGTCCTGTCCTGTGTCTCTGGCATTAAAATAGTGCCTGGCATAAAGAAGGTGCTCAATAATTGTGTTACAAAGCACATTTGTTATATAAATCAATTTCTTAATGTGAGTTGACCTCATTCTTTTAGGATACAATGGGAAAACTTGTCACTTTCATTAACTTTTTCCTTTACTGAATCCTCATATTAATAACTTCCATTTTTTCCTAGGAGACCAATTTAAAATATATCTTTCAACTACATTTTCAAAGTTGGTAACTGGCAAATAAAGAAAATTTAATTTTACCTCTTTATTTTTCTCATTAAGTAGCTGATTTATCACAGCAATTATACAAAGAAGAATTTTCTATCAGGCCATAAGATTTATAATTGACAAGGGTATTTTTACTTTGCTACCAAGTTGATCACAGAAAACCCAACGGGAATACTTAGAAAACTGAAGGCACCACACTCAAATACTTGGTAGAATTCATGTTAAATTAGATATGGTGCCATTAATAATAGCTAAGAACCACAGAGTAGTTGACCAACGGAAGCAAACGTCGCCATTCCAACCACTGGAAAGTCCAGTACAGGTCTGCGGCAACGATGGGATTCCTAATAGTGAACCGCAGAACTGGGTGAAATAATCCCACGAAATCACTGCCAGCAACGAATAAGCGGCCTTTCTCCTGTTTGGGAGACTTAAGGTAAGAGACTACCTGGTACAGCACCGTAGATGGAAAGGACTTCGATTTACGTATCCTTAGGAGTGCGCATCCTTAGGAGTGCGCGTGCTCACAAGATGAACGGCTGGAGCGCAACTACGCATGTGCCGTTCCTCCTTTCCTTCAAACTCACGGGTAAAGCAGTCCTTCCTCCCTGCTTCCGGAGGATCCTTCTTGCTTCCGGGGGACCTGTTGGAGAGAACGCTCGGGTGTTAGATGTCTTCCTTTTGGGAAATTAGAGGAGGCGGAAATAAAAATTCCTTCCAACAGGGTCCTGAAACTCTGGACTGGGAAGCTGTCTTAAATTAGGAGAAAGAGCCCTCTCTTTGGGCTGATCTTGGAGATCATAGTATGCAGATATTATGAAGGTTTCCAGTGTCCACCCCAGGCAGTATTAAAAAGGAGAAAAGAGCCTGGGTGCTCTCTTTTCCTCATACCTTTTTTAGGGTACCAGAGACCTTTGGACACTTTACCCAAAGTAAACTGGACTGAACGTTCCTACTGTATTAAAGATGATATCAACTGTTAACTTTTTTTTGTAAAGTAATACATTTACAGAATTTAAAAGAAATAAGTCTCCTCCTCTAACCTATCTTACTAGCAGAGATAATCAAATTCAACTTGCAACCTGTTTCTGGCACTTACCTTCATATTGAAAAATAATTTGCTCAATCTGTTATGTCTGGATTTATCAATTTAAGCTCTTAACTTCCTCACAATTGAAGATAGTAGTATTCTTATCCTATTTTCTCTCTCCCCATCCCACAAATTAAGGGTATTATAATTTTTTACAAAGTCAGTAGTTTTCTGCTAGACCTTGTATTATTACGTTTTCTTTCTTAGTCAAATTCCATTTTTTTCCCCAGGAGTTAATACTTTTTCATTTTTTAAATATTTTTAAGCTTATTTTTTATCCATTGCTGATTATTCTCACAGCTTCTAAAAGGTTCTTGTTTTGCATTTCCACATAGCCAAACCAATTTTTTTAAAAAAATACTTATCAAGTCTTTGCTTTCTCTGAAGTCACTCTGCCCCCTCTTCACATGCTCTGTAGATTTCCTGCATAGTTCTGTCCTTGCACTTGCCTTTGCCATCATCTCAGAGACTGCTTTCACCTCTAGTGTTGAATCTCCTATTTCCAGATTCCATATGTTCAATTTTTTTCTTTAATTAACACCTCATTTTAGAGTAACTATCAAAAAAAATAGAGCATAGGAGGTACAGGGTTTTAGATCTTACATGTCTGAAAATGTAAATATGTTATCCTTACAAATTCTTTGTAATTTGTTGTGCATAGAGTTGGGGGGTTGAAATTTTCATCAGCATTTTTAAGGCATCCCTCCTTCTGGTGTCCATTGAAAAATCTAATGGCAATCTTAATCTCAATCTTTTCTATGTAATTTCTTTTGTTTTCTTCTGTGGAGAATATTAGGATTTTCTTTTTATCCTGGTGGTCTGAATTTCATGAAGAAGTACCTTGCTTTGGGTCTTATTTTCTTCTTAATTAATTTCCCTGGTCTCTCAAAAGACTCTTTTAATCTAGAAATTCATGTCCTTCATTAATGAAACTTTTTCTGTATTATATCCTTATGAATTCTCCCCATTTTTTTCCCATACTTTTTCTGGGTCATTTACTATTCATTTATAGTAGATAAGTGATGCTTGTCATTTATTATAAAACCATTGGATTGATCTTTTTTATTTTTCTTATTTTTTTATCCTCTCATTCTATTTTCTGAGATATTTCCTTGGTTTTAATGTGCCAACCAATATACTGATTTTTTTTTTAATTTTAGGTATAAATTGTTTCATTTTCTTAATTATTTTATTATTCTTAACTTGCAATTATTTAATTTTAGCATCTAGTTCTTGTTTTATGATAATAGTATCACTTCATCTCTTTGAGAGCCTGAACCATAATTTTGTTAGTTTTCTTCTCATTCCTGGATTCCTTCTCTTTTAGTCAAGTTCCTTTCTTTCAGTTTGTTCTCTTTCATGTTAGGAGAATTTCCCTAATGTCAGATGGTTCTTTTGGTCCATTCATGTTTGAGAGTGATATACTGTACAGCTTTTCAGAAACTCCATGAGAGGGTGAGTCTTTTTGAGATTGTGTGCTTCAATGTGGGATTGGAGGGTCAGCTGCCTTTTTGGTTGTTATACAATGTCAGTATCTGGGATTATTTTTATCTTTGGTTCTTTAATTTCTTCACAGAGGAATCCTCTAGGTTCCTATCACATGGTGATTACTGATTTTCTGGGAGTTGAGCCAGTGAGTAAATAGTGATGTGTTCTCATCATTCACTATATACATTTTAATTTAATCTATTCTCCTTGAATTTATCCAGTTTACCCCCATCCATCTTAGTTCCTGCAAACTAGAGTATAGTCTCATTTATGGTTAAATTTTCCCCTAATTCATATCTTATATTAGTTTTATATATTAAACAATTTTTTTAAATTCCCATCTTACCTCTCCTTCTGGATTGCTGGCATCTGTACTGTTTGAGCCTTTGATAATAAACAGGCTAGGAAATTATCTCCCTTTACTTGCTTTTAAGTTTCATCTTCCTCTGCCTAATCATTTCTATAATGATTGTCATGATTTAACTTATATGTCTTTCTTGTCCACTGTCTTCTCTCCCTGTATTAGTCAGTTTTTCCTCACTATAACAAAATATCTGACAAAAGATTTGGAAAGAAAAAGAAGCTTATTTAGCTTACAGTTCTGGAGGTTGAAAGTTCAAATAGTATAATGCAGGTTCTATGATAAGGGTCCCCTCTTGACTACATCACTTCATGACACAGCAATAGTGGGAACAGCAAGTGACTCCATCTTGAACAAAAAGTAGAGACAGATTGGTGGATCCAGTTTGTTCCCTCTGAAAACTCAAGGGATCACACAAAAACTACCTTCCACAAGAACTACCTTCCATAAGCATAACTCCATAAGGACCTTCCACTAGGTCCTATATCTGAAAGGGTTCCATATGTCCCAGTATTGCCACCCTGGGGACCACGATTTCAATCACAGGAACATTTGGGGCACACTCCTGGCACATCCAAACCATAATATTCCCTTCTTACTGTCTTTCCTTGTAAATATCAGTGATTTTTTAAAATTCCTTTTTGTAATTTTGCTAGAAATTTGAAAGTGAGAAAGGATGAACACATTTGTTCAGTCAGCTATGTTTACCTGACAGGTTTCAGTGAATGTTTAAGTGACTATGTAGTATAATAGATGTATGGAAGAATACCAAGTCATAAATGATTGGGTTTCTGCTCCAAAAATCTTAAAAGTCAAGTTACCCTTTAAGATAATAATTCAGAAATAGCCACAAGGCAGTGTAAATGAATGGTATAGACAGGAAGTAATATGCCTGTCCAAATAAAGGATTGAGTGATATATGACCTTGTTGTTGAAGAATTAATAGGTTCTGGGAATTTAAAAAGAAGGGAGATTGTGACCCAGGCCCAGGGAACTAAAAAACCATATGTCTGGAAAATTAAACCTAATTGTGATGGAATAAGCACTCCAAATTCTAACACATGTTTTATACTGATGGTTTAAATCTAACAAGTATCTATTCCTAAAAGTTCTTCCTTTTAGCATACATAACTCCTGAAATGCTTTAATTCGTTTCCTATATATTACAGTTTGAATTTTTCATGAAATCAGCATCTAAAATTATAATTTTAGCTAGTCTACATCTCCAAAATATTTTGTTAAAAACCTACTCATCCAGCCTTATAGCCTCTTTTTTCTTTAATCTTCAGATTAAAAAAGTAATGTAATAAGTAAATTTCTTAAAACTTTCTCTCCATTTTCTCAATCCCAATAAAAATTACATATATGAATTAAATTCTTATCTTTTACATATGTATAAATATGTATCTCTAGAACAAGAAAAGAGTATTTGTAGTACATTTATACCTGTATTTGAGGAAGTAAAGAACCACAAGCTGCTATGGTTTGATTTTACAAAATAAAAACAAGAAAAAATCCTGACATAGCTTCAGTTTTTAAAGTTTTAGGGCATTATGGAAACTTTGAGAATTTTAGGCAGAACTTTCTAATATTTTACAGTACTGCCAAGTTAAACAGCAACAGTCGTGAGATTTATCTGCAGAACACGTGGCTAATGACCTTTAAGACAACTAGCCCCGTATGTCAACTAGAAAAAAATATGAGCCATAACTATTGAGCTTAGCTACTTTTCTTATTTTTGACCATTTATGTAATACAGTATCTGGTATAATAGTTGCAACATAAGGCCATAGAGTTGTTTTCAAGAACAGTTTTTCTCTAAAAGATGTCATTTTTTGAACTAATTATTAAGAAAAAAATTTTTTTGGCATTTTGATCTAAAATATGTCCTTGTTTCTCAAAGTAGTTGGGTTGCATTTTTCTACAAATGTGTGTATTGGCTTATGTTAATTTTGGCTGAACAAACTGTTATCATGGAATTGTGTTTAAAACTACTTGTGGGACTTGTAGAAAACACATTTTGAACCCTAATAACTAGCTTTTGTACTACACATTTCTTGAAGCAACTCAAAGAGTTCATTAGGCTTATGTTTTATTATAAATGTCTTGGAAGATCTTATAAATAGTAGGTAATACTTTTATTACAAAGAATTATTATTCTCTTCTATAAGGAATGATTATCAATGAAATGTTACCAAAAAGAAAACTAATATACTGATGAAGTAAGGGAGCTTTGCTCTAAAATAGATAATAATAATACTTACATTAGATTCTGTGTTTATTATTAATGTTTATCAACAAAAGTAGGATAGCATTGACAAGTATCTAGGTTAACAGTGGCTTATAGCATGAGAACAAAGTGTCTTGTACTCTAGGGTCTTGAGTAAAATACTTGCAAGTTTTATGAGGCCAAGAAGAAATTATAATTGCACTAAAATTTCTTTAAATGATCATGAAAACAGTATGTGAAAATTTATGGAATGTAGCTAAAGTAAGGCTCAAAGGAAATATTTCAATCTCTAATATTTATATTAGTAATGGATGGTTCAAAATACACTCTATGTCTATCTTAAGAATCTAAAGAACAAATTGAATTTAATAGGAGTAGAAGCAAGGAAATAAAAAATACACATTCAACAAAATCAAATTTGAGGTGATTACTTAAATTGATAAATCTCTTATTGAACTTATAGGAAAAGAGAAAACATTAGTTATTATATAAGATTATTTGGAGTATATTAGATATATATTAGGAGGCAGTTTATGAGGTCATTCATGAACTATATATAAATTGAGAAACTTTAACTCAAAATGTTCCTACAAAGCATTTTATTCCCCTATAGTTTCATTGGTCAATTTAATAAATAAATCATGAGAATTTTAAGAAAGTTATTCAAAATATAGGAAAGGGGAACATCTTAACTCATTTAATATGATTATTATTAATCTGTTACCAGAACTAGATAAGCACATTCTAAGAAAATAAAAGTATATACTCTTCATGAACATAGTCTTATAAGTCTTTTAACAAAATTTCAGCAAGCTAGTTCAGCAATATATGAAAGAGATAGTATATTGTCAGCAATGGAATTTATCCCAAAAATGCAAGGTTGGTTTAGCATTTGAACACCAGTTAGTTCACCACATTAACAGAAATAAAGAAAAAATTATAAAAGATCTCAACAGATTAAAAGAAAAGCATTTAAGAAAATCTGACAGTCATTCCTGATTTTTAGAAAACCTTTTAGAAAATTTGGGATTGAAGTAAATTTCCTCAATATAATAAAGAATGTCTTTTAAGGAACTATATATTGAGTTGAGAAAAACTTATTTTCATCCTAAGATCAGAAACAGTCCAATATCAACACTTCTATTCAACATTGTATATTATACTTTGCAATAAGATAAATAAAAGTAGTACTATTTGAAAGAAATATGTAAAACTATCTTTTTTGCTGAATATAGCAAAACATCCTACAAAATCTAATAAAAAACTAGTAGAACTCTTATTAACAATAGCAGGGATATAGAATAGAAAGTAATGCACACATCGAATTTGAATTACCATGTATTCACAATGATGAATGCAAAGCATTTTAAAGGCTATGTGTACAGTAGGATACAACAGGATAAAATATTCAGGAACAAATTTAATTAAATGCACTGTGTATAAAAAATGATATATATCACACACTATATGATTTTAAGAAATAGTATAAAGCCAGAGAAACAAGATAGTGTGGTTGTCAAGAACCATAAAGGGTCTGAGATTTTGGCCACCTGCAAGTTAATGAGGTAAGTTTTCACAGTTAAATGGATACTAGCAGAAGACATAATGCTGCTGGGTCAGAGATAAAGAATTTCTAATTCAAGGAAATAACTATAGCTATTCAACTGTCAGCATTAGTGCCAGTTTTCTAAGCAGCAAATCCAGCAAAATGTCAGCAAAATGGTCAGGTGATACCTGTGCGCATATTGAAGTGCATGATAGGAGAGAAACCCTGAGTTTAGGGAACCCAGATCTTTTTAATAGGCAGTAAGCCTCCCTGATCTTGACTTAGAAAGAAGGCTTTATATTTGTTGTCTTCATTATAGTAGGCAGTAAATAAGCCTGGCTTTTATTGTGGAAAGAAATGTTTTGTCTATCGTCTAAAGCTATTTACTACACAAAAATATTTGAATAAATATTTCATAACAAAAGTCATCAATGCCTCTGTTCATAAGACAAGCAGAAATACAAGAGACCCATGGAGATTTCTAAAAGTGGTATTACATAAATATAGGCAAATAGATTTATATAAAGAATATAGCATTTAAAAATAGACACATTTGATCACTCGTTTTTCTGTTAAAAAATCCAAAACTAGTCAAAACAGGTGAAAAAGTATTTTAAACAAATGATGCTAAAATCACTTGAAATCTACATGAAAAGAAAAGAACCTTGTTCCTCCTTCACACAATGTTAACAATTAACTAGAGGTATTTCTAAATGTGAAAGCCAGATTTCTGATTAAAATACATGAGAGATTCTTCATGACTATGAAGGCAGCAAAAATTTCTTAGGGTGTAGAAAGCACTATGTAAGAAAAATTTATAAATGAAGTCCATGTATGCTCATCAAATGACAGCATTTATGGAAATGAAGAGTAATATATTTGCAACACATATGATAAAAGATTTATATGAACAGAAAAGCTAGATTATACATAGAATGGGAACCTTTGGAGTAACTACATTTTAAGGTCAAGGGGCAGAGGAGAAGGGAACAAAGCATAAGTGAAATGGCGGGTCACCAGGTGTGAACTAGACAGAAAACAAAATAAGAAAGTGGACAATATACTCAGAGACAAACGATGACTAGAAGTTATAATGCTTTTTAAAACCAAGAATAGGTGCAAGCAAAGAATGAAAAGGAGACAAATAATAACAAAGAGCATTACTTGGAATTTAAGATTTCAAATATTGAGCAGAACTGATGTGAGATGCATCAGATTTTACTGATTCAAGGCACAGGGCTGTCCTGACAATGGGCTAGTAAAAAGCAGTGAAGAAAAAAATGACATGGGTATATTGAATGGTTGATGTCCGGTACCCAAGAGGAAAAGAAGCCAGTGAATCAGGTGCCAAAGGTATGTATACTTATGGAATAATCAGGAATCTGCAGTGTCAGTTGGTGGCCAGATAAGAGTGAGGGTAACAAGTGTCTAATGGCATAATGGACAGCTGTTATATACTACACATAGTTACACATTTTCACGTTCAATTTTCAAAACACCTCTATGATATTATTACCTCATCCTCATTTCACAGATGAGTAAATCAGAGTTCATAGAAGTTAACTAATTTCCCAGGTTATAGAGTTTATTAAGGTCAAAACTAGATTAAAAACTATCTGCTCGAATCAAAAGTTAATGTCCTTCTTACTATACCATGCAAATCAGCAGATGCCTTGGGTAAAAAAGAGAAGGAATGTGAATGAAGAGTGTTGGTTGAGGAGGGATTAGGGGATCAGAAATGTGGACAGTCCACTTGTAATCCATGGAGACTAAAGCAAACTCATAAGTACCTACCACTTGAGAACACTGAGAGAATTTTGAAGAAACCTGTTACCTCCAAAGAAGAAAAGGGTTTCTGTTAATTTAACCACGTTGGTAGATTGTTCTACAAAAATTATGCCTGTGTTAGGAAGTTCTTTGTGATTCTTAAGGTCTACAATGCCAGTCAACAACCTGTTATTCTAAACCTAAACTGAAATTGCTAAATAATTATTCCTCTTATTATATAGATATTTCTAACTCTTTGTTTGTGGAGCTTACAGTTCTTAACTTTTCACAGTTACAACATCTTTGGATGTAGAAGCACCTCTCCCTCTTCTAAATATATGATATATATACATATGTAACAAACATATTTTATAGATACATAGTTTATATCAATGTGTAAACATGAAAACAAAAGACCATCCTGGCCCTAAGGTGGACATGAGAAAGGCTGAGGGTATAGTTCCATCAGTGTCCACTTGGTGAAAGTTGGTATCTGAAGATAGGACAGGAGGATGGTTGAATGGACTTTCCTTTCTTTTACCCTTCTTATTATATCCTAAAACATTGATGAATCATCATATTCTTGCACCAAAGCTCCAATATAGGTAGTAATTGATGTTATTTTTAAAAGCATCTTTACTAACAAATAAAAATAATTATTAATTTGCTTATTTTAATCTATTTTCTGGCTCCTCCAGAATATGAAGAAAATTTATTTCAGATTGAGTTAATTTTTTTACTTATCATAAAACAGGATAAAGTTACAATTTATACTGTTGTGCTTTGCTTTTAACTCATTACTTAGATAGGAAACAATTGTTCGAGGTGGTTGTTGGTTTTTTTGAAAGAAAAATGCATTTGCATGCTTTCAGTGTAAACTTGAGTTCCAAGTTTGATTCAGTAATCAACATATTTTTATTGAAATTCTGCAGAAAATTATGAGTATTTATTGTTCTCTCTCTCTCTCTCTCTCTCTCTCTCTCTCTCTCTCTCTGTCTTTTGAATATGTGTTATATTTAAATTGGAAGTTGAAATTTTGGGCAACTCATATTATGAATATGATGGAAATTATATTGTAATCAACATATTTGAATTCCTGTTTCCTAACTGTGTTATTATGTTTACATGCAACTATACAGGCCCTTCTAAGAGGAAGCCATTACATGTTAAATTTTACCTTGAAAAAGTGAATTGTTGCTTCAACTATTATTTGACTTCTTGTGAATATTTATAGAATATATGGAATTGCTTGAAAAATGTGCTGGAGAATCTAGGGAAATATTGTTTTTTAAAAAAAAAAACCTTAACATTTAACATTGTCTGTCATATTGATTTTCTTAGTTTTATAAAGCCAAATTGCCTGTACATGTTTTCCAGCATGTAATATTTGAAAAAAATAATCCCATTGGAAATAATGATAAATGAATTTTCCTGTAATTCGCCCTGGTCAGAGTCATTAGTCTGGCTACAGTAGCATGAATGTTGGTGCAAAAATACAAAATCAAACAACCACCACATCAGTGGGTAGAAGGAGGCACAGGACTCCCTGAATTAGGTTCTTTCCTTCTCATAGGAAGAAAAATATCCTCTCACAAATTTTGATTTAGAGTCATAGAATGCTAGTTTGTGATAGAACTGAAGACAAAAAGGGTGAGTGCAATATGATAATTTCTTAATACTTCTTGCTCTATACCCTCTTTTTCACTAGTTACCCTCTTTGGAGGGCCCTCACTCCTCTATGGTTGCCAGTAGTGGAGGTACCAAAAATCTCAAACAAAAACACTCAGATTGTTTTGTTTTGTACCATGTTAGGGACTTGCCTTTCCTGTGTCTCTCCTTTACATGTCTGCAGAGATTTTCAAATCAATTCATTCATTTGACAAATATTTATTGAATATTTGCCACATTTTAGGTACTACTCCAAATGTTACAAATCAGAGCACAAAAACAGATGAAGGCTCTTACCTACAGTGTGGAACTTTCATTCTAGTAATAGGAAACAGTATTAAACAATATATGTGATAAGGAATAATAAAGTATGAGGAAAGTTTTAAGTGCTTTGAGAAAAAAAATAAAGGGCAATCAGAAGTCGTGGGGGTAGCTTTCAATTATAATTAGGTGAACTAATATAGGCTTCAGTGCAAAGATGACAAACAAGCAAAGACTTGGAGGAGGCAAGGGAAAGAATGCTACTGGCAAAGGGATCAGCCAGAAGCCATACCTCGGGGGGAATATGCTCTGTGTATTTACCCAGAGCATAGGAATGCCAGCAGGGGAAGAGTGATAGGAGTGAATAGAGAAAAGCAAGGGACAGAGGTGTTAGATCAGAAAAGTACAAGCAACAATGGTTTATTTGCACATGTTGTTTCCAATCCCCATGCTGAATCCCCCTTTTACTGGTGAATGATCTTCATTCTTTTCATTTGAATGAAACCTTCAAATAAAGGTAGGTCAGTGAATTTGCTTGCTAACTGTGTAGAAATATATTAAGATCATAACAAATACAGTTCAGATGATTAATAAGCAGAATGACAAGAAAATTCAGTCTTGTGAGTCATAAGATATAATTTTCAGCTATCAACATAGTTCATTTCTATATTATATAATTTGATAGAACACAAGTTTGATATAGTATTAGCCACTATTTTCAAAGACAAGGAAACAAATTCCCCTACCATGTAATTGAAAATATAAATAGATTAGGGAATTCTCTAGCAAACTACCTTTGGACTTCAAATGCACAATTGACTTTCCTGAGTCTTGAGCTTCCCAGATCAAACTAAAGATTTAGGATGAGGGAGTGGGGATATAGCTTAGAGGTAGAGTACCTTTCTAGCATGCTTGAGACTTTAGGTTCAATCCCAGGCACTGCAAAAAAATTTTTGAAATATATTTTTACTATATATATTTATATTTTTATTACATATATATTAATAGGTGGCAACTTTACTGGAACAGTTGGCAACACATCAGCAGCTCTTTTAAGTGAACTCTACCCAGTTTTTAGATTTATTAGCACTCAGCATTCTCTGTACAAATCACAGTGGCAGGGTCTGTATGCATACTGAACACTTAAAACTAGGATAATTCTCTCAAATTCACCCAAGCACCACTGTTTTCTCAAATGAATTTATCTACCAAGAGTCAGTTATGTGTTCATTAAATTTACTCATTTTAGTTGTATTCATTATTGTTATTTAATTAGCAATTAGGTAATACATGACAATTTATAAGTTTTGATTATACAACATATACTAAATAACAATTATATAATATGATCATATGAAAAGTGACTTATTTTCTCAATGGACACTAAGGGCTTTGAGAAGAATCAATATAAACTTTTTAAAAAATAAAGGGGAAGAAGAAAAGAAAAATGTATCAAATTAGATGTGGGTGAGTCAAATTCAAAGTAAAAATTTTTAAATCTTCAAGAAAGCTGCTCTTCAAGTGCTCTAAGTTCTGTCTTCATTTTAAACAAATCTAAACTAAAATCATAAGTGATTCATTGTTCAAGTGAAAGAACTCTAATCAATAGAATTTACTAGTGGAAAAAAAAACACATACACTGAGGAATGAGATAACTGGATCATATGGTGGTTCTATTCTGCATTTTCTAAGGAATCTCCATACTGTTTTCCATAGTGTTTGCAACAGTTTGCACTCCCACCAGAAATATATGAGAGTACCTTTCTCCCTGCATCCTCAACATTTATTGCTACTTGTATTTTTTATATTTGCCATTCTGACTAGAGCGGGAAGGAATCTCAGTGTAATTTAAATTTGCATTTCACTAATTGCTAGAGATGTTGAAAATTTTTTTCATGTATTTTTGATCATTTGTATTTCTTCTGTGAAGTACCTACTCATTTCCTTTGCCCATTTATCAATTGGGTTACTTGTGGGGTTTTTTGTGTGTTTGTTTGTTTTATAAGGAAGTACACAAATAGGCCTAGGAGAAGATTCAGAAGCCTAACTAAAGTTTGACTAAGTAGAGAATCTTAGTCACACACTGACCACCCTCATTGACCACCAGACTTTACTCAGACTTTAGTTATAGTTCAGCAGCTTGGCAGCAGCATGGTATTGAAAGGAGTAGTAGTTTTTGAAAGAGTAACCCATGTCTGCTGGTATTTGTAAAGTCCTCCAGCTCAAGGAGTTAAGATTGCCACATTTAACAAACAAAAATGTAAGATGCAAGATAAATTTGAATTTTAGACATAGTATTTTTTAATATAAGTGTATCTCAAATGCTACATGGAATGAGAGACATTAAAAATTATTTGTTGTTTATATGAAATTCACCTTTAACTAAGTATCCTCTAATTTTTCTGTCAACCATATCAGGTGATGAATCCAAATTCCTGCTTTACCAGAAAGAGCACATGTTACTTCATTTTTATATATTAAAAAGTTGCTAGTTGTTGTTTGTTTTTGTATGTGTGCTCGGAATTGAGCCAAGAACCTTGCACATAGTAGGTAGGTTATCTACCCCAGAGTTACTTGCCCAGTTCTAAAATGTTACTAAAGAAAGTATAATAGAAAACATTTGAGTTAGACTCCATGGCAGTTCTAATGCTTAGCAAGTAAATCTACAAAGAGAAAATAAGAGAGAAGATAGCTGAGTTAAGATACTCTTCTAGAAAGAAAGTACCCTATTACCCATGAGCTAGTAGTCTCTACATATTGGGGTTTTTTTTTTCATGTTTATTTTTGTTTTGTTTTGTTTTGTTTGTTCATGATACTAGGAATTTAACCCAGGGGTACTTTATCTCTGAGCTACATCCCCAGTCCTTTTAAATTATATTTTGAGACAGGATCTAGCTCAGTTACTGAAGGTCTTGCTAAGTAGCTAAGTTTGACCTCAAACTTGTGATGCTCCTGCCTTAGACTTCCAAGTTGCTGGTATTACAGGCATGTACCACCACACCCAGCTACATACTGATTTTAAAGAAAAACTTTTAATCATAAGAATTATTTTAGGCATCATTTAATTGTAAGAAATATAAAGCAATAGAGTTAACAATAAGGAATAAAACAGGACTGGTCCTTACAATTCAAAAGGAAGGTTCAGTGAGTGTCAAGGAGAAAGAGATTTTGTTTCTTGCCAACCCACTAGTAAAAGTTGGTGATGTAAAATGTAATAATTAGAAATGTGGTTCACTGCTGGGGGCAGATACTCATACTCAAGCTATAGACTGAATTATCCCCCAATTACACATACAATGACTTATTTCTTAGGCACTAAAGAATAAGGATTCTTCAGAAACAAAAGAAATAAGCTAAGCTTTTCAAAGTAATTCAGGTTAGAAAAATGAGCGAAATCAGATAGGTCACTGAGGTCAAGGCAAACAAATCTGGAATCCAGAAAAGCATGTCAAAATCAATGCCTCTGACACTAAAACAGAGAAGATCTTCATTCCAAAACAGGAAGCAATGACTTCTTAATATTCCCAGCCAGAGGTGAACAAACTAAGGCTTCCCTGGGATCACAAGTTATCTGCAGGGACATTGTCATCGTTAACCTTGTATTCCTTATGTCAAAGCTTTTGCATGTCATTTAAATCATTCAAACTGTTCAGCAAGACTTGATATTACACCTAGAGCACTAACATAGGATGTGGTCTTAATATGCTTTCTTCAGTTACAAAGGATGCTAGTCCATTTTACAGCCATAATTTTCTTTGATAAGCATTTAATAAATGCTTTTTTGATAGGATAGGAATTGGAATGTAATGAATGATAATAGAAGGGCCAGAAAGAAACTTAAAAGGGAAAATCGACTGCCACCCATGGAGAGACCAACGTGACAGGCAAAGTCAGCTGGGCAAATATTTGACTCACTGTACTTGTCTCCATCTGTCCTTGCTCTAGAAGATTTTGAAAAGGTTTATTTGGGTAAACGTGTTTTTACTTGGTGGTCTAGCAAGGCACAAACATGATGACAATGAGTTATCTCTTTCTAACTGGGTGGTGTTTTCTTCAGCAAGGCTTAGTTCCTTCTGGAATGGATAAATCAAATTAAACAATTACTAAGTCTTCACCTTGCATTCCATCTTCAAATACATTCTTCGTGCTTGTTCCTCAGTACATATTTCTGAGGAAACATTCAAAACACCTTAAATCTACATTCGAATTATTAAAATTAATCCACTCAAGCATTTCTGAGAGTCTACTATATGCAAAGATTTTCTTGGGGTTAAAAAGAAAAAATATTTTTTTTTCTTTTTTCTTTCTTTCTTTCTTTCTTTTTTTTTTTTTTTTCTTTTCTCTTGAGGGAAACAAGCAATCCCACTGCTGCGTAAATTTTTAAGAATTTCATCAACATGATCAATAACAGAAAAACTGCAAGAAACCCAAAAGTTCATCAATGATACATTGAATAAATAGATTTTAGGTATCTTCATGAAATGAAACATTATATCAATGAAAGTAATGAAGTCAACCTGTCCTCAGCCATATGAATGAATCTCAAGATCATCTTACTGAAATCATATACAAATTTATACAGTATGACTCAATTTATGTAAAGTTTAAAATTTGGGGAGACTAAAAATACAATAATGTTAAAGATAGATAAGTAGATGATAAAATTACAGGAATAATAAGGTAAATAAAAATTTAAGGAAGAAGTTACCTCATGGAGATAATAAAAGGGATGCATTTGGCAAGTTGCTGCCAAGTGCTGGTCATGTCCTAGTTCATAACTTTAGGTGATAAGTACAGATATATTTATTTTATTATTTAAGTTATGTAAAAAAGCTTTATATAGATTTATATACTTTTTATATGCATATTTCAAAAATTTTTAAACGTTCGAAAAGTAATTGGAGGAAAACCACTGGGGGATATTATTTTTTCCATTTGGATATTTAACAAATATGAAATCTATTAAAATTTTGAATTAACTACTAAGAAAGAAATTTCTCTAAGTTTGTAAATATCCAGACATTGGTGTATAAATAATTTAGATAGTCACCATTTGTAGGAGAAATGGGGAGAAATGAGGAATATCCCTAAAGAAAATCTATCCTCCGTCTTTGACTTTAAGTAGTCACAACTTGTTAAATAAAAACCTGTGTTTCTATTTAGGATAAATTTAAAATAAATACAGTGAGTTAACTTAAATGACATCTCACCACATATGACTATAATATCTATTAACTGAGAGTAATCCACTGAATGTCAAACAAAATCAGGCCGCAAAACCAACTGAATGAATCAGTGACCCCATTACACAGATGGTGAGACTTCAATATAGAGATAATCCGTATTAAGAGTATAATACTTGAGATTTTTTTAAAAATTAATTAGAGCAGTTAATTCATGTCTGTGCATGTGTGTGGTGAGAAATAGAAAAAAAAAATGATTCTTAAGGATATTTACCAAGGAAACATTAATGGAATTGGGATTGCTTGAAAGGAAAATTAATACACAATTGATGACTAGCCTCAGACCCTAAAGAATTTATATAGTAGAATCTTGAGCAGATGTTTCCTGGTCTGGAGAGGAATGAAAAGGGGTCATTGTATTTCATTTGAAATAGGATGGATAGATAGATTGATAAATAGTCATTCATATAATGTAGGGTTTATTTTACAAATCCATGTGAAAACTATCTGGAAGGATATGAACAACAGTTAACAGGAATTTAGTTCTTAGGAATGGCATCAGGAGAGTGAGAGACTTGGAATATGCATCTTTTTCTTTTTATACAGTACTGTATTATTTTATATTTTTATACAGAACATTTTCCACCATTTACATTCTAATTTAAATTGTCTAAAAAGAAAAATTGTAATGGGAAACACTGATATTGAATCTGTTATCCTGTTATCCCTCTTATTGAAATAACTTTAAATCATAAGTATTATCAGAGTCGAGCTTTGTTCAGTTGCAAGAAATAGAAATTCACTTACGCTAGCTAATAAAAAGGTCTTTCAGAAGACAGGAAATGCAGGATGGGTAGGAACTATAGAGCAAACCAATAGAAACCCTCCAGTCAAAATGTTGTCTTTCCCCTGCTCTTCTTTATTTGCATTCATCTTCCTTTTTCCCTATGTATAAATAATTTTATTTTTCTGTGCACAAAAGATCATGTCTGTATTTGTTGCTGTAACAAAGTACCTAAGACTGTGTACTTCACAATGTAAGAAGGTTTACAAGGCTCACAACTCTAGTAGCTAAAGGGTCCAAACAGCATGGAACCAATGTCCTGGTAAGGACCATTTGCTACATCATAACAAAGAAGTAGAAAAGGCTGTGTGCAGAAGGGGCCTAGTTGAGGAGGCATTATTTTTAACAACCTGCTTTCATTAAAACTAACTCTATAAGGCCAGTATTAGTTCCTTTCAACTATGGTACCCCCATGACCTAATTACCTTGCACTAAAAGTTTCCACCACATGAATATAACCACACTGGGGACCAAGTTTCCAGCATATGGACTGGGGGATACACTCCATTCACATCCAAATCATAGCATTGTCCTCCATTTCTGAATATGCATTATTTTCTAAAACTAGCTCTAACAGTTAACTACCTAAAATGTCTTAATTACATAGTCAAATCCCAGTTTATTCCCTAATGTCAGTCAGCTTCACCAGAGTATTAAATTCATAAGTTCATTTTTCCAGCTCATAAGGATTGGAGGAGAAAGATTTCTGAGAATGAGAAATGTACAAGTCCTCTCAGATATGGAATGTGGAGGCAGAAAAGGAAGAATAGTATCTTTTCTAAAAGGATCCTAAGTCACTTTAATGTTCCACTAAGGTCTGACTTTTAGAAATATGCTGTCTGCCACATGTGTCCAGAAGTTCAGTATCAAATACATTTATAATACTTATGTCAGTCAGCTTTTTGTCACTGTGACAAACTACCTGAGAAAAACAAATTGAAAGAAGAAAGATTTATTTTTGCTCATGGTTTCAGAGTTTTCAGTCCTTGGTTGTCTAGTGCTGTTACCTTGGGTCTAAGGTGAAGCAGAATATCAGGTAGAAGAGCATAGTGGAAGAAAGCTATTCAGCTCATGACACCCAAAAATCACACCCCCAAAGACCTACCCCCTTCAATGAGGTCTCACTTTCTATTGTTTCCTCCACCTCACAGTAGTGTATTTAGCTATGAATTAATCAAATGGATTAATACACTGATGTTAGAGCTCTCATGATTCAATCACTTCCCTAAATCCCCACTTCTGATCACTGATGCTTTGAGAACCAATCCTTCAACACATGATCCTTTGGGGAACATTCCAGACTCAAAGTGTAACAAGTTATACATGATTTTTTGAAGTAATATTACTTCTGAATTTTTATCTGGCTATTTTATCCATGGAAATTTTTGTCCATGTTATTTTTAAAAAGGATATACTTAAAAGGATATTAGTTTCTATGTAAATAGAAAATATCTCTTCAAATTCAGAAAACTGGGAGAAAACTTATTAGTATAAAATACCTTTGGTCACCAAGAAAGATGAAAATAACGAAAGTCATCCTAGAACTACAGAGGAAGATGTCAAGTTATTAACTCTAGATAACCCTGATGTAGCATGTCCAAAGACTTGCTGCCAGTTTACTCTAGGCAGGGAAAAATGGGGTGTTTTAGTGTTGGGGTTGATTTAGGCTGAGGACAAGAAGCAAAGAGTTAGGTGTATTCATACAGATAATGTATGAGAAAATAAGAAACAGACATAATTTTCTAACATAAAATCCAAAATTGCAATATTATGTCTAGAGAAGCAAATGCAAATAGGTGAAGTTAATGGACAAAACTGTTGAGAGGATAATTTCTTTTTTATTGTCACGACAATGGAAGTGAATTTTCTACTTTTTGTTTCTCATTTTCACTTCAGCAGTACCTTCCATAGCTTTCTACCTGGATATTTAATTAAACGAAACACAGCTGAGATGTGAGGCATTTATTTACAACAGGATTCCATCCATCGTGAATCACATCTGAATAGTTCAGCACTGCATATCTCATCATACAAACTTTTTCTCAGCTATGGGAGACATGAAAAATTACAGTGTAGATTAAGGACTCTTTCAAAGTAATCTAGGTTGAAAACTTGAATCAAGAGTTCCAGAAATTGATGCAGTATGAGTAAAGTATTATCCTGACAATGAGTGTAATCCAAACTGGAAGACTTTGGTTACATTTTAATATTATCTATACTTCTCTCAAGTGAAGCAACTTAATTGGTATTAGGAGATGGAGGTCATGGGCTAATAGCTTTTTAAATATACTGATGCTCTTCAATGGCTTGGACTTCAAACTGTATAGAGGCTTCAAATCTTGAGAACATGTGCTATAGATCAGTCCAGTAATATTTAGTAAGGCATAGCAGAAAGCTCAGTGCATTTTTTAAACCACATCTTACTAATCTATTTAAAAAAGATTTTCCCTTCGATGATAGATAAAATCTTTCCAATAAAACATCAAAACATAAATTCAAATGAAATGATGTGTGGGAAACCACTTGCCTTAATTCAAAGTATTGGTTCACCATTCTCAGACCAGGAGTATAAATGATACCTGGAAACTTGTTGGAAAAACAAATTTTTAGGCTCCACCCCAAACCTACTGAAACAGAAACTCTGGGATTGGGATCAAACATTTTTAACAAGTCTTCCAGAGGCTCAGCTAAACAACAAAATTTGAGAACCAACACTTCAAACCATTCTAACCTGATGACCTTTATTGGGACAGGAGGAAAATGTAGGTCATTGGTAATATGAATTCCTCATCAAAACACCTGCAAATGTATTTTTATGCCTTGATGAATTAATCATTCTGCCTGGGATATAAAGATTAACCAAAATAATTGCAATTCAGCCAGCTTTAAGCATTACATTATTTTAGATAAAAGAAGGCAAGTTTCCCTTTTTCAGGTGAAAAGTATAATAGTACTACAGTACATTTTTTTTGCGATTCTAATTATGGCATTCTCTCTAATCATAGCTCTACAAAAATGATACACTGGTAATGACTGAGAATGCTTGTTTAATGAGGTTGTCTAATTCAAGAAATTAAAATTAAATTTCAGAGCAGGTTTCTCTTGTTGTAAGAATTTTTTATATTAGACTCCCCTCATCTGTCCTTTTCCTTTTCCAAGGTTTCAGTTACTTGTGGTCAGTCAAGGTCTGAAAATATTAAATGAAGAATTCCAGAAATAAACAATGAATAAATTTTAAATTATGTACAATTCCGGGTAGTGTGATGAAATATCAGGCCCTCCAGCCCAATGTGAATCACCCATATATTCAGGATATCCATGCTACATTCACTGCCTGCCTGCTAGTCACTTAATAGCTAGCCACTTGTCAGATCACAGTGACAGAATCATAGTTCTTGTGTCCAGGTAACATTGTCACATGCCTACATCATTCAGTCCACTTTGTTTCATCACATAGACATTGCATCCCCTCACATCAGCAGAAGAGGTGCCATGTTCACATGACCTTTACGGCAGTATATTGCTATTATTGTTCTACTTTGATATCAGTAATTATTGTTAATCTCTTACTATGCCTAATTTATAAACTTCATCTTATCATAAGTATGTATTCATAGGAAAAAAACATAGTATATCATTCCAGATAGCCACTGAGGATCTTGAATATATCCCTTGGAGATAAGAGGGGACTACTATACTAGTACTCCGTGTTTGCAGACAACTCTATTCATAACTCATTTTTCTCACCTTCCTATTTTCCCAGGCATGAAACTTCTGAGGACCTCAAAAAATGTTATGTTAGTTAACATAAGGGAATTGATTACTGTCTGTTTTATGACCTAATTCCTCTTTATTTTTTTCTTATATTTCTCAGCTCGCCCTTGTTGGTCCATGAGTCCACAGAGACTAATATTGTTCAGGGGTTAATGAAGCCAATTATGGATTGGAAGATCAATTTGAGTTACTGAGGACATTAACAAAATTTTATGATACTTTGCTTATATTTTCATTTGGATAGTTGTTTAGGCCTAATCAAACTTTCTGCAGACAAATGACCCTTTTTAAAATAGCCTCTTTTAAATTATATTATTTTGAGGGAAGGTTTTAAATGCACTGTCATTTATAAATTACTACTTTGATTAGGAAGGAGATAGACATTGCAAAATGGGCAGGAAGACATATTCCTACTAAAATAAATCTGTCTATGCTAAGTAAAAAAAAAATAGTGCTCTTCGTGATATTGCGATATATTAACAAGTACATATATTTATGCTCTGCCCAATTTTCTTGTACAAAGCCCTTGGAATCACTGAAGTGTTGTCTTTCTGAATACTAATGAGATGACTGATGGCTGGAGGTTCTCAGCATTGGGATGGGGCTGGTTGCCAGGGGAACCAATCATGTGAATAGAGGATTGGAACTTTCAGCCTCAACCCCAGCCTCTGGGGAGGGGAAAGAAACTGGAGATTGAATGATTGGCAATAGCTAATACATAATGAAGCCCTACAAAAATCCAAATGGACAGGTTTGAAGAACTTCAAAGTTGGCGAACAACACGTGGAGGGGATAGGAAGATGTTGTGCTCAGACAGGGCATGGAAGCTCCCCACCCCGTCACTCTACCTTACCCTATGCACATTTCCTATCTGCTGTTTCTGAGTTGTAGTCTTTTAAAATAAAGAGTGAAAAGTTTAAAAAAATATGTTCCATTCTGTGAGCCATTCTAGTTACATGATGGGATCTGAAGATGGGTGGAAAGAACCTCTCATGGGTAACCAAGTGGGAAGTCATAGGCAACCTGGGGACCCACTATTTGTGACTGGCATCTGAAGTGTGGGAAGTACGATGGAATGAACCCTTCTCTTGTAGAGTCCGGGCTAGTATAAGTTAGTGTCAGAATTAAATTGAATTGCAGAACATCCAGCAAGTATCAGAGAATTGTTTGATGTGAGAGAAACCCACATTTTGTGAAAGGAGTGAAGTACTGAGTGCTGTGAATGGAATAACAGGAGAAGGAAAAGAAAATATGATTTTTCTCTATTTGCTGTTCATTTACAAAAATTGTTCCTTTTCAGTCTTACAAATAGAATAAGACATTTTCTTTTTAAAAAGTTCTTCCTCTTCAGTATATATTCTTAATTTTTCTAATTTTTAAGAAGAACTTTAGATATTATTGAATTAATATTAACAGGCAAAAAAAGTTTCTTTTGGATGAATTACATTATGAGTGTAATTTAAATATCACATATCCTAAGATTTTATCCTTAAACCACCTAGAGAGATAGCCAAAAGGTACCCAAGTATTTGAAAGCAATCGTTCAGTACTAAATAAATATTTTTCAAATACTGGGGGTAAGATTATTTTTGAACATTATAGTTTGCAGTGATAGTAGGATACAATGCTATTATCATAATAGTTAACCAAAGACAGCTGGTGGGCACATGCACAGCACATGCTCTCTGGAGCTGGAGCTGGGCAGAGCAGAGTTACCAGGATCTGGACTAGTAGCATTGACATTGCCTGGGAACCCATTAGAAATGCAAAACCTCACCAACCTAGATGCCCTTCAGTAGATGAATAAAGAAACTGTGGTATATATACCCAATGAAATATTATTCAGCCATAAGGAAGAATAAAATTATGACATTTTCAGATATAATTGCCACACGAAGTTAAACATGGCAGAAGAAGAGGACTGTATGTCTGATTCTTTTGTTAATGTCCAAGATGATATCAGACCAGAATTGCCCATGCTGAGGCAAATCCGAGAAGCCCATGAAAAAGAAGAAAAGCAAGCAACAAGAAACTAATTTGAAAAATAGGCAAAAGAGTTTAAAGGAAGAAGAACAAGAAAGACATGACATCAGGTTGAAGAATGCACAAGGTTCTGAAAACAAAGGCTTGCTTTGCTCCAAAAGATGGGATATAAAAGTGGTCAGCCTCTTTGAAAGAGTGGAGATGGTATTGTTGAACCAATTCTCTCAATTGAAACAGGGAAAAGTGGCATTGGTCACTAAATATTATTAAAACAGAAAGCAAAAGAGAAATTAGAAAGTTACAGAAGATTTACATGAAAAATCAAGCTGAAGAAAAAGCTACAGAACAATTTAGAATGAGACTTAAAAATAAACAAGATGAAATGAAGCTTGAAGGAGACCTTAAAAGAAGCCAGAGAGTCTGACAATGATTGGGTACCCAGAAGACTATTCAGGTTCTTAGAGAGGTATGGTACTGGCTGAGGCCTGAAGAGGAGACTGAAGAGGAAGAGGAAGAAAAAGAACAGGTTGAAGATGAATATGAGAGTGAAGGACAATTACAAATATTGACTAATTATTTAAGAGAAGAACATCTGAATTGCATTTGGTGTGGAATAGTCTATGAAGATAAAGAAGACTTATCTTCAAATTTCCCAGAACCACTTCTGCAGATCATGACTAAGATTATCCCCAATAAAGTGGAAGCCATTTATACCAGCAAGGAACAAAAATAGTTAGCCAAAAACCCAGAAACACCAAATTTTGTCCCAGTAGTCACTTTTCACTATAATAGAGGTGAGATATCCATGCATTTAGTGAACACGTTTATTAAGCACATGCTCTTTGCCAGCTTTGGGGAATACAGGAATGAACAGAACAAAACAAATTACTATTTTCATGGGACTGACATTCTACTTGGAGTGACAAGCCATAAACAAATAAAACAAATATTTAATGTATCAGATGACAAAGTGCTGAGATGAAAAATAAAGTTGATTAAGGGGGTAGAAAAATAATGTGATATAGTGGATATGTCCTTTTAACTATAAGATGGTTAGATTAGGGGAGCAGATAATGAAGTGAGAGAAGCAGCTTTATGAACAAAGGGGTTGGTTGTGAAGGGTGAGTGAGTAAGGAGGTATTAAAGAAGATGAACTTGTCAGTAGCCAGGAGCCAGGTCACTAAAGCTGGTGAGGAACAGGTTTATCCTTTGGACTTCATTCTGAGTGACAAAGAAACCACTGAAGTGTTTACAGCAGCAGAAGCATGATGTAGGTTCTCAAATGATCACTGCAACTGCTGTATTAGTGGCAATGCTGGAAGCAAGGACATAAATTAGGAAACGATTAAAATAGCCTAGCAAGAGGTGATGGTGACTCAGATTAAGTAGCAAAGGTAGATGGGGTGGAAACTAGCAAGATTTTGGATCTATTTAAAGATAATGTCAAGAGGGTCCACTTGTAGATTAGATGTAAGATGTGAAAGAAGGGGAGGAATCACGGGTAATTCAGGTTTTGAGACTTGAACTTGGGAAGAATGAAATTCAACAGGATACTTAACAGAAACAAGAGAAGATACTTTTTTGTGGAGATTTTGATTTAGAAAACTTTGTCACATCAGTTGAAGGAGAACTTAGCAGAAGGAGGAAATAACTGGCATGAAAGAGCAATCAATGCCCAGGAGTGGGAGTCGTTCCTGTCATAGTAGCTTAACTGAGCAAGATGTGAGCAGGACATCTGTGGGAGGCAGAGACAGTCGTCATGGGGCCTAGTCAACAACAGACCTCCTCAGATGCAAGTCAGAGTTTAAGAAAAATGGAGATAAAATAAATGGAAGGCATCATATAATAATAGCTGAATAAAATTTAGGAATAATGATAAATTATGAATGATAAGAGGCTTTCCATATCATATCTAGAAATATAATTTCTGAAGGAGACATTTCAGAAATAACACTGGGAAAGTAGGTAGGAGGCTAGAGATTCTACAGTAGCAGGTGCAGAAAGAGCAGTCAAAACAAATTCAACAATACTTATTTCATCTCAGTAGGGTGTGGCTCATCTAAAATGTCTTAAATATTTCATTGGTTTCAGAGATTTTGTAAATGAGATAGGAAGTTGCTTCCACAATTGACATTTTTCACTAATGAAATGTTTTGGAATTATTTTTCTATATTGTGATATTGTGATATAGAAAAATAAGAGCTCTCTAGTGGAACAAAATAGCATTTAGAATGTCTAAAGTCTTTCTTTCCATATGGTTTTATCAATCAAATAGATATATGCCATCAATATATATTTCAACACTACTAGCAAACAAATTGATTTCTATGTGATTTTACTCATTTTAATGTTTCTTATGCAAACTATTTGTTATCTTTTAGAATCAAATGTATTAAGATAGTCTACCAACAGCCTCATTTGAAATAGATATGGTCTAAGATATGTTACATCCCTGTGTTTACAGTGTACATAGTGCAAGCTGCAAATGGTATTTTAAATCACTACAAATATAGTGAAAGAGAGATAAGAGGATTTTTGTACCATATCTAGGAATATAAACACCTCTTCTCTGAATATATTGTATCAACTGTTAGTAAGGAGTGATGATTATTTACATAATAGAAAAGATGCATTTTAGCTTCTGTGATGCACACAGCTATTTTTCTCAATTATTCATGCCATTTCACCTATCATACTTAGAACTACCTCAAAGATAAGAAACAATGACCATTTTCTTCCAGGAACAAAGTGAGAATTATTTTGTTTCATGATGTAATTTTTCTTTCACAGTACTGAAAGCCTTGTTGATGTGAATGAGTTATTTATTAAAATCTTCACACTAAAGATAGAGTTAAAAAAAAAAAAGAGCCACCTATGTAGAGCTATTTTCATATGGCAAAGGAGCACTGAAGAGAAATTATGATCCAAATGTTCAGGAGCAATTTCAAGATAATAACCAGGGAAGTCACACAGGAAAGACTGAGTTTACATGTTAATTCATTCTGATAAAAAGTGAACCCCACGAATTAGACAGGAGAGCGTATGACATATTACAAAGTCTTGTTCTTTAGAACAATCATATGACAATTAGGGACCACTATATCTTATAAACAACTGCTTATGTGTTCATCCTGGATGATATGCTGGTGAACTTGTCATTGAGAAAAGGAGTACAAAGAATTATTTTTACAAAATCCATAATTAACCCAAGGGACTTTCTGCTGAATTTATAGCTCAGCAAGGATTTTAGATGGATTTAAAAGGTAGGCGAATGTAGCTATTGCATTTTCATGAATAACTCTCAAGGGCTGCAACTGACGTGAAATCAGAATCTCAGGTTTCCTCCTTTCCAAGTACTAGCAGTACTTCCAAGATATATGGAGAATTTCAATGAGATCAAGGTAGCAGATTCCTCAAATGAAACTTGGAATATCATCTCCATTATAGGAGGCAGTTATTGGTTTTTCTCAACTCTAGCACTCAACATAGTGTGTAGTCCATAGTAGAAGCTTGACAAATACATTTAACACATTATTGAGCCTATTTGGGAAAACCATGATGCCATAACTTCTAATGCAGAATATATAACAATGTAGATCCCCAATATGTGGGAATCAGCCAAAAGGATTGGAAGTGTTGAAAGTGTTGGAGTAACTCTCTCCAGTTACTCCATTGCCAGTTAAAGAACTTCATATGATTTCTTTTAAAAGGTAAAATTAATTATAAGAATGGTTATGTAGAATTTAAATCTTTGAACCTGTAGCATGCACTGGTGTTCCCCCTATATTTCCCTGGGCTTTCATCACTGTAGTGCACCTAGTCTGTAGCTGCCTGCAACGTTTTGTTTTTGCTAGAAGTTTCATCTGTCTGGCAAACCCAGGGCTGGCTTCATGCGCCCTGTTCTCAGAAGGGACTACCCATTGCTTGGGGTTGAATTCTCTGTAGTTGCCGTATTGAATCCCTTAACACTTATCCTTGACTCTGCATTCTGTACGTGAAGCCCAATGGAACAATAGAACATGCATAGGAAGCTTGGAGCCTCAATTTATACACACTCCTTCTCTTGCAGCCTTCCACTACCCTAATCCACCCACTTCTGCTATCCCTGTTCACATGTTGGGATAAGTGTCACAGTCAAGTTTATGGGCACACCTCATGTGCCCATCTGTAGCACAGGATGGAGCAGGGACCAAGCAACAGTGAACAGAGATGGACTGAAATTGCCTATATTTCCATATCAGAGGGAGCATGACATTAAACTGCAAACTCAAACACACACAAATGTGGGGCTGGGGGTGAGGTGGGAGGTGAAGATAGAGAAAAAAATATGAAATCCTTTTTTCTATAATGGATCTCACATTCTCTGATTATTCTAAGCTCCACCAAGCTGTCTGGGTAGAATCCTCTCTACCCATAGGCATGGTAGACCAGCAGGGCCTGAAAATGAATCCCTACCCTCCTCACCAAGCCCTTAACTAGTGACTGATTCTTGAAGTTGATGAGAATTCCAGGGCAGATACATGCTCTACATTGCCTTTAGAGGTCTCCAGCAGGATCATGCTCCATTATCTTCAGGGGTAACTTGTTTGATAATGCATTCTGTCATTTCTGCCTTGCTTCCTGACTTCCTTACTTCCCCATTGAAATGACCTCCCAAACAAGCCCCTTGGATTTGAATCCTGACTTCAGGATCTGTTTCTAGAGAAACCCAAAACAAAATAGATTCATAATCCAACATTCGAAGGCATTTCATATTTATTTTTGGAGACAGGGTTTTGCTATGTTGCCCAGGCTGGTCTTAAACTCTTGGACACAAGCCATCCTCCTGCCTCAGCCTCCCAAATGCTGACTACAGGTGTGTACCACCTTGCCAGGCTTTCAGAGCTATTTCCAACATCCTTGGTTAATTAAAAAAATAAACACCTCCAATATAGTAAGATCCTTTCTTCCAGAGGCTTCTTTCTACTTCAGAGTTTTATGGTTGTATTTTTGTATACTTTGTAATATCTAGGATGCATGGCCAAACCTAATTTCCTCCATTTATTTTCTCTTTCTGTGACCTGAAGAAAGAGGGTTCCAGTAGTGATCCTCCCTACTTTCTTAATCCTATTAATCTTTTAACCTCCCTGTAAAAAAAAAAAAAAGAGGAAATGTTTTTCTAAGCCTATTACCCTAAAAGTATCAGAAGATAATAATAGATAATTTCTATGTATTTCTGAATACTTGTATGGTGATGTTTTTGTTAAATATGTTCCTCAATTTATTCAATGCATTTTTTTTATCCTTTTTGGAAAACAAATATGTTCAAATGAATCTGAAAATGTGATTTTAACATTTTTTTCCAAATTTGAATAAGAAATTGGAAATAGAAAGATGATAAAAGGTATAGGGGGTGTGAGATTCTTTAAAGATCAAAATATATTTTGTACTTAAATTTTTATGTTTTATCATTTTTTAGAATTTATTTTTTATACCATGAAACTTAATTAAAGAAAAAAAAAAGTTATGTCCTCAAAACCCACTTCTTATATGCTGATATGATAGCAAGAAAGAGATAAGAAGGTGCTGTCAGTATATTAGTCAAACTTCTCATTTGGGGAATTGCCTTAGAGGGAAAAAAATGTGATGGTCAAAATTAGAAATTAATTTCCACCTGCTTCCTTTTCCCTCCAATGACTAATATCCTCTTGGATAAAAGTATTTTCAATCCCTGATTTAAGAAAAAAAAAAAGTCCCCCATTGCCATGTTCCACAACTAATAAATGTGGGATGAATTAAATCAAGTCAGGGCTAAGAAAAGTCCTAGATCATCTCCTAACATAAGTACTTGATGCAAACATCAGCTGCTCTGGACATAACACTGACTAGCAGGGATCTTAAGTACACCTATATGCTCTACCTGTTTCCCTGTCTTTGGTACTAACTGTCCCCTGTACTTATCCCACTGCTTTATCCCACTTCTTTGTCTTGATGAAAAGTTTATTCATTCATTCATTCATTTGTACATTCTTTGATCAAAAACCTATTTGATATACAATTCAAGTTCAAATGTGGTCTATGAAATAGCAGAATCAACATCACCCAAGAAATTGTTAGAAATACAAACTGACAGCCCTTACTACATACCAACTGAATGAGAATCTCTGAGGGGGGACCTAGGAATCCTTGTTGTAACCAGTTGTCCAGGTGATTTCTGTGCATCTAAAGTTTGAGAAGCATGGGTCTCAAACATGGGCCTGGGTCTAGGTCTGAATTGGAGCCCTTAAATTTGCATTTTTACAAACTTCCAAATGATGTTGGTGTTACCAATCCAGAGATCACACTTTGAGAATCACTGATTTTAGGATTTCAATTATTACTCCAGCTACTTAACAAAAGCCTAAATACAAATCTCCATGGATTATCATTCAGCTTTAAATTGTTTATGCAGTTTTACTGTGAAAGTGTCACCAAGTCAGAGATTTTTAAAAATTGTACCCTGTTAGTATTATCCCTCTTATTTTCTTCATTTTTGTTTTACATGCTTTATCTGAAAGTCTCAAGGCATATTGAATTGGGTTCAGATTAACTTCCAAGGATTTAACTACAAACTAGCCATACAACCTGTGTAATTTTGAACAAGTCATTTAATGTTTTTGAAACTCATTTCCTTATCTGTGCAACAGAAATGAGATGGATTGGAGGAGATTATGCATCTGAAAGAAGTTAGCAACAGGGTCTGGCATAGAGTAGATGCTCAATATATGTCATTTAAATTTTTATATCACAAAATTCTTCTCTTTCTTTAATACCATGTGATATCAGGCAATGACATGAGATATGCTCAAATCATTTTACTTTTTTTTATTGTAAACAAATGGGATACATGTTGTTTCTCTGTTTGTACGTGGAGTAAAGGCATACCATTAGTGTAATCATAAAGTTACATAGGGTAATATTGTTTGATTCATTCTGTCATTTTTTCCCTTCCCCCCCTCCCACCCCTCTTTTCTCTCTATACAGTCCTTCCTTCCTCCATTCTTGCCACCCTCCCTAACCCTAATCCTAAACCTAACCCTAACCCTAACATTGACCCCTCCCACCCCCCATTTTGTGTCATCATCTGCATATCAGCGAGATCATTCTTCCTTTGGTTTTTTGAGATTGGCTTATCTCACTTAGCATGATATTCTCCAGTTTCATCCATTTGCCTGCAAATGCCATAATTTTATCATTCTTTATGGCTGAGTAATATTCCATTGTATATATATACCACATCTTTCTTCATCCATTCATCTATTGAAAGACATCTAGGTTGGTTCCACAATCTGGCTATTGTGAATTGAGCAGCTATGAACATTGATGTGGCTGTATCTCTGTAGTATGCTGATTTTAAGTCCTTTGGGTATAGGCCAAGGAATGGGATAGCTGGGTCAAATGGTGGTTCCATTCTAAGCTTTCTGAGGAATCTCCATACTGCTTTCCAGAGTGGCTGCACTAATTTGCAACCCCACCAGCAATGTATGAGTGTACCTTTCTCCCCACATCCTCGCCAACACCTATTGTTGCTTTGTTCTTGATAATTGCCATTCTAATTGGGGTGAGATGGAATCTTAGGGTAGTTTTGATTTGCATTTCTCTTATTACTGGAGAGGTTGAACATTTTTCATATGTTTATTGATTGCTTGTAGATCTTCTTCTGTGAAGTGTCTGTCCATTTCCTTAGCCCATTTGTTGATTGGATTATTTGTATTCTTGGTGTAGAGTTTTTTGAGTTCTTTATATATTCTTGAAATTAGTGCTCTATCTGAAGTATGAGTGGCAAAGACTTTCTCCCACTCTGTAGGCTCTCTCTTCACATTACTGATAGTTTCCTTTGCTGAGAGAAAGCTTTTTAGTTTGAATCTATCCCAGTTATTGATTCTTGTTTTTATTTCTTGTGCTGTGGGAGTCCTGTTAAGGAAGTCTGATCCTAAGCCGGCATGTTGAAGCTCTGGACCTACTTTTTCTTCTATAAGATGCAGGGTCTCTGGTCTGATTCCGAGGTCCTTGATCCATTTTGAGTTGAGTTTTGTGCAGAGTGAGAGATAGGGGTTTAATTCCATTCTGCTGCATATGGATTTCCAGTTTTCCCAGCACCATTTGTTGAAGAGGCTATCTTTTCTCAATTGCATATTTTTGGCCCCTTTGTCTAATATGAGAAAATTGTATTTATTTGAGTTTGTGTCCTTGTCTTCTATTCTGTACCAGTGCTGGCGATATAGCCCATCACGTAGAGTGCCTGCCTTGCATGCTTCAGGCCCGGGTTCAAGTCCCCAGCCACTCTGTTAGATTGTGGAAATAACAAACAAACAAACAAACGAGACCAATTTGGAGGCTCCCAACCTTCCATCATTTTACTTTTTAATCTTGTATGTGCCTTCAGAGTATATTTTTGTCACATTTAAAATTTGGTCTATATTTCATTTCTTCTTCATTTTGGTGACCTCTAGGATGTATAAATTGTTACTTTTCCTTTGGTTTTAAAACTTAAAAAGCAAAGCAGACTATAACAGAATTTCACAGTGGTAGTTCTAATGTTCACTTTTCTGTTTCCTTGTCATTTGATGTCAAACAGAAGTCATAACATAAGTATACCTTAAAATTTCTCATTAGAAAAAAGCTTCAACATTGACTTAGTCTTTCATCCAAGCACCAGAAATTTCTTTAGAGCTGTTAGCTAACAAAATTTTTAAACACTTCCATCCATAAAGTAAGAATTAGAACACATGAACTAAACAACATAGGCCAGTTTAAGAAATTAGGGCTCATACTGTATCTATCAAAGTAAACTGAACAGATTACAATGTAGTCAGTCTGTTCATTTACATCATTTTAATAACTTATTTGGAACTCCAACTTTGAATAGAGGGTTTTTTAAAATCATTCTATGTAAAAGTAATATGTGCATATACTTTTAAATAAAAAAAAATAGTACCAAAAGAATTATAATGAATATCAACTACTTCTTACCTTGCATTTCTTCAACCCTAGGTCCTCTTCTCCAGTGTCAACCTATTTTTAACTACGGACTTCTGTATTTATAAATAATGTGTTTGTATTGCTATTCTTGAGTTGCCAATGTTAGAATACTATTCATGTCCTTCTCTGATAAATGAGGCTAAAACTCATAAAACCACCATTGTACCTCCCCCATTCCTTGCAATAGTTCTATATATTTTTTATTTAAATAACCTAACCATGTTTAGAATATTTGTGGTATGTATATTAACTGCAGATCAAGTAGTTCGGACTCTCAAATAGTAAAACTACAGTTATATTTCCTTTCTTATATAGATTTTTTGCTTTTGTTCCTGAAATTCATAATTTTACTTTATCATCTTCAGTTTCTCGTTATAAACATCCTTAATTTGTTTTGCTGAAATGCATCCTATTAAATGTTTATTCAGTGGAGACACCCTCTCATATCCCAACCACAACGTCCCCACCTCACCTGTTTCATCTGGAGACGCTGCTCTCCACGCTGGCTGCATAGCTGTCCTGGGGCTTCCAGGGGCAACTCCTCTGTGTTGCAGCCACTATCTCCTGGGTTTCCTGTCTTCTATTCCCTGATTTTACTCCCTGTATTGCCAGAGGCAAATTTTCTGAGTCTTTCATGACTAAAGATATTTTTTTTTTCTCTCTGCTCTCATACTTGATTGTTTGTATAAGTATAGAATTCAAGATAAAATGTCATTTTTCACCAGAATTTTGAAGGGATTTTCTTATTGCCTTCTAAAGACAATAGATGACAATTTGTGAATAAACTTGAGGGTAAGAGATTAAACAGGCCATTAAACCGATCTGGTTTGATATTGCCATGTACAGTACACACATCTTAAGACTTCTTAGAGGATGAAAGAGTATAGATCACATAGAAACAAGAATTTGGTTTAAGGTCAGACTGGCTACATAATTTGCAGAACCCACTGCAAAATGAAATTGTAGAATCTTTTGTTAATAAATTATCAAGAATTTTTAAATGCTCACAGTAGAGCATTAAACTAAGCACAAGGGTCTTTTAAATGCAGGGCCCTATGTAACTACACAGGACTTATGACTGTTAAAGATCTGTATCTACAGAAAATCTATTTGAATTTCAGTCCTTACTTAATACCTGAGGCTTATAGTTCCACTTCTAAAATAATAAGGATACATGCTCTTCTGACTATCTAGGGTTGTGATGAGTTTTATATAACATGATATATATGTGTAAACACTATGTAAATCATAGTTTAAAGAAGAGTGAATGTATATCAACTGCTTTCCTCTACCATTGATAAAAAAGCATTTGGTTAATGTATGCTTCATTGTATCCTCATTTATGAATGGATTTTAAGATTCCAATATATGTTTTTAGAATTACATAAATTTTCTGCTGTTGTTTGTATAGAGGAAGCTGTTGCTCATTGTTGATCATCACATCAAAACCTGAAAACCCAAAATAATGGACTTTTCATTGAAGTTTTATACTAATTTCATCTTAAAAGTATCATTTTAGTTAGCACTTAAATCTTCCTTACTTTATAAAACTTGAATGATAACTGAGTATGATTTACTATTATTGTATGTTGTGTTTAAAGTGATTGGCCTCTATAAATTTCAGGTAATATGCATCTGTAAGTGTATGTACATACTGTTTCAGTAGTCAAAACCTGGATTAGTTAGTAACTAACTAACTTAGCTATTAGTAAGTAACTAATCTTTCAAGTCTCATAGGTTTTTTTGAGAACAAACTAATATGTAAGATTTTAGAAATAGTTTTTCAGCAAATCATTGCCACTATTGTTACTATTTTATAAAGAAAAATAGGAATAATAATTTTATTTTTCAAATGACTAATCATGCCAATTTTTCCATAAGAAAATTATTTCACAATCTAGCTATTGTAAATTGAATTGCTATAAATATTGATGTGACTGCATTACTGTAGTATGCTAATTTTAAGTCCTTTGGGTATAAATGAAGGAGTGGGATAACTGTGTCAAAAGGTGGTCACATTCCAAGTTTTCTGAGGAATCTCCACACTGCTTTCCAGAGTGGCTGTACCAATTTGCAACTCCACCAGCAATGTGAAAGTGTGACTTTTTCACCACATCTACGCCAACCTCGATGCCCTTCAGCAGATGAATGGATAAAGAAACTGTGGTATATATACACAATGGAATATTATTCAGCCATAAATAAGAAGAATATTATGGCATTTGCAAATAAATGGAATTAGAGAATATCATGCTAAATGAAAGAAGCCAATCCCCAAAAACCAAAGGCCGAATGTTTTCCCTGGTAAGTGGATGATGATGTACAATGGGGGTAGCGGGTTGGGGAGTGAAAGAAGAATGGAGGAACTTTAGATTACATAGAGGGAAATGAGAGGGAGAAGGGGGCGGGAGTATGGAAAATGGTGGAATGAGGCAGACATCATTACCCTATGTACATGTATGATTACATAAATGGTATGAATTTACATCGTGCACAACCATAGAAACGAAAAGATGTACCCCATTTGTGAACAATGAGTCAAAATTCAGTCTGTAAAAATAAAAAGTAATAATGAAAAAGAAAACTATTTTGAAGACAGTCCAATTCAACGATGCTAATAATAGTTTCATGGGCTGAAATAAGTACTCAGATTCTTGAATAGCATCACTGTATTTTTAGATCAGGGATCTAAACTATGACCCACTGCCTGTTTCTGTGCAGTTTGTGAGCTGGGAATAACTACTACACTTTAATATGAACTAAACAATATTTTTACTTGTGAAAATTTTATAAAATTCAAAGTTCAATATTTGTAAATAATTTTATAACATGATCACACTCATTCATTTATATGTTGCCTATGGGCTGCTTTTGTAAAACAACAGCAGTTAATTAGTTGCATTAGAGACCTTATGGCCTGAAAACTTAAAATATTTACTCTTTGGATCTTAACGGAAGAGTTTGCTAATAAGATCCAGAAAGTAATTTTTCCCACGCCTCAACCACCACCACCAGTCCTGATTTCTTGCTACCTAGCCACAATTCAACAAGATCATTCTAGCACCCTTACATTGTTGCCCCTCTGTCTGGAATAAGATCATTCTAGCACCCTCACATTGTTGCCCCTCTGTCTGGAAATGGGTTACTCTTAGTGCCTAGCATTCCATCTGTCAATCCATCCTGACTTCTGAGCTCCTGATTCTTTATCTGTCTCCTGATATCTTCAGTAGCCCTGGTGGCTCTGAACTCAGCATTTTGCCTTAACCATGACTCACACTTAATTTTAACACATCATCTCCTGCTAATCAAAGAGAAGGGGCCATTACATCCTATTTATATGTAAAACCCTGCTCCAGCAAGTTAGTCCTACAGGAATCACCATGGTTTTTTGGAAGAAAACTTATGGAAAATTCAATGCATTTCTTCACGGGAATTATTTTTACACACCCATTACTGATATTGAGCATCAGCTATATACCAAATACTCTACTATATAAGAGAGAGGGTTTTAAGAGGTGGGAAGAAATTGGGTTAGGGAAGAGGAAGAGGACAAAGGAGAGTGACAAGATAAACAAGAACACAAACAAGATTAGCGATAGGTGTAAGGCACAAAGTAATATACATTTAAAAAATAAAAGAATAGTTATATGAATATTGATATTAGCTCATCAGTTGTAAAAACTATACCACATATGCCAGATGGTAATAACAGGAGAGAATTGGAGAAGGATGGAAACTGCACTTTCTGCACAGTTTTTCTGAAAACAAAAATTACTCAAAAAACAAAGTCTATTAGTTATTTTTACAAATTATATTGGTTGGAAGATCTACCTATAAACTATGGTAAGGTTATGAAATCTTGACAATCTCCTCCCTCAATGGAGCTCCACTGGAAATATATTCTTAAAAAGACAAAAAATGAAGAGATACTAACTCAGATTTAGTGTGAATATTACACTTTGTTTCTGGATAAATTTGGAAATATTTAAAAAATCAATTACAAGTTGGAAAAAAATGAAAAAATTTCAAGGGGAATGGGTTGAAACTGATATATAGCTTTTTAGTATTTTTTCTGCTAAAATTTGACATATTAGTCATGGGCATTATCAGGGAGATAGGGCTTTGTACCTGACAGAGGTTTTGCACTATAACACGAATTATAGCATGCACTCTGATTCTATAGTAAATTATGGCTGGATAATATATGTATAAGCTTTTCCAAAATGAGCTGTATCATCACCAACCCAAATATTTCAATTCCCTAGGAAATAGATACTGATTTCTAAAGCTGTACTGATTATATGGTGGGCCACTTGGGTCATTATGGTCAGAGTAATTAAATCCAGCCAGGTTGAATGACCTGGCACAATAATATAATAACATTTTCATGGCATTAAAGCAAGGAAATTGACTTGTCACTCATGTTTGTTCTCCACTGACACTCCAAAATTTCTCCTCTTCCTCCTTCTTCTTTATTAAGCTTTTGCTACAAAACTATGAGGAAGTAAATTAACATAATTATAGACTCTGGTTTGTTGCACCATGGATTTAGAATACTTTATTAGAACTTCAAGGAATCAATTCAATTATCCTTTTTCTGAAGTTCAAAAGAAAGCTTGCATCCACCTTCCCACCTTTAAGAATCATCGTTGTAATCCAGACTTCATTTTTAATGAAGACTGAGACTCAAAGAGATTGGTGGATTTTCTCAGGTTCCTTAATAACAGGTCCTAGACTTGAATTCATTTATCTTGTCCTGTGTAGCATCCTCCCTTTCACGTCAGGGTAGTAATTTGATTAGGTTCTGTGCATCCTTGGCCTTCATCAATGAAAAGCAAACATGTTAAAATGGGGTGTTCTCTACAGTCCTTTACAGATTCTAAGATTCTATTACCTGTCAGTGATTATGTGTAGGTATGTGGGAGTGAAGGTGGGGAGAAATGGTGGGAGTATTTGGCTTCAGTTCTTCTTTCCACTTCCCCTCAGTACAAAGTAAACAAGGAAATGGTGCATATTTGATCCAGCATGTCTTTGGATATTAGTCTGTGACTGATCCAAAAAGTGACTTCTGCAGTCATTCTGGATAGCACTGTGGGCATCATGAGACTGTCAGGAGGATGCATGCTTCGCAGGTAAACTTACCTAGACTTTTCAATCTCCATCAACTACTCCTCCTTAACAAAGTGCACACATGACAGAAAGACTGTGTTAAAACTCAACTTGTTTCCATTACACTCAGGTTGTAAACAACTGTTAGAACCATCATTCCTACTTCACAAGACTAAAGTTTTAAGATAATTCTATTTGTACAAATGGAATAGCTTCTTTATGGCTACCTTACCTCTCTTGGTTAAAATGATAAGATCTCATCATCCTTTCTTCCTCATCAAGTCTGGAGAAGTTTGGGGAAACCTGGTAAATTACTTCCTTTTGTACCTGACTCAACCCTATGACTTATATCCTTATCATAAAAGGGAGTGTTCTTCTTAAATACTTCTAATTTTGAGAAAAACAAACTGCGAGTAGCTGAATTGCTGTCCTTTGACCAATAGGCAATTCCTGGCTTCTGGCTCTGCTTCTCTGTGTACTTCTTTGAATTGTGGATATTAGTGGCCCAGTAAGTCACTGTGGGCTGTTTTGCTTTGTGAAGAGAACATTGGGTACCCATACTTTCCTAGTTATTCCCTGAGGCAAAGAATATGGCAGGAATTCTTATAAACAAAATTATGCCCCAAATACCAGGTATTATAATGTTTGTGTAGAGTAACAGGAAATTTAGCATCCTGTGGAATAGGTAAACTTGGACGTGCAGTTCTTGAATATATAGAAACCATTCTTTAAATGGGACCTCATTAGTGATTAACACTTCCGAAATTGTTTTCTTTACAAACATAGCAGAGTAACCCAGAGTTATGGTTCATATTATTAGTAATCAAATTTGCAAAAGTATTACTAATTCTATTTACTTCACAAATGATCAAAACACATGCAAAAGCACATGCACTTGAAGAGGGAAAAAATATTCTTTCAAATATACTATGTATGCATGTGTGCATTTCAAGATAATAACTATGACTCTCAGGACAGGATAGTTGGGAGCTACAAAAACATCAATCAGTTTCATAGTTAGCAGCATTACCTTTCTTTGGGCAACACTCTGTATGAGGTGGAGTGTTCCTCAACAGGGCAAACAAATGAAGCCAACCAGAGACTGAGAGCAATGCTTGTCTGAGCTACCTGAGCTCCACCTGAGGGTGGGGGAGAGCAGCATTAACCAGGATTCTCTCCCTCAGCTGCCTCTTGGGTGTCTCTCACCAGCTTATCTTATTTGCCTTTACCCTCCTGAACTTTTGCACAGATAGGTAAAAAAGTGTCTCTAATCTTCCCACAAACTCTGGACAACTAAACTGGATTTTCAAGAATTGCCTGACCCCAGTCCTCTGGACCAGATTTTCAGGTTTAGGATGTGAAACTTGAAAACAAAATAAAATTTAAAAAATCTCAGGGCAAGAATGCCTTTTAAATCACTTCTTTTCCTCTCTTTTTATACCTCTCATTTAATGGAAGGAGGACAATTGGAGCAAATAGGGAATGTATTCATTAAAAGCATTATTTGTTCTTTGCCTTTACTAACAAATATTCATTGAATATATCTATGTATTAGCTAAGTGGTGGATGTACACATGGTGGTTGACAAAATATACCATGTCTTAATGAGGCTTATACTTTTATAAGTTAGACAATAAATCAAATGAACATTTGCTATGTGAAGAAATAATCATAGTTTCTTTACCCTATGTAAATGTATGATTACACAAATGGTATGCCTCTACTTCATGTACAAACAGAGAAACAAGTTGTACCCCATTTGTTTATAATAAAAAAAGTAAAAAAAGAAAAAATTTTAAAAAAGAAATAATCATAGCTACATAATTTAGACTAAAGGGTCAAGGGAATCTTCTCTGAGGAAATACACATATGAATATCTGAAAACTATTTGAAGATGATTCTAGATATTCTGGGAAGATTGTTCTCCTAAGTCTTCTGATAGAAAAATCTCTCTAAGTATATCTATATACCTACAAAATAAATGTGATGAAAAACTGTGGGCATTTATTTTAAGTAGAGATACTCATTTTTCCAGCATTAAAGCCAATTTCATCCAGGAAACTTGCATTTTCTAGCCTTAGGGGAGAAGATCCCAAGTAAAATGTCATTATTTTGATGTCAATGGGGCATACTAAAGTGACAGAGTAAGGCAAAAGCAATGGACCAGATATACCTTCCTTCGGATGTATATGAAAGAGATTTAATACATCAATATGAACGAAAGCGGGAGTCTGATTAATATGGTAAATAGACTTAAACCCTTTTTGATTACACCTTTGTTGTTAATACAATCAATGCAGAGGGAACACAAAACATAAAAACGTGAAGAAGTAATTTTTCTAGACACTTTCTTCTTTAGGCTTTAGAACTTTGTTAAAATTTCATGAAATAATTACTTCAAAACAGGCATATATTGGACCCACCCTTAATGAAATTACTAAATTACCAAACTAACACATTTATAACTTTCTCAGTTCCATAGTGCTTACACATACATTAATATCCCACCTGATTTTCAAACTATATCTTTGATGTAGGTACTATTATCCCCACTTTGAAAATTAAAAAAAGTTTAAGGGATGTGCTCATAGGCATTAATGAATAGGGAAAACTGAGCTTAAAAACCTGGTCTTCTGATACCAATGCCTTGTGTCTTGCTGTAGTACCACACTGTCAGTCCTTATGTCAGAGAGCTCCTGAGGCTGTCCCAACAGCAGCAGCGACTTAAGATTTCATACAACAAAGTGGTAATTGGGCAATCATACTTTCTGCCATGTCACCTCATGGAGTCCAAAAGATCACCCATATCATCTCATCATCTCATTCTAGTTTTCCTTCAGAAGCAGGAGGATAGATAAATCTTAGCTTTTAATGTGTTTTTGAGGTACTGTGACTAGTACCTGCAGAGGAAAACTTGACTCAAGTAAAAATTGAATCTTGTAGAAATAAGCATTTCTGCCATGCATATCTTTCAGAAAGAAGAATGCAAAAGAAAAGAGAATAGAGGTCCCTGAATACCATGAGAACTTGCAAATGATGAGGTTCAGGATATACTTCCAAAAAATATGGCACCTTGGCATTTGAAAAAACAGCAGAATCAGGAAAGGGTCACTTGCTTTCCTTTCCCTTCTTTCCTGAAACTAGCCATAAAAGACTCTCTGACTTCCTTAGAAGTAGGTCATGAGAACTTCATGAGTGAGAGAGACTCTCCCTCTATGTGGAGGAAAGTCCTTATCTGTGAAATCACAGACACACAGAAAAGAAACTGAAAGAACAAGTCTTGCTAAATTCCCCCCAGTTTATCATCAATCATATCCCTTCTGCTTAATTATACTTCTGTATGACCATCTACTTTCCATCGAGTCTAGCATAAAATATATAAAGGTTTATATTATGTTTCTTTGAGTTTTCATTTCCTTATGAAGATTTCTATGGCACATAACATTTATATTAAATAAATTTATATGCTTTTTTCCTTAATCCGTCCTTTGCTGTAGAGGTCTCAACTATGAACCCAGCAATGAGTGAGAAATCTGCAAGTCTAAGTTTCCTTGTGTACAAAAAAGGAAAAGAGGATTGAGGCCTTCTAGAACTAAGAATTCTCTGGTTCAAAAAGTATATTGGACTCATTATATTTAGAAACAAAAAAGATACCATCACATTTCAAGATTCTGTTTTTACTTTTATAAATAGCATTATCTTTATAGTACAGTGGAAATATAAAATGGCATATAGTTTATTTTAAACATATTTGATGTTTTTACTATTTAAATGGTTATGTAATTTTAATTCAAAATGCTTTGTTTTCATAATTCTTCACAAGTGTGGGTTCTAGGCAATGAGGCTTTCCCATTGTACTTTTATGGAAAAGCAAAGAATTTGGGGTGTTTTAAGAATGTACAACTGATATTCCCCCACATAAGTACATACAGAACTATGGGCCCATCACTGAAGAATATCTATTTTAAGAGAACTAAAATTTAATTATAAAAGGCTTATCAATCAAGTCCTTTCTCTGAGCCCAGTGCAAGGAAAATACCTTTTCCAGTGACAATTCTGAAGATAAAGCCTTTTTATCGTTGCTATTTAAAGATTACAAGGAACTACCTCAGTATGGAAGTAAAGGTTTTCTAAAGCACTTTCTAAGTAGATTGGCAGCAACAGACTTTCAGGAAATGAATATCACCTTCATTTTTGATCAGAGACTGAGCTATCATAATAAAAGTAAACTATTGTGTCATCTCACATATAATTTAAAGAGTTTTAGCTATGTCTCAATATTAAATTTCTGAGAAATTGCCTTTATTTTCAGTCTTAAAAATTAAGATTTTTTCAAAAACAGTTCTAGTAAGGAGAATTAGAGTGCTGTATTTGAAGGGAAAAGCTTAAAAATAATAATGTGTTATTTTATGAGGTTCAGTTTTTTAACAGCTAATTTTTCAAGAACAGCAGATATAGTCATTCTATTCTTTAACATTTTAATAATTATAAACCAGTATGATTTAGGATATAGTTCTACTTCAACATTTGACTTAAATGACTGAATACTTTAAAAATTCAGTATAGTATACTGTTCTTTTTAAAGTTCCTCTGAAAAACCTCTTAAAACAGATTCATATTATGCTGCATTTAACATGAATGACAAGAAAAAAGGAGCTTTTACTAAGCTGACAACTTGTTTATCGTTTTTATAGAAGGAGCTTGAACTTTTTGTAAGGATCTAACAAAACTTCTGAAAACTTAGGAAAATCAAATAGTACTGTTGTTTTTGTGTAAGCAAATCCTTGTCAATTTGTTCTTGTCTCTGTGTGACAGATGAGGGCAAACAGTAAAATGGTACTTCTCACTACCAGGGGGGCCCTACCTTGCAGTTCAGTCACCCCTTCTGAGGGTATCCCTCCACTCTCAGCGATTATCTTATCATCAGTTCTTCTTTTAGAAAGAAAAATGTAAAATATTGCATGGTCAACTCTATTTCATCCCAACCACTAAGAGTTGATGACAAAATATCAGACAGTTGAGTAGAGAGGTATGTCTAACCCCTACTACCAACTGCCTTGCAATTTTACATTGCTATGGTCAGTATTCTTCTGTACTCACATAATTATTTCAATATTCTACTATTCTCAGACTTCATCCTTGCTGTACCTGTATTCTCATGACATGGTATCCTCTCTTTAAAAAATAATAAAGAACATTTCTTCAACCCCCTGAACTAAATCAGTGTTATATCTCCCTCTCTCTTCTTTCTGACCTGTAAAAATGGAGGAAACGTCTCCTTTTATTATTCAAGGACAATTTCTGCACATATTCTGTGGACTCTATTCACTTGCATATTTTTTTTTCAGATTTCAATTATTTTGCAAAAGCAATGTGTAATTGGTTCAAAGTTCAAAAATTACAGAAGAGAATATGATTAAAATCTCTTTTCCATTCTTGGTCCCAGTCACCTGTTCTATCCTAGGGACAGTTATGAATAGGCAAATGTTTACACACATTTTTTTCATAAGTACTAAAAAAAAAATGTACACAGTTTACACAGTTACATATCTTGATTTTTTTCATTTAAAATGTCTTAGAGACAATATTAATTTATGAAGTATTAGTTCATTCTTTTTTAACTGCATTGCATAAATTATGAACTTCCTTTATTTTAATCTAATCTTACTGATGGACATTCAAGTTGTCTTCTAACTTTTACTATTATAAATGATATTGTAGTTACTAACTTTGTACATTATTTCACATATGTAAAAACATATCTATACATTAGTGGAATTAATTTTAATAGACATTGCCAAATTATCTTACACCAAAAATATATGAGTTATAATACTCAACTAACAGAAAACCATCACAAAGTTTTTGCCAATGTTATAATATAACTTTAGTTAGCACTGCACTTGTAACATTAGCATCTTCAAATATTTAAAAATCATTTGCAGTTCCTTTTCTAGGAAACTGTGTTCTTTTTCTATTTTCTCACATTCTGTTTTCTAAGAGTTTATTGGTTGAAGTTATATAAAAATCAGTTTTTATAATATGTCATTGGAATTTTTTGAGTATATTGAAATTTTTTATAGTCAGATTTATTGAAGTTTTATTTTTATAGCTTCTGACTTTTGAGATATAGTTAGAAAGTCCTTCCCTACCCCCAAAGTATGGAAGAAAATTCTTATGATTTTGTGATTGCTGTTTTAAAGTTTTCATCATATAGATTTTACATATTATTAAAGAATTTTTCTGTATATTTTATCATTTTTATTGCTATTATAAGTGGATCCTGTCTTTTATTAGATTTTCTAACTCATCATTTCAGTATATTAACTTCTGTGTATTAATTTTGTAGTTACTGAATTCTCTGATTTTAATTGATTTTTAATTAACTGCTGAGGATTTTCACATGTGTAATTATATAACCTGAAAGTAGTAACAACTTAACCTCTTTCTACCATTTAAACCTCCAAATTCCCTACTTTATTTTCTATGTTTAGTGTCCCCCAGAATAACATTAGACAATGCATCACTAGGCATTTTTACATTTTAGATTATCTTCTAACTTCCTAATATCATCAGCTTCTCCCTGTTTGCTAAATCCTTCTAATCTCAAAAACTCTCTGGGGATACCACACTACACTTCAGCTACTGCTCTCTTACTTTTTTTTTTCTATAGCCAAATGCCTTGAAAAAGTTATCTATGTTTCTTCTTGCCATATTTTCACCCTTCATTAATTTCAATATAGTTTCTATATCTTCCACTAGGCAAGGCAGAGGCACTGGCTTATGAATCATGTGGCATGGAAACCTGTCTGGCGGTGGTGATGGGCAGGGAGACTATGCTCCAGAGGTGATGACGGTAGCACTGTTAAGGGGTGGTACCTAACGTACAGCTCAAACTTCTCCTTGGCAGCTCATGTCTCGTGACTGCATTAATAGTATCCTTTCTTGATTACTATTGCAGTATGATTTTCAGCATTGTATCTGGCTATTTTACTCAGATCTCCTGGACCACACCGTCCAGAGATTTAATAAACTACCCAGTATCTTTAAAGTTCAGTGTCTACTTATATTAGTCAGAGTTGGTTTTTGTTATATGTAACATGTGTTGGAATTTTTTGTAATATGTGTTTATACATATTATTGAGATTACCAATGCTTTCATTTCATCATAGTAATCAACCAAATTGATCATTCCCTCTTTCTAGATAAATCGTATTTTTAATTTCCCTTTTCCTGCTTTGGCATTCCCTTGGTCTCTTTTGCTGGCACTGCTTTTCCTTTAATATGTCATTTAAATATTCCCACTTCTCAGGATAAAACCTTATCTTTTCATGATCCATTAAACAATCTCATATACTTACAAGACTTGAAGTACAATCAATTTGCTGATACTTCTAAACTTATCTCCCCGTCATAGACTTACATTGTGAGTTTTATACATTTAGCATATTTGCTTGGGTATGTCATGTGTAATGCAAATTCAATATTATGCTATTGGTCCACAAAGTTTATTGTTTTATCTTAGTGAATGTTATTACCATCTACCCATTACTCATGGTAGACACCTCAAAATCATCCTTGACTTTTTTACTGTTACCTTCTACATTCAACCAATGTCTAAGTCTTACCTGTTCCTCTTCATCTTTGACTGTTTTATTTTTAGAACTTTAGAACAAACTGTCATTTCTTATTTGAATTTCTGTATTAACAACTGATTCCTGAATTCAATTAATTCAATTCTTAGAATTCTTATTCTGACCAATTCATTCTTTCTATTGTTGTCAGATTGCTCTTTTTAAAAAATCAAAATTGATCATATCATTATCATGTCATTTCTATACTGAGAATTCTTTAATGACTTCCCATAACTCTTAGGGTAAAGTCCAAAATACTTAATATGGCCTATAACAAACTACTTTACTTGACCCCTTTCTACCTTGCTACTTTCCACCTTATGCCACTCTTCTATTCTGTATTTGTCAGTGTACAATCAGAAAAAAAGAATCCGATAATCATTTCAGTGGGTGAGATATAAACTGTGGATGAGGAACTGCTCTCCCCCGGGACTGGAGCCCAATAACCTCAACTTCCCTTCGACATACTGAAGGCACTGTGCCTGTCCCTGTCCCTGTTTGAACTAAATAGGCACTTGTCTTTTCTACAATGCTGCCAAAATTTTCTGTTGACTACTAGAGTTCAGAACCTTCTACTACTTCTACTGCTGACATTAGAGCCTACACTAGAAACAGGGGGGGAAAAAGGGTCGGGGAGAGGCTTCATTTCCCCTGTTTTTCTAGTGTCCTGCCAGTGTGGTCCAATGGCAGACATGAACACTAAATGTGTTGACAAAGGACTCAGCAAAATTTCGTTTTCAGGCATCCAGTCCCTGTAACTGAGATGAGAACACAGAAAGTCAGGAATGGAGCTGAGAGACACATTATTCCACCTTTGTTTTTTTGGTACCAGGAATTGAACCCAGGGGTACTTAACCACTAAGCTACGTCCCCAGTCCTTTTTATATTTTATTTAGAGACAGGGTCTCACTGAGTTGCCTCACTAATTTGCTGAGGTTTGCTTCAAGTATCTGGGATTACAGGTATGCAAAACCACATCCAGCCATGATTCCCACTTTTAATTCTTAAAATTAACCAAACTCTTGGCTTTTGCACTCAACCCCTCAACCCCTCAAGACATGTGAATGCACATGCAGAGTTTGTATTGGGTTAATACCAATTTATCTTTTGAGTCTTAGCTTAAATAACAGTTCATTAATAAAACTATTTTTAACTCAACACATTAATTTGGATTCCTCAATATATACTCTCTGTCACCCTGTGTCTTTCCTCATAACATTAATAAAATTGAAACTAAATAATTAAGCACATAATTATTCATTTAATATCTGCCATCCATGCTAAAGTGAAAAACCATTGACGAACATATGTGTCTTATTCATTGCTATGTGTCCACCACTGGAGCATGGAAGATCTGGAATAAACATTTGTTGAATAAATGAAACATATCTTTTATAATAGTATTCCAAAGAGTATTTTCTTCATTCAGGGATAAAACAGTTACTTGTTCTGAACAGGTACCAATAGGTAAAATTGTTAGTGTCTCAGGGATTTCTCTCATGTTATAGAGATTGGCTGAAATGACATAGTTTCTCTGGGTAAATTGCTGGAAGAACAAGTGTCTGGATATTTTCAATAATCTAATATTTTTACATTAATTCAAGTAACCACGGAGATAGTTATAGAAATAGACAAGAAATGACAAATTTGAAGAGTTAAATTAATGGAATTCATATATAATGTATGAAGGAAAGAATTTAAAAAAAAACATACTTAGCAAAAACTCTAATTGTGAGGTTCTAATACATCCAGTTATTGAATCACAGAAAATGACAAAATATGTTTACCTAAATATTCACATACATTTTGTTCCAAAATGATATTTTCAAACACTGAATGACAACAACCAAGCATTAAAGTATTTGATGATGAGAGGTTTGGAAAGATGATGGAATAGAGGAGGTCACTTTCCTGGCTGCTCTGTGGCATGAAACTAAGAAAGCAGACAGGCAGCTTCTCAGCAAGATAGGCAAAAAGAAGCAGGGGATATTATTGGGAATTAATACTGGATATTCAAAGCAGATTGGGGATTCAGGAAGTTGGATATAATAAAATAAGAAAGTAATCCCCAGCGTTGCTGCCCCCACCACAATCAATGCCAACCAGAGTGATTACCCTGTGAGCAAAGTGGAGAGATGAGGGAATTAAAGAAACCCAAAGTTTCAGGAGGTCTGTGTCATGTTTGGATACAGAGAGATCAGAGATCAAAGAGACTGCCAACTGACCTTAAAAGCATGCTACATATTATCCGTGTGCAAGAGTGATGCCATGTTTCTCCAGACTGCCCATGGAGGACATAAGAGCAACCATTCTGCAACTGTGCCATGGGGTCCAGCAGCTATGGGGGCAGATTCTTGGCAAATCCAAGCTGGGTCCAAAGGGCAGAACTGGCAAACCCACACTGCAGGACAAAGAGAGTGCCTAAGTGACACAGAGATGATCACAGAAAGGGGTTTACATGAGGGAATATAGGTTGTGGAAACTGTCTGGGATTCTCCCACCCACTTGAAGTTCAATAGCTCACAGGACCAGCTAGGAGAGATTTGGCCAGGCAGAAATTTGAAAGGGCACAGGTAGGAGTGATTGAGTTTGGAAACTGAACCAGAGAGACCAGGAAACAAGAGGTCCATGGGTGATGAAGGGGGCAAACAATTGGCTCCTCTGCCACATGAGTGGAACCAAAGGGAGATCCCTGGGGTGCAGTTTCCCAGCATGGACTGGCAACTGCTATATTTAAAATTGTGCACCAATTTTAAATGTTCAGATTAATTGCCATTCAGCAAAGAACCTGGGGCCTGCCTGAGCCTAAACTTCACCTCTAGGACCTCTACCTATGGGATCTCCTCTGAAACTGCATTGATCCAACCATGAAAATGGAACCAGCATCAGAGTCCAACCCACCCTACCTAACACTGCTAAGAAAGGAAGATGAAATATTTTGAACTCCAACAGAAACAATTCTTTAACTTTTCATGGAGATTTTTTTTTTCTCTGTTTACTTCTGAGCTTAATGGTTCATGGGCACTTATACATATTTGTCTCTTTATTCTCATTTCCAGCATTTTTTGAAGGCAGTTTTTTTTTTTTTTTTTTTTTTCCATAGCATGGGCTTTTGAGGACTAGGATATTTGATTAGTATATTTTGGTTTGGTTTTGTGTTCTTTTCACAAAACAAAACTCTTCCCCTGATTTTTTACTTCTATTTTCTCTCTTCATCCTTCATAACCATCACAACCTACATCTTTTGGTTCTCTCCATGCTCACTATTTGAAATTGTAAACCCTTTTGCAAACTTAATGTTTTTACTGTAGGCAATAACTGATCATATAATTTCTGTTCATTGTGATAATTAACACTGTGGATGTCATATCAGGAAATATTTGATTTAATTCTGGATACTGTTTGTATTATTTGTTGTAATTATTTGTCTCCCTCTAAACTTTGAGTTACTGGAAACCTTCAGGGACACTATAAGTCCACAGGATAGAAACTCTACTGCCTCAGAAACATAATGTTAGATGGGTAGGCACTCAAACAACATGAAAAAAGGAAGGGAAAAAAAATGCCTCAAACAAACCAAAATACTTCAATAACACAATTCATCTACATAGCAGTGGAAGAAACTTCAGAAAAGGAGTTTAGAATGTGCATAAACTGATCTATGAAAAAAGGGATGACAGAAGGAGTGAAGTCAGAGAGACAATAGAGGAAGTGAAAGATCACTTCAACAAAAAGAGATTCTGAAAAAAAAAATCAAGTGAAAATGCTGGAAATGAAGAAATCAATAAACCAAATTAAAAATTCAATGGAAAGCATCACCAGCAGACAAGGGAAGTGGACTTGGAAGACAGAGTTTCAGGTAACAAAGGTAAATATAAATATAATATATATATATATATATATATATATATATATATATATATATATATTTTTTTTTTTTTTTTTTTTTTGGTACCAGGGATTGAACACACTTAACCACTGAGCCACATCCCCAGCCCTTTTTATTTTATATTTTGAGACAGGGTCTCACTAAGTTGCTTAGGTCCTCACTAAATAGCTGAGGCTGGCTTTGAACACTCAATCCTCCTGCCTCACCCTCCTGAGTCCTGGGATTAAAGGCATGCAACTCCATGCCCAACAAAAATATATAATCTTGAAAATAAAGTTGACCATGGAGAAAAGATGTTAAGAGACCATGAACAGAACTTCTAAGAAATATGAGATAACATGAAAGGACCAAATATAAGATTCATTGGGACAGATGAAGGGTCAGAAAAATTAAAGGAATGCAGAAAAATTTTAATTAAATAATACCTGAAAATTTCCCCAACCTTAAGAATGAGATGGAAAATCAAATACAGGACGTTTACATGATACCAAATATACAAGATTACAAAAGACCCACACCAAGGCACATTATTATGAAAATGCCTAAGATCTAAGATACACATATGGATAGAATTTTAAAGGCTGCCAGAGAAACATGCCAGACCACATTTAGAGGGAAACCAATCTGGATCCCAGCTGAATTCTCAACCCAGACCCTGAAAGCTAGTAAGTCTTGGAATAATATATACTAAGCTATGAAAGAAAATGGATGTCAATCAAGAATACAATACACAACAAAAGTAGGCTTCAGAATTGATGAAGAAAGAAAAACCTTCTGTGAAAAAGAGATTAAAAGAATTCACAATTAGAAAGCCTGCACTACAAAACACACTCAATGAAATATTTCATAAGGAAGAAATGAAAAATAGAAGTAAAAACCAGAAGAGGGTAGAACTACACTAGAAGAATAGTCAATCAAAGGAAAAAGTAATTAAAAAACCAGAAATAAAAATCACAGGAAATAAAAATAATTTCTCAATAAGTACATTGAAGGTAAATGGCCTATACTCATCAATCATAAACTGGCACATTGGATTGAAAAACAAGATCCAAAAATATGCTTCTCCAAGAGACTTATCTCATAGGCAAAGACATCCACGGGTTGAAAGTAAAATGATGGGGAAAACATATCATTCACATGGATCTCATAAACAAGCAGGGGTTTCTATCCTCATATCAGATAATATAGACTTCAGGCCACAGTTAATCAGAAGGAAAAAAGAAGGTCATTTAATACTGTCTAAGGGAATTATAGATCAACAAAATATAACAATTGTAAATATTTATGCCCCAAACAATGGTGTATACATGTACATCAAAGAAACTCTTCACAATTTCAAAAATCAAATAGATCACAACATAAAAATAATAATAGGTAATTTTGACATGCTTCTCTTATCACTGGATACATCTTTGAAACAGTAAATAAGCTATAGAACTAAAATATACAATTAATAATTTAGATAACAGACACATATGGAATACATTTTCTTTTCAAAAGTGCACAGATGCACAGATCCTTTTCTAAAATAGATCATATCTTAGGCCACAAAGCAACACTTAGCAAAAAAAAAAAAAAAGGAAATACCTTGTATTTGATCAGATCATAAAGGAATGAAATTAGAAGTCAATGATAAAATAAAAATACAAGCTACTCTGACACATGAAGACTAAATAATGTGTATTATTAATTATACATATGTGTATAAAATAATGTGTATTATTATTTATCCATTGGTAAAATGACCAATGGATAGCAGGAAAAGTCAAGGGTTAAAATAAAAAATAATTAGAAGTAAATAAGAATAGCAATACAACATATCAAAATTTCTGGGACACTATGAAGGCAGTTCTATCAGAAAAGTTCATTGAGTCTTTCACTGGAAGAATAGACAGTCACCAAATAAACAACCTAACATTACATCTCCAACCCTAGAAAAAGAAGAACAAATCAACCCCAAAGCAGAACACAAGAAATAATTACAATCAGAGCTGAAATCAATGAAATTAAAACAAAAAAAATCAATTAAAAATCACTGAAACAAAATTTGATTCTTTAAAAAAATAAATTGATAAACCCTTACCCAAGCTAACTAAGGGAAAAAGGGAAAAAACATAGATTACTAAAAGTTGTGATGAAAAAGGAAATATCACCATGCATACTCCTGAAATACAGAGGATACTCAGAAAGTATTTTGAAAATTTATACTCTAGATAAAATAGGAAATCTTGAAAACATCGACAAATTTCTAGAGACATATGACCTGCCCAAACTGAATCAGGAGGACATAGAAAATTTAAACAGATCAATTTCAAGCAATGAAATTGAAGATGCCATCAAAAGTCTACCAACAACAACAACAAAAATAAAACCCAGAACCAGATGCATTCTCAGCTGAGTTCTACCAGATCTTCAAAGAAGACCTAATATCAATTCTCCTCAATTTATTCAATGAAATATAAAAGAAGGAAAGCCTTTCAAACTCATTTTAAGAAGCCAGTATCACCCTGATATCAAAACCAGACAAAGAAGCAAGGAAAGAAAACTTCAGACCAATATCCCTGATGAACCTAGATACAAAATTCTTAATAAAATACCAGCAAATCACATACAATAACACATTAAAAAGATAGCGCACCATGATCAAATGGGTGTCAACCCAGAGATTCAAGGCTGGTTCAACATGGAAATCAATGAACGTAATTCACCACATCAATAGACTTAAAGACAAGAATCACATGATTATCTCAATAGATACAGAAAAACATTTGACAAGATATAGCATCTATTCATGTTTAAAACACTAAAAAAACTAGGGAGAGTAGAAATATACCTCAACATTTAAAAGCAATATACAGTAAACCCAAGGCCAATATCAGTCTAAATTGGGAAAAATTGAAAGCATTTCCTCTAAAAACTGAAACAAGACAGGGATGCCCTCTTCCACCACTTCTATTCAAGATAGCCCTTGAAACCCTAGCCAGAGTAATTAGGCAAAAGAAAAAAGTAAAGGGACATGAATAGGAAAAGAAGAGCTCAAACTATCCCTATATGCTGATGATATGCAGATATTTATAACTCCCAAAAAATTTCACCAGAAACAAATTTCACTCATAAAAAAATTTAGCAAAGAAGCAGATATAAAATTGAACACCCATAAATAAATTGTGTTCCTATACACCAATAATAAATCAGTTTTGAAAGAGAAATTAGGAAAACTAGCCCTTTCACAATAGCCTCAAAAACACAAAAAACCCTTGGGGATCAACCTAAAAAAAGCAGTGAAAAACCTCTTCAATGAAAACCACATAGCACTGAAGAAAGAAATTGAAGAAAATGGAAAGATCTCTCATGTTCTTGGATAGGTAAAATTAATATTATGAAGATGGCCATACTACCAAAAGTGCCATACATATTTTACATCCAGTGACGTCCTTCATAGAAATAGAAAAAGCAGTCACAAAATTCATTTGGAAAGACAAGAGGTCCATAATAGCCAAAGCAATCCTTAGTGAGAAAAGTGAAGCAGTTGGCATCACAATACCAGACTTTAAATTATAGTACAGAGTTATAGTAACAAAAATGGCATAGTATTGGCATAAAAACAGACTTGAAGACCAATGGAAGAGAATAGAAGACATAGAGATAAACCTACAGTTTTCTCACACTAGACAAAGGCTCCATAAACATATTGGAGAAAAAATAACCTCTTCAACAAATGGTGCTATGAAAACTGCAAATCTATATGTAGCAGAATCTAATTGAACCCCTGTCTCTCGCCCTGCTCAAAACTCAACTTGAAGTGGATCAAGACCCTAGGCATTAGACCAAAGAGCCTGCAACTACTAGAAGAAAATGTAGTCCCAACTCTACATCATGTAGCCTTAGGAACTGACTTCCTCAACAAGAGGAAACTTTAGGAAAAGTATAAGAAGTAAAATCAAGAATCAATAAATGGAATTTTATCAAACTAAAAAGCTTTTTCACAGCAAAGACACAATCAGGAGCATGAAGAGACAGCTAATTCTTCCACAGAATCAATCTTTAAGTTTGCATAGGGTATTTGTAGAACTTAGCAAGATGATTCCAAAATTCAAATGAAATACTGCAGTTTCAAGTATAGTCAAGACAGCTTTGAAGGAGAAGAGCAGGGGAGATTAGCCTTCTTGGGTACTTAGCATGGGCCAGGCACAGCTGAAAGCAATTTTCCTACATCTCCCCCTGGTCCTCATGACACACCTGTGCTACACTGGCTGTGGGCACCCATTCACAGAGGGCAAGCCTGGGGGAGAAAGAGTACATGGATTGTCCGAGGCCTATGGTAGCCAACCAGCCTGTGTGCCCAGCCCCAAGAGGTTTCCTGTGATGTGGGACTTTCAGTGCTGAACTTGGAATGCTGGGCACTCCAGAGTGGTCAGTCACCTTCCCAGCAAGTAGGTAGCAGAGCTAATATGAAAATTGCCACTGGCTGACCTCAATTACTCCTTGGGCACCATGATGTACTAACTGATCTAACCAGTTACAACATGTATAAAGCACAGGTCATGTAAAACAGTACAAATCAGGATAAATAAACAGTCCAATGGGACCCAGAAGCATATCTGTCTGTAGCTGGTGTTGCTAGAAGAGGGTAAGAATTCAACAAAGGCGTATATCCAAAGGACTTAATTTCAGCATATGACAGTGATGCAACCACATCAATGTTTACAGAAGCTCAATCAGTAAGCTATGGAACCAGCCTAGGTGCCCTTCAACATACGAATGGATATAAAATGTGGTTTATATACCCAGTGGAATATTACTTGGCCAGAAAAAGAATGACTTCATAAATGGATGGATCTGGATATTATTATGCTAAGTAAAAAAAATAATCCCAAAGATCAAAGGTGGCATGTTCTCTGATATGCAGACGCTAACACACAACAAGGCAGAGGAGGGGCAGAGGATAGAAGTTCATTCTATTAGACAAGGGAACTGAAGGGAATGGAGTAGATACAGGAATAAGAGAGACAGTGGAATGAATCGGACATAACTTTCCTCTCTTCATATATGAATACACTACAGGGAAACTCCATGTACAACCACAAGAATGGAATCCTAATTAGAGTAAGTTATATTTCATGTATGTATGATATGTGAAAATACACTCTATGTCATGTATGTCTAAAGAGAATTTAAAAAATTCCTAAAAACAATATTTGATCATGAAAAGAAGAGAACTCATGTCCTTAACCAGCTGACCAGTAGCGCACCAATTTAATTCCATAAATTAGGTCAACTCCTTTGGCCTTTTTAATACCATAACAGAGTCTCTAAGGTACAAGAGGATAGTCATGCTATCATGAGCAGTCTGTTATCTTTGAAACTAGTTTCCTGAGTCTGAAATTAGATTTTAAGTATTCTAATACTCAAAGTGTTTGATCTATTTTTAAGAGGTAAGTTGTATCTCTGCTCTTCCACACTCAGCTGTGAGGATATAACTATTGCTTCTGACTTGGGGAATGGGGGAGGACTGGAGATGAGTTTACTGTCATTGGAATTTTAAGTCATTGTTGAGAGGAAAGGGTAACAAGTTAAATTAGAAGGTGACTGATGTCACCATTTAGAAGGGTGTCCATTTTTTTTTCAGGGAAGTTAGAAGCAGTGTTAACCAGTGAGAGTGCATGGTGAAGGAAGAGGATGGAGGCTTGAGGAGAAAGGGGAAATTTTGGAGCAGTTGTTGCAAAGGTTTCAATAAGGATAACTGTAAGAATTGTGCATGTCTTTGGGAACCTGAGGGTAAGTTTGATACCACAAAATTTCAAGAATTATAGTTGGCATCCTGTTGAGATTTTTATCAAGCAACTTTACCTCTGTGGCAGGAATCCTCAATGTCATTAGCAAGAGTTTGTAAAGTAGATAAGGTTTTGATAAATGCATTACTGAAAATTTACCATGAGGATCATTCTGGACAGGAAGACAGAAAAAACAGGAATAATGATTTGGAGATGTCAGAAGACAAAACATGTAAGACAAAGAATTCAGTGGTGATGATAATGTAGGAAAATAGGAGCTAGGTTAGAAAAAATTCTTAAATGAGACATTTCCACTGAGACCGAAGGTTCACAGGAGATGCAAAAGTATTGAAAGTTTGTCAAATAGGAGCAGAATGAATAAGTGTATAATGAATGAGTGTTTAAGTGGATAGGGGTGTAAGTGTAAGGTTCAAAGTGTAAGGTTCAAAAAGGAGGGATTATTGAATGACAGCTATATAATAATGGTCCAGAAGGAGAGATATACAGCCCTGTTCCAGGCAAAATGAATTGAAAGAAATTAAAAAAGCAAAAGCTCTTTCAGAAAATGCTGCAAAGGATCTTAAAATTTAAAAGGCAAATCCACGTTTCAACTAGTTTGAGAAGAAAGAGATGTTAAATGCCAGGTTATGGGGTTGTTTGTTCGTGGTGGAATGGTGGTCTTAAAGAGTCTCATGAGGAAAACAAAGAAACTGATCAGGAATGGAGTGAGCCCAGGGTGGTGCTGAGGCAAGCTAGATAAGGTGATTAGAAATGAGTTGAGTTTTCTGCTAAGGTCCTTGAGTGCTGGTCAAAGACATTAAGATAAGGGAGTTGGGACATTAGTTTCCTTCTACTGCTCTACAATTACCACAGTACAATAGCTTAGGACAACAAATTAACTACATCCTAGTACTATAGTTTAAGAGTCTAATGTCTTCCGTGGTTAAAATCAAGGTATAGGTACAGTTGCATTCCTTTCTGGAGACTCTTGGGGAGAACCCAGGTCTGTACCTTTTCAATCTTCCAGATATTGCCATGTTCCTGGGCTTATTGTCTTCTTCTTGTTTTCAAAGCTAGTAATGATGCATCTCTCTGACCATTTTTGTGTGGTCACATCCCCTCTGTCTCTTGCCTTCTGCCCTTCCTTTTTGATTTTTAAGGACCCTTATGATTATAATGTGCCACCTGGGTAATCCAGGATAATCTTCCTATTTGTAAGGTCAACTGATAAACGACAGTAATTCTAATTGCACACTTAGTTCCTCTTTACCATGTAATGTGATACATTCATAGATTTGGGTGATTAGAATGTAAACAACTTTGGAGGGAGGGCATTATTTTATTGATCATTGGAGAAAAACTGCAGAGGTTTGTAAACAATAAAGTAGAAGGCAGAATTAGTGTACTTTGACTAATGGAAGGCAAATTTGATCAAAACAGGCTTTAAGATTTCAACTGGATTGTTAGGAACATTAGCCTTGCCAAAATTCTACTCCCAGGCTTCTGTGATTGATACGTACTTCCTGAATGTATGCTTTAAATACTTCTGCTAATACCAATACAACTACTATCACAACTATATTTCTTGTGCTTTATGGTTCAGGCCTATTCTAAAGTCATTATATGAACTACCTTTATCCTTAAATAGTACTGTGAGGAAGGAATTATTCACTTCCCTTGTTTTCATATGAGGAAACTCAAGAATCAGTAACTTGCCCAAGGTCACAAAATGGAGGATTTGCATACCTTTCTGGGTTGGGGGAAATGAAATGGTTGAAAAGTATCTTTTTGGGGTTACATAGTAAAGGGTACAAGTTAGAAACAATGCTTTATGCAATTAATTGGGGGAAGGATCTATTAAAATACCCGTAGGGCAAAAGTGACTTTTCATTGAACCAACCCACAGACACCAGACTTCTTTAGCTCAGTACAATCTCAATCCAACAGCACAAGGCTATTCTATCTTTTTCCTCTCTTCAATTAAAAAAATGCTTATTGATTATTGGCAATGTAAAAGAAACTTATTGGACATTACATGAACCTGATTAACTGAGATGTAAAATTCAAGGGAATAATGTTTAGTATAAGTAATTATAAAATGTGCTAAAATTTTACCTGATATTTTATAAAATCATCAACTGCCTTTTTGCAGCCTATGTCATTTGCTCCTCTCCCAACTTCCTTTTCCATAGTCTCTCTTCTTTTCCTATCTCTGTATCTCAACCCACATTCTCATTTCCTTTTTGGAGTACTTCTCTCTTCATTCTTTTTCACCACTTTTTTTCTTGTGCCTTCCTTCTCCTGCTTCTCTCAGTTGCCTAGGTTATTATCTCCTACCTACCCATACCATATTCAACTCACTCTGGAAATTTGTTTTAAAATACTAAAATTCTCCTGAATTCGCTTTCTCCTTTACATTCAAATTTCCCCTTTATTCCATGAAAGTCCAGACCTTCTTACATTCTGCTCATTACATCTTATAATTCCTAGTTATAATTCTCCCCAAAATCTCCTGGGCAATCCATTTATTTTCACCTTTGCACCTTTTTCTGACTTTTCTAATAAATCTAAACTTGTCATTTACCTGCTCAAAATTCTTCAAATATTCTCACAATCTATCTGATAAAATTGAAACTTCTTTACCAGGTTTTAAAAAATCCCTGACTACTCATCTAACTTTACTTTCAGCTTTTCCTATAATGACCCTTTACATGCTACCCTTTGCAGCACAGAAATGCCTATGTTTTCCAGAACATATCATGCTGTATCATGCTTCTCTAACCTTCCATCTGTCATTCCTCTATTTCCCAAAACTGTATGAAACACTTGTAAACATTCTTTAACACTGTTCACATGTCTCTTCTGTGAGGGCTTCCCAGCCTTTTTGAGGCAAACCTGGGACATTTTCTCTACTTTCTCCTCTACTGTGAATTCTTCAGTGTTTGCAAGAATATTGTTATTAGTATATGGAGTCAGGACATGGGGTTTTCTGTTCCCAGCACCTACAGAAAATCAGCATATAGTAATTTAACCATCTTTGTTAAATTAACCTGCCACAATGCTATAGAATACCTTGTCTTTCTGCCTGAATATCAGTTTCTCAAGTTATATTCTTTGGAACCCTAGCACCCCTACAAAAGAGCTATACATTATAATTAGAAGTAGATTTTAGATAATTATGTAAAATGTATGTTTATTTTCATGTTGATTTGGGAGAGAAGTCCAATTCTTCTTTCTCCAAATAATCCTCTTGACTTTTAGTTTCATAATGATTGTTAAGTGCATTCAAGGTCCATAAGGGAATTAAATCATCTAAACCATCTAAAATTAAAAAATTATATATTTTTTTACCATTTCCTAAATGGTGAATATCAACAAAAACAAAGCACATATATGACTACAATATCAACCTAATTACCTCCATTTAATTTGTTTCTCACCCACCTATGCTTAATGTGGATTAGTGCCAAGGAAACAGAAAAAGTTTTGCTCATTTACCTTACTGCTTATTTAATTTATTGTTGGAATGGTGGTGCAATTTTAATTTTAAACATTTTGACATAGAGAAAAATAACTGTTGTAAGGAAAAGTTTTAGGAAATAGTCACTAAAAAAGAGAGCATCAATTGAGGTTCAATGAGGAGTACAGACACCATACTGTGTAACTGGAGGAACTTATTACAGAGAAATGTTACCAGGGTTTGGAGGGAATCTCCAGATCAAAAAGGGTAACTTTGAGGTGATGCAGAGATATGAAATTATCTGCTGGAAAGGATGATTTTAGCACCTTTAGAGCTGGGGGAACAAAAGGAAAAGGCTGGATTATTAGAACTCAGAAGCTCAGAGGAGAGACCCTGCTGAGCTTAAAATTGGACCTCTGAGAAATGGGGGAACTCTGAGTGTGGCTGGGGCTGGTACCATCTCGGGGTTATGATGAGCTGGTTTTTAGCATGTAAAGGAAGTGAGAGTTTGGAAGCAACTGGTAAAGACATGGTGACAGGCTATTATGGCTGAGCTGATGCTGACAGGAACAAGAAGGAAATGAAAGGAACTAACTAGTCCCTTCTCTCATATTCCTGCCTTTACTCTCCAGTGATCTCTATTGATAGAACATATGAGAAAGCCAATTGGTAAAGGAGAATTCTAGTTTGCAGAGTCCCAGCCCTAGAATTACAAAGCAGAATACAGAACTATGAATATGAATGGAGAAACAAATGTTTAAAACGCAGCACTTATGGCAATTAAATCAGTCTTAAGCAATGATCAGTATAACCATCTTCCAGTTTTAAAATGCTCCACATGATTAATGATAAACTCTGAATCTTAAACATTAATATAGTTCTATTGTGTTTGTTGGTCACTAGACATGCACTTGAGCATGCTGTCACTATAGTTATTGTTTGATCATTCAATCTGGAATCTATATGGCATTATTCTAGGTGCTTGTGTTTTAGCAGTGAAAAAAAGATCCCTGCTGTGCTTTTTCACTCTGATAAAAAATAAAAAATATATACATATCAAATAATAAAATGCAATGGAGAAAATAAAGTTAAGGAGATAGAGATTGGGGTGGAAGCAGCTCTTTCATATAGGGTGGTCTTAGAGAGTCTCAGCAAGAAAGTGAAACTTGAGCAAGAACTCAGAGAAAATCGGAGGGAGAAAGCAGTATAACTTATATGGGTGAAGATCTTTTCAGTAGGAAAAACATTGCATCTGATGGATAGGAGATCATTGAAATTTTTGCCAAGTGTTGGACCTTTTGTGGGATCACAGGTTGCTTTTTAAGTATTTGCCTAATTCTCTTCTAGAATTCTGTGAATCTAGGTAGGTAACATCAGCTTATTATCAAATGTGGTACCAAGATGAAACATTCTACAAAAGCATTGTTCATCTTTTCCACCAAGGGAAAAGCTATGCTTCTTCACACAGCAGGTTATAAAAGATTTGCTGATGGTAAAGAGAATTGGCTAAAGTACATAATGTCTTATCTAAACTTTACGATACTTCCATTCAATCAGCTGTGATATTTTAATGATAGTCTCAAACTTTTAACTCGGATGATCTTAATAAATGCAGAATTTAAATGCACTACTACAAAATTATTTCTTTGTTAAAATGAAAACCTTTATTTTTTAGTTAAGAGTTAAAGAAACTTGATAATTGGCAGTCTTTGAGGAAGAAAGTGGGATGGACACCATCAGTACTTTTAACCTGAAACAATGAAATCATTGCTGGCATTGAGATCACTTTGATTTTTGTTCAGATATTATCTTTCTAAAAAGTAAACATATGCATTTAGTATTCAATGGTGTCAGAAATATTAATTAGTTATAATTTATTCCTAAAATTAGTTTGTTAAGTGAACAATAAATATGAACTTATTTATAGCCAGAAAGTTAAAATTGGTATAAAATCCAAGAATACTGTTAACGGTTTAAAAAAATCAACAGTAATTCTTGTCATTGGAAAAATGGGTTTTAAAAATGGGTTTTACTTTGTAATGTAAAATCTTTTTTGTAACCAGTCATGATTTCCAGAAGGAAAGCTTGAGGTGGGTATGTCTAAGTTTCTTTTAACTGAGGAGAATGTAATTTAAGACTGGACACTTTTTAGAAGGCAGAAATTTGAGTTGCCTTAGTAAATTTGTTTTTAACTTAAAGAGGAATATTAAGTGGTCACTGGTGGATATTAGAAGGCAAAAACATGGTTCTAGTTGGAAAAACCACTGCTTATGGGTGGCAGTATTTGCACATCACTTAACCTCTATGCCCAGGTTCTTCCAGCTGTCAAGTAGGGATAATAGTAATTGGTACCTTCCCTGGGAAGTGAGCATGTGCTTTGACATTCCTGGTTGAAGATGATATATCAACACAAATTATTATTATTAGAACACAATACACTTATGCATATAAAACACCAGCATAGTACTCTTTTAGTACTTATATAACATCTATAAATGCTTTTCTTTCATACTCTTTTTACTGTAGGTGAGAGAATATAATCATAGCATGTCATTATTTAATATCTCCAAACATATAGGAAATATAATTTCAAAGCTTCATGTCATCTTTTTGAGAAGCCCTAATCCTGCTAACTCCGGATGATCTCAGTAGCAAATTGCACAGAGAGACCCCATATTAAGCCTTGGCACATTTTAACATGTTGACTGAATTACTTTTCCTGAAGACTGGAACCATCAGGGAAAGGCTGGGGAGAATGAAATTGGCTAGCGATATTAAAATTTTGGTTGTTCAACATTGAACTGAGTCTTAACAACGTATTAAAGTGCTATCTAAACAGATAATTAGCTAGTCGTTGCTCAGTGGGCTCTTTCTAAATTTAGCAGTAAAATTAGGTTTAGGGTATGTGAAAATAGGAAAAGAAATTTTCTCAAGGGAAACTAGTGTCAGCAAAGCTGAGGAATGTCACAATAGCTACATTCCGTCAATTATGAACATCATCAGGGGATCTCCCTATGCTATGCAGGATAAGGTTTATTCATAAGTGCATCCTGAGGATAGGTGATACAAAGCATTGGTTGCAGGAGACAGGTTTACAGGAGATGACAGCGACTGGCAGAAAAAGGGAGGGAGAGAGTAGAGGAAAGGGGTGGAGGAAAAAAGAGGTACAAGACCAAGCGCTGGGAGATTGGATGGGAGTCGGAAGTAAAGAAATACGAGGTCGGCAGGGTATAGAATGGTGTGTATCCTCTGAGGTGAGTAAAACATTGTAAGCCAGTGGGCGGAAGGTGGGGAGACCCTAGTGATTGAAAGCAAAGGACGACGTGGTCTTGGCCGCAGGCAAGCTTTAGTTGAGCTGCGACAGGTTTGTCTCTGAGTGGCTGGTTATTTTTCGTCTGATTGGAGCACATTTGTGACTATCTGGTTGAGATGGCAGGACCTACAAAAAATGAATGCTGAAGGCCTTAGGACCCTTGGCCTCGCCCCACTCCACCCCCACGGACAATCCAAACTTAATCCTTTCCTCCTCCGCAGAACCGCGAGAGTCTGGGGTTTCAAGGTCAAGGTACCCCGGCAGTGAGTGGCGGGTAGATGAGGAGAGAAGGAGGGCTTGGTGGACTACAAGCGCTCACGGGCAAATGTTTAATACTTCCCGAGGTCCTTTTCTGTGATTCGTTCAAAGAAAACAAGCAAAAATAAGATTACACGTGCGAACATGCAAATGACCTAAGAAGAACACCATAGCCTTGGAAGCCCTCCGAGGGGGAATATCCACGGCCTCCTGTTGCCAATCGCCTGGCGCTGAAAGTGGACAAGCCGGCAGCCCAAAAGAAGCAAGAGCGAGAAAGCAAACCTTCTGGGGCCCCTCCTCTCGCCAGCTCCGCCGACCCTTCCACCACGCCACCCTTCCAGAGAAAGGAGCAAGAAAAACGCCTGTGCAAATGTGCCACAGCGAGCGAGAGCGGGGGAAAAGTGGGGAGTGGGGCTAGAAAGAAGAGAGAGCTTCGGAGAGCACAGCTGTCCCGGGGAGCAGGAAGGAGAAAGTCTCTTCTTTCAGTCCCCAGCGCCCCGGCAAGGAGGGAGGCGACTAGTCTAGCAGGCTGCGTCCAGCTTCCCAGACAGGAACCTTTAGCCTGGGCAACGGAAGGGCAGCCTCATCCTGCTTTCTCCTCGCCACCCCCTCCACGACCCAGGCCCCCCACCAGAGGGAGAACGCTGGCCTGGAGAGGCGAACCCGGAGCGCGATTGTCCCGCCGCACTCCACCTCCGTCTGCGCCGGGGCGGCTGTGGACCCGCGAGGGGCGGAGTGGGCGATACCATTGGAAAGTCTGAGAAGGGGGGGAAACGAGGCAGGAACAAGGGGCGGGGCCGGATAACCTATTCCAGATTTTCCTGTCCTTTTTTAAAGCTCTGCTTTGGGAGAAAACCCGTTATCAAAGTGGATGAAGAGTTCTTTTTTTTTTTTTTCTCTTTTGAAGGGGGAGGAGCGTGTGTAGGAGGGCGGGGTGGGAGGAGGCGGCATGCACCCCGGGATCAGACGGGAGCGGGAGTTGCGGGGAGGGCGGGCGAGTTCGGGCGCCGGCTTTGAGGGTCGGCTTGCTCTCCCCCTCCCGCGAGGGTGGGGTGGTGCGTTCCGAGTTCCCAGGAGTTCGAGGCGGGCGGGTGCCGGGGGGAGGGGAGTGGCGGCGGCGGCGGCGGCGGGCGGCTCCCGCTTCAGCCTCAGCAGTGGCGTCGGCGACGGCGGAGTCGAGGCACCCGCGAGCGCTCGGCTAAGTGTCAGCCCGCGGCGACGGCGCAAGAGCTGGGAGTTAGGGACACGCTCGCCGGACCTTCCGCCGCCGCCGCGCCGCGGCCGCTGCTGCCGCCACCCAGAGCCTGAGGCGCCGGGGCCCGGGGAGCCGGGGGGACGGCGGGAGAGCGGGCCGGGGGGAGGGTGGGGTATGGCGCGGACCCCGGGGCCGGCCCCGCTGTGTCCCGGAGGCGGCAAAGCACAACTTTCCTCCGCTTCTCCCCCCGGGGCCGGGCTCCTGCTGCCGCCCCCGACGCCACCGCCGCTGCTGCTGCTGCTGCTCTTCCCGCTGCTGCTCTTCTCCCGGCTCTGTGGTAGGTGAACCGCGGCGGACGGCGCGGGCTGAGGGAGGCGCGACCGAGGGTCCCGGCGCGGCGGCCCGGCCCTCGCGGGCCGCTCTCCGGGGCGGCGAGGCGGTTATGTTCGGCGGTTGGCTGCGCGAGCGGGAGCCGCGGACTTTGGCTGGAAACTTTTCGCCGCGCCCCGGGCGAGGCCGGGAAAGGGCCGGGCGGGCGAGTGCGGCGCCGTCCATCCTAGCGGCCGCGCGGCTCTCTGTGCTGATGGCCGGGTCGGCGAGGGTGCTCGGTACGCGGAGCTCTGGGGACCGTTACTTCCTAGCTCGAAGGAAGCGGAGAGTGCGGACTTCTGGACTGGCGTTAAGATGCTGGGATGCACGTTTTGCCGCCTCCTTTTTTTTTCCCGGTGAAACTTGAGCTGTGATCCCGGAAACCCTCGGGACCAGAGCCCGACGGAATGAAGCCTCTGTCCTCCTCTTCCCGGGAGAAGGCACCATCTTAAACCCACCCTGCCGCAGCATCCCTTACAACCAGTTTTCTTAGGTCCTTGGGCCCTGTTCTGCCCTGGCAACCTCTGATCTCGGATTGAGCCCGGTCGCTGCCTTCCAGTTGTGGGACGTCTCTTGACTGTCCCTGCTTATTTTAGGAAATTCTCTTTGTCTCCAGGACCAAGATATACATGTTAAATACTTGATTACATCGACCGCCGGCTGTTCTAATCAAAACAACCCCATATCTATCCCAGTGTCAGTCTTTCCGGTGTTTTGGTACAGTTTTCCTGGCAGATTTTGGGCTAGTCCCTTTGTAAGTTCGGTTCCCAAATATTTGAGACTAGAGGCCTACTTTTTAAGGATCATGTAAAAAAATTTGCTTTTTATGCAAGAAAAATAATTCTTAGTAGTAATTAATAGACCACAGTGATTTGGGAAAATAAGACCACTGGTCTTTGGAGATAGTGCAAAATGCCTTTGGGTAATATCAAAATACTGCAGGGCATTATTCATTCAAGAACTCTTACTTGGTGGGGAAGGTGATGGGCAGAACTCCCTGTAGTCAAAGACTGGTTCTTAGTGTATCCTGAAATGTCGACCCAAATTTTTTCCAACATTTATTAAAAGGGGAGATGTGTGGAAATTGCCTGGGTAGTGTGATGTGAAAGGAAGAGAATCCTGTTGTGGGTATGTGAGTTAAGGTAGTTGGTTATGAGGTAGACAAAGTTATGAGATTTGAGTGCCCCTCATAGGCTGAGAATTTTCACTACCAATTCACCATCCGTACTGTAATGAAAGTTTCTGATTTATACAATGTAGTAATGAAAAATGACATGTTGTCTAATGTCTAGTGTTGATTGCCACTACTCAGATGTTTAGTTCCAAGACACAGCTCTTAATGCTATTACTCTTTTAAATTGATAAAAGATTCTTGGTTGAATTTGTGTGCTGTTTTTATGTTCCACTAAGCTTACAGTTGATTTCCAGGATAGTTGGAAAGGACATTAACAGTTTACTGTCTTGACTACCCAGTTTATGTTTATGATGGGGAGAATATATGTACCTCCACAGAAGTACATTTGTCCAATCAGATAAAACAAAAGGAAGAATGAAGCTAAATAATATGTTCAGCTGATACAGGAGATATAATTTGCATAATAATAATTTGATTTTACAAATGAATTGATTACTTTTTGAAGGAGCACAATGGTTTCCACATGGAACAGGAAAAGAGGTTTCTTAAAAATACCTTTAATAATGCGCTTTTGGAGGTCTTGATGCTTTATTTTAGAATTAAAACCTTCAGCAGTTAGGCTTGTGGACTGTGATTGAGAGGAAGTGTAAATTGAAGTTTTTTAAGAGTCAACTCTGCTTGTAGTTGTAGTCATAGACATTAGCTTGGCGTTATTGTGCACTGCTCATTTAAAGAGCTTCCTTTTTTGGCTTATAGTGTTATAACACCCTAATTTGTGAACCCTTATGACAAGTTTTTTCCATCAAACTCTTATTTTAGAATTTAGTCTTGGAATAGTACACAGTTGTTGTGACCTGGGGATACTTAATAAGTATGGAAATAGAATTTTATTCTTGTAAGCTACGTGTTGATCTAACAACCTGTTGATCTGACTACTAATGTTAGTTGTGCTAACATGCATAGTACTACTTAGGAGATTTGACATGTACTTCTATTTGAGTAGAATTAGTTTTAGAGTTGTAAAGATTTCTAGGCTTTAAAGTGATGACTGATTTGTTAATCAGAATGCTTTGTTTTATCATACTTAGAATTTTCTTTTCCTTGCTATTTTTGATACATTGCCTATTTTTAGTGCTTTAGTTATGGTTAACTTTATCATGCTAATTTGACTATGAAAACTGCCCCTCAACTGGTAGACCTCATATTTTGAAAATATAAAAATTTATGTCAGATTTTCTATTTGTTTTGTTTTACATTATCTTATTTGAAGATTTGAACTTTTAAATGAGACATTTACAGGTTGACAGATTACCAGTTTCCATTTTACTTTTTTAAGTCTAAGAAACTCGTGGGTATAAAGATCAAGTGGACTAGGTTTTAAAACTTGTCACTTGACAGACTTGATTTATTTAATTCTGAAATTTCATGTTTCATTTTGATGACAGTAATCATTTCATAGGTTGATTTATCTGAATTTTCTACATTTATCTTAAGACAGAATATTAGCAAGGATATGGTATTGATGAATAAGAAGATAGACTATTTGACCTTTATAAGACTCCATTTGATCCTGGGATTCTACTGTTGCTTGCATTTTTTAGCAAGGTTTTATGTTTAGATGGATGTTTAGAAGGTAATAGAAAAGATCCAAGATAATAGGGAACATTTAAAAGTACTTTTTATGTACTTGATAGTCATTTGGGGATGTAACACATGACAAAGTTCTAGCTTCAGAGTGTTTAAATATTCAAAAAGGAAATAGGTGAGTATAAGGCAGTTGTTTTTTAAAATGTTGATAGACCTTTATTTTTATTCTTTTATTTATATGTGGTGCTGAGAATCGAATCCAGTGCCCAGTGTTGTTTATGATAGAGATGTGCATGAATTACTGTGGGTTTCCAGGAAGAGTGATGCCTAACTTATTAGGGATAAAGATGTATATATGAACTGGGCACAGTGACTCTCCAATGTAATCTCAGAGACACAGGAGGCTGAGGTAGGAGTATCACAAGTTCAAGGCCACCTTGGGCAATTTAACAAGACCTTCACAACTTTGTGAGACTCTGTCTCATAAAAAATAAAAAGGCTGGGAATGTATTTCAGTGGTAGAGTGCCCCTGGATTCAATCACCAGTGGGGAAAGGGAGGATACATATGAATGTGAAATGAGAATTTTTTTTTTTATGGTCCTGGGGATCGAACCCAGAATCTTGTGCATGCTAGGCACACTCTCTACCACTAAGCATACCCCCAGTTTGAGTCAGATAATTCAAGTTAGACATTGTGGTAATGGTAAAAGATTGATATCTCTTTCTCTCTTTTTCTTCCTACAATTATGTTTTAGTTATTAAAAACATAGTTTTCTGAAAAAATGACTGCCACTTACTAAATGTAAATCATTGATAGATTTATATTATCACCTTACTATTGGGATTCTTTGAGGAGTAATTGAAAAGAATAAACTAAAACAGTGTTAATATTTATTACATAGCACAACATAAACAATCCTGTATGGTATTGGTGATTCTTATTTTTTGGGGTTGAATTTAGGGGCACTTGACCACTGAGCCACATCCCCAGCCCTATTTTGTATTTTATTTAGAGACAGGATCTCACTGACTTGCTCAGCACCTTGCTTTTGCTGAACTCTAGATCCTCCTGCCTCAGCCTCCCCAGCCACTGAGATTACTGGTGAGCACCACAGCACCTGACACGGTATTGATGATTCTTAAATTCTACTTTCTTGTTGTGGCTAATTGAGTTTTCAAATTAATTGACTAGCTGTATTTGCACTTTGCATCTTTTTTTATGGAGTTTATAGCCCAATCAGTAGTTTTTAAATATTTGTTAAATTTACTTCAGCTAAACATACAGATAACCAATTTTTAAAATATTAGAATATAATAAAATTGATTTTATTGTATAGCTATATGGAAACTAATTGAATCTTACCTTAATGATGTTGAATGCATTTTTTAAAATTTTGGCAGTTCTGTAAGGTCATTTAGAATATTAGGATTATATTGAAAATGTGGAATTGGAGAGAGAGTCTCAGTTTAACTTGTACTTTGTCTATTTTCTGATAGCATCAGGTTGGGGTGAACAACACTTGTTACTTATTTAAGTCTGTTCACATCCTAAACATATACTATTAGAAAGTGAACCAAATTTAGAAGCAAGTAGAAGGGATAACTACCTTTTAAAATTATTTTGGGAGTGTTGTAATTATGTATATGTATATAGAATCCGTTCTTAGGTCTTTGTATTTCAATATAATATAACAATATACTTTGATCAGTTTTGTCCCTTGTAACCTCCCCTTTGATCTTCCCTTCGATAGCATCAGCAATATGCTATAGAAATATGCTGGGTAGTTCTGTGTGTGTGGATTATAAATATTTACTGGCTTACCTTGTTAGTCAGGCTGAATACCCCTTTTTCCAAATGCTTTGGACCAGAAGTGTTTTGGATTCTTTTTAGAGTTTAGAATATTTGCATATGTGTAATCAAGTATTTTGGGAATGGAACCCAAGGTAAAAAATTGGAATATATTTATGTTTTATGTATATCTTATACATATAACCTGAAAGTAATTTTATATAATATTTTAAATAATTTTGTGTATGAAACAAAGTTTCATGGGTGGAATTTTCCATTTGTGGCATCATGTTTATTCAGGATGTTTTTAATTTTGGAGCATTTTGGATTTCAGATTTTTACGTTAGGGATGCTCAACCCATTCCTACATATTTACATATTTATAATTAAATGATTCAGAAACTTAGATACATTTTGTATCTGTATAATTGAGGAATAAAACATCAGTTATTTGAAACGTATTGACAAGAAACAAGTTATGCTATACTTATCAAAAATAGTATTTTGACATTCTACAATTTACTATTAAAAATTAGTTAATATTTCTATGGCACATTCTGTACTCTTAAAGTCTTCATAAAGATGGACAATAAATGATACATGATTTGCAAAAAAAGACAATACTATTGATATGTAAATGAGGGATAAAATCAAATAACCCTTAAGTCTGTAATGGAATATTAAAGATGATTTTATGTGGCACACACTCATATCTAAAAATCTGGGTACCAATAATGTCATTCTTTTGATCTGTCATGCTTTTGATTACCCTCTATATTTAGAAATGCCTTTAAATTCTTGAACACATTCCTTTCCTGAATTTCATTAAACTTTTAATTTTTGTTCTATCTCTGGCATAATTTAATCATTTGTTTAAATAAAGTTTGTTGCTAGACTTTTTCTGGGGTTGCCTTCAGGTTTTTTCCCTAAATGGTTCACTTATAATGTAGGTCATTGTTAGAATTTTAGAGAGAGTTGCCTCCTGTGAGTCTAGATGTATACATATTGTAGGTACTATAGTTTTCTTAGAAAATGTTAATTTATAATAGTGAATTTTATCTGGTCTTTTTAATGTATCATCTGGAGGTTATTTTTTAATCAAGCCTGTTGATTGCCTACCATTCATTCTGTTAATTAAGAAAAGTAGGGAAGAGCTGTTACATTATGAGTAGATATTCATAAATTGGTATTTGAGCTGTATAAAAATACCAGTTTATAATTGGATTAAATAGTGGAGAAATTGCAGTTTGCTTTTCAGCACTGTGGTTTGTGGTTTTAAGTAATTTATACGTGCGATTCTGTAGGTAAAATTATGATAGTTTTGTTTGTTTTTAAACTTTATTTGGCTTCCTTTAACTTCAGGGCTTAACAAAAAAAATCAAGTTTTTATTTTAAATGGATTGACTGTTGCTCCTAGTAGAGGTTCTTTAGGTTCACAGCTTAGACTTCTTCAGAAGAAATTAAATAGCAACAAAAGGGGAGGGGTGGAGCTCTATAAATCATTATTTTCAGATCACCAGGGTCAGCAAAATAGGGTGTATGGGTGGATTCAAATCATAGATGTTAGGGAATCTTCCTTTAAACAACATTGCCAGGTGTCACTATGGTTTTACTGGACCCGTACTTTTTGCAAGACTATTGAGTGGAGTGTTTGTATTTTGAGATACATTTTCAGATGATTCTTTTCCCCAAACTGTTCTATTTATGACGGCATTTTTATTTAGTATTTCTCCAGATGTGATTACACTTTGAAAAGAAATACACTCCCACCATTTTATTCACAGTTTTTGTCTTTGCATGTGTTTGCCATGTGAAAATTTCTCTATTTCATGAGTTTAGTAGCAAAATCAAGTTTAGTCTAAACCAGCATTGTTCACTAGAAATACAGTGAGAGCCACATAATTTTATTTTTCTCATGCCACATTAAAAAAGTTGAAAAAAAGAGAATCAAATGAAATTAATCCTAGTCTGCTTAATACAAGAAAACCAAAAACATCATTTCAGCATTTAATTGACATTAAAAATGTAGATGTCCTATGTGTTATTTCACACTAAGTTTTGAACTCCTGTAGATATTTTACACTTTACAGATCATTTCAATTTGGACTAGTAGCCACATTAATATACCCAGTAGCCAAGGGTGTTGGGACTGTTGACTACCACTTTGGACAGTGTAAGTCTCAAGTATTCTTTGTCTTTAAAGTTGATTATGCTATTCTCCAGTTCTATTTATTAGGCCTGGAATGACATTGCTCTTCCTTTCTAGCTAGTCAAATTCTAGTCAAATTCTGAAGTGCAAGGTGTAAAGCTGATTTCTTTCAGTGAGCTATGGTCAGTCTCTTCATTTTTTTTCACACTTTGAGGTATGGAACAATGTTTGTCAAAGTGCTTCCATGGTACTAGTCTTAGAAAATAAGTTTTTGGAAGAACCGTATTTCACCACATAATTGTCACCACCACATTAATGAATATTCATGAGTGTTCCACGTATCCTGATCTTGTACTAGTTTAGTAATAAATGATTTTTAAGTAATACTGGTACAGTATTTTTTAAAAGAAGCTCACATAACAGTCACACACCACCTTTTATTTATTTTTTTTACAAAAAAATTGGCGTAAAATCTGCAACAATTATGTGGTGGAAATATAGTACCATAATTAAGTATACTTGGGAGTGGGAAAAACTGAGCATTTACCCTTCAGAAAGTCATAATATGCATTAGTTTATTAATGGTGTATGAAATTAAGTAAAATATTCTATTTTACTTTAATTAAAAATCTTGTGTGTGTGTGTGCGATACCTATTAGCATATTGCAGAAGCTGTGTTGTACAGAACACTACGGGAAACATTCTTAGGTATGCACTTTTTTTTTTTTTTGAGTGGAGGTACTTGACTACTGAGCCACATCCCCAGCCCTGTTTTGTATTTTATTTAGAGACAGGGTCTCACTTAGTTGCTTAGCACCTTGCTTTTATTAAGACTGGATTTGAACTGATGATCCTCCTACCTCAGCCTCCCAAGCCACTACCACTGCCCCCAGCTAGATATGCATTCTTGACATTATTCCTGTCTTGAAAAACCTGTGTATTTTAGTTTTGAGGTATAAACTGATGGCCTAAATATACTACTTGAAATAGCTCTACACTGGTTTTTCTTTAAAAAAAAAAAAAAAAAAATTCTCTCTGCCCTCTTTAGTTTCTTCTTTTTTGTTATTGTCTTACCCATTCTGAATCTGAAGTGTTCTCAGTATTGACCATTTAGGAAGAATACAAGTCTTTTCTGGTGTTGCAAAATCAACTTTCTATCATTTAACCAAGTACATATATAGTTCAAACAGTTTCCATGAGATGTATTTTATTTATATATGGCACACTTCACTCTAGATTTTAGTTGAAGGAATAAGGTGGATATATTTATGGTAACTAGTTGATCTTGTAGTGGAGATAACACCAGTGCTGCTGTCAGGAAAGACTTGAAAACACCACTGGGCAAATAAAAAAACAGGTGCACACAGCTTTGGCTCCAACTCAGTGTTTGAAACATTATAATTATGAGTGTGCTTGACTCTTATAAATTAATTCAGAGGGAAAACAAAAATATTAGTGAAATGTTAGTATTCATAAATTATGGCAAGGTTACTTTTATATAGTAACTTTTGTGAGTTATCTACATGATAGACAGAATTGTCATTATTAAAACATTTTAGATGGTTATATTCGAAGATTATTAATAAAGTTTATAATTTAATCATAGCACTGTGGGCCAGATTACGATTTCACAATGTCATTATGAACTCAGTCTACTAATTTGATTTAAATTGGCTATAAGTTCAACTTAATACTCGCTGTGACAGTAAACTGCCTAGTTTTTAAACCTGCTTAGAGTTATGCTAGCTCTTTTATTTTAAATACAAAATAGAAAAATGCTTGTTAACTTTTTTTCCTGAAGAGATTCAAGTGGGAGAAGGTACATAGTTAATAGTTCTATCCTTGTTAAGTGTGTAGGGGTAGAACATCAGAGCAGCATTTTTTTTTTTACCAATTCATGAGTCTTTTTATGTTAAAGGCTGTAGCAGCCATGCTAAATCTCTGCAATTCTGCTTGTTGAACTTAAAGGTGGTGAAAAATTACCACTGACAGAAACCTCCAGAAACATGCAAATGATGTAGTTGTATTCAATATCAACTTCTATGATAGCTTCCCCATTCTTACTTTATAAGTATTGAAATTGTAAATATATGATCATCTAATGATGCAGTTTGTCTGGTTCACAAACAGAATGAACTTTAATGTGGAAATAACAGTTAGGAGCCTGGCATGGTAGCACATGCCTATAATCCCAGCAGCTAGGGACTCTGAGGCAGGATTGCAAGTTCAAGGCCAACCTTGGCAACTTATTGAGATCCTGTCTCAATAAAAAAATTTTAAAAAGGTCTGAGATGTAAAGTACTGAGTGCCCCTGCCACTGTGTTTAGTCCCCCATAACACACACACACACACACACACACACAACAGTAGGGATCTATTTTTTTTTTCAAGTTGTTGCCTTCTGTTTTGTTGTTGTGTATTAATATAATGGCAAAGAATTCATAATTTTTTTCTTTTAAAACTGGTATTGATCCTCAGTTGACTAATTTTTGAATAACTAAAACAAGGTATATCAAGGCTAGAATTAGTAATGAAGACTACTGTTCTTATCATTAAATAAGACTGTCTGGTGAGACTGTTGACATTCTTTTCTGTATTTAAGAAAATAAAATTAGGAAAGTAGATTATTTTTGTATTTTTCAATTAGAAAATATTTTCAAATTTTAGATTTAAAAAAGTCATCAATTATGGTTGCTGAAGCAACCATAATTGTTTGTGAAACTCATTTTCTATGTGTATGTAAAAGGATCTGAACATTGATAAATTTTCGTTGTATTTAAAAGTTGATAATGAAAATGTTTAAATATATAAGTAGCTGGTGAAATTTGTGTATGGAAAAATATTTTGTTCTCATAAAGCTTTAATATTGACAGCATATGTTAAAATATAAAAACAAATCTAAAGTTCCCTAAGAAAAATGTTTTTCTTTGAGGATACTGCTGTTGCTTTGCTGCCCTCTACAGTCATATAAAATAGTAGTTCTGTAGATTTTGCTCCCATGAGATGATTACTTTGTTGACCTCCAAGCCTTAAGTTTCAGGAATGAATTGAGTAATGTTTACTGTTAAAATATGGTAAAGTTTAGTTAGTCACAACAGTTGATCTGTTACACAAACAATAAAGGACACAGAAAATGGTGCTGGGGATAGATTGAGTTCTACTGAGCATTAGTTGAGAAACTGGTGTGTGAAACATGTTGCAGGCAGTACAAAGGATACCATGGTGGGAAGATATAGTGGATGCCTCCATTTGTGTTCAATGAATAAAAAAAAAAGAAAAAGAAAAAAAGAAAAAAAAAAAGATATAGTGGCTGCTCTGAAGCGTATAGAATTATTGGTAAAACTAATGGAGTGCTAGAAAAAAAATTGTGTGCATGTGTGTATATATATGTATGTATGTATTAAGTGTATGTGTATGTATTTGTGTATTTGTAACAGAATATCAAATGGTATGATACAGCTTTTAAAAAGACCAGTAAGGTCTTCCAGAGTAAAGGAAAGCCAGTTAGATAAGATAAAACTTTCGAACTGTTTTCAAGAATATGTAGAATTCAGAATGGCAAAACAGGTCCATTTCCAAAAGGGAAGAGAGATTATTTAAAACACAAAGCATCTTTTACGCAGGAGGACTCTTATAGGCCCCCTGAAGTATTTGCCTATAAGAAATGTAAAATTGTCAGAGACAGAGAGAATTTAAATCCAGTTACTTCTCTGCCTGTTTCATCCCTTATAAAATTGGCTAAGTAATACTTCCGTCACAGAATTGCTGTGAAAATGAAATTGCAATAAAGGACTCTAACGACTACAACTATCAAAAATACAAAGGAAAATGATCTCATTTATTTTAGAAATATAAGTGTTGTGGGATTATAGAATAAGGAGCAAGGAACAATTTAACTGAGGATGGGAGAAGATTTAAAGAGGAGCTAATTTTGTGACTGAAACTTGAGGGAAGAATTTAGGTAAGTTTATTTTTTTTTTTTGAGTAAAGTTCAGTGAAAAGGAAGGAAGGCATTACAAATTGAAAAGTCCACTGGGATGAGGACTCCATAGAAGAAATTTAGTGTTTCATGGTTTACAGGCGTGAGCTTTATGGAGGAAAGTTTTTTTTTGTTTTTGTTTTTTTTTTTGTTTGTTTTTGGGCTGAGGAGTTTAGACTCTGGAGGCAATGAGGAGCTTTTGAAGACAGGTAACTATGAAAGAAATGGTGATCTGAGAACATTGTGTAGCTCTGGCAGCAGTGTAAATGATGAGCAACAGGCAAAAAGGAAAACCATTGCAATGGACCTTGGGAGTAGAGGATTACAGAAATAAATAACAATTTTGTGGAGAGGGATGTGAAGGTAGGAATAGATCTCAGAGGTACCTTGCATGGTATTTGGATATTATTGGGAGTGAGAGAGAGTTAAATATGAATTAATTGGGGTTTCTCCCTAGTCATTTAATGACTAGGAAAAGACAGTAAAGGAATTGATTTATCAATCTAGTAAATTTTTGGAGACTTTTTTTTTTTTTTTCTGGTATTGGGGATTGAACTCAGGGGGCACTTAACCACATCCCCAGTGGCACCTCCTCACCCCCTTTTTTTCGATATTTTTTATGTAGAGACAGGGTCTCACTGAGTTGCTTTGTGCCTCCCTAAATTGTGGAGACTGTCTTTAATCTCCTAATTCTCCTGTTTAGCCTCCCAAGCCGCTGGGATTACAGGTGTGTGCCACCATGCCAGGCAGATTTTTGGAAACTTTTTAATTGTGCTTCTGAGACTTGTTTTTGAGCTGTAGTTGGAAGCCAGAGTAGGAGTTAGGAAGTGAAACTGGGAATTATCAGGATTGAGGTATTTGGATTGGATGAGGTGTTAGAAGAGGACAAAGTGGAGGGAGAAAGAGGAAAAGAGAAGGAAAGGAAAATGCAATCTGGGAAGGGAACAGGGTATTGGGGTGTGGGGGTTGAGATCTTTATTTTGATTGGAGAAATTATCAAAGATAGGCAGAGAGGAGAGAAATAATCTGGAAAGGAAACTTGATAAATTTAGTAGTCGGTAGGAGGACAGTGGTAACTCAGTAATTTTAGTAAAAATAGGAAAAAGTCCAATCCCAAAGATTAACAAATGAGGGATAGTGAAAGAATAGTAGGGCGGTAGTCTTGGGAGAGATGAGAAAGAGAAATTTGAGAGGGAAGAATGTGTCACTTATAGAATATTTGTGTCCATCCATATGTTGAATCCCTAATCCCTAATGCCATGGTATTAGGAAGTGAGGCCTTTGGGGGAAATAATTAGGTTGAGATGAGGTTGGGAGGGAGTGCTTCTTGTGATGGAATTCCTGTCCTTATAGGAAGAGGAAGAGACACTAGACCTGACTCTTTCCCAGCTATGTGAGGAAAAACAAGAAAGAAACCATGTGTAATGCCAAAGGAGAGCCTGAGGAACCCAACCATGCTGGAACTCTTTCAGCCTCAGAACTACAAGTATTAATGTCTGTTAAGCCACCCAGTATATGGTATTTTTTTATAACAGCCCAAGCTAAACAGTCAAGATTCTTACTTTAAGGAGCCTCAGAAATTTGACAGTAGTTAATAACATTTATTAAAGGGTGTTGGGTGACTCAGGTATAGAAATCAAGAATCAAAGGAGGCTATGTAAACATCTAGAACTATATCTAGAACCACAGCCAAAATAATGTTGAGTGGCAGTCCACTAGGGTCATGACTTGCTGCCTAGACACTAGATATTTTAGCTTGCTTCTAACACTGACATTGCTGCTATTAGAAACTGGATGAGTTTTTTTTGTAGTTTAAGAAATATATTGTCCATGGTTATCCACTATAGAATGTTAATGTAAAGTTTTCTATGTAATTTGATTTTTTATGATGAAACTTCTGTGTCTTTGGGAAACGAATAGGAATCCCTTGAATGGACATGACCCAGAAACAGAAAGTAAGCAGAAAGATTAAAAACAAAGATAGGAGAGGATAGTCTTAATGGTGAGAGACCATACTTTTTATTAGGGAAAATAAAATGATAAGCATAATAGAGGAAAGTTATAGAGATGTTTTGATATTTAATGATTTAAATGATATATTTTGAGAATAAATTAATGTAGGGTGATGCTGGGATTTAAGGTAGAAACTTTGAGGTAAAATAGAATAAAACATCGACTAAGAATGAATTAAATGAGTCAGCATTGAAAGCATGAGTTAGCATAACATGAACTTGGAAAATGTAAATGATGATGTGTAGGTAATAAGTTTGTGTTGGTGTCTGTTAATATTTAATCAAGCACTGAGTCTAGGAGATTATTCTTAGTACTCTGAAAGGATAAAATATTCATTAATTAGCTGATAAATAACAACATGTTCCTTGGAATTAATTGTACTTATATATTAAAGGAAGTACAATAAAGAGTCAGTACTGAGTGCCTTTTGGTCATGTAATAGGATGTCTGATAGTTTGAAAACAGAAAAATGAAATAAGGAAAATAGTATTTAAGAAATAGTGATTTATCATACAGCAGAATATTCTACATGTAGTGTTCTGAAAGTTAGAATTAGGTAGTGGTAGATATGAAAGGGAAAGGTTTAAAAACAAAGGGTTATTAAAAGGTAAAAACACCTTTTGATGATTCTAGGATATGAAAAGTGGGGGAAGTGAGTGAATTTGGAAGTTTTTGTATTAGACAAACGAGAGAATAAATATTTGCTGAATGGGAGGTTGATGTAAGAATTAGATATTGTGGAAGGTTGCATTAGTTTTCTAGGGCTGCCAGAATCAAGTACCACAAATGAGGTGACTTAAAATAACAGAAATGTATTATAGTTCTGAGGTCTATAAGTCAGAAACCAAGTTATCAGTAAGGCCATATTCCCTCTAAGACTCTGGATGGAATCCTTTCTTACCTCTTCATAACTCCCGGTGACTGCTGTCTGTTTGACGTTTTTTGCTTGCAATTGCATTACTACAGTATGTGCCTCTGTTGACACGTGGTACTCCCTCTGTGTTTATCATGGCGTTTTCCTCATAAGTAAAACAGCCATATTGGATTAAGGGTTCATTTGTCCACCTCCAATTCTATGATCTTAGTTATGTCTGCAGATATTCTTATCCAAATAAGGTCTTATTCATTGGTACTAAGAGTCAGGGCTTCAGCATGCTTTTGTGGGGTCACCATTCAACTTACAACAAAAGGATGATGACTTTTGTTTTGACACTGTAAGCTGTGAAATTTGGGACTTGATTAAAGTCAAAGTACCAGATAAATAACAGCATTTTGAAAAATGATGAGGTCTGAACTGGTTTGAACAAGATTTGAAACAGATTTATGAAATATTAAAACTTGTTTATTGACATGTACATAATTGTGCATTTGGATGAAAAAAGTAAATATATCCATCAAATGGTTACCCTGGTCAAGAAATAAAACATTACCAGTTCTCCACAAGTCCCTCTCGCACTCCTTTTCCATCATAATCTTTCTTTTCTGGAAATAACCATAATTCTCCCAACACCACAAATTAATTTTAAATGTGCTTGAACTTTATGTAATACTTTGCTGACATTGTTAGATTCATCCATGTTATTGAGTGTTAACAGTAGTTTTTTTTTTTTTAACATTGTACAGTATTCAGTTCCATGAATATTCCATATAATTTATTAGTTGGACAGACATTTGAATTGTTTTCACTTTGAAACTGTTTTAAATCAGGGATTAAATCCAGGGGTGCTTTACCACTGAGACACATCCCCAGACCTTTTTTATATTTTATTTAGAAACAGTCTCACTGAGTTGCTTAGGGCCTCGCTAAGTTGTTGAGGCTGACTTTGAACTTGTGATCTTCCTACCTCATCCTTCTGAGCTTCTGGGATTACCACTGTGCCTGCCACTTTGAGACTTTCGTGAATAGTACTGCCATGAACATTATTGTACCTGTCTTGGTGCTGGAATTGTTCATATTTTTAATGTTTTGCTTTTAAAAGTGTTTATAACAATTTATACTCCCACCAATAGGGTATTGAGAATTTAATTTGCTCTCTATTCTCACCAGCCCTTTGTGATACCAGCAGTATATTTCTTTTAACCATTCTGGTCAGTTTGTAATGGTGTATCATTGTGATTTTAATCTGTATTTTCTTAATAATTGAGTTCTAAGGATTATTTGAATATCCTCATTTCTGTAGTGTCTGTTCATTCTCTTACCCTTTTTATTCAGTTGGGTTGTCTTTTAGATTTGTAGAAATTGTGCACTAGGTATGAATACTTTGCTATATGTATTGCAAATGTCTTCTTCCATGTTGAACTTTTTGCTCTATTAATAGTGTCCTGATGAACAAAAGTTCCTTATATCTTACCAGTTAGTCAAACCCATCTTTTTCTTTGTAATTGTTTGTGTCTTATCTACAAAATTTTTCTTTAGCATAACCATCTTGAAAAACTTTTGTCTTAGAAAGTTTACTGTTTTACCTTTAGTTGGATACTACATTAGAATTAATTGTTGTGATTATTTGTAGTGGGTTCCAAATTGTTTTCGTACCATTCAGTCAACCATTTCCATTTATGAAAAAAATGTTCTGTGCAGTGCTGCCTTTGTAATAAATCAAGTAGTCCTATACATGTGACTGACTTTCTTTTCTTTTTCTTTTCTCTCTCCTTCCTTCCTTCCTTCCTTCCTTCCTTCCTTCCTTCCGACTTAGTTCCATCTTTTTGTTTTTCTCTCTTCTCACAAATATCATAGTGTCTCATTATGGTTTTATATCCTGGTATTGGGTAGACTATTGGGTAGTCCATTTATTTGGTAAAATTTATTGTGCTTATTAGTCTTGGTCCTTTTTCGTATGAATTTTAGTAGCAGTTTGTCAATTTGTGCAAAAAGCCTACTTGAACTTTTATTGGGAATACTTTAAATTTATGTAGTTATGTCAACTAAATTGAAATCTTTATAGTAATAAGTCTTCTAATTCATGAACTTGGTTGATCTCTCAATTTACTTCCATTTTCTTTACTTAAAAAACCAAACATGTTAAAGTCTTACATAAGTCTAAACTTTAGATTAAATTTAATCATTTGAATTACAGATTTATTTTGTTACTTGATGCAGTTGTAGATTATATCTATGAAATAATTCCTAGTTGTTTGCAGGCATATGAAAAGATAATTGATATTAGCATTGTGAACTTATATCCAAGGATCTTGCTTAACGATTTATTTTTAATTCCTTATAGAACTTTTTTTTATTTTTCCATCCATACAGTCATGTATCTGTGAATCATTAAAACCTATTTCTCTTCAATTTTTATACTTGTTTTTCTTTCCTTAGTCTTATTGTATTAAGACCTCAAGTATGATATTGATCTAGTGACTGCAAACATTGTCTCATTTTTATCTCAGATTGTTTTAAAAAGTGTTTAACATTTCAAAATGAAATATATGGTGTTTTGCTGTAAATTTTTTTTTTAAATAAAATCCTTTTTATCAGATTGGGGCCATTTCTATACCTAGTTTTCCTTATTTGCTAAGAATTTTTGTCATGAATGGGTACTTAATTTTCTCAGATGCTTTTTTAAAAAAATAATTATATGATCTCTCCCCTTTTTACAATGTGAATTATATTCTTAAAAGTATTAAGCTATCATTGTGTTTCATATCACTAGATTGAATTTATTATCTCTTTCCATTTATGTTTATGAATTATATTGACCTCTAATTTTCCTTCCTTAATGTTTTTGCCAAATTTTGGTATTAAGGGAATGCAGGACTCATTAAAAAATTTGAGTGTTGAATCTTTTTCTATCTTCTATAAGAGTTTAAGATTCGTTTTATTCATTTATTTTTCCTTAACTGGTAGAATTAACAGGCAAAGACATTTGGCCTGGAGCTTTTTCATTTTTTTCTTTTCTTCTTCTTTTTTTTTTTTTTTTAAAGGAAGGCTTTTAATTGAAGATTCAACTTTTTAATACATAAAATACTAGTCAGATTTATTGTGTTGGTTGGGCACATGGCATCTTTGTAGAAATTTGTTGATTTCTTGATTTCAAATCTGTTAATATGAAATTGGTCATAATAAACTTTTATTATTTTTTGTAGAGCATGTCTTGTTTTGCAGTACCAGAGATTGAACCCAGGGCCCTGAGCATGTACCCTGCTAGTGATCTACTTCCCCAGACCTTTTATTTTCTTGATAGGAGAATCTATAGTAATTTCTTAGTTTTTCATTTCTTCTATTGGTATTTTGTGCCTTCTCTTGTTTTTTTGAATCAGTCTTTTCCACTTTGTTTTATCAGACTTTTCAGAGAACCCCCTTTTGACTTGTTCTTTTCTGTTTTACATTATTTTCTTTTAATTTTTGCTTTATTTTCTTCTATGTTTTTGAGGGGAGGATATTTCTTACTCTTTTATTCTTGAGATATGTTAGATAACTGATTTTTAGCTTTTTTGTCACTTCAACCTATATATGTTTTTTAGGCATGATTATATTCTTGAGTGTATTCAACTCAAAACATTTTAACATTTTTCATATGATTTTTTTGATAGTTTTGAAATTTAGTACTTAACATGAGGTGATAGGGGAGGTAAATTAGTTTCATTTATTTCTAGCTTAATTACATTGTGTTGAAGAATTTGCTCTGTGTATAATTTCAGCCTTTGGGCCTCCTGTACATTTAATTTTGGCAATTGTATGTACACCTGAAAAAAAGGGACAGTGCTCTTGTTGGGAACAGTTGGACATTGAGCTTGTGTTGGTGCATGTGCGTGTGCACTCCCCTCCCCATATATGTATATACTCCAATTAGATTAAATTGGTTTTGTTGTTCAAATCTTGTCTGATTTTTTTTTCTGCTCTAGTAAATTACGTAGAAGTATATTAAAATCATTTACCAGAACGTGGGTTTGCCTGATTTTTCCTTGTAATTTTGTGAAGTTTTGCTCTGTGATTTGAGATTAGGTTGCAAAATATAATCAAATCTGTTATTTCTTCCCAAGACTTGACTCTTTTATCATTACTAAATTGCCGTCTATCTCTAGTATTACTTTTCACTGTAAGCATACTTTGGTTCTAGTATAGCCACATTTAGCTTTATTTTAGTTAACATTTGCAATTTTTTGTTCCTAATCTTTCAACCTTTGTCCTTAAATTTAAGGCATGTTTCCTTTAAGCAAAATGTATGTTTTTTCAATTCTCAGACTCTTTTTATTAGAAATAGTCATTGTTCAAAATTATGTTTTTTCATGTGTTATACCTATTTCTGGATTAATATCAAGTTGAAAATCTAATATCATCTTTACCCAAAAGTAATCTTTAAATTTTTAAAAATTCTTTTTAGTTATATGACAGTAGAATGTATTTTGACATATTATACATATATGGAGTATAAATTCCTTTTCTTGTGATTGTATATGATGTGGAGTTCCACTGGTCATGTCTTCATATATGAACATATGAAAGTAATATCCGTTTCATTCTACTCTTTTTTATTCCATCCCACTTCCCTTCCTTACATACCCCTTTGTCTAATCTGAAGCTTCTATTCTACACTCCCCGGCCCCCTCCATTGTGGGTTAGCATCCATATATCAGAGAGAACATTCGACCTTTGATTTTTTTGGGATTGGCTTATTTAATTTAGCATGATAATGTCCAGTTCCATCCATTTATCAGCAAATTGCCCTAATTTCATTCTTCTTTATGGCTGAGTAATACTCCATTGTGTATATATGTTACATTTTCTTTATCCATTTGTTGATTGAAAGGCAGCTAGGTTGGTTCCATAGCTTAGATATTGTGAGTTGAGCTGCTATAAACATTGAAGTGACTGTGTCACTGTAGTATGCTAATTTTATGTCCTTTGGTATACCTATGAGTGGGATAACTGAGTCAAATGGTGGTTCCATTCCAAGTTTCCTGAGGAATCTCCATACTGCTTTCCACAGTGTTTGCAGTAATTTGCAGTTCCATCAGCAGTGTATGAGTGAACTTTTTCCTCACAACATTTGCCAACATTTATTTTACTTTTTTTTTTTTTTGGTAATTGCTATTCTGACTGAAGTGAGATGATATCTCAGTGTAGTTTAAATTTGCTTTAGCAGAATGTAGTTTTAAAACTCTGGTTAGGTTTTGTCTTGTATTGATATATAATTATCTAATTTCATGTATATTTGAGTTTAACTGTATCATCTGACATTTTTTCTGTTTGTCTTTAAATTCTTTGTTCTATTTATTCATTTATTATTTCCCTTTGTATTAATTCCCCTCTCCCGTTTTTAAATTGCAGGTGTTATATCCTTATCCTGTTCACTTTTTGGCTACCCTATAGAGTATAAGATATAATAATTATAGAGAGAGGGTCTTTGAAATAAAAGAAAGGATCCAAGTACCCCTCCAACCCACCACTCAGAAACCAATATGTACAGATTCTCATGTCCCTTATATAAAAAGGCATAGTATTGGCCTATAGTGTATGAACTATACTCATATGGACGTTGATTTTTTAATTTTTTTTTGGTCCCAGGGATTGAACCCAGGGTGCTTAACCCTGAGTCACATCCCCAACCCTTTTCCTGAGTCACATCCCCAACCCTTTTTATTTTTCTTTTTGAGATGGGTCTCTAAGTTGCTTAGGGTCTTACTAAATTGCTGAGACTGGATTTGAACTTGGGATCCTGCCTCAGATTCTGGAATCTCTGGGATTACAGGCGGGTGCCACTGTGTCCCGCTACTTTTGAATCTTTTTTAGATACTTTTATAATTCCTAGTACAATGTAAATGGCATGTGAATTGTAGTTATACTGTTTTGTTCAGGGAATAATGGCAGGGAAAAATGTGTACATGTTCAATACAGTTTTGTCTCCAAATATTTTCAGTGAGCATGTGGTTGAATCTACAGATGTAGAAACCTTGGTCTAGAAGGCTGACTGTACATAGTTATTTCTCAGAGAATATAGGCCCTATGAAACACTTTATCCTGTTCTGTAGTTAGTACTATTGTGTATGTGTATCCAATAAGGCATTTTTATTCTTTTATATAATAAATGTTTATTTTCTCTATATATTTCCCTTTTCTGCATCATCTTCATGATAAGGTTTCTATATAGAATCCATTTTCTTCTGCTTGAAGAGCATTCACTGTATTTTCTTTAGTATAAATCTGGTTTTTGTCTGAAATTTCTCTATTTTTCTTTCTTTTAAAATATATAACAACCTAGTCATATAATTCACATACTATACAATTCACTGATAAAATGTGTAATTTACTGGTTTTTAATATATTCAGATATATTTTAATATATTCACTATAGTCAATTTTATCAGTCCTCTAAAAAAGAAGTCATTTGCCTTTTACCTCAATTTCTTAATACTAGGCTGCTACTAATTTACTTTGTCTTTATAGATTTACCTATTCTATATGTTTCATATAAATGCTATCATAAAATCTAATCTTTTGTGTTTGTTTTTACTTCATGTAACAGTGTTTTCAAGGTTCACCCATGTCGTGACATATACATCAGTACTTCATTTTAAAAAAATTTAATAATATTCTCCTGTGTGGCCTAATCACTTTTATCAAGGTCATAATATCTGACTATTATGAATAGACATTTGGGTTATTTCTGCTTTTGGCTATTATAAATAATGCTTCTATAAATATGCACATATAAATTTTTTGTGTGACCTTATATTTTTATTTCACTTTGATATTTACCCTGGGTTCAAATTGCTTAGTTCTTTTCTAACTGTATTAACCCTTTGAAGGAAGTGCTATACTATTTTCCAGAGACTTATAGTTTCGTATTCTATAGGCTTCCCTGCATTCTTACAAAACTTAATTATTAATCTGTTTTTTTGATTATAGTCATCACAATGAGTAGAAAGTGATTTGCCTTTCACTGATGATTAATGATGTTGAGCAAATTTTCATTATTGGTTATATATTATAGCTTCTTTGAAAACATGTTTGTTCACATTCTCTGCCAGTGTTTCATTTGGGGTTTTTAAATTTTTATAATTGAATTGTAAGAGCTTTTTTTTTTTTTTTAAACAAAAATTTTCTATATTCAATTACCTTAAATTTGTGAAAATATTTTATTTCAGTTGGCAGGTTGCCTTCACTTTCTGAGGTTCAGTGTATTACAAAAGATTTTAATTTTGATTAAGTCCATCTTACCTCTTTTTTAATTCTTAGTTGTTTGTACATTTTGTGTCATAGTAAGAAACCTTTACCTAATGAAGTTCATAAAGATTTAGTACTATATTTTTGTTTAGGAGCTTTATAGTTTTAGCTCTTAAAAAATGTTTGTAATTCATTTTGATTTAATGTTTTTGTATGGAATGAGGAAGTGGTTCACCTTCATTTTTTAAAAAATGGGGTATCTAGTTTTTGCTCAATTCATTTGTTGAAATGATTATGCATTCCCTATTGAATTGACTTGATATTTTTGTTGAAATCAATTATCTTAAACATAGTGCTTTATTTCTTGACTCTTATTACTATTCTGTTGATCTGTATCTTCATCCTTACTATAGTTTCATATAGTTTCGATTACTGTTGTTTCGCAGCATAGTAGTTTTATTACTATGGTTTTGCAGAGTTTTGAAGTTTGACAAGTGTTGGTCTTCTACCTTTGTTATTTTTTTCAAGTTTGTTTGCTTTACTTTCCATATGTATTTGAGGTTGAGTTTTACAGAGATTGTTTTGACTCTAGACCAATATGTAGATTGTTGCCATTTTAATAGTAGTAGTATGTTTTTTCATTTCTGAACATGGAATATTGTTTCATTTATTTGGGTTTTCTTTAACACTTTTTTGTAATTTTTAGTAAAAGTTTTACTTTGTTGGTGTTATCAGTGAAATTGTCTTCTTAATTTTATTTTTCAGACAGTTAATTTTACTTTAAATTTATTTTTCAGATTGTTCATTGCTGGTTTATAGAAATGCAACTCAATTTTGTCCTTTGATTTTGTATCTTGTAACCTTGTTGAACTCTTAGTTCTAATAGCCTTTTCTTCCTTCATTGTCCCTTCTGCACCATCTCCTGAGAAGGCCTGACACCATGATCACATTAAAGGAGAATACTTAAAGGAATTCCATTTATTACAGAGCATATGTAGAAGGGCACATTTGGAATTCAGAAGTAATAATACACATGTCTTTATAGTGTAAAGAAATTTCAAAGGTATTTCTGCACAAATTATAATTTGAATATTATGTGTTCCATGGGTCTCTTAAACCAGATGGAATGGAAATGTCTTTGTTTTGCTTTTCTAGAAACTGAGAATTATACATATCGATTCATGTAAATATTGTAAATATTTAGTGCATGGAATATAGACACAATTGTTTTTCTATTATGTTATTAAATGTTTTGAGTAATAACTTGTATTGCCTTCTTATGTAATATTTATTTTGTAGAAGCTGATTTATTTCTTTAGCATATCAAATTGTGACAATTACCATCAAATATAAATTGTCATCGATTAAAAGAGATCATGATTTTATATACTATCAAGGAAGGAAATAATCCAAACAAGCAGTAAATAGTTTATCCCTTTATTTTATATGTATTTGATTATTTTATAATAATGAATTTTTATTTTTAAATATTTTATCCATAGGCAGAGTTTTTAAAAATCATCATTACTTGTATACATATATTAAAAGGAAAACACAAGAGGAAAAGATTTAAGGTATTCCTAGTTCTTTTTCACATTGAATCTTACTTTTTTGTATTTTGTTTTCCCTGTGTATGTTACACTTTTCCTCAATGCTCTGAAGAGCTGTTTGAATGATCTTTTTCTTAAAAGACAGGTTGAAAGGTCTCCAAGATGCTTAGATTCACTAATTCTTTGGGACTCAGCGTATCATCATCCTCAATGCTATGATTTATTACAGCAAAAGGATTCAGGCACTATCAGCAAAGGGTCATGAGGCAGTCAGGGGAAAACCAGGCACAAATTTCCAGAGTCCTCTCCCAGAGTCACACAGGATACAATGAATTCCTCCAGGAACAAGTTGTGACAGCATGTGTGAAATATTGCCAACCAGAGTAGAAACTACCTCCACAGAATTTTTACTGGGAGCCAATCATAAAGGCATTTCTTGCCTACTTTACACCCAGATTTCATACTCCTAGAAGGAAAGTAGATATTCAGCAACAACCATTTTGTTTTTAAAATAGTTTAGACTCGGTGACTCACTATTATCATTTAATGGTAGGAACCCTCCCCAAATCTAAATTCTCTGAGGCCACTTAAGGGCAATCCTTGCAAGAAGGCCTTTTCAAAGATAGCAATTTAGGCTTGTTATATTGACTCTTTAATACCTAAATACCATCATTGTTGAGGCTTCTTATAAGCCTCTGTTATCTGTTCTGCTGGTGTAAATCTTGATCTTATCAGAAGGAATAAGTGGAATAGTATCAATGTAGCTTTAAAGGTTGTGGGTCATAGAGTTGCATACTCTCTCTCTCATGCTACCAAGAATAGCAAACAAGTTAACATATGTATTGAATACTTGCATCCCTATATTTTAGAGATGCGGGTGAAAAAATATGTATTTTGGTGAAAAGTTGACTTTAAAAATAAAAACCCAAATTAATTTTTATAGCAATATTGCTTGCTATATTGAATGCTGTACTCAACTACTTAACCAGCTTCAAATTATGAAGATTATTTGCTGTTGACGTGCTTTGTGGAAATTGTGGTGGAAGAAAATAGTGTGGTTGGATTATAGTGTCAATTTTCAGGGTCTACTTTGGACCATCTTTTGTCCAGAATGCAGAAGAAACAAATTGCCACATAGTGCATAGGACTCAAGATATCTAACATGGTAATTTTCAGCTTCATTCCCTTTTCCCTCCCTTTCTTCAAAACAATTTTTGTGTAGAGAAAAGTGAAGCTACTCTAATAGGTGCTTTAAGTCATTTCCTTTGAAATTCTCTTGTAATCCTTTTCCTTACCAGGGGGTGAGTTTACATTATTAGAATTGGACATGTAGAACAATTTGAAAACCACATTTCTAGTCTAGCTTCTTCCTTCTCTAAATGAGGAATCTAGACCTATCAATTGAGGTTTTAGTTCTGCTTCTTTGGTCTTAATCCCGAATTCTTCTCTGGTTTTGGAACAGAGAAGAGAAAATTCTGCTAAATTAACACTGATTCTGGGACTCTTGAGCAGTCTGAAAGTCTAAACATCCTATTATTGTTCAGATTGTCCCTATTCTTGTTTTGGCCAGTAGTTTTCTGTATTAGTTTCCTAGGGCTTCTGTGACAAACTACCATAAAGTTGTTGCCTTAAAATAAATTTATACTCTCACATTTCTAGAGTGAAGATCTTCAAAATCAAGATATTGGTGGTGCCATCCATGTTCCTGCCAGAAATTATAGGGGAAACTTTGCTTTCTTGGTGTTTATGATTTCTGGTAGCTTTTACCTTGACTTGTGACTGTATAACTCCATTCCCTCACTCTGTCTTCACATTGCTTTCTCCTTTGTATGTCTCTTATAAAGACACTTGCCATTGGATTTAATTTACCAGGGTAATCCAGGGTAATATCCCTGAGACTCTTAGTTTAATTATATCTGCAAAGACCCTTTTTCCAAATAAGATCACCTTCACAGGTTCACATTTACCAATTTATCATTCTACGTGTGTGCTTTCTTTTTGCCAGTAGGGTATGCATGTGAAATGCTAGATGAATTTTCCTAATACACTGCAGATTTTTTGACTTCCTGTAATTTCAACCTGCACTATTTCCTGTTTCCTTTCCTTCTCATTTACCGATTCTCTGACTGTACTTTAAGCTCCTGATGTTAAGGAGGACACCTCCTCTCTTGTTATGGTCCCACACAGGTGGGTTGTTAAATCAGTGTTAGTGGGGGGAAAAACAGTATATCTTTCAAAACTTAATTTAAAAATTGCCTTTGTGACTTCATCTCCTGTTACATTGTTGCTGATTCTTGGATTTTTTTTTTTTTTTTTCTGACATCTACAAACGGCTTGCCTTTTTTGTTTCTGTGGGTTTGCTTCTCCTCCCATCCCCCTTTAGTGCCCTTTCTTTACTTGGAAAAACAAAAACAAAAAATAACTTACTATGATCTAGCTTAAACACCACTATTCTCCCACAGAAATTACACAGATAAAATTAGAATTACAACTTGTGGCTTAGCTAAAGGAAAAATTCACTTCCAAGATGTAGTTTTTCTTCTTCTACACACTTCTCTCGTTTCCTTTCCCAACTTTAAGTTTGTAACCTTAGCTAGAGTGGCTCTTCTAAGGGTGATATGTCCTAGTTTGCCTTGGAATGTCTAGGACTACAACTCTTATTGTGGCATAATTATTGATAATGTTTTCCTACTATTAATAATGTCCCTCTAGTCCACTTTCATTTTAAAAGTGTTTTGGCTTGTATAACAAATTATACAGTTATTCTGCTTGCAGCATACATTGTCTTGTATGTATATTTTCTCTTCTAGATTCTTAGCTTTAGAGTTGTCAGCCTACTATTTTCTGCCTTACAGTGCATAGTAGTTAATGTTCAGTGAATGACATTCCTTAAATATTTGAGCTCTTAATATGTGATTTGTATGCATCCTATATTTTGTCTGTATTAACTCACTTTTTTTTCAACTTAAACTTGCCTTAGGAATATCTAGTCACTTACCCTATGGTTTTTCAATTTTCCCAACCTTGCAAAATCAACTCTAGATTGGTGAGGCTCTACAAACTCTTTGCACTTACCTCCCAGCTGCTTGTGATGCTGGGGGTGGGCTGGAGGGATCACATAGTCATGCAGTTTGTTGGGGACTACAGAATCAGGCTTTAGTTTCTGCACCTCCAACAATTCTAGTAAGTCTTCCTGGTGCTTAGTGCCTGTACCATGTTTGAGTTGTCTCTAATTTTTTTTTACTGAAACTTTGTTAATTAGGTGATAATAGTCCTATTTTATAAGTAATAAAATAGGCTCAAGTACCAGATTCACACCAGTAATAATTTAGAGATCTGTATTTATAGAATACAAGGTAGTCTGAGTCGAAAAGTCCATACTTTTTTTTTATTCCACCCTCTTACTCATCCACAGTTTTAAGTCTTATTCTTAAGTCTGAAAAATATACTGTTGAACTGTAAGTACCATGTACTTATTAACAGATGCCTCCTTTAAACAGTACGTTTGAGATTTTTGGGTTATTCATGCATGTGGTTAAAAATTTTAACCTGAATTTTTATAGAAGGTTAGTATTTATGAGAATTGATAGTTGTTTAGTATCTTCAAAGCACTAATTCTTTACAGTGCTTGTGAGAAGGAAAATTATCCATTCACAGGCTCTTGGTTTATATGTTTCACTTACAGTTTACAGTAAACTAAAGGATCAGAAATACTTTGGTTGAAAAAACAATTCCTTTGGTTGAAAATAGTTTGCTGTTGATTATAATATAATTGCTATAGTATTTTGGATTATAAATTTTATCATTACGATTAAAACACCTTTAAATTTTTAAATACTGATTTTGTTAATACCTAAAAATGATAACAGTTACATAGGATGAAGGGAGAATCAAAAGAAATTTTTAGTAATTATTATGAAAACCTTTGCTCATGCATTTTGCCTTTGGTTGAATTAATACTGACTTGGGAACTCTAGCCCCTCTTGCATTTTGTTTTGAAAAGCACTGAGCTTTTGAATGCCCTGATTAATAGCCTAGATGATTTTCTTTCTGTGAAAGATTTGTACTTTCTGTGCTCAATATGATGAAGTAGGAAAAATGACTTTTCAAATCCAAGAGTCTTCTTCTTGTCTGTTTTCTTTCTGTAACATGTAGTTAGATCAGATATTCTGTAAATTCCTTCTCTTCTAAAAACATGAAGAAATTGTACTTTTGGGCATAATGTAAATTCCATTAAAGAGATTCTTTATTTATGTTGATCACGTAATGAAAAGGTAGTAATTGAGAATAGATGGTGAAAAACCACATTTTAGAAAAATAATTGTTTTTATTTTTTACAGCCTGCATTTTGATTCATTGAACACAAATGGGGTACATCATTTTGTTTCTGTGGTTGTACATGATGTAGATTCATACCATTTGTGTAATCATATATGTACATAGGGTATTTTATAGAACCTGAAATTGCAACTTAAAAGATTATTAAAAATACCATGAGTTTGTAAGTTTGTCATTGCTTTAATAAAATACCTGAAACAGGCTAACTTTGAAGAAAAAATGTTGTATCTTGTAGTTTTGAAAGTTTCAGGGCAAGGCTGTGGCATTTACTCAGCTCTGGTGAGGGCCCTTTTGACTGTGTCACATTATGGTGGGAATGCGTGTGTGAGGAAGAGAATCACATCTTGAAACAGGAAGCCAGGGAGCAACCGTGTTCTATAATTCCTAAGGACTTCCACTAGGTTCTACCTATTAAAGATTCCTTACTACCTAATGTTACCACATTGAGGGCCAGGCTTATAGCACATGAACCTTTGGGGAACAAATAATACCAAACAAAAGCAATGATAAAGTGGTATGAAATTTATATTTAATTTTGATGTATAAAAGATATTTTAGAATTTTGCTATTTCTTACATATGTAATTTACTGTGTTGATTACATGTAAGTTGTAATTATAGAAATGTAAATTTTTTAAACTTACCTCTTTGAGGCTGAATCTTTTCAACTTTATAGGAAACTCTAGAGCTGTATGTAGAAAGGAAGCTAACCTTTATTGAACTTTCTAGAACCATGCTATCTAGAACGTTCAACAGGGATGCAAATGTTTTATAACTATACTCTTAAGTACTATGGCAGTAAACCTTACTAGCCACGTGTCAAACTTGAGTACTTAAAGTTTGGCCAGTGTACCTGAAAACTTGAATGTTTAGTTTAATTTCAGTTTATTTAAATTTAAATAGTCACGTATGGCTAGTGGCTGGAACAATGATTTCTAAGAATGCTAAGCACTGTATTAGGTGTTAATTAGAAGACTTTAGTTCTGATTTTCTGTCATTGCTGATTGTTGTCCTTCCTTCATTTTGTATTCAGCCTTTCTTTCCAGACTTATTTGTGTTACCCTATTTTGACCTCATGCTAGATCTTTACTTAGCTTGGAGTGAAGTAGTCTTCTCAGCCTATGAAAAGTTTAACCTTCAAGGCATAGCTTGAATGGTGCTGCTTGTAAAATTTGTATGGTATAGGATAAATCTTGATTCTTAATCTGTCATATGGAAAAAAAAATCTGTGTACCTCCAAGGGTGATTTTTTTTTTTTTTTTTTTGGGATGGTGGGATGGTGAGGATCAAATAAAATGGTGTATATAAAAAAATCTTTGGTGATTTTGAAGACTGTATAATTTTAAAGTAATAAGACATTTTATAAATATGAAGATTGAGTTCCAGAGAAATCAGCTTTCCCACCATTCAGCCATCATCTCCCACTGTACACTTCACTTTACTTGGCACTGATTTCCAATAATTCTTTAATATATTGGGTTTTATAGTCCTTTAATCATAGTTCCTTTTCTTTCCTTCTAGACCACCTTAAAATCCATAGTGTATCATTAAAATCATTTCTTTGCCTGTACAGTTCTCTTATAATTGTGTTTGCCTTGTGAAACTCCTACAGTGTAAATCTTTTTCTTTGTTTTCTCCATGCCTCCACAGATAGCTGAATGATATTGATGTTCATGTAATTCAATATTAGTAGCTTCCTGTGGTCATTGGTATTATCCTGAAGCTCTGCATTTTCCTAATCAGTTTTCAAGCACTGTAGTCCCAGAACCTTTTTACAGTCCAAAAAATTAACTTTTGTTAATGTGGATACTACCTGTTTACTTTGATGAAAATTAAAGACTAAGAGATTTTAAAGTGCTTATTCATTAAAAATGAGTAGTCAATTATAATTTAACATTTTAAAATGAAAATTAGTATTTTCTAAGAAATAAGCATTATTTTATATTTCACTAATCTTTTCAATGTCTGTCTTAGTGGTAAACAACTGAATTTTCATGCCTGCTTCTACATTTAATCTGTCACATTATTATGTAGCTTCTGGAAAATTCACTGTATAATCATGACAGAATGAGATTGAAACAGATAAATAATGTCTTAATGTGACTGTCAAAATAGTTTTTTACTTTATTGAGTGTCTAAAAATGTCTTGGGGTTTCTCAGAGACCCATACTTGGAGAACTGCAGGTTTAGTGTCCCTAATCTGAAAATCTTACATTGGATTTTCATGTTAGGGATGCTCAACAGGTAAAATCTATGCAAATATTTCAAAATCTGAAAAATATTGGAATCTGAAACACTTTTGACCCGAAGCATTTTAGATAAGGGATACTTAATCAGTATTTCATCATCAATCTGTATACTTTTCCTCTACAACTGTTCCACACTTCATTTCTTTTTAAGCCTCTAGAACTTCCTCTTATTCTCAGATGAAAATTTTGCTTACTTTTCTCAAAAGCAAATAGTGGTAAGAAGAGAACTACCATTTATCTACTTGTCTGGGCTTTTACAATTGCTCTGCTATAATAGATACTTAAGGAAAGGACAGCAACAGCCCTTTCATCCTAAATTTATCCCATACTGTTTCCTCAAGAACCTCTTTTCAGCAATTTGCCTTTCCTCTTTCCTTCTTTTTTCTCTTTCTTTCTTTTCTTTTCTTTTCTTTTCTTTTTTTAGTTGTTGATGAACCTTTATTTTATTCATTTATTTATATGCAGTGCTGAGATTGAACCTAGTGCCTCACATTACAGGGCTGTACCACTGAGCTACAGTCCAAAGTGAAATTCTTACTTTTTTTTTTGTAGTTGTCAGTGGACCTTTATTTTATTTATTATTTATGTGTGGTGCTGGGATTTGAACCCATTGCCTCACACATGCCAGGCAAGCACTGTACTCCTGAGACACAACCCCAGCCCTGCCTTTCCTTCTTTTGTATCATAAATTATTCTTTTGGGTCATTTTCATCACATACAAATGTGTATCCTTTTAAAAAGAAAACAAAATACCCTCATAAAAAAATCTTCATATTAAAAATCTTCACAAAACTCCCTGTGCATAAAATGTTCTTTAATTTCTCTTCTGTTATTTACCAAAAAATTTATTTTATTGCTGCATAGTAATTTGTTGTATGGATAGTCCATTCCTTTTTTTTTTTTTTTTAATTTAGAGAAGTTTTATTTATCATAGCAAAATTGAACAGAAGATATGGTGGTCCTATATTACCTTCCCGGAGCAACACAACCTTCTCCAATATCAGCCTGTACCAGAGTGGAATATTTGTTGTAATTTGTGACCCATCATTATTACCCAGAGTACATCATTTAGACTAGGATTTGCTTTTGATGGTGTATATTTTGAGGGTTTTGACAAATGTGATGTATACCCACCAGTACAGTATTCATATAGAGTAGTTTTTCTGCCTAAAAGTATTTGTTCCTATTCCTCCCTATTCTCTCCCCACTATTGAACACTGATCTTTTTATTCTTTAAACAGTTCTGGTTTTTCCATAATGTCAATAGAGTACAACAGGTGGTCTTTTAGATTGACTTCTTTCAGTTGGTAATTTGAATTTAAGGTTGCTCCTTGTCTTCTTATTACTTAATAGCTTATTTCTTTTTAACACTGAATAATATTTGTCTGTATATATCACAGTTTGTTCACCTATTGAAAGACGTATCGGTTGCTTCCTAGTTTTGATAATTATGAATAAAGTTGCTGTTTACATCCATGTACAGGTTTCCGTATGGAATAAATTTTCATCTCATTTGGGTAAATACCAAGAAGTATTATTGCTAGATTTCATGGTAAGAACATGTTTAGTTTTTTAAGAAAGTGCCAAAGTGCCTCCCAAAGTAGTCAAGCCCTTTTGCATTCCCACAAGCAATTAATGAGAGTGCTATTGCTCCACATCCTTACCAGCATTTGTTAGTTTGAATTTGGCCATTCTTATAGATGTGTGGGGCTATCTTGTTGTTTTAATTTGCATTTCCCTAATGATGTAGGATGTTGGGCATCTTTCCAAATGCTTGTTGGTCATATGAATATCTTCTTTGGTGGTGTCTGTTCAACATTTGTAAATTTTGTTTTTTAAGTTGGGTTCATTGGTGAGTTTTAACAGGTTTTTTAAATATTTTGGAAAGTAGTTTTTATCACATATATCTTTTGCAAACATTTTCTCCCAGTCTCTGTCTTGTCTTCTCATTCCCTTGATAGTGCCTTTCTCAGAACAAGAATTTTTAATGAAGTCCAGCATATCAATTACTGCTTTCATGTATCACACCTTTGATTGTATCTGAAAACTCATTGCCATATACAAGGTCATTTAGACTTTTTTAGTGTAATTTCCTAAGAAAAGTTTTCTATAGTTTTGCTGTTATAGTTCGGCATCTGATCCATTTTAATTTTTGTGTTTAGTGTAAGAGAGCTGTGTCTAGATTTTTGTCTTTGCACGTGTCACTTGTTGAATACTTTTCTCTATTGTTTTTATTATGTGGGCTCCTTTGTCAGAGATTAGTTAATTGTATTTTGTGAATCTATTTCTGGACTTCATTCTATTCCGCTAATCTATTTGTCTATTCTTATACAAATTCCTTACACTGTCACAATTATTGTAGTTTGCCAGATTTTGCCAGTCTTTTGTCCTTGGACCTCTCCTTCAGTATTGTGTTGATTATTCAGGGTATTCTGCTTCTCCATATAAACTTAAAACCAATCTGTTGGTATCTACAGTATAACTTGTTATGGTTTGGATATGAGGTGTTTCCCAAAAACTCTTATGTGGATGCAGACACATTTGGAGGTGAAATGATTAGAGCTGTAACCTCATCAGGTCTATCCTAGTTTGAATGGGTTACTGGGTGGTAATTGTAGGCAGGTGGGGCATGACTGGAGGAGGTGGGTCATTGGGGAAAGTGGTAATCTTTCCTGTGATTCCTTTCCTTCTTCCTCTGTTTGCTTCCTATCATGAAGGAACAGCTTCCCTCTACCATACCTTTTCTGTACCTCAACTTGGACCTAGAATGGAGTCTGCTAATATTTTAATGGGATTGCATTGAATCTATCAATTCAGGAAGAACTGACATTTTGACAGTATCATGTCTTCTTGTCCCTGAACACAAGATATCTCTACATTTATTTACTCTTTTGATTTCATCAGAGTTTTATGATTTTCTGCACAAGCCTTGCACATACATATTTCATTGGATTTTTACCTGAGTATTTCATTTTAGAGGTGGTAATGCAAATGCTATTTCTGTTTTTAATTTCAAATTTGAATTGTTTATGATGGGTATATAGGAAATTGATTCTTTTATTTATTAATGTGTATCCTACAATGATACTGTAATTGTTTGTTAGTTCCAAGAGTTTTTTTTTTTTATCTTTTGTGAACAAAGACATTTTTACTTGATCCTTCCTAATCAATATATGCCTTTCTTTCTTTTTTTTTTTTTTAATTGCATTAGCTAGGACTTTCAGTATGACGTTAAAAAGGGAGGGATGGGATCTGACATCCTAATTTCTACTTAATTGTCATTAAATATGATATTAGCTGTGGTTTTTCTGTAGGTGTTCTTTATCAAGGTGAGGAAGTTTCTCTCTTTTGGTTGGGCATATTCCTTTTTATTGCTGAGTAATAATTCATTGTACAATTATGATTTTTTAATTCACTCATTTGTTGATGAGCTTTTGGATCATTTCCCATTTTTGAATTGTTATGAATAATGTTTCCATGAACAAGTCTTAGATTATGGACACATACTTTAGTGGGCAAGACAGGAGTGGTATGGTTGGTTCATAACAGTGCTGCTTTATTTTAACTTTAAGAAACTGCCAGTTATCCTCCAAGGTTGTTGTATCATTTTGCAGTCCAACCAGTAATGCAGGAGAAGTTCAATTCATCAGCATTTTATCCAACATTTGGTATTTTCAGCCTTTTAAATTTTATCCATTTTAATATCTATGCAGTGGTATTTTACTATGTTCTTAAATTTGCTTTACCTGATATCAAACATCTTTTCACGTGTTTATTATATGTTATTTGGTGATATTTCTGTTTAGTGCCTTTTCTCAATTTTTTATTGGTTTGTTTTTTTTTCTTAATAGGGGGTTTTGTGAGTTTTTATGTATTTTGGTCCTTTTCAGGTACATGTTTTTCAGAGATTTTCTACTCAGTGACTTGTTTAAGATTGTCTTTGGAAGAGCAGAAAATTTTAATTTTGATGAAGTCTTATGATTATGCTTTTAGTGATGTATCAAAAAAATAATTGCTTAAGGTCACAGAGATTTGCTCTTCTGTATGAATTTTAGAAATGTCAATTTCTATTAAAAATTCAAAAGAATTTTGATTGCATTGAATCTGTAGATCAGTTTGGAGAGAATTAGTTTTAAGAGTATTGAATCTTCTGGCTCATGAGTAGGGTATATCTCTCAAATTATTTAGATCTTTAATTTCTTTCAACCACTTTTGTAGTTTTGACTATGTATGTTTTTCTGCCCTTTTTCATATTAATCCCTGTTTTATCTCTTTTTTTTTGATGGTATTCTCAACAGCAGTGCTTTTAATGTTTCACTTTCTAATGTTTCACTGTTAGTACATAGAAATACAACTGATTTGTGTATATTGTTCTTAGGACCTACCTGAGGACTACTGCTGTACTTGCTGATAATCATTGTAATAACTTTTTTATTTTTTGTGGATTCCATCAAATTTTCTACATAGATGTTTGTTTTCTCTGTAAATTAAAGACATTTTATTTCTTCTACTTTTTATTTCTTTTTCTTGCTTGCTCATGGTGTCTGGACCCTTCAGTACAATTTTGTATAACTCAGTGTGGTAGTTAGTGTTTTCATCACTTTAAATGAAAGACCCAACAAGAATAACTTAGAGGAGGAAAAGTTTATTTGGGATCAAGGTTTCAGGGATCTCAGTTCATAGATGATGACTCCATTGCTCTGGGCCCAAGATGAGGCAGAACATCATGGGGGAGAGGCCCAGCTGAGGAAAGCCACTTAGCTTATGGTGGGGTCAGGGAGCAGAGAGGAAGTGGGAAGGGGCCACAGGGAGACTTAGCCTTCTGGGCAAGCCCCTAGTGATCCACCTCCAGTTACAGTTACCACCTAGTCAGTACATTCAGTTGGGAGTGACTGATTGTTACAGCTGTCATAATCCAGTTATTTCATTTCTGAATGTTTCTTCATTAATAGGAGCTTTGGGGAAAATCTGTCTCACAGTCTAAACCATAACCCTCAGGACTGTCTGCCTATATTTAATTTCTTTGTTTCTATGCTGTGGTCTTGAAATTCTCTTCATGTGGTCAGCTAAGGCCAGTTCCAGTGCTCACTTGGTTTATTGTTTCTCAGTGCAGTTTCTTGGTATCTTCAGGGGATTGGTTCCAGGACCTCTCTTTCATCCCCTCACAGATACCAAAATTCAGATGCTCAGGGCTCATATATAGAATGGTAGAGTATTTGCATATAACCTACACTTGTCTTTTTGTATACTTTAAATCATTTTTAGAGTATTTATCCTACCTAATACTGTATAAATAGGTATTCTATTGTTTGGGAAATAATGACAAGAAAAATAATCTGTACATGTTTAGTACACATGGAACCATTATAAGACTAACTACATATTACACAAATGAGAAGTAAGGCCAACAATGACCAGTGAGTTCTAGGGAGACACAGAGTCATCTATGAAGTGGTAGGAGGTACTGCAGGTTACACCTGCACATCACTTCACATGTTTTCAGTGAAGTGCTTGGTGCAGGGTAGTCAAACTTCCTTTTTGTAACCTGGAATTTTTTCCTGTTTTATATTTTCTGTCTATAAATGTAGGACTTGTGAGTGGATACAGGGGGCAGACTGTACTTTGTTGCTTGTTGATCATTGTCTTGAATGCTTGTTTTAGACAGGAGGATGGATGAATCTTGTAATTTTTTTTTTTTTTTTTTTTGGTTTGGAAGCAAAAGTCCTTGTTCTATTTTAAATCTTTTCCAATCAGACTTTTACCTTCACCACTCTACCAAAAGAGTTTCTGAAATTAATGGTTTAGGTTCTCTTTTTGACCTGTTAACAGCATTTGTAATAATTTATCACTCTTTTTTAAGTTCTTTCTTAATTTATCACTCTTTTTTAAGTTCTTTCTTCACTTATTCTGTGTTTTCACATACTTCTGGTTCTCTTTCTTCTTCCTTGGCCATTCATTTTCCATCTTTGTTGAATTTTGTTCTACTTCCAAATCTTTAAATGTTTTTAGTACATTTCAGATGCTTTTCTTAATACCGCATTTCTCTTTGCTATTAATACTCTATAGATGAGTTCATCCTGTCTCATGACTTCATAAAATTTTTATCTGTTGATTACTCTAAATTTGTATCTCAAATCCATCACTTTCTCCAGAACAGCATGCTTTCACATATCTGCCTGCTTATTCAGTGTATTCATTGAGTTCTTCTTCACCTCAACACTTAAAATATTCCACTTACTAGTTCTCATTTGGATAAATGGAACTCCATCATTCCACTTGCTCAGACCGGAAAAAAAAAAAAAAAAAAAAAAAAGTGGTAATTGACTTCTCTGTTTCTTTCAAACCCTGCTGTTCATTCTATCAGCAAATCTTGTTTGCTGAGCTTCTGTTACAGGATGAAGGCCTGCTGTGAAACTGAGGTAATGTGGAGTTTCCCCCTTTACCCCAATTTCTGCAGTCATGCCAGAAAGGTTTCAGACATATTGCTTAGAGTAACAGGCACGGGTTTATTAGAAGGCATAGTAGAAGGGAAAAGGGGATACTCTCAAGGCACAGAGTAGGTCCTTTCAGAGAGAAGGTTGGTCTGCGTCTCTTGCCCTCCAGTTTTATTGGAGGTCCCAGGAAAGTTTCCAGAGAGTCCTGCCTAAGTTTTCCTCTTGACTTTTGACTGACTATAGGGTGACATCAGGCTTTTAAATCCCCAGTGCCATGACACTTCTACATCACTTTGGTCCATGCCAACTGGTAGTAATTGTTACCTGTTCTTGCAGACTTTATGGTTAGGGGCAATTATACATATCTCCCTGAGTTCTGGGATCTGATCTGTGTAAGAGTCACCAAAGTTGCCCAATTCAGGGCAACTTGTGTTCTTTTTATTGGCACGTGGGCCTGCATTTCTCCTGCAGATAACAGATAGTTTGCTAAGAAATATAACACATCCTTTGGACTTCAACTAGGCAGAACTGCAGGAAAATTGCTTTTTAAAAGAGAAAGCATGTGGGGGTCTGCACAGTGGGCCAGTTTATAAATTTAATCCTTTAATCTCATGTTCCTAACCACTTGTGTCTGTCTGTTCCCTATCATTTTCAAAATGTAATTGTCCAGAACCTTACTTCTTAAGATTATTGTCTTGATTGCCCTATTTCAAACCCCATCTTCTCCTCTGTTAACATAATAGATTCCTAACTGGTATGTGTGGTTTAGTCTTGACTTTCCTGCTATTTTCCTAACAGAGCTGTATGGTCATTTTAAAAAATAGGTTAGAATGTCATATTTCTGCTAAAACTTCTCTAGTGGTTTCCCATCTTATTCAGGATTAAAGGCAGTTCTTAAAATGACCTGCATGGTCCTTGCTATCTCTGTGCCTTCATCTCCTGTCATTCTTCCTCTCACTTGCTTCACTCCAGGGTCACAAAAAGGCCTTTTCTTCTCCCTCACTTTTTTTTTTTTAAACTCTGCTCCATTTTCATCTTAAAAAGGCCTTCTTTTATCACCCCTATCTTGAAAAACTACCCTATATCCACCCGAAAGTAATCCTTCTGTTTTAATTAGCTTTTTCATTGTTGTGATCAAAATACCCTAGAACAACCTAGAGGAGGAAGAGCTTATTTTGACTAGGAAGATATCAGAGGTCTCAGTCTATTGACACATTTATTGCTCTGGGCCCAAGGTGAGGCAGGGCATCTGGAAGAAGGATGCGGAAGAGGGAAGCTGCTGCACTCTTGGCAGCACTCTTGGCAGCAAGGAAGGAGGGAGTGGGGAGTTGAGAAGGGATCCCAGGGAAGATGCACCCTTTCAGGTCAAGACCCCAGTGACACACCTCCTTTAGCCACACCCCATCTGCGTACAGTTACTGCCCAGCCAGTGCATTCAAACTAGTATGGTTATAGATTGCATAATTGAACATTTTACCTCTGAGCATTATTAACGTTGTTTCACATGTGAGTTTTTAGGGGCACCATACAGTCCAAACCAAAACGTCCCCTTGTTTTATTTTTCTCCAGAGTTCTTACTATTTTATATATTTTTACTTTCTTTGCAGTTGTTTCCAACATTCAGTGTAAACCTCACAATGGCAGAAACATCTGTACCACACTGTTCCCAGCACCTGTAATAGTACCTGGCACAAAGTTAAGTGCGTCATATATACTGAATGAATGGTTGGTTTTCTCAACCAAATTAAGCTAATGTGACCCAGGTTTCTCCTTAGAATGCAGAATAAAACATCCTGTAATTCCAGAATTATGTTTTATAGTTAGGACATGAGAAGAGATTCTTCTGTACTCTAATACTATTTGAGTTGGGAGTTTTTAGTTTTTGTAGTAAGTTATTTACTCACTTGACTATTCCTTTATGCATATTCCTGTTTTGAGTATTGTTCGGGGATTTTGTTGAAAAGCCTTTATAAATTTTTGAAGTTGACATGACAAACATAAGTTTAAAATATTTCAAACTAATTATGCTGTGTTCCAGTGCTAAGTTTGATTCATCTAAAATATGCTTGTTGAAGTATGCCAAAGTTGTTGAGGACACCTAGATGCTGTTTTATTACTAGTTTCTTGAACATATGTACTGATTTTAGTAGTTGCCTCACAAAATTATTCTAAGAGTTTCAAAGTATCCATATTTCAAAGTTGTATTTGTTATTTGTAGTTGGACACAGACTGTAATAAATGTTTAATTTGTTGGGTATTTACATATATATATACTTTGTAGAGCTTAATGATAGGTGACAGACAGACATAGCTGTGAGAATTGAGGTTTAGGGAATAATTCTATAGACTGGTCTTGTAAGCGCAAAAGATGGGAAGCAGACCTCAAAGGGTTCAGAGAAGCCTTTATTCCTTTGCAGAAACTGGTGCCGTTGGGACCCATTTTCCGGATGGGAAAATCAGTTACAGAGGGGATTTTAGTTTTATAGGGTACAATGATGTAATCATTGGGAACTGTGTATGTGCAGTTTTGATAGTCGGGGACTATTGAACAGGTTAAAACTTTAATTTAGGAAAGTAGTTGTAAAAAGGTTGAAACTCACTGTTGTCTGAGGAGATAAGAGTCCAGATCCCAGGGATGAGCACTCAAATCTTGTCCATTGGTATTTGCTGTGCTTCTGTTTAGGACTAATTTGCCATGGGGGAAGGTCATGGTTTAGGGCCTAGCATTCAGTATCTGCCCTTTCCCCCAGGGCCCATTGTTTCTTGGATAGTTTCCCTTCCTCCTCCTGAACCCCTTTGGGGGCTATGTTGCAGGAATATTATTTTCCATAACCTTTTTTTGTTTTTTTAAAGGCAGCTTACCTTTGGCCCTGTCCTGTTGTAAATTGATAGGATATGCTACATTTTTAGCACATAACCCGTTATCTGAAGGAGAAATGGAACCCAAAGACTTATCCCTGCCAATAAGAACAACACAAGTTACCCTGAAACAGGGAAAGTACTTTTATTACCTTTATACTGGCCAAAGATCCAGGACTCAAGAAAACAGGATTTCACAAGTTCAGCTCCTCCTTAGTCTCTGAAGCACTTCCTTATCACAACAAAAGGGAGGGAGACTTCCTAGGGCTAAGATCAGAGCAGGGGGAGGGTTTCCAAATTCAGCTACTTCATTCCCCTTACTCTCACCCTCTGAAAATACTTTCACCTCTGGAGATCTCTGAGATCTGTATTCTGCTGTACTGTGCATGTATCTTTCCTACTCATTTACCCAAATCAACTCATGCTTCTTACTTGTGCAACTCACTTGAAATCCTTCCCTGCAAGTATCTGCAGTATGTAGAACCAATCGCCTGCCTTGCTTTCCTGCAGCTGCTTTCCAGAGTCACATCTCTGTGGGCCTGAAATGCTGATGCTTACCATTTCTTGTTCATAGCTGTGGAAATGGGACTGGAAAGGGAACTGCTGCCATTTTATTCATACTTTTCATTTCAAACACTTTACCGTAATCTCCAATATAAATTTGAATTTTTAATTTTTAAAAAATAATTCAGAGTAGTTATAGAATATAAGACTTTGTATTTTCTTTTCTGTCACAAGTTTCTTCTTAGATATATGTTTCCAAATGCTTTGTATTCTCTGTACATCCTATAAATACTGAACGATCATTCAAATGTACTTGAAGACTTCAGAGAGTTATGTTTTTGTCATAGTGTTTTCATGGACCTACAGGTAGGGGAAGAAACACTCCTATTCTTTAAAAGAATAATTAGTTTAATTAATTAGCTAATGATATAAAACTAACTTGTAAATCAAGTAAACAAAGCAGAAATGGCATGTTTTAACATGGTTTCCCTTGACTCCTAGGGTGAACAGTAGCCTGGAACAGCTTATGACCTGGTTAGAATTCTTGGTAGATAGAGAATGATCCAGTTCTTTGCACTTCCTTAATCTCTTAGGATTCCAGATTTATATCATGAATAATGATGAACTTCAGGTCTTTTGTAACAAACATGTCTCAAAGACCTTTTGCTCTTTAGATAAACTCAGTTTTATATTGGAAAGCAGAGGAAGGAAACAGGCTTAAGATTTTGGGAGTCCCTCAAAAGCGAGGCATTCTGATAGGGAGTTTTTTTGGTGGTCAGGTACTAGAGATTGAACCCAGGGGTGCATAACCACCGAACCACATCCAAAGCCCCTTTTTATACTTTATTTTGAGACAGCATCTTGCTAAGTTGCTGAGGCTGGCATTGAACTTGAAATCTTCCTGCCTCAGCCTCCTGAGCTTCTGGGATTATGGGCATGCACCACTTCATCCAACAGGAGTTTGGTTTAAGACCTACAATAAAAAAAATCTTTTCCTCCAATTTTAAGATTTCAAGGAGTAAATCTTATTTACAAGTAGTCTTTAACTTTTTAATTTGGGCCTGGAATGGAAATGTTTTAGACTTTTTTATTTGCAAGCAACAGAACTCTATTTAACTAAACTGCAAAAGTAATATCATAGAAACTCACAGAATCTAAGGTAGAACCAAACTATATAAGTACTTGAAAAGTAGTACAAAGCCTTGCTCAAAGACTTAAGTGTTGAAACAAAGAAAACTTATAAAAATTACTCAGAATATTTTTGTAGAAAAATCAGAAAGTAAAAAATCAGATATTAGCTCCTAGAAATTAATGTAAAAAAATCTGATAGTTACATTAGTATCTTTTTACTAGTAAAACCAAATACTTTTTTTATGGGTAAATTTTGACTATACATAATAGTGAGATTTGTTCTGACATATTCATACATCATGCAAAATAATTTGGCCACTTTTGTTCCCCAGTACCTCCCTTTCCTTTGCACCCCTGCCTTCCTGTATACTTTGCTGGTCTTCTAGTTTCATGAGACTCCTCTGCTTCTCTCTTTTTATCCTTTATGAATTCCACATGAGAGAAAACATGACTTTACTTTCTGAGTCTGACTTATTTTGCTTAATGTTGTCAAGTTTCATCCATTTTCCTGCAGGTGACATAATTTTGTCTTTCTTTATGTCTGAGTAAAACTGCGTGTGTATATACCACATTTTTGATCTGTTGGCAGACATCATGGCTGGTTCCATAACTTAGCCATTGTGAATTGCACTGCCATAAACTTGGGTATGCATGTATCATATACTAACTTCAATTCTTTTAAAACCAAACGCTTTTTAATAAAATATCAATTTATAAATTTTGAAAGATTCTTGCATTTTGTCAGGAATTTTTTTTCTGTTCAACTCAATGAACCTTTTTTCTTAGTGGTTTTGCTTTTGAATGTTGTAGGCACACCTTACAGGTACAGACAGACACAGGTTGAAAGTGATGGAAATTGATATATTGTGTGAATGGAGCCCAAGAACAAGCAGAAGTAGCTATTCTCATATATGACAAGGCAGATTTCACAAATTAATCAGAAGAGACAAAGTAGGTAGCTTAATATTGATAAAGGGAATAGTCCAACAAGAAGATAAAATAACAATAAATATTTATGCCCCAAACGTGGGTTCCTCTAATTATATATGAGACACTACTTAAATTGAAATGTCAGACCCCAGTACAATAATATTAGGTAATTTCAACACACCTCTTTTACCATTAGATAGGTCATCCAGACATAAACTCAGCAAAGACTCTTTGGACATGAAAAATATTATTAATCAAATGGACCTAACAGACACCTATAGAATATTTCATCCAACAACAGCTGAGTACACTTTCTTCTCAGCATCTCCTGGAACCTTCTGTAAAACAGATTAAATTTTAAGCCACAAAGCAACTTTGAACAACAACAACAACAAAATAGATATAATCCTTGCATATTATCAGATAATATGACAAAATCTTACAGAACTATATAAACATATGGAGATTGAACAGTACTTTTTTGATGAGTGGGTGATAGAAGAAATCAAAGGAGAAATTACAAAATTCTTAAACTGAAATGAAAATAGTGGCATAATATACCAGAACATCTGGGACACCATGAATGCTGTTATAAGAGGAAAGTTTATAGCTCTGAATTTCTACAGAAGAAAATCAGGTCCCAAATAAACAACCTAATGTTCATCTGAAGACCCTTGGAAAAAAACAGACCAATAACAAAACCAGTAGAAGGAAGGAAATAATTAAGATCAGAGACAAAATCAATGAACTTGAGAATAAAAAAAATAGAAAGGATTGATGAAACAACAGTTTGTTCTTTGAAAAGATCAACAAAATTGATAAGTCCTTAGCTAAACTAACCAAAAGAAAGAGAAGGGTGGAATCAAATGCTTTTTGTTATTATATTTTTTAATTTGAAAAAATTACAGCAGTTAAACATATACTCCAGTTCTGGTAGTTTAGTGAACTTGTTTTGTTCTATTGATAAAATAATTTAAATTGACATTTAAAATATATTTCTTGAAGCTTAAAACATGGTTTTCAAGTGTTATTTTTACTTTTATTTTGCTTTTCGTACAGCCAGATATTCAGCTTGTTTTTCATAGTTGCTGGTATTTTCTGAAAAATCAAAATAAGTTTGTTCCTTTAAAAACAAAAAAAGAGCAAAAACCCATATAAAAAATTAGAAATGAAAAAGGAGAAATCTCCATAGACATTTCATAAATCCAGGGTATCATATTACGGACTATTTTTGAAACTTACATTCCAATAAATTGGAAGACCTAGAAGAAATGAATGTATTTCTAGACAAATAAGATGTGCCAAAACTGAATCAAGAGGACCCAGAAAACCTAAACAGACCAGTAACTTGTAATGAGATATAATCAGTAATAAAAAGCATTCCAACAAAGAAAAGCCCAGGACCAGATGAATTTTCACCTGAATTCTGCCAAACCTTTAAAGAAGAACTCTAATGCAAATACTCTTCAAATTATTCAGTAAACTAGAAAGGGATAGAACTCTTCCAAATTCCTTCTTGAAGCCAGTATCACATTCATACCAACACCAGATAAGGACACTTCAAAGAAAGAAGAGTACAGACCAATATCATTGATGAACTTAGATGTAAAAATACTTAATAAAACATTAGCAAGTTATGTTCAACATCATAGTAAGATTGTACATCATGACCAAGTTGGTTTTATTCTAGAGATGCACAAATGGTTGGATATATGCAAATCAGTAAATGTAATTCATCACATAAATTGAATCAAGGACAGAAATCATGTAGTAATCCCAAACTACAAAATTCAGTACCCATTCATGATAAAAGCACTGAACAACCTGGGATAGAAGGTACCCTACCTTAACATCATAAAGGTTTATATTGACAAACCCCAAACTAACTTTATAATAAATAAAAAAGATTCTTTTAAATTGATGGGTCAGTCTATTTTGGTTTTCCTTCCTGTGTTCAAATATTGCCTTAGTATTGGTAGCCCTCTAGGCTGTGGTTTTTCTGGAATGTAAGGTGATATAATTAGCAGTATTCTTTCCAGGTTATTTTAATACTACGTATCTAGTCCACTTGGGTTCCTGTAACAAAATACAACACACAGTATGTAACAAAATATTACACAAAGTAAATAGCCCAACTTTTGTTTCTCCCATTTCAGAAGGTTTGGAAGTCCCAAAATACAAGTACAAGCAGATTCAGTTCCTGATAATATCTGTCTTTCTGGATTGCATATAGTTTCCATCTCAGTGTCCTCAGAGAGGAGCAAGCCCTGGTCTCTCTTCTTTTCTGTAGGAGGACACTAATCCCGTCACAGGATAGACACCCTCATAACCTCTTCTAAACCTAATTACCATGTAAAGGCCTCACCTCTACATACGTTGGATGATAAGTCTTCAGTATATGAATTTGGTCGTGGTAGTGCACAAAAAGTTTAGTCTCTTAACCCACCTCTTTGAGTATCTCCACCTAATAGGAATGTTTTTATTTTTATTTTTTAGTTAGTTTTTTAGTGTGGAAATTACAACTTTATCAATGATCCTGACATAAAAGAACCTAAAGAAGGCTGGGATTGTAGTTCAGTGGTAAAGTGTTTGCCTGCATTTATGAGGCACTGGGTTTGATCCTTAGCACTACATAAAAATAAATAAATAAAATAAAGGTATCAGGTTCATCTACAACTAAAAAATAAATTGAAATTAAGTACCTAAAGAAAAAAGGAAGTCCCTCTTTAATTTTCAGTAGTTCTATTCTCTAGGGATAATAATTAGTGTTATCTGAAAGAATATACAAAAAGTCATTGCCTATATATACAGGCAATGTGTAACAAATTTTTTTACCTTTAGGTCTTCAGTTGATCTGTGTGTGTGTTTTCAGATAGTTAGCTCTTGTTGTTTTAGTATTTTATGACTAATTCACTATTCCCCCCTCAAACAAATTAAAATGAATATTAACCTTATTTTATATCTTACCCCATGATACGCATCAGTCTCTGTGTACTTTTGATTATTTTTATAGTACTGAATTACAAATTTTTTATTAATTTCACTTTAATATTTCTTGTCCCTTGCACTAGTTCTTTGTTTCTCAAGTATTTCTTGGCTATTACATCTGGCTCATATTTTCATATTTTTTAAATTAGTATTTTCACTGGTCTTGCATAGAATTTGTATATCAATCTGGGAAGAACTGACATTTTTAAGGTTTTTTCATCTGGCAACATGGCATAGCTTTCATTTACTTAAGTCAGTCAGGTTTATAGTTTCTTCACAAGTTTATTAATGGATATTGAGTATAGTTATGGTTTACAAATACTAATTAAACTTTTTTTTGCAAAAAACAAAGTTATTACCTATTATAACATTTTGGTTATATGATCCATATATATTTTGCATATGTTTATAAGCAACCAAATTACTGGTTTTCATAGCCTGTTACTTGACCTTGGTTTTAGGTTTTTCGGTTAGTAATACTTTCTGTTTCTTTATAATAACCGTTTTCTGTTTCTTTTTCTTAATTTGTTACACTGGTTTGAATTTGTTTTCATTTGAACAGGGGGAATGACAGTGATGATAGTGAACAATCCTGTCATGATCTTTTTTTTTTAATGGCCTTGCCTCTTTTTATAATTTTAGTGTGATGATTGCCATGTTTGAAAAGTTTGCTATATTATTAAGAATCCTTTGTCAGATTTTTTAAAAACCTGATAGTGAATATTTTATTAATCACTTTTATTAATATTCATGCAACTGCTTTTTCATGAGTTTGCATATTTTCTGGTTTAATACCAGACTTACGATAACTTGCTGTAATACATTAGAATACTACCACATTTTATATGTCGTGGATTAATGATTAATTATCTATACTTGAAAGCTGATAGAGAATGATAGTGAAATCATGGGAACCTCAAATATTTTGGAGCAGTAGTTAAAAAACCAACATTCTTTCTTTGATAGCTGTTAAGTGTAGTCAGTGAAAATTGTCACTTCCTTTCTATAACCTAAATGGTTAAGTTTGTCCTCTAATCTACTTTTACATTTTTTCCCTCCAAAATAATAATGGAGGGAAATAATAATGTGAAATGTTTTAGTTGTTGAGAACTGTTTGAACATGTTTAAACACATTTTTTATTATCTTGTGATGCCTTATGCATTTTTTTATATATATATATATATATGTGTGTGTGTGTGTGTGTGTGTGTATTTACAAGTTCTAATTTAGTTTTTAAAAGTATTGTTCAATGTTTACACATTTTTCATTTTTGAGTACATATTTTGGTTTCCTTCTTAATTTTTGTTTCTTTTGCTAGGCAACACATGTGAGTGGTAAACTCTTCAAGGACCTACTATGTATGTTCTAATATACTTGTTAATGAACTAATATCTTGATTGACTGTAGTATTCATGAATGTTAGTCTTCCCTCAAAACAGTGTAAGTTTTGTTCCATTGCTTTTAGGAAGGAAATAAATATTATATGAAAAAAAGTTTGATGTTATTTTAACTTTTACTTATGGACTTTTTTTTCATACTGAAAAGAAAAAATAGATTTCACATTTATATAAACATTTCTTCATTATTTTATGAAAATTGGTCTATCTTGAAAGATCTTTTTTATAGTAATTTTTAATATAGGAATTCTCTGAAAGAAGATACTTCTGTTATATTTGGTTCGAAAGGTCTTATATGAATAAATTATTTATTATTGTATAAAAAATTACCCTAGTCTGGCACGGTGGCATACACCTGTAATCCCAGTGACTTGGAGGCTGAGACAGGAGGATCACTATTTCAAAACCAGCCTCAGCAAAAGCGAGGTACTAAGCAACTCAGTAAGATCCTGTCTCTAAATAAAATACAAAATAGGCTGACTGAATGTCCCAGAGTTCAAACCCTGGTACCAAAAAAAAAAAAAAAAAAAAGCCCTAAAACTTAGTAACTTTAAAACAACATCTGCTTATTATCTTTCAGTTTCTGTGGGTCAGGAATCTAGGCACAGTTCAGCAGGATCTTCTACTTTAGAATCTCATGGGAATGTAAAGTGTCAGATAGGTCTGGATTCTCATGTAAGAATGCTTTACTGGGGAAGGATCTACTTCCAAGCTTGGTCCCATATTAGTGCTTTTTTTCACAGCAATATATGTTGGCGAGTATTTAGCTTGATTGATATTCATTGTTTGACTCTTATATCCAGCCCAGAGAATATCTTACTCTTTTCAGTCCTTTTTGGTTTTCAGTCATAAGAAAGAGAGAGAGAGAGAAGAGAGAAGGAGAAGGTGGGGAGGGGAAAAGGGAGGGAGAGAGATGGTGAATCTGTGAAAAGGGGAAAAAGGGAGGGAGAAGACACCACAGGTTAGTGTAACTTCTAACAGCTCTATTATGTGTTTTTCCCCTATAGGTGCCTTAGCTGGACCAATTATTGTGGAGCCACATGTCACAGCAGTATGGGGAAAGAATGTTTCATTGAAGTGTTTAATTGAAGTAAATGAAACCATAACACAAATTTCATGGGAGAAGATACATGGCAAAAGTACACAGACTATTGCAGTTCATCATCCTCAATATGGATTCTCTGTTCAAGGAGAATATCAGGGAAGAGTCTTGTTTAAAAACTATTCACTTAATGATGCAACAATTACTCTACATAACATCGGATTCTCTGATTCTGGAAAATACATATGCAAAGCTGTTACATTTCCACTTGGAAATGCCCAGTCCTCTACAACTGTAACTGTGTTAGGTAGGTGTGCTTGAATTGTGTATTTTGGTGATAGTGGTGAGGGTTATGATACAAATATTTTCAAAATTTTAAAATGTTTGAAATTATCTTCAAATTTAGATTTTAAGTAAAATAATTCAAATGTGATTTCTTAAGTTTTGTCTTAAACATTTCTAGGATCTCTTATCTTTTAAAATATTAGTATCTGTCCATCTATCTGTATAATTCTACATTGGTTTAGCTTTTCACTTCTTTCATGAAAGATAATGTTTTAATTATACTAGAAACTGTTTCTGTGATATTTGTTTCTGTTACTACCCCTCACATTTTTTTAACTTTGAAATAATTACCATCTTATTTAGGTTTTTCTGTTTTTCTTTTCAGTGACTAATTGTGACTTCTTGGAGCCTTCTGGCACTTTGTTTCAGTTTTTCACATCAAATTTTATTCTGGCTATTGTGGATTTGGATAGCTATTTGAATCTTGTGATATTGCTCACAATAAATAGATAGGAGATACCCATTTCCTATCAGATAACTGATAAAATTTATGGTGAAATTTTGAATAACCTTATTAGCATTAAGATAACCACTTGCAGAAGAATATTAATTCAGAAACACTGCTGAGTATTTTTGGAATAATGCAGTAAGGATCAAGGAGTAATAGCAGTTGGTTGCTTACATGGAAATAGTCTGCTTAAATCTTTCCTCAAAAAGACTGTTCAGCTGCTAGGAGTTTGGTTAACTGATAGCTTTCCCTAAAGTTAATTAGAATTTCTGATATATAACACTCATACAATAAATATTATATGAGTAAGGTGTAAGAATGAATTTGGCAAATATGGTAGTTAAGAAATGTTTTGTAGAATAGGTAGTTGTGTTAGTCTTCAAATGATTGGTTAACTGATAGCTTTCCCTAAAGTTAATTAGAATTTCTGATATATAACACTCATACAATAAATATTATATGAGTAAGGATAAGAATGAATTTGGCGAATATGGTAGTTAAGAAATGTTTTGTAGAATAGGTAGTTGTGTTAGTCTTCAAATGATGGGCAGTTTTTATGTATGGGTTAAAATGAAAGACTAGAGAGGTGTTATTCTAGAATTGATGAGGCAGGGCAGAGAGGCAGAAAACTGTACATTAAAGCAAAAATTTTCTTACTTCCCACTATTGAATTTTGGGGTAAGAATTCTTCATTGAGGTGAGCTGTCCTATCCATTGTAGACTATTTGGAAGCATCACGACGACCCTTAACTTACTAAATGCCAGTAGCTTTTCCTCAGTTGGGACAACTCAGAATGTCACCAGTATCCTTTTGGAAAGATGCCAGGGTGATGGAAATCATCCCCTTTGAAAACTCTGCATTAGTGGAACACTGAAAAAGTAATGCATTGTTTTCAAAATATTTGTATAGAGAACAAAAATTTTCAAGTCTTGAGAGGTATAGAGTAGGAGCTAATTAAAGTAACTTGAATATTAGACTGACATAATACTAGAAATATAATCTTAGTATATAATAGTTGTGCTGCTTCTCCCCTGCCTCTTCTACCTTCAGATCTTTGCTGGGTTCATGAGCCAGCAGCACTTGGGAGCTTATTAGGAATACAGAATTTCACACCTCTCTCAGAATTACTGAACAATAATTTTCACTTTAACAAGACCCTCTAATGATTTGCATCCAAAGTAGTTTGAGAAACACTACTGTGACATTCCTCTCACCTCATTTAGAGGGATGACTAACTTATAGAAGACTTGACTTAATAGAGTCAAGTAGTGAAAGTTGTGATTTAGGAAGATCAGTCTGGGATAGATTAATATGAAGAGATCCTAAAATCATACTGTTTTGGCCATGAGGCTATGAAGACTCATATTAATTTTCCAATTTCTGCCACTTGAGTGAAGAAGGGCAATATTACTAAGGAATAAATGGTAAAATTTGATAACTGATTGACCAATATAAGAAACAAGGGAAGTTTGAACAGTAACAGATTTTGAAACTTGCTGATGGAACAAATTGTTGCTATTAATTGAATGGGCTCATCTGAATTTCAAACAGGTATTGAGAAGCTGGACTGAATAGTTCAGCATTAGGTTTATTAAGTTTGAGGATATATACAGGCAAATACCTGTTGGTAGTTGGAAACTGAGGAGCCAAGACTTGTAGTAAAATTGGAGAAAATTTGGAATCATATGGGCAATATTAGTTATTGAAGTTCCAAGATGAATATAGAACAGGCCCGCGAGTGATAATTAGAGTAAGAGGTTGGAAGAAATATGGATAAAGAGTTTAGGGAGAGCTTTGAGACAAGGCATAATACTATTATTCATATCAAGAGAAGAAAAGTTGTTAAGAAAGCATTACTTTAGAAGACTTTTCTGCAGTGAGAATTAAGCCCTACAGAAAATGTTTTTTTAGTTTTTCTAAATGTGGAATATAGCTAGTATTATTCTAAATGCATAACTTAGAAGTTAATTCATTACTTAGAGTAGCTGGTTTAAGGCATTAGGACTTAATTCTTTTGAACTAATTGGGAAGAACTGTTTTGATGTATCACATTCCAGAAAGTTATCCAAAAGAAGTGGCCATGTATAAGTCTATAGATTAGGTGGTCTTTGGTAACATTAGAGTTTTGGTGGAGTGGTTGTGTCAGAAACCAAATTAAAGGAATGTAGTATAACAAAAATTTTAGGAACATTGAACAACAAGTGCCCCACAGTAGAATGATTGTAATATTAATTGGTTACTTCCTCTTGATGTAATATTATGTAGTTGCTCAAGTTATAGTTGAGAAGAAATGAGGCATAAAATTATTCATGCAATAAATTCATCTATATAAGAACTAGAAATAGAAACAGAGAAGGAAACAAATATCATAATGATCATTTTTAGGATATTATAGTTGTAGGTAATTCTCCCCTATTTCAATAATACTGGTTTTGCTGTTAAAAAATTGACTTCCATTGCCGAATATGATGGCGTAACAGGGCTTGAATTCATTCTCTTTTCTCTGGAACAAGAAAATCAGGCAAATATTGAACAGTTTTTAATCACTGGGTAATAAGCAATATAGGGCTCTGATCTATGAAAGATGTAGAAGAATAAGGTGAGCCCCCACAATTGCTCTAGCTTCCTCTGTAGTCAGTTTCCAAGCCATAGCTCAGTGTTGAGAAAAGTGGAAGGATGGGGGTGGGTGGGGATGGACAGAAAGAAGAAAAGAATGAGAGAAAGGTGGAAAGTTCCCTCCTTGGTAGCATTTTTTACATAGTCAGACGAAGCAACAACAAACTGCTTGACAGAGAAGAGTCACTACCCAGAGAATTTAATGTGATGAAGCGAACTTTAGAAAACCAGTAAAAATAACTAGGAGATGGGTGCCCTTAAGAAAAAAATAAGGAACATAATTTAAAGCTGACTTTAAAATAAATGTTTTAAGTTCCCCAAAGAGAAAAGGAGGTTTCTATTAATGATGGCATAAGTTAACAGACCAACCTTCTCAGTGAGTGTGAAATACAAAAACAAAACAAAACAAAAAAAACTTAGAAACTTCAAAGAAGTATTATAGTGAGAAATATAACTAGGTCAAAATTTAGTAGAAGGTGTAAATGTAGAATTTAGTGCTTTAAACTGCATTCAACCTGGAGATACTTGACATTTCAGAAGAAACATCTGAGATGGTAAGATTTTGGGAACATTGAGAAGTGAAAGAGACTATGTCTGCTCAATTTGGCATGCCTAATTGTGCATCTGATATTCACTTTATACCCCAAACAATTACAGTCTCAGAATAGTAGTAAAATAGAAGTAAGACAGCCTTCTTTGTATATCTCTAGAACTGTATATTGAATTTAAGAAAATTGTAGTGATAGTGGTTTTTAGGAACTTGGCATAAGAAAACACAGATCTTTTTTGAAGGAAAGATATCTTTATTCTAGGCTTCCAATTATTTTTACACTAATTATTCAAGCAGAGGTCTACACAGTCTACTTGAATAACTCGGTTTATAAGTAAGGAATACTCCAAAAGTAGCAGCCTGCACAAAATAAGACAACAGAAACAGACCTGCCAAGACATAAGATGTTGGAATTATCAGAAATGGACTTTTAAACCATAGCACTTATTACACTTGGAGAAATGTCAATTTATAAATTTTCTGCAGAGAACAAGAAACAATGTCATATGATAGTTGACCTTAAAGTATAGAAATATGGTATTTCTTAGTACATTAAGTAATTTACTTTCAAAAGTAAATAAAAACTGATAAATTTTAGTTAAATTTGAATTAAAAACTTCATTAAAACACACCAGATTATATGTTACTCCAACTAGGACCTCATTCTTATGGATATACTATCATGTATGACTAAAAAGAACCTTTTACCAAAAAATAGATACCTCCCTCTACATTAATTCTGAAACTCTTATACCCAGAAAGCTCAGGAACATACCCAAGAGTTGTTGAGAGTGAATTTAAAGTATATCTTAGAAACCAAAGTAGTTGAACAAATTTAGCAACCCTAATCAGTTCTGTTAGGTAATATGAGAAGTTAAAGATTGAATGTTTAAAAGCCAGTGTGTTTTAAATGAAATTAATGAGTCACCCTCTAAGCCCAGGAAAGCATTTGTATGTATATTTAAAGAACTTTATTTTTCTTTTGCTTAGCATTTTAACTGTAGTCTCATTACTAGTAACATTTTAAAAAGTAAACTTTTTGCTATAGAATGAAGCACTATATATTAAAACTTTTTTTCAAAAGTTATTAATCTTATAAAAGAAATCTTATGAAAGAACTTATGAACAAGTTTGCAGAAATTTTTTGTTGCCTACTAATTTGGAGAGAAAAATGTACATCTCTGTCAGGGAGAGCCATCTTTGTAATGGTAGTATAAAATCTTGGCCTTTTGTTGTCGTAGCTGTACATCTTTTCTTGTTCTTCCATGAACTCAATTGATGTTGGCATTACCTAAAAGCCTTGTGTGTAGATTAGTTGTTCCAGAGCTTGTGAAATGTGTGTGGGTGTGTCTTGGAAGGATGTAACTATTTTCTTAACTGAAATTTAACTTACTTTTTTTTTTTCTTTTTTAATTTGAACAGTTGAACCCACTGTGAGCCTGATAAAAGGGCCAGATTCTTTAATTGATGGAGGAAATGAAACAGTAGCAGCCATTTGTATTGCAGCCACTGGAAAACCAGTTGCACATATTGACTGGGAAGGTGATCTTGGTGAAATGGAATCCACTACAACTTCTTTTCCAAATGAAACAGCAACAATTGTCAGCAAGTATAAGCTGTTTCCAACCAGATTTGCTAGAGGAAGGCGACTTACTTGTGTTGTAAAACATCCAGCCTTGGAAAAGGATATCCGATACTCCTTCATGTTAGATATACAGTGTAAGTAAAAGCTAATGTTTGCTTTTCAACTTGAGTCATGTATTTTATTTTTCTTCTTTTGACATGTTTCATCAAGCTCCTATTAAATTTGACTATGTAGTATTCAGATAATCCTATAGCTTTTCTTTGCTGACATTTTTTTCTCTTTGTTTTTGCTTATATTTACATGAAAATTTAATTTAATCAGAGCATTTTTGTTTTCTTTGGATTGGGATTTGGGATTGAATTCAGGGGCATATTACCATTGAATTACATTGCCAGTCCTTTTCATTTTTTATTTTGAGTCAGGATCTTGCTAAGTTGCTGTGACTGATTTTGAACTTGCAATCCTTTTGCCTCAGCCTACCGAGTTACTGGGATGACAGGTGTTTGCCACTGTGCTTGTCTCCTAATCAGAGCATTTTTTATTACATTTGTGAGAAGGACTCTTAAGATCTTAAAAGTAGACTGGATATAAGGGAGTTGGAAAATTTGTATCTCAAAATGTACAATACTTGGGTACAGACAACTCAATTCTATTTGAGTGACTATTCATTTTCCTGGATCTTACCCATGCTTACTGTTTTCAGCAAGAATCTTTTATTTTCCTACGTATATTTTTAACTAGTTTGAAAATGGTTTCTCAATATTATTTCTATTCTGATCTTATTGATAATGTTCTAAGATTCTTAGGTAAAACAATATTTTAAAAACATTGGGATAATAATAATTAGATAAGTTTCAAAGCTAGCTTCATATTAAATTTTTTTATTTTTTGTTAAGGGGTGCTTGTGTGTGTATTTTTTCATGGGTATCTACTTTTTCCTTTTCTGTAGTTTCTCAGTTTGGGGTGTATTGTGATATGTTTATTTGCATTTTAAAATTTTGAGCAAAAGAAAAGGTGATTGTTGATTGTATCTTAGAGTAAAGATAATGAAAATTAGGTAGAGTGATAACATTAGTAAAAGTATTTAGATTCTGCTGTCATTTCCATTCATGTACGATTTTAGATCTAGATAGTGTTTGAAAGAGTTGCTTTATCTTTTTGTTGTTTTTTTTTTTGAAATGCCATGCATAGAATTTTTAATCACACATATTCATTAAACTTGTAATGGTTTTTAAAGTTAATTCAGAGTATTTTTTTTTACTATTTATGGGGGTAAACTTGAACAGCTGTATTTATGCTTGTTATTACCATTACATTCTTGAGTGCTAATACCATCTTTTCTCTTCAGTTCTTTGGAGAATCTATTTTTTAAAAACTGTTTCCTCCTTTCACAGACTCTTAACTTTTTCCTTTTCCTTATAAAATTCAGATCTCAACTGTAAGTACTACCATTTCTCATATATACATTTCTTTACCTGTGTCTAATAATGAGTAACATTTTCTTGAGTTTTTATTATTTAAAATCATTATTATTTATTTTCTTGAATATAATCCTAGATCTGTAAAATTTTTTTCTATGTATTTCTTCATAATAATGCATTTCATTATTAACTTCCTTCTAAAATGTTCTTGGAATACTCATGCTTTTACCTTTTTAAAATTGGAGAATAAAAAGTGAACAGGTTTAAGGGGAAAGTCTTAGAATCCAATTTCATACCTCAAAATTAGGAGGTATGTTTTTAGGAATATATTATGCTTAGTCTTTATTCCTTTTAAAAAGAGATTAAACTCACTGACAGATCCGGACTCTTTCAGCAACACAATTTAGTACAAATTTTAAGTGGTGACTACTTTTTGGTATTTATGAGGCAGGCATTTTTTTTTAAATTGCCAAGGTAGCTATATCTTAGTAAAAGTTTAATTTTTTACCACCTTTTGGTAAACTGTTTTTCAGTAGACCAGGCTTTCCTATAAGATTTAAAGACTGACGTGATGTTATTTTTTAACCTTTTATCTGTCCTTTGCTATTCACCTGGTTTTCTGTGTTGCTCCCAGAAAGGTCACAGCACCATGCATAAGAAATGCTTTAGGAATCCTTTTATGACTCCTCTCACCTCTAGACTCAATTTAAATTAGGTCCTTGTTCTTATTTTCTCTTTTAACATCTTACTCTTTTCCTTCCTGATCTTCATGGTAGGGACTAAATATTATTAAATGCCATTCTTTCTATATTAGCAGAATATAAATTTTATAAATAATGAGTCTAAATATATGCCACATACATAAAATGGAATCTTTACCTCATTAGAAGTTAAACAAAATGATGGTTGAATGAATGGTAGGTATTGGAGTTTATAATTTATAGGCAGACCTTTATTTTTGATAGATATGAATAAGTAGTCCTTCAATAGCCATACATATTCTAAAAGATCTTTGGGTGTATTGAATGAATAGTACTGTTGAGGCCCTAGATAATTTACTTCACTTTTAAGTATGTTGTAGTCTCAGAAAGTCTTTGCCATGCCTTTACATGTCCATTGACTATTAATTAACTACAGCATAGAGCATTTTATTTCTCTAATTGACTTGCTATCTCTTACAAGATATATTTCCTCTTGGATTAAACATCTTTTAAAAGATAATTTTATTTGATGACTTGGTTCTACATGATAGTTAAATACCATGTCTTGTTATTTAATTATTACAATGTATTTGCTTTTTTCATGTGTTGTCTGTATCTCTCATAATAGACTCTTATATTTTGCGCTTGGTGATTGTAGGTTTATGAGTAGTCTTATATTCAGCATCCCTAAAAATTAGAACTGTGTATACTTAAAATTGTCTAGTGTCTGGGTACTCATTATCCATTCATTCATTCATTCCTTAGGCAACTAATATTTGAGTACTATCTTCCACATTGATTAATATATGTTGAGAACAGGAAAAATAATTTCTGTTCTTGTAAAGCCTAGTCCATTGTGTTAACACTCTATCATTGTATACTGCATTTACCCATAACAGAAAGATGACTTGTTCTTTCATGTTTTTATTTTATAGATGCCCCTGAAGTTTCAGTAACAGGATATGATGGAAATTGGTTTGTGGGGAGACGAGGTGTTAATCTCAAGTGTAATGCTGATGCAAATCCACCACCATTCAAATCTGTGTGGAGCAGGTAATGTAACATTATGCTTCTGAAGAGAAATTATTTAAAAGTGAAAAACATTATTTTTTTCCCCATACTGAGGATTAAACTCAGGAATATTATATCATTGAACTATGTTCCCAGCACTTTTTATTTTTTATTTTGAGACAGTATCTTGTTAAGTTGCCCTGCCTCAGCCTCCTGAGTTTTTGTGATTATAGGCATGGCTGCCATGCTTGGTTAAATGTGAAGAGTAATCTTAAATGCATATGTAAAACTTTTTATCAGTCCAGTGCATGTTTATAATAATAGCTGAATAATTCATTTAAATGAACAATTTCTAAATGTTCTGCTGCCCTATTCTCCTGTATTTTCCTACCTTCTCAGTTGCTCACAGGCTGCATTAGCAAATTTAGAAATATTTTTCTTGTAGTTGCCCTCATTGGTTTTAAGCTGCTACTTCTTGATTTACCAATTTTAAACACTGTTCTCTTCTTAGATGAGTTAATTTTATGACCACCTCTTTAGACACAAATATACATTCTTACTCTTCATTGCTTCATTGTCTGAATGAATTTAAGTTCCTTTGAGTTAAATTCTGTGAATTTTCCTTTGCCTCTTTAGGATAGATAAATACATTTTTTACCAAGAGTTAAGTAGTATACCAGCATTCTGGTGGTTTTTTGTTTTTGTTTTGTCTAGAGCTCTCCTTGTAGCTAACAGTTATCTCTTTTTACTTGTGTAGTTTATTATCTATATTTCCTTAATTCTTTATATCTTTAAAATTTGAAAAAATAAATAAAATTTGAAACTGTTACACTGAAGTTTTCATTTTTATTTCTCAGTATTTGGGACTTGTTTCAGTCTTCAGACATTTATCTTTAGATACTTGTCTTTCTTTTTTGTCATTTCACCTCTTTTTTTTTCTTTCCCCTCTTCACTTTTACTGGAACTACTATTTGTATTGTATAAGTATCCTTACATGTTTGTCAAGTGGTTTTATTGTTTGACCAGCAATATTTTCTCAATAAAATTTTTCTGTTGACTTAATTTTTTAAAAAATTGATGTATTTACAAGCTGGGGATATAACTCAGTTGGTAGGGTGCTTGCATGCTTGCCTTGCAAGCACTAAGGCCCCAGGTTCAATCCCCAGCACCACACACACACACAAAATAATTGACATATTTACAATTTCTTACAAGCTCATTCTCATTCCCTATTCAGTTCCATAGCATTCTTTTCATATTTTATAGATATAGTATCGTCTAGTTTCTTTCCAGGAATACTATAGTATTATTTCCTCCCCAGGGAATTTTTTTCTGCTTTCTGTATATTGTCTCTTTCTTCCAGATTCTTTGGGTTTGATCTTTCCTTTTTGTAGGTTTTTTTTTTCCAGTAATTTCAGAGTGAGGCATTAGAATAAAATGCATGGTGAAAACTTTTTCTAGATTGAAGATTATTTTTCAATAGGTTTCACTTGGAATGACCATGTAGAGAGATTCTTTTCTTAGGGAAACTCCAGGTATCACCAATGGATGAGTGGAAATCTTTTCTCCATAATTTATTGTTTGTTTGTGGAATTTACCTTCATTTTTTTTTTTTTTACCCAAGAAGTAAGTGCCTTGTTATTAGTACAGAGTTGGAAGGAGTCCCTTGATTTATTTTGTAATTTTCAACTAATCTCCTTATTTCCAGCCCTTTGCTTTATGCTAGCCTTCTGCATTAATAGTGAGTTAAACTCCAAACTTTCCTGTGTTCTTTGGACCAAACTGCTTTTTTATCATATGCTTCTTGAAAGCAACTCTTCAACCTGCAGGAGATCTTTCTAACCTTGACACTATTGATATTTTGGGATGGATAATTCTTTTTGTGATAGGCAGTCCTATGAATTATAGTATTTTTAGCAACATCCCATGCTTCTATCCTCTAAAGCAGGTAGCACCCTCTACTCCCCAGGTAGGGTAACCCAGAATGTTTACAAGGGCAAAAGCACTCTTCATTGAGGAACACTGACTTAAAACATATAACTATTTTTTCCATCTATTTTCTGTTTCTCAAAGTTTTCTGTTGAACGGGGCCTCCTATTCTCTCCTCGTGGATTTTAAATAACTTTTGTTTTTGGTGTCATTTTATAGAAATAAGAAAACAGTGTATTTGATTACCTTGTTTCCTTTAAGAAAGATGGTTTTCAAAACAGAGAAGTTCTTTATTTATTTATTTTTTTCTTAAAAATGGGAAATGGTCATGAGGTAAGATATCTATTTGATAGAGTATTTCTAAAAAACAGATAATTATGGGTTCTTACCCAGTGTCTTTATTTCTAGATATATTTCTTTGAGTGAGTCATTTAATCCCTGTGATACTTAGTTTCCTTGTAGATTACAGTGTTTTATAGATTTTTTTGGTACAGGTGCAGTTGAATTATGTAACATAGGTATAAGAACATAGAAAATGCTTAGCATATGCCACTTGCTACATGTTTAGTGTTATATGTAGATTTTTCTGTCTGTGGCTTTTCTGAATAAACAATTTGAAAACATTATAAGACATTTTAAAATTTCTCAGAGAATTAAAAGGACTAGAGTTTCAGGCTCAAGGACTCATGCTTGCTAGACAGTTGCTGTACCACTGAGCCTATATCCCAAGCCCTTTTATTTTAAAACTGTATAACTAAGTTCCCCAGGCTCCCCTCTGACTTGGAATTCATTTACCTTATCCTCCCTAGAAGCTGAGATTATAGGCATGTGCCACTCCACTGGCTACGTTTGTTTTTGAAACTATGAAAAAAATATTTTCTTTACTCTTCAGTGCTAAATTAAAATTCTGTCCCAAAAATCCAAAATGTGATTTACTCCAAAATGTGAGACTTTCTGAGTACTGATGCATTTCAATTTCAGATATTTGGATTAGGGATGTTTAAATAATAAAGTCTATGCAAATATTCAGAAATCTTCAAAATCTGAAGACTTTGTGGTCCCAAGCATTCAGATAAGGGATAGTCAGTCTCAATCTATAACTACAAAAGTTTATACCCATTGTTTTTTCACTCACTGCCCTTAGAATCGTAAAAACAAAATTGTGCCACCTTTGGATAGAGCAAAGTATCAATTTGTATTAATATTAAGTTATGCTCTATACATACATTACTTTTCTCTCTCTTTGTATTTGTTCCTTTTAGATACACATGACAATAGAATGTATTTTGACATACATGGAGTATAATTTATTCTATTTAGAATCTCATTCTTGTGGTTGTACATACTGGTAGAATATTCATATATGAATTTAGGAAAGTTATGTTTGTTTTATTCTATTGTCTTTCCTATTCCCTTTCCCCTTCCCTTCCCTACATTCCCCTTTGTCTAATCCAATGGACTTCTATCACCCCCCTCCTCTTATTGTGGTTTAGCATCCTCATATCAGAGAGAACATTCAGCCTTTGGTTTTTTTGGGATTGGCTTACTTCACTTAGCATGTGATAGTCTCCAGTTCCATCCATTTACTGGCAAATGCCATAATTTAATTCTTGTTTATGGCTAAGTAATATTTCATTGTGTACATATACCACATTTTCTTTATTCACTCATCGATTGAAAGGCAACTAGGTTGGTTCCATAGTTATTGCAAACTGAGGGACTCTAAATGTTGATGTGGCTGTGTCACTATAGTATGCTGATTTGAAGTTCATTGAAAATATATTGAGGAGTAGAATAACTGGGTCAAATGGTGGTTCCTTTCCAAGTTTTCTGAGAAGTTTCCATACTGCTTTCCATAGAGTTTGCACCAGTTGCAGTCCCACCAGCAATGTATGACGATATATTCTCCCCACATCCTCATCAAAATTTTTTGTTAAGTGTATTCTTTTTAATTGACATGGAATCTGTGTAGTTTTGATTTGCATTTCTCTAATTGCTAGAGATATTAAACATTTTTTCATATTTGTTTCATTCATGTTTCTGTTTTTTTTTTGGTACCAGGAATTGAACCCAGGGGCACTTTACCACTGAGCCACATCTTCCTCCCTTTTTTGTATATTATTTAGAAACAGGGTCTCATGAGTTGCTTAGGGCCTTGCTAAGTTCCAGAAGCTGGCTTTGAACTCACGATCCCCCTGTCTCAGTCTCCCCATTCATATTTCTTCTGTGACGTGCCTTTCAGTTCTTTTCCCATTTATTGATTGGGTTATTTGCTTTTTTTTTTTTTTTTAGTGTTAAGTTTTTTTGAGTTCTTCATATATCCTGGAGATTAGTGCTTTGAGGTGCAGGTTACAAAGATTTTCTCCTATATGCTCTTGATTGTTTCCTTTTCTAGGAAGAACCTTTTTACCTTGATGCCATTTCATTTATTGATTCTTAATTTTACTTCTTGTGCTTTAGGAGTCTTGTTGAGGAATTTGGTTCCTAAGATGATCTGATGGAGAGTTGGGCCTACGTTTTCTACTAGTAGGCACAGGTTTTCTGGTCTAATGCCTATGTCCTTGATGCACTTTAGTTGAGTTTTGTGCAGGGTGAGAGATAGAGGTTCAGTTTTATTCTGCTACATATGAATTTTCAGTTTTCCCAGCACCATTTGTTGAAGAGGCTGCTTTTCTCTAATTATGTTTATGGCACCTTTGTCTAGTATGAGATAACTATATTTATTTTGGTTTTTCTCTGTGTCTTCTTTTCTGTGTCACTGGTCTACATTTCTGTTTTTGTGCCACTACCATGCTGTTTTATTTTTCTTTTTTTTCTATTTTTACTGTAACTGTGGTATAATTAAAGGTCTGATATTGTAATGGCTCATGCTTTACTTTTCTCACTGATTGCTTTGCCTATTCTGTACCTTTTGTTTTTCCAAATAAATTTCATGACTGCTCTTTGTATTTCTGTGAAGACTGTCATTGGAATTTTAATAGGAATTGCATTAAATCTTTATAGCCCTTTTGGTAGTATGACCATTTTCATAATATTAATTCTGCCTATCCAAGAATATGGGAGAACTTTTAATCTTTTGGGGGCTTCTGTAATTTCTTTAGTGTTGTGTAATTTTCATTATAGAGGTCTTTCACCTTTTGCTTGATTCCGAAGTATTTTTTTGTTTTGTTTTTGTTTGTTTTGAGGGTATTGTAAATGGGATAGTTTTCCTAATTTTTTCAGCTGATTCGTCATTGGTGTTTAGGAACACAAGTGACTTATAGATGCTAATTTTATATACTGCTACTTTGCTGAATTTATGAGTTCTAGAAGTTTTTTGGTGGATTTTTTTTTGGGTCTTCTAAATATAGAATCATATATTTGGCAAATAGGACTAGTTTGAGTTCTTCTTTTCCTATTCATATCCCTTTAATTTCTTTTATCTCTCTAATTGGTTTGGCTAGAGTTTCTAGGACTATGTTGAATAGAAGTGGTAGAAGAGGGCATCCCTGTCTTATTCCAGTTTTTAGGTTGCCATGTTTTATTGATGTATAATCCCCTTAAGCAGTATGAAATGACCTTCATTGTCCCTTCTGATTAAATTTGACTTGAAGTTCACTTTATCTGATATGAGGATAGAAACCCCTGCTTAATTACAAGATTCATGTGAATCATGTTTTTTCCCTCTATCTTTTTACCTTCATTCTGTGAATATCTTTGCCAGTGAGCTGAGTCTCTTATTTTGGGGGAAAAAGCTTATTTTTGGGTTTTGTTTTTTAATTCAATCTGCCAGTTTATGTCTTTAAATTGATGAGTTTAGGCCATTTACATTCAATGCTATTGATAAATAATTTTTATTTCCTATCATTTTATTTCTGGTTTTTAATTTGAATTTATTTCTCCTCCTTCTAGTATAGTTCTCCCCTTTGATGGTTTACTTTTATTATTCATTCCTTCATGAAATATTTATTAAGTATGTTTTTTAGTGCAGGCTTTTTAGATGTGAATTGTTTTAACTTTTCTTTATCATTGAAAGTTTTTATTTCATTGTCAGTTCTGAAGCTTAAGTCTGTAGGATATAGTATTCTTGGTTGGCATCCATTTTGTTTCAGAGTTTAGTATATGTTATTTGAAGACTTCCTAGCTTTGAGGTTCTGGGTTGAGAAGTAGACCGAGATCCAGATTGGTTTTCCTCTAAATGTGACCTTTTGTTTTTCTCTGGCAATCTTTAAAAGACTATCCTTATTTTGTATGTTAGGCATTTTCATAATAATGTGCCTTGGTGTGGCTCATTTGCAATTTTGTATATTTGGGGTCCTATAAGCCTCTTCTGTATTTGATTTTCCATTCATTTTTAAGGCTTGAGAAATTTGCAGATATTATTTCATTGAAAAGAGTGTTCATTCCTTTGTTTTGTATCTCCCTATGCTCTCTAGAAATATAAAAGGTGCCAAAACATTTAATATACTTACATGATATGACTTTTAACTAAGAAAATTGTAGTTTTATCATGTGTTCATTTATAATTCATGGAGAATTTTAATTCATTTGAAATTATTAATAATGCCATCAAATAATATTTTTCTAATTAGCAGTTTTCTGAATGTAAACTTTTAAATAATTTTTCTCTTTCTTCCCATTCTATTCTGTCTGCCTAGCTATACTTATATAAATATTTTGAAAGAATGGGTTTACTTAATGGACTTTTATCTAAAAACTTCTTTCTTAAAATGAAAATTTCTTGCTTATATGCTTTCATAGATAATTGTATCCAAAAGATAGTGGTTATTTTACTAGCATCCAAAAGTATAATGTCTTTTTAAAAATAATTGTCAATAAATTCTATGTGACGATATTTAAAATAATTTCATGCTTTTTAAAATCTAGGTTGGATGGACAATGGCTTGATGGTTTGTTGGCTTCAGATAATACTCTTCATTTTGTCCATCCGCTGACTTTCAATTATTCTGGTGTTTACGTCTGTAAAGTGACCAATTCTCTTGGCCAAAGAAGTGATCAAAAGGTCATCTACATTTCAGGTAAGTTACTGTCTACTTGCAAAATGACTTACTTAAAATATTCCTATGGTGACAATTATATAATAATATGATATAGTAGTAAAGATATAAATTCATCAATGTGAAGTTTTCCAAATAATATAAAAGACATATGAAGTAATCCTGTCTGAAATATATAAGGTTGTGTTCTTACAGAAGTGACAGAATGTCTATACAGATTTATATGTATTTTAATATGTACAGTTTTCAGTTAAGTAGTATTATTTTATAGGTGGAGTGCCTTTCTAAATTCTTTTGTCTTTAAACAAAGAACAGTGATTTTATTTTCCCCCTTTGGTGGCTACTCTGCATACATTTGTCTGATAAATAAAATAGGATATTAACTTTGATAACCTGCCTTATTAAATAACATTGCTTCCCACTCATGGGACTTTTCCATGCTGGGTTACTGAGAGGTAAAGTAGGAATGCTTTTGAAAATATTTTAATGAAATAAAATATTCCTTTTTTCTTATTGTCAGTTCTTAAGCTGCTAAGAACTTAGGTTTTTTACTGTTTGTCTCACTAAATGTTTGTTAATTTGGCTGAATATAAATTGGGCCATTCACAAAATTACGTAGACTAAAAATATATTCTTTCCTGTTTGTAGTTATAAATGATTAGTGGAATGCTCATTTAGAAAAACATATATAAATTATTTTGAGTATCTAACTGCAAAAATATATCGGGCTTTATGTCTAACATATGGAAAATTAAGGGGAAAACAGAGTAGACCTAGAAATGCAGGTTTGTATGATAATTATTTAATGGGTCGTTAAGGTTTTATCTCTTTAAATCTAAAACTAAATAGAGATTTAAAATACTTCTATGGTTGCTTAAATGTTATTCTCAGATCTGTTATCATTGAAACTGAGCCCATATTATTTTCTCTTAGTGTTCATCACAATTTTTAATTGTATGCACATTTATTTACTATCCTCAAAATTAAGCACCTTGTATTTACTTTATTCACTACTGTATACTCAGCAATTAGCTTGGTGCCTAGCACATGATACTCAAAATTTTTTTTATATGGCACTAGGAAGAAGCTTTGTGCTGTATATATCCCTACCCCTTTCTGCTAGTATCAGTACTTTTGTGGAAATCTGAGGGAGATTAAATATTAGTAAATGTGTTTCTTCCCTTAGGGAATAAACTATAGGAAATGCATATTTAAAATGTAATTACTTGAAGTCTGTTTACTTTTTGTTCCTATTGTACAGTTTGGTGTGGGATGGTACACATAGATTTTAGGCTCAATATGTTTTAGTCATGTAATCCTATAAATATCAAGCCCAATTTGGATGCCCTTAATATATACTAATTCAATTCATAGCCTAAATTTACATCTTTTGGCTTTCCGTGTTCACTTCTCAGTATCCCTGACTCGTATTTCCAACTGCTTATTAATGATAATTAACTATATGTAGCAGTTGAATGGGCATTTACAGATTAAGATGTTAAAAATGAAATTCTGAGGTGATAGAGCTGTATCTCAGTTGTAGAGCGCTTGCCTTGCATGTGTGAGGCACTGTGTTCAATCCTCGGCACCACATAAAAATAAATGAATAAATAAATATAGTGTGTCCATCTATAACTAAAAAATACCTTTAAAAAAATGAAATTCTAATCTTAAACACCTTGACACCAAACCCGTTCCTCTGTATGTTGTCTTCCTCTCAGTTTTTTGTACTTCCAGTCTTACATTTGGGGTATATATTTTGAAAGTAAAATTGATTTCACTTTTTCTCTCAGACCGTATGTTGTCCAAGAAATCAGTGTCAGCTTTCCCATTGTGTTATATTGAATCTTACTAGTTCTCCACCACTTCCCTGCTACCACTCTGGTCCAAGCCTTCAGCAAATCTTACATCATTATTAAAATAGCCATCTAATTTCCCAGTTTGAATCTGTTATCCTTTAATCTGTCTTCAGATGAGCAACCAAACTGATCCTTTTAAAGTCATGCCAGATCATGTCATTCCTCTTCTCAGAACCTTCCATGAATTTCCATTTTACCTACAGTGAGAACCAAATTTTTACAGTGCCTTATAAGGTTCAGTACATATTCTGGTACCAAATTACTTCTTTGACTTCATTTCTTATATATACCCCTTGCTCACTGACTCAGCCATATTAGCCTCTTGGTTGTTGTTTAAACACAACAGATATATTTCTACCTCTCAGTCTTTGCATTTTCTGTTTCCACTGCCCTGGAGTGCTCTTCCACGTGATATTTTCTACCTCTTTACCCCACATCTTTTAGATCTTTATGGAAGTGTTGGCATTTTTGAGTGAGGTATTTGTTTTCATGACTGTATTTAAAATTGAAAATCTTTTCTTCTTACCCTTTTACCACTTTCTGTCCTCCTGCTGTGCCTTATTTTTCTCTTGAATACTTACTGCTATGTGACATACTGCATATTTTATTTATATGCTTGTCTATTTTTGCACCCACCAGAACTTAAGTCCTGAGAGGGCAGGATTTTTGTCTACTTCAATAACTGTTGTATTTACATCATCTGCAGTGATATTTTGAATGTAATAGGTATTCAGTATACTTTTGTTGTATGAATGAATACATTTGAGAAGAGAATAATCAGGAAAGAATTAAAAATCCAGAATCTGTTTTAATGTAATTTATTTGCCTTAACAAGGGATTGATATTGATAGCTTTACATGTTTTTAAAAATCAACATCTAGAAAGTTTTTTTAAGAATGGAAATGAAATTTTGAGTGACTGGGAAAAATCAGTTAAATTATTGCTATGTATTTCAGAAGAAAGCAGTATGTGAGATAATTTTCTTCCAAGTGATCAAGGATTGGACTTTACATTTTTACCTGAGATTCTACCGTACAGTATACTATGCCAGGTTTAGTTTACTTTGCTAAGAGTTTCTTGGAGTATGCCAAGAATCATAGATAAATAATACTGCTTTTTAAAAAATTTAACTACTTAGTAAAACCTTTTAGATCAGAATAAAAGACCACAATTGAAAGAGAATAGTTAAATTTTTCATTGTAAAATTTACAAAATTTTACCTATTATTGAAATTAACACTTTTTAAACTTTTAGAAATTATTTTTAAAATATAAGTAAAAAAAATGTATCTTACAATAAGAGTCTCAAAGTTATGATTAGAACAGAGTAGAGTTAGCAAACTCTTGAGTGAAATTGTTTTAAATTTTATTATACATTTTCCCACACTGGGAGACATAAGATTTTGAGTAAGAGGCCATTGATTCACGATTATAATATTCAACTGCAAATACCAGATTTTACTCTTAATATATTTTCACTGTTCTGGGGTGCCGTGGCTCATTATCCAGTTCTGTTAGACATTGTGTTTTTCTAGTTTGCTCTTTCCCCCCTGATATCTGTCCCTTTTCTTTAAAAATATAAAAATGCATTTTTACATGTCAAATAAACTATGCCTAAAACTGGATTCCTCTGAAAAAGTTGAATTTCAGATCATACTGATTTTAAGGTTTGGATACAATGTCAAAACTTAAGAATCAACATTTAGCATGTCTTAAGCTTTAAAATGCATGATTGTGTTTATTTAAACAACCTATAAAAAGCTTAAAGAAATAGAAGTAATCCATGTAATTTTTTTTCATAACACAGTTATTAGGCAAAAATTTACCTTATAGCTACAATGACCTTACTAGACTATTTTTCTATTTGATGGGAGACAATTAGTTAGAAAAATAAACTTAAGAATATGGGTGAGGGGAACTCAAGGTACACTAGAGTTCATTATATCTATTATATCCTCATTTGTCACACATTCAACAAAATTTTTTAAATGTGTGAAAAAATGGAATGATATTGGGAAGAATTTTTATAACACAATAAATAAGTAGCTATTGATGATTATAAAATTTTCTTGCCTCATATGAATTATGACTCATTCTAAATTTAAAAACAAAAGTCTTGTATACATTGTCATATGCTTAAAATACAAAATAATGAAGTATTAACAATAATCCCCATGGAATGATCTTAATAGAATGTTGTGCTATATTTAACATTGATTAAGGAGGAGGATAGAGGATTGAAACTTATCAAAACTGAATTAACAAAAAATTTAATGTTTTTAGTAGATTTTTTTCTGAAATCTGTTTTGTTGAATCTGAGTGAATTGAACATTAGACATCCATCAGTATTCATATAAAGAACTTTGTGAGTAGAAATAAAAAGTGTGAATTATTAGTTTTAGGATATGTGGTAAAAATGTTACTTATGTGTGTATACTCCATGAGCTGAGGCATATTCACTCTTCTAAGAAACTCAGTTGCATATTAGGAGTTACCAAAAACCTGAAAAATCAGAACACCCACAAATATGTGTAAATCGTAAATAATTTATGTAGATGATCTGAACTTAAATGTGCTGATGTCACTTTGTTGTAATCGTTTTCTTTGGGAATCACTGAAGATGACATTTAATACTTAAAACTTCCCTTCCCTGTTACTCTTTCCTTCTCAAAAACACATGAATTATCTTAACAAATGATTTGAGTTTTAGTGTATTTCTTTAGTATCTTAATCCTGTGAAGTTGGATTATATGAACTTTTTCTCCTTTTATCCTAGAAATAATCCTTCAATTCCACACTTATTTGTTCAGCTAGTGAATATGTTCTTAAAAATTATAACTCTTCCTTGATTCACTTACATATACTATAACTAATACTTCAGAGTACTTGACAGGATTACCTGTAATATCAATTTCAACTGAGAAAATTAGTTATACTGTATTTGTTAAGTTTTATACTGTACTTGCTAAATTTTTACCACATTCTATACATATGGCATTCCGTGATGAAACCTGTTTCAGTAAGTATTTTTCTTTAGCTTGTAATCTTAGAATAACTTACCCATGTAGATTTAGTATTTTTCTAACAATCATATTTTTAAAACTCTGTCAGTACCACTCATTTAAAAATTAATTGTAGGATATTACCATTTGGGCCATTTATTTTTATCTAAGAAAAAAAAACAGGATTTTTTAAGCTCATCTTTTCTTCAAACTCTAGAATTTTTGTGTAACATGACCAACAAATTCTACTTAATTGATAATTAACCAGTCTTTAATTTTTACTATTCATGTTTAGTTGCTTTTTAATATTAATGGCTATTTACTCTTATAATCTAATGTCCGTATACAGGTTCATTTGCATCTAATATTTAAGTATTATTTGAATGTTCTCTCTAAAATATTAGCTCTTTTTGAGATGCCATCCTGAAGCAATTATATTAATTTTTTACAGGTATAGCTGAAATTCCTTAATTTTCTAAATGTTTAGATATGTTAATCATGGAGTATTAGATGGTTTTTACCACATTATAGATTATAATATTTTTACTTTGTTTTTGTTTATCAGTCTCATTTGATAATAGCCATTTGGCTAACACAATTTAAACACATCATTTATATTTTTAAATTACTGAACAATGGTCTTTACTGCATATTTCCTTCATAAAAATTTAGAGTATTCTTTATTTAAGAAAAATATTTTTGAGAGAATTATTAAACCAACAGCTTATACTGTACCCACTTAACAAGATTCTATAGTTTTTCATTCTTTTAAAAATAAAGTTGAGATCTTACCTTTTAGGTAAAGATGAACATCAAGAAAACTTACTTTAATTTTTTATTTGTTCATTTAATTTTCTTGTGCTACTAAGAAAATATACATTTGAGTAACTATTTAATTTAATGTTTTATATGATAATGTTTGAGCTGGCTCTGTATATTACAGCGAAGTAATAATCTACATTAAAAAAAACCTTATTCCTAGAGTACAGTATCACTTTTAAACTTGGAATAAAGTAATTTAGTATCACCCCATAGGTTTCCATTGTTTTCACTGTATTAGTAACTGACTCAGTGTCAGTTTTGTTATTTTAAAAATATATAAAAGGACCATTACTGTCTAATCTTAATCAAATTAAGAATGAAAAACTATTGTTACTATGAATATATATTCATTAACTGTGCTGTCTTTTCAACTTGCTGCTGAATCAACCTGCATTGACATTCTTTGCCTTTCTGTGTCTTGTCTATCTTTACTGTTTCCATTAGATCCTCCTACTACTACCACCCTTCAGCCTACAATTCAGTGGCATCCCTCAACTGCTGACACCGAGGATCTAGCAACAGAACCTAAAAAATTGCCTTTCCCATTGTCAACTTTGGCAACAATTAAGGATGACACAATTGGCACAGTAATTGCTAGTGTAGTCGGGGGGGCTCTCTTCATAGTACTTATAAGTGTTTTGGCTGGAATATTCTGCTATAGGAGAAGACGGACGTTTCGAGGAGACTATTTTGCCAAGAACTACATTCCACCATCAGATATGCAAAAAGAATCACAAATAGATGTTCTTCAACAAGATGAGCTTGATTCTTACCCAGACAGTGTAAAAAAAGAAAACAAAAATCCAGTGAACAATCTAATACGTAAAGACTATTTAGAAGAGCCTGAAAAAACTCAGTGGAACAATGTAGAAAATCTCAATAGGTTTGAAAGACCAATGGATTATTATGAAGATCTAAAAATGGGAATGAAGTTTGTCAGCGATGAACATTATGAGGAAAATGAAGATGACTTAGTTTCACATGTAGATGGTTCCGTAATTTCCAGGAGGGAGTGGTATGTTTAGCAACCACTAAATGTGACTTAACTATGTACAATGTTTCATTCATACTAGTTGATCATTTTCAGATTGTTCATACTTTTTCTTGAGGAAGAATAAGCTTTTTCAAGTTGATTTTCAAGCTTTTTATATTCTAATCTGACAAATGAAAATGTAAAATCTGGGTTCAATGTATCTGAGCTGCTTTACAATTTTTTTCAATGCTGTACTACTGTCTCAAGATTTAAATTTTAATGCAGAGTACTTTATTGGTCTGAGGCACACAGGTAAGAAGAAATGTCAACGTTAAATGTGTGACGTTTTTGGTACAAAAATTAAAAAAAAAAAACAAAAAGAAACTACCTTGGCATTGTGTATTAAATGTTTACCTAAGACATAATCTCAAGTATAATGTTTGTTAAACATATACCTCTTAAAATTTATCACCACTAAATGATACTACATCAAAATTGACTCTAAAACTAATTCAAAAAATGTTTATATATATTTTTAGTATACTAAAAATATTCAGCCTGATGGAACATCTTTCCTTTTCAGACATTATTTTCTAAGTTTCTATACAAATGGAATCTTTACCTCTGCATTTTAATGAGCCTTGCCATAATTATTGTAGAATGGCTTTTCAAAGATATTTTGTTGCACTAAAACTGTGGTAGTAAACTCCATGAACATGATGTGTGAAAGAGTATCATTAGCTGGTCAATATTTTGTCTCGAATACATACAAGAGTAATAAAATACATGCCTTCAAAACAAGATAATTATTACAGTTTTTTTTCATCTCTGTAAGACAGTTCTTAAATTGTCTTGTGAACATGAATTTTGGTACATTAAACAATAGCCTTATTTTAATGATTTATATGAATAGTTTAAGTATACAAATAGGAATAAAATATGGTACACATTAAATACAGAACAGAGAGGGCATTTCACTATACCGGCACACCAGTTTTAGAGATGAGATATTCCAGCCAGGAATCTATACGAAGGACTTTTATACACCATCTTGTTTAAGTTATTTAATGTTGTTGATGTTCAAACGGGTAAATGTACAGAAAAAAATTAACCTTGGAAACTTGGAATTTAACTAGAAAAATTTGAATTATAGAACCAACTGGTCATATTTGCTAATGGATATTGGCAGTCCATCCCCTTTTTCCTCTATTTTATTTCCTCCTAATGTATGTATATGTTTTTGTTTTTCCAATTAAAACTGGAAACATCATGAGGGGTTTTTTGTTTTGTTGTTTTGTTTTTGTTTTTTACATAATTCATTAAGTGTATTCTTTCCAGAATCATGTACATTTTGAGAAAGAAATGTTATCTAAATTTTCAAATGTGAATCTTCTTTGGGAGGTAAATTACTTCTACAGTGGAATTCTATAAATTTGTAATCATAAAGACAGCTGTTTTGAGGTCCAAAGAATGTGTTTTGATGATTCATTAGAAAAAAGTCCTGTGTAGAATAAATGTTTTGCCAGGGCAGTCAAGTAGAAGTAGAAATTTTTAGGAGAATCACAAATCAAATAAATTTTTTTTTGACAAAAGGTGAAGTAGGTACTTTATTAACCCTCCAACCACCCATGCTTCCCGTCCTCATCAAAGCAAAAGGTGTTATAAAGGCAAAATTCTAACATGCAAGTAGCAAAAACATTATTCTAAATAATTATAAACTAGTTTTCTTTAGGAGTATTTTGCATAAATTAGAAATTCTTCCCTAATACTTATTATGAGACTATAATATCAGGTTAAGAAGTAAAGTTAAGTTCACTGTTACCTTGTTTAAAATGTCTCTGTTTTAATGTAGTTAACCACTTATATGCAGATCTAAGACTTCTTAGTCTATGTCATTGGAAGAAAACTTTAATAATACAAAGTGATTGAAATAACTTTTTTATTTAAATATCAGCAATGATATCAGCCACAAGAAAGATAGGTCTAAAATTCTTCCCATGAAAGATGTAAATTTGTAAATTTATGGCTTTTTCTGATCAAAATTATCTTTAAAAATAAGGGTTGGAAGTGCTGTATGACTATGAACTGAATAATCATGTTTAGGATTTTATATAAATCTCAGTTTGAGTATAATCTGAAAGAAATTAGCAATGTATTTCAAGAACTATATTTCTAAAATATCTCCTTACTAATTATGAACTTATTTTTACATTGTCACCATTATATGGTTAGTTTTTTGTTTTGTTTTTGTGGGAAAAGGCAACTTGAAAACATACAAGTGAGTATTTAATATGTTCTGTATCCTTAATCTAAATCATGTGGCATACTAAAAGATTACAGGACTCCTATATTGGTGCTTACGATTTTTGGAAGTATTGCACTGTTGCTTCTTAGAGATTTATGTATATGATACTGTACATAGGGAATGGTTTGTAATCATGAATAGTTATATGAAATAAACATTTTTGTTAAATTAATTTTTGAATATCAGTTATGTGCCCAGCTAATTATTAAGTTTATATGAAACTTTAGTACCTTTTTGGAAAAAATAATGGAATGTTTTTACTATTCTTGGTCCATATTTATATTTCTTTCTTTCTTGTGCTTTCAGCCATTTTTGCTTTTTAATATTTACTCTCAGGTTTTTTTTGTTTGTTTCCCCTACTGGTTAATGTATTTCAATAATACAATGAAAGTAAATGCAATTCTATTTTTTTCTGTCATTTTGTTAAAATACATTGAAACTTTAGTAGGCTAGAGGCTGACTTTAAAAATGACATTTGACTCTGCAGTTTTTATCATGTGCCTGATAGAGCTTTTTATTTTTGGTAAGTTTGATATTAAAGCAAACATTAAGGTTTTTCAGTAGTAATTATTGGTTCTGGTAGCCATTTGTAGAAAGGTTTAAGGTAATACATGGCTACATGTTTTGTATTAAGGAATCCTAGAAAGTACAATATGGAAGTACAAAAACAGCAATGTAGCCATTTCATATGCAAAAAAAAATGTGATTTGAGTTTCATTTTGATTGGTAAATACTGCTAAAACAAAATATATGAACATATAAGAAGTTATTATGTGGAAGGAATCAATATACAATGTAAGAAAGGAAGAAATTGTACCCATATTGAATTTTGAATTCTATAAAGGGGGATAGAGTATAAATTGAATTTTTTTTTCTGTTTACTTATCAATTAGAAATGTACTATACATGAAAACATCCCTTCTTAGATTTTTTTGACATGTTGGGTTTGGGTTTAAATTTAGCTTTTACTAATTTTTTTTTTTAACCAAGGTACGTATTGGGTGTTAGCTCCAATAGTTATGCAACAAACCAGTGAAGTTTAAAAATATTCAAGTTATATTTCTGTATTGAGACTATGACTCTCTATTACCTTCTTCATCCTCATTATGCTTGTTAGTGGTGTATATGTGTTATATGTAACCTGTTTTTTTTAATTTACAATCAATGTAATTAATGATTTGTGGGAATTAGAATCTGCCTTATTTCTCTTCCCAATAATCATGTTAAGGACATAGGTAAATAAAGTTTGAGGGAGCACATAGGTTGACATGTTTGTCATTAAAATTTGACTTTAAATTTGATTTAAAATTTGATTCCTATTTCACATATATATCATGAATAGCATTCAAAAATATTTGAAAAAGTTGTAATGAACATGTACCATCCTTATTTTCCCTGTCATTTCCTGAACAATACGATATAACAACTATTTACATGTCAATAGGTAATACTAATCTGGAGATTATTTAAAGTATACAGGAAGATATGTGCAGATTATATGCAGATAATAAATTACAAGGAATTGAGCATTCCCAGATTTTGATTTCAGGTATCCTGGAGCTAATTCTGTGGATACCAATGGACAACTGTTTTGGCTTTCAATGTGAAATTTAATATATTTTGGAAGGTAATTATGGTGATACTTAGTGATGTTTATGTATTGCTTGTGAACAGTTTTGATTAAAAATGTCATTGTTTAGAATTGTTTGTAATTTCCCTTTTCCTTGTTTTTATTTGTGACATTTAAAAATTATGATATATATTTTTTCTAAACTTTACATTATATTAGAACAAGCAGGCATTTTTTTTTAATAACATACAGCTTGAACTGTTTTGTTCCCTCATGTTATGCCAGTAGAATTTTGTTCATAAAGGAGTCTTTAGAATAGTGTCCACAGACACCAATTTTTATATTTTCAGAAAAAATCTCCTGTTTGCTTCTATTATGTTAAAAAAAAAGTCAACCAATTTTTAATTTTTTTTAATACATACCTACTTTGACCTGAGTAGTGATATGTTTCCATCAAGATTTGAAACCAATCATAGTTTTACAAAAGCTTTTGCTGTACATATACCTTTAGGGGTCCTTTCTTTTCTTGAACCTTGGTAATAGTAACTCATGTTCATTTCATTTTGAAAGGGTAAAATGTGTTTTAATTTTGGAATAAATCTGACTTCACGTGCCTTTTAGCTAATAATGCTGTTCATTCTGACTGGGTACATGGATGAAGCCAACAAAGTGAGATTTAGGAGAATAAGACTTTATTATGAAAAATTATACAAAAATGAGAATAATAAACTTCTTTCTTCTCATTTTTAATTATTCAGATTTACCACCAGTTTTGTTTCATTTAAACCTTTAGCCATGAAATCCTTCATGCCATACCTTCATTTGTAAAATAAATCAGTATATTGCTCTAAAAAGACAATGACTGTTGAAAAATTAACTATAGTAACATTTTTTTTAATACCAAATACCTTAATAGCATGGAATGAATGTTCAAACACTTACTCATCATATTTGTCATCTCATTAGATTGCCATGGTTTTACTTCACAATGTAACTGATAAAGTTTGTGTTAGGAGTAAGTTGTTTACATTATTTTTTGTTAGGTATACCTGCATATATTGTGGTTGCTAGAAATGCCTTTTTAATGTGTTACTTCCTTTCCCTCCCCCAGTTTTTCCCTTGCAGTTTATTTGTTGAAGAACCTGCTTCATTTTCCCTATACTTTCCAGTTTGTTGTTCTAATTGTATCCTAAATATGTCTCTCTGTATTTTCTATAAATTAGTAGAAATATTTGTAATTTTGATTAGATTCAGGTTCCTTTTTTTTTTTTTTGCCAATATTACTTAAAAAGTAGTGTATATTTTTCCACTAGAAGGCACTTAATGCCTGTTTTTCTGTTTTGGTATTAGCAGCCATTTGATACTCAATGCCTAGACATATTAACAGGGGAATACTCAATATCTAGATCTGTTAACTCTGTTTTAACATACCATGTGCTTTGATATTATATCCTGTCAAATGTTTTTACTCCCTTTTTGCACATTGGAAGATCAGTCCGTATTCGAAGTCCAGCTCAAATGATAGATTTCTGAAACTTTCTTCTTTAGAATTAGTCACTTACCTGTATCTTATGTATCAACTTCCACCCATCACAACTCACTTCACATTTTGTCATTTTATTCTCATTTTTGCTTATCCTTTCTAGATCAGTGGAAAGTTTTTCACTCAGTTAAAAATTAGTATATACTCAAATTATATTTTTGCTACTATAGCAGCTTGACTATATACATTATAAAAGATTTTAAAATGGCAATTTTAACTGATAAAATAATGTTTTAAAAGTGAATGTTTTCTCATTAAAGTGATAATAATGAAAAACCTTAATTATTTTTGTAAACTATAATTGTCTATCATCTTTAAAGTTAACCTTTTTTTTCTCACTAAAATCTTGGAAAAAGCACATGATTGTGCTTCATTTTACTTATTTATTTATTTTTTTGCAGGTGCTGGGGATTTGAACCCAGGGCCTTGTGCTTGCAAGGCAAGCACTTAACCAACTGAGCTATATCCCCAGCCTGTGCTTCATTTGTTTTCTATTCTTGGTTTTATACTTTGTGATTCAGTGATTCAAAAATAGTATATGGTGAATCTTGATTGTTTTAGCAGAAATGCTACCTCTTAAAGCCAACTAGATTCAAATGGAAGAGGCAGTATTATTGGAAGGTCAACAGTATTCATCCAAACCTCCTGTTTAGACCCTTTTAAGAGCCTGTTTTTATGTGCAAAGTGTGTGGATTTTTTAGTATCTTGCTAATGACATTAATGTTACCTTGGACAACAGATCCTTTCAACCCAGTAGAGGTTTAGTGTGAGGTTTACTGTTAATGAGTAAATGTAAATCTGTATTTTAGTTGGTCTTCCGATGTGTTATGTTTTTTAGTTGTTTGTTCATTTGTTATCTCATTAGATTGCCATGGTTTTATTTCACAATGAAACTGATAAAAGTTTGTGTTAGGAGTAAGGTGTTTGCTGTATTTTTTGTTAGGTGTGCCTGCATTAGTATTATCTTCATTATATCAATTCTTTTCAGGAATGACATTAACTGGGAATGAGTGGTTACTAGTATATAACAGATTAGCCCTGTTTGTGTCAGGTGTTTTTCTGTCACATGGAACATCTATACAGTTCCTCCTTTACATTTTTAATTGTTGGTTAAATTTAAATATAAGCTCATTCAGCTGAGCTTTCATGTCTTAAGATGTTGATGATTTGAGAATGAAAAACCAAGTGAATTAGTAACTACTCAAAAAAAATTTTTTTTTAACTATCTCACACCATTTCCTCCATACAGTACTGCAGGTGTTTTATATCACAGGTAAACATCTGCCCCATCCATTAAGTGCAGCTGTCAGAGCCAATTCTTATATTTTATGCTAGTGAACATTTAGTTTATTGAACAATTTTTAAAGAAAAGCAGTGAAATTTCTCTACTAGATTGGCTCATGCATATTTCATGCATTGTGACCTCACTTTGGGAATTTTTCTCTTTTTTGAGGACCTTAAGATTCATCATTGCATTCCTAGCCCTTAGCACAATGCCTAGTGTGTATTAGGTTTTTGGTAGTTTGTTGGATGAGAGACTGTGAAATCTGCCTGACCCAAATACAGCATTTTTATTAAACATTAGAGATAAACAGTTGCTTGGATATAAAGGCTTAGATGTCATATTAAGATAAAATTAAAGGATATGTTTAAAAATGAAGAACAGAGGACTGTTATGTGTAGCTCAATGGCAGAAGTTTTAGATAGCATGCAGGAGGTTCCATATTGGATTCCCATCATTTATACATTTAAGTGGAGGGGAAAAAAATGGGGGGCTATTTATGGGAAAAATTGGTAATACAGTGATAGAGGTGGTTTGGGAGCAAATGAAAGATGGGGAGAAAAGTTTGTAGGTCATTGCATTAACCTTTGAGTTATGGGATATAACTGAAATTTTCACAAAAGAATATCTTATCTTACTTTCATAGGTGGATTAGGTGTTCACATATGCTTGATTAACTTTCACATTTTTTATTCATCTCTATTAAAGTGATAATAAAGAAAACCTTAATTTAATATCTGCAATATTTACCATGTGTATATTTTTTCCAAAAAGTAATGTTCTACCTGTAAATTTTTTAGCATGATTTGTAGCTGATTTTGAACATTTTCCTTAGAGGATGTATGCATGATATCTATTATAGGTGGTATACCTTTGTTGTATCAGGGAGTACTATTTTTCTTTTTTTGGAGGTGAATTGTCAATGAATATTATGGCTACTATTATAGCAACAAGCTACCTTTTTACAGATGTGTGCCTCAATTTTCATGGTCAATGTCCTTTTCTTCCACTTACAAACATTATTAGACTTTAAGAACATCTCGAGTGGTGGCTTTTTGTCAGCCACCAGTAAACTAGATTAGTATTTAAAAATGCCAAGGTATAAATTTGCATGCTTAATATTTTCCTTGTCATGGTTTTGTTGGTATATATGTAGTATGTATGTGTTTATGTGGGATGTTGGAGTAGCAGTGTGGTGAATGTTTTACCTCTTTGTGTTTCATACTGCTGTCCTTAAAATTTTAATATCCTTAAATATATTTTATCTTTCCCTTTCTCAGTTAGTAAAAGAATTATAAAAGGAAAGATGTAATATACCCTATTTATGTATTTAACACCAATTGAACTGCATATCCATTTGACGAAAGAATACATACCTTATTTTTCTTCCAGTTGCTGTTTTCAGCACTTAACATCCTGTTATGATATTAAGAAGAGGTATGAAATAGAGAGGATAAATAGGAATAAAGAAAAAATGGAACTAGGTGAAATAAAAATGCCTAAATTAAGATAGAAGGAAATATTGTTGTATACATAGAGTGAACTCTCAGCTGTAGATGCCTAGAACTGGATAACTAGGTAATAGGTAAAATGTTTAAAAGTAGTATATATTTAGATTTGATAATTCAGAACACTAAAATATAGTATGTATGGTTAGGAATTTAGGACATTAAAAATCTATGTGATTATGTTTTATTAGTTGCAATGAACTACAAACTTCAGATTATTGCTAAGATAAGTGAAAGACTTTATTGGAGATATGAGGTTTGATGAAAAATTGTGATCTGTAGATTAAGAATCTCAATTTTAGGTATTATTAAGGATTGGATAGAGACATCTACTTTATAGTCAATGATATAATTGACCAATGGTCAAAGCTATAATTCATATGATGGGGAAAATGAAAATATAGAAGAGATCACCCCAAATAAATCACCCCAAATCTTTAACATTTACAAGTGCTGAGTAAATTTGCACTATTTCACATTTTTTCCCCTCATCCAGTTCATATTTAAATGGAGTCATTGGGGATTAATGAGCAATAATAGATCTAATTTAGAATGAGGTTAAAAAATGACTCATTAATAAATAAACTCAGCTTGGTTAGTCAAATATTTATGATTGGAAGGAAAGTAAAATGTTCTTTTTTGACCACTAAAAAACACTGTGTAGACCACAATCTAATAAAATAGAAGATACTTTGAAATACGTACTTAAATGGAAAGACTGACATGATGTTAAGTAGGTGAAATAGTTCAAACCTTACAGTGCTTTAATATTTAAATTTCCTATATCTGGATCATAACAATAATTGAAATTGCTTAAGAGTATATGTGAATAAATCAATTTAAGTGAAAACTAAGAGCTTCTTATTAGCAAATAGGAAGCCCAAAATGCAAGTCTACATTAGATATTGCAAAAGAAAACATTGTTCCCCAAACAAGGATATGAGGGTGGAGATTTCTATCCTTCCCCAACTTTACTCTTTTTTTCTCTGCTTCTCATTGGCTCAGTGATCATGGGTAGAATATTTAACTTCAGAACCACAGTATTTTCATTTATAAGATGTTATTTTCAATATCTTTTATTGGTTAGAAGGATAAAACAAAATTATGTATATGAAGAAACTTTTACAACTTATGAATCACCTTACAAATTTTGTTATTGAATTTAATATGACTGAAATTGTCAAAATAATATACATGAGGATTTATGGTTTGGTCATGTCCCTTAATACTTCCTATATTTGAAAATATATAGTTAATTATAGTAATCTTAGTAGACTCATTTGGTAGTTCAAAATTAGTGATTTAATTTTTAAACACTATGAAATGCTAACTGCTAAATAGAATTATTAAATCCTTTTTTCCTAAATTTGTGATACAGTGTGGGAGGGAGAAATTGATACTATGTTGGCAGCCAGATAGGAAAGAATTTTCTGTCAGCATGTTTGGTCCTGTTTTAAAACATTAATATTAAAAAATTAAAATTTTTTAGTATTGTCACTGTTTATATTCATTTGGTTTGTGGTATTATTTATTATTATTAAGGTGTTTGGTTTCTAAGTTTCTTTTTCATTTTAATAGAATAAAAATGGTAAATGTATGTATTATCGATTGACTCTTAAAAATACTGATTTTTTAAATCATCTTTAGAGTAAGAACATAAAATTATTTTCATCTTTATATCTATCTTCTTTTCTCCTCCAGACATTCTTTGACCATAAATAGTAGATTAACTTGTTGATGTCTATTGGGGATATTCTTTTCATAATTTGAAAAAAGCAAAGCTGGGGTAAAAAGGAAGCAGAAAGGTTGTTAGCATAAATGCTGCTCAAACTAATGAATTTTGGGTCCTCTAAACTGACTGTTGGATACCATACTTCAATCAAATAGCATTTGCACAATCTAGAAATTAAGGTATGTAATTTCAAGAACTCTTTAAAATGTTTTGAATAGCCTAATTTTTGTTACTTTGCAGATGTTCCATTTAAGCAGACCTCTTCCATAGCTGTAGCTGGTGCTGTCATTGGAGCTGTCCTTGCCCTTTTCATCATTGCTGTCTTTGTGACTGTGCTGCTCACTCCTCGGAAAAAGAAACCATCCTACCTTGACAAAGTGTAAGTATCTTTTTTTTCTGCCTGTGTTCTATGACTATTCATTGTGCATTAGTCTTTATATCTGTCTTTACAGCTGCTTTTATTCAAAGGGTCCCAGGGAGAGAAGTAAGAATAATGTGAGACTTGTTAAATGACAGTGGTTTCAATAGGACATCTTAAACTATATCTTAGGAAGTGAACAACTTCAAGGGGATCCCATGGACATATAAATTAAACAGCAGTTTTTATCCATAGTGTACTAGACTTTATTCCAAACCACTATACATTGATGCTTTATGTTGCCTGCCCTCTGAATAGAAATGCAGGCCATTAATGAAGTACTAGTTAAGGTTTAAAATACCTTAGAAACTTTAATTGCTTCCTCAGATTGTGTATGTCTGTATTATATACATACATATGTAATACATTCATTACATATATATGTGTATCTCTACCAAGAGTAATTAAATTCATCAAGTTTTAAAGTTTTTTCCTTAAGAGAAATGCTTCATTTTTAGTGAATTATAAAATATGTATGTTTTTATTCAAAGAATAAGCAACATTTGGGCCTAATCTTTGAGATAGATTTATAAGATGGAAATTTCACTTTGTTGCAGAATCGACTGACATGTGTTCATTCTCAGTTCTATAAATAGTTTTGTTGCTTTATCTGTAACTATGAATAATACTTTTCCTACTTATTTCACATGGTTGTGATGGGAATAGAATAAGATCATGTTTTATGAACTGTGCAGTTCTATACAAATGACATGCCCCCACCCCCAGTGCTGGGGATCAAACCCAAGGCTTCATGTATGCTAAAGCAAGCTCTCTCTTTATCTAGCTTCACCCCTAGGTCCCCCACTATTTTTATTTTATTTTGAGAGGATTTCACTAAGTTACCCAGTCTGACCTCCAATTTGTGATCTTCTTGCCTTATCCTTGCAAGTAACTGGCATTATGCCCGTGCACCATCATGCCTGGCTAGCATTAGTTCTTCTGCCCTTTTATGTTTCTGCTAAGGACACAAGACTGGCATTTAAAGGATGCATTCATTTTATCTTTAAAAATGCTTTGTATATTCTCTGCTTCTCTAATCTGGCACAATTACAACTCTTGTCTTTTTGGATTGAAGACACTAAGGTGTCAGTTTCAACTCTGTCATGATCAAATTGATGGTCTGACTATGAATAAATAACTTTACCTTCATGACCCTCAGTTTGACCCTTGACACTTTGGAGCTAAGAATTTGCTGTGATATTCATTGGGTGAAAAAATTAACAAATTATGATAAAGTGCTCATTCAGTGTGACACCTTTCTTAAAACTGGAGTTCTTTCATAGAGAGTGACTAGTTTGTGATTAATGTTGCCTTTGTTCTCAACTTATAATCTTTTCTATAATTTTGAAAACATTATTTATTAGTATCTTTAGCTTCCATTTCCTTAGTCTTTTCATATAATCCTATGTTTTGTTTACTAATCACAAGTACTGAAAATATCTGATCTTCAAAGTTATGAAAAAAATATATAATTATGTTCTAAAATGTAAAGAGCTACAAGATATATTTAAGTCTGTTTTTTGTTTACTATATATAAATTGAGGGTTTTTACCAATTAGGTCATTTTGGCAATATTAAATTCATTTCCTAAGCATATATTAGCCCCTTTCTTTGTTTCAGGTGACAAGATTGATAATGGTCTGTCGACTGAAAAATCTTAATTTGTGTGATGAATATTCTAAGAGTGAGGAAATCTTTTGAAAGTCAGACTTGGAAGTATTTCCAAGATACAGTATAAACTTTTTTCAGTATCATTTTAAGATGGAATATGTTAAATCACTTGTATGATACTTTAGAGAAAAGTGTAACACATTTGTTTGATTGTCTTTAAAATGTAGATATAGTTAATGTGGAAACAATAGTTAAGTAAATTGGTCATATACTTAATTATGTACTTAATAATTTTCAAAAATGCTTCTTATATTTGAACTGCTTAAATTAAATATGAATAAATTAGATTGGTTCTGAACATTAAAATTAATGTTTACTTTTATTTTCTATTTGATATGTTAAAGGAAAATAAGAAATGAGTTAAACATACAAGATGGAGTGATAATTAAGTGTTTTATAGTATGAGGAAAATATCCCCTGGAGTTGTGAGAATTTTGACTTCTTTCTTCCTTCTTTTTCTCTTGTTAACTAAATGGCAGTAACATTTTTAACCTTTCTAATGCAGGATTGATCTTCCACCCACACATAAACCACCTCCTTTGTATGAAGAACGATCTGTATCTTTGCCTCAAAAAGAACTCTTGTATCAGGTATGTGTTCATCAATACTCAATCCTAAGTAATTTGTTTTTGCATAATATTGTGTAGTCATTATACTTTAAATATTACATAATGATGCATAATTCTTAACATGTTCAGTCATTTCTCTAAAATATCTGGGAGATCAAATTATGTCTACAAATTTAGTAAGAAAAGTTATAGCCAATGACAGGCTAAGACAAGTCAACAATAAATGCTTTGTGCTGAAAGCTTGTGGTAGAAGACTTATTGTTCATTTTTATTGACATACAGATTCATTGTAAAATTGGCATTTTTATATAGATTAAAAATAGAAAAATGGATGTTTTTGGTAGAATTAGATGAAGAGCTGCTTCTCTTTGGAGTGCTGTATTTACTTTTTAGTATATTCAAGATCTAAATTTTAGCATTCTTTTACTTGGTAATGAAAGGTTTGTATAACAGTTTAAAATTCTAAGTATGAATATTAATCCCCAAGCTACATTTGTGATAATTTTAGCATTTATTTTGGAATCAGCTTATAGTAATTCATATGAAAGTATAGACTCAGATTTCATTCATGTATTCTATGCCTGAATTAATATGTTCTACTCAGCATTTGGCAGAATTTAAACCAAATATTTGAATTCGTTCATTCTCAACTTTAGGGATTTTTGTTGTTGTTCTTTGTTTTGTCTTTTTCCCATAGTGTATTGGGATTCTAACTCCTTATCAAGTATTTACCTTTGAGGCTAGTCTATAATATTATCCTTTCAAATATGACCTGAATAAAGCAAATAATTTGCTCAATTAATTTAATTTGTTGTGAAGACTCTAATGAAGTATACCTGACAGGATATTTTGAGCTTCTTTTCCTTTGTTGACCATATACGCAGCCTACTGTCCAGTCATTGACCTGGAAGGAGCATTCTCTGGCATTAGCAACCATTGTTAGTGACCACATCTTACACTTAAGTGTCTTGAGGGTGAAGATGTGTCATCTTTTCAGATTTCTTTTCTTACACTAAGAGTGTAGCTTTACATCTCTTTGGACAAAATGGATGAATGTGACAAGTAGTTTGAAATGTCAATAAGATTCTTAGCTAGAGCTGTTAAATGCTGCAGATCAATACTCATCTTCTTCCCACAACAAAGCTACTCGGTAAGTAAATGGAGAGTTTCCAGATTTAGTTTTAGAAATTTTTTTTAACATCATTAGGAATTTTTGGGGATAATCCTAATTGTATTTAATAGTCAGTAAAACTAATTGGTTATATATAACTTGATATAATATTTTTTCAATTTGAATATTTACAAAAGCTTCCAAATTGAGAAAAAATATTTATTTTTAGATCATGTATCTTGGGTTTTAGTTAAGAAAGTAGGTTTCCTAAATAGACATAGCTTAAATAAGTACAAAAGGAAGAATATTTGTGAATGATTTCACATCAGCTCAGTTGATGGTGGTACAGACTGCTGTTTTTAGTACTGCTGGCGTCAGAGAAGACTTCTGGATGGATCAATTTTGGAGGTAGAAATTCTGAAGTAGGAAAAATTACTCAGATATTGATTTGAGTAATTTTATTATTAGTAAGTTTTATAATTAAAGGTATAAACCTGGGTACAAATGAAGAGTCATATGAAAAAGTAATGAAAAAAATTTTTAGAAAGAAAATTAATGGGTGAATACCTGGAATAGACCATCCCTGGACCTAGGGAGTCAGAGTCCCAATTGAGTGTCATTGTGATTTTTTTTTTTGCAACTAAAATTAAGCAGTTGAAAACATGAGTAAACTCTTTTCCTATCTAGATATAAAATTAATTCTATAAAATATTGCCTAACAGAGTGAGAACTTGAATTGGACATGAAATGATTAGTTTATTATTTATTCTTAATTCTATAAATCATATGGGAATAAAATTTAGGCTAACTTCCTTAAAGATAATTTGTCATGACTCATGCATTAAAATGTCATATATTCTATTTGTTTCTTAATCTTATAATATCAAAATTCAAAATACATAATAATGTGTCTTGGCTACCAAGAAATCAGTAAGTATGTGATTAGTGTCCAGTTAATTTCATGGAGTGATAGCACGTTGTAATAATAAATTCCTTAGTAATGTTCCACTTTATTAGATAACTTGTTCATTTTAAACTCATGAAGTAATTTTAGTTTAAAGTCATTAGTTTTGAACCTCATAATCAGACAGACCTATTGACCAAGATCTCATGCTTCCCAAATGCTGCCATGTCTTTGAGGAAGAGACTGATTTGTTTTTCTCATCAGTGACTTCCCTTGGGAAATTACAGAAAGAATCAATTCTCCCTACCTACATTTGTCCACTGATTAACTGTTACTTTTGTGATAATAATGTCAAAATTCATCCCTGAGAATTTTTCCTCTAAATGTAAGAGGCAATTTTCTTGAGTTGGAACTGTTGCCATACTTTAGAAAAGATGTCTGGAGTAGACACATGCATGTACAAGGAAATAGATAGGAAATGTCTTGCCTGAAGACATGGAGTTCTTAGAAATACCATTGACTTGTCATTTTAATAGTTGATAATCCTATAAAAGTGAACCAGCACTTTGAAAACAAATATGAACTCAAGACATTAAAATGTATTTTATCTTTTTATATTTCATTTTCCTAAAATTGTACAAGTCATACATAAGTATATTCTTGGAACAAAAAATAAAATCACATATTTTATAAATCAGATTTATAAAATCAACTGTAAAAGTCCTTTTTCATTCCTCCATCCCCAAAGATCTTAATCCTTTTCCCAAAGATCACTGCTATTATAAATTTTAATATCCTCCCATTTTTCAATGAATTTATTTTCATGTGTATTATGTTCATATTTACATGTACAAATAGGTTTTCTAAAAACATTAATGAAGTCACAATATAACTTGTTGAAATTGCTTTTCCTACTTAAATGTCTTCCATTATAGATCAGTATTTTTCAAAAAGTAACTATGTGATCACCTTTATCAAAATTCTCAGGGGTATTAAAAACATAGACTCATAAACACTTTCAGGTTTACGAATCAGAGTCTTTGAGATTGGTAACAATGGGCATTTTACTTACCTTCCTAGATGTATTTTAATGCACTTTCAAATTTGAGAATGATTTCATTCTTAATGCCTGAAATGGCATTCTGTCACATTTGCTAAAAATAACCCAATGATTATTCTATTTGCGGTTACAATTTCTGAAGTACTTTTATGTACTTTATAGTGTACATACATATATTTATAAAACATGCTAAGAAATAGAATTGCTATTAAAATTACTTACATTTAAATAGGTGACATTGCCAACCAAACTACCTGTATCAACTTATATATTCTAACAAATGAACACCCATTTCCCTCTTCTATATGGTTTATTAGTTTTTTGTTTTTATGTTATAAATTTGATAACTGAAAAAGTAGGTCATTTACAAATTTTATAGATTCCTGGATGAAGTTGATCATCTTTTCATAATCCCCTATTTATGGTTTGGTAAACTACCTATTTATATCATTTTTTCAGTTTTCATTTATGTTTCAAACTTTGCTTATTAATTTTTTGGCAATTCTGATCTAGATAGATCTTTTTTCTGCATCTTTCTCTTATTTTTTAATGTAATAGTGTCATATAAATCTGATTGTCTCTTTCCTGGTATTTTTCTGGAAGTTGTATCTTGTCTAAAATTTCATTCCCCTTTCTCCTCAATCTGGAATACTTAAAATATCTTATGAAGTTCTTAATAGTTTTATGATTCTTATTTTTTAAATAATCTGAGATTTATTTTTGTTTATGATGTGGAGACTCATTTTCCCCCCACTGAGGTAGACTTTTGTTCAAATACCATTGACTTTTTAATCCTTTTTCAATGATTTAACATTTTTATCCTAAAATAAATTCCTATCTATATTTACTCTTTCTGAACTCTTAAATCTGTTATATTGCTGTTTTTATCTTGTTAAACCAAGATAGCACTACTTTAATAACTATTGCTTTATGATATAATTTGGTATTCAGTGGAGCGAATTCCCTTATCCGTTTCTCCTTTCCAAGATTTTTTTTTTCTCCTCCCTATTGATTTTAGAATTGCTTTTACAGGTTTCCTAAGAATACTGTTGAACTTATTAATTAATTTAATGAGAATCGACAACTATAATCAACTATATTAGTTCTAAGAATTAGGCATCTATTTTTAAGTTCTTTTATATACTGGAATGAAGTCTTGCTCTCTTCTTTTCTTCTTTTTACCCATTGGGTTTACTTACAGGCATTTTAAGTATTTTGATTGTCTGTGGTTTTCCTTCCCATCTCCATGGCTTTTTTGGATTATTAATATGTAAAAAATGCATAGTTTCTAAATATGAATCTTGTATCTAGCTTTTTTTCACAAATTTCTTTTTCAAGCTGATAGTTTTTCAGTTTTTTTCTTGACTCTTTTAGGTATATAAACTGTTACAAATGAAAGGTTTTTTTATTGCTTATTTATTGTATGATACTTTGTTTTGTAGAGGGGGCTATATACAGGAAGCTTCATATATTGTTCAGTTTCAAATCCAGCATAAAATAATGAACATTGATATAGAATTTGTATTAACATTTTGGCAACACTATATATTCTATGAACAATGCTGTTTTGTAGCTTTATATGGTAAGAGTTGTATATTCCACTGAATTTCATTTCTCAAAGGAACTGAAATGATACATAGAACATTTGCAAATAAACATATTTAAGGTTTTTCAATAAAGTTTGATTTATGATATGGAAAAATTTGTATGTAAATGTCCATATTTGTAAATATTCTATATTTAAGCCTAAAATAGTATTTAACCTTGGAAAGTCAATATTAGTAGATTCCTTGAAGTGGATACTTTCTTGACTGTAGTGAAGATGATACCAGGGTTTCAATCAAGCAACAATATTATGGGGAATGTGACTTTTGGTGTTATTTTTATAGTAGTGACATATCAATAAATGCTGTTTAATCTCTTCAGCTATCATAATATTTCTTCCCCTATTGCAGAAGTAGTTAACTTTCAGATTGCTTTTGATTAAACTTAAAATTTTTAAGTCTTGAAACTGTTTCACGAAGTATTTCAGTTACGAGAGTACACAGATCAATTTATTTTCATGATTTCAGACATTAGTTTTACACAAATATGTGTGTAGGTGTATGTGTGTAAGTATTCTATGTGATGAAATGTGCACACAAAGTACTTATATGACTATAAAAATTATGTAAAGCTTACTTATATGTGTTCATATTCCCTATATCAGCGAACTTTAAGAAACTAACACTTACAGACTCTTGGTATGGAATGGAAGGAGAATTTTTCCGATTGTCTGAAAAAGCTATTGAAATAGTTCTTCCTTTTCTAATAGTATATCTGTGTGAGACTGTTTTTGTCTTTGTATACTACAACTAAACAGCATATTACAACAGACTGAATGCCATAGCATATTTGAAATTCAAGTTTTCTTCTTTTGATCCAGATAAAAAGTGTTAAAAATGGAAGGAAAAAAATGGCACTTTTCTCAAAAATAACTGTTGAATAGTTATTAACCGTATTAATATTAATATAATTGTATTCATATACAAGAAACATACTACATTTATATTAATACATAATGGATTTACTACCCTTAAGTGAATAAGATATTTTTAACATTCTTAGTTTTATTGTTTAATATGATCACTTACATAAATAAAAGTGTTTTGGATCCTTAAAATAGAAAAGAAGAACCTCCACTATAGTCTGTAAGCAATTAAAGGGATCATGTCACCATTGTTTAGTACCATGATCTTAGAGTACAAGATAGTGCTTGGTATATTATAGCTACCTGAAAAACATTTTCAAATTGGCATATAAAAATTATATATATATTCATAATATACAACATAATGATTTGATGTATGTACATGTTGTGGAATAATTCAATCAACATAGTTAGTAGATGCATTGCCTCATATATTCCAATAAAGTTTTTGGAATGAGTGAGTCAAGTTCTTTTTTATATTCCCTTTAGTCTATGTAACCTGTGAATTTTTCTACATTGTTCTGTGTTACATGTATTCCAGATAGTGTATCTCAGTATACTTAATATCAGTGTACCTAATATCTAATATATCAGATACTGATTTCAATATAGCATGAAAAAGAACAGACTGAAGCAGAGACTTGAAATATTCCACATTAGCAGTGATTATCTGTGTATTAGAATTCTCAGTAAATATTGTTTTTAAGTTATATGTTTTTGTCATTTCTGATTTTCTTCTGTAGGACCTTTTCTCCCTCTGTCAGTGGACTTGTATGATAGGAAAATAAAGTCCTATTAAAAACCCGGATCAGATTGCAATGTCAAGTTGTTTATGCTAGTTACATGGTGCTTCTGAAGAATTTATTGTCTGGGAAAACTTGAATTTTATTTTCCAATAATTTGCTATGGTATACTGCATACTTCAGTAAATGTTCATAAATATTCCTATCAGAGTGTTTTTACAGAAAGATTATTTCTATATATTTTTTGAGTAGGTAATACAAAAGAGTATGAAGGAGTAGTTTCTGAAGTCTCATTCCCATTCCTGCTCACCCTACCCCACCACTTATTATAGATAACCAATTTTATTCATTTGTATTGATGCTGATTTTAAGCATAGACAGGAAACACACACACACAGAGATACATACACATTTTTAATTCACTTCCCCCTTTTCTTGTTTAAAAAAAAAAAACTGGTTATGTATCTTGCCTTTTCTTCCTAAGATATTCTGGAGAGCAGTCATTATTGAGATGCAGATAGCATTCTTATTACTTTTTATATCTACATAGTATTTTAATATTTTCATATTGCATAGTTTGTAATGTTAAAAGATTTTAATAAAACAGTAATGCTTCAGTGAATAGCTTTGCATATATGGCATTTGGTATCTATGCAAGTATAACCAGCAGGGTGAGTTTTTAGTTTTCCCCTTGCTACATAAAACAGCACAAGTATTTATAGTTTTATAATATACTGATTTGTACTTCTACTCACAAAATATGAAAATGGTTGTGTCCCCACAGACTCAGCAAAAGTTTGTGTGTTCTGTTTAATTATTGTTAATCTGCTAGGAGTGCAATATACATATAACTGAAATTTTGTAATCTTATTATTAAGTTTCAGTATCGCTTCAAGTATCTTTAAATTTTTAAACTGTTCTTTTTAGATATACTTGAGAGTAGAGTATATTTTGACATATTAACATATATGGAGTATAACTTCCATTCTTGTGGTTGTACATAATGTGGAGTTACATTGGTTGTATATTCACATGTGAACATAGGAAAGTTATGTCTGATTCATTCTACTGTTTTTCCCATTCCCATTTCCCCTCCCTTTCCTTCATTTCCCTTTGTCTAATCCAGTGGGCTTCTATTCCCCACCCCCACAATTGTGTGTTAGTATATACATATCAGAGGGAGCATTCAGCCTTTAGTTTTTTGAAATTGGTTATTTTAACTAGCATGATGGTCTCCAGTTCCATCCATTTAACAGCAAATACTGTAATTTTATTCTTGTTTATGGCTAGTAATATTCCACTGCATATATATATACATCACATTTTTATCCATTCATTTGGTTGAAGGGCACCCAGCTAGGGTTCCATAGCTTAGCTATTGTGAAGTGAGCTGCTATGAACATTGTTGTGGCTGTGTCACTATTGTATGCTGATTTTAAGTCCTTTGGGTACATGCTGAGGAGTAGGGTAACTGGGTCAAATGGTGGATCCATTCCAAGTGTTCTGAGGAATCGCCATACTGCTTTCCATAGTGGTTGCACCAATTTGCAGCAACGTTGGAATGAACCTTTTCCCCCACATTTTTGCCAACATTTTTTTGTTACTTGTTTTTTTGATAACTGCCATTCCAATAGAGTGAAATGGAATCTCAATGTAGTATTAATTTGTATTTTTCTAATTGCTAGTTATGTTAAAGTGATTTTTTCATATATTTGTGATTAGTGATCATATTTCTTCTGTGAAGTGCCTGTTCAATTCCATTGCCCATTTATTGATTGATTTAGTATTTTCCTCTTTGAGTATATTAAGGGTTTTTTGTTTGTTTGGTTTTTTTGTAAACTCATTACCTCAATCTGCATGACTGAACTTTAGAACACCGGTTAGGGGTGATGGGAGATTAAGAAAGACAGATACTTAGAGAGAGAAACCTAATACCAGCACACCGTCACACCGTCCTCTGATGGAGGAACAGTGACCACACCTAGTACAGTATGTTTGTTATATAGGCTGGATCGTTAATAGGTTATTTGTCAAAGCAGACAGGTCCCAGCACTTTTGAGACATTGTGATTATCTTATTATGCACAGAATTTTTTATCCATTGCAGCTGGTGTCATAACTCAAGGTCATGACTGATATAATTCCATGCTTTTGCAGAGTTTCCTCAGGCAGGGAATCACCATAGCAACTGGGCAATCTTAACCTGCACCTTTGCACAAAACGTTCCCAGCACAAGCACAGCTGCAACCATGAGGCAGTCAGAGACCATAATTCAAGTCTCTTTTGTCTTTTGTTAATGGACAAAATTATGGTAAATATTGATACATTTCGATAGAGCAACTTTATAAGATTTTGTAGAGATTAATAATGTATTAAAATATGTTGCAGCCTTAAAAATGTTGCATCACATAGAAAGTACTATGTGTTTGCCCTTGTTTTTATTTAAAAATAAGCTATATTGCCAGGTGTAACGGAGTATACCTGTAATCCAAGCGATTCAGGAGACTGAGGCAGAAAGATAGAAGTTCAAGGCCAATCTCAGCAACTTCACAAGGTCCTAAGCAACCTGCTGAGACCCTGTCTCAAAATAAAAATTAAAAAGGACTGAGGGGCTGTAGTTTCAGGGGTAAGAATCCCTGCTTTCAAACACTGGCACCAAAACCAAAGAGAAGAAGCTATGTAATTCTTTATTTTTAATTTTTTTTTTGGTGGGGTCCTTTTTTTATGTGTTTTCTTTTTTGTAACTGGGGATTGAACCCAGGTCTTTGTGATGCAAGGCAAATGCTTTTCTGCTAAACTACATCCTGGCCTATGTAATTGTTAATAAAAATATTAAAGACTCAAAGCAGTGAAATTATTTCAGTAGAAAAATTAAACTGGTACTACTTTGATTCACTTAAACTTGGCATATGGTTCTTTTGGAAATTATTGATACTTTTATAAACTTAGTAGCACTTTAAATGAAATTAAAATTGAGACTATACTTTTTGAATCATAGCTCTATTTTTCATCAAATAAGTATCAAATAAATATTCATTTATTGAATAAATGATTCTTGGGTAGTTAATATGCACCAGTACTAAAAACACATAGTTAATAGATGAAAAAAATTCTTTATGGACCTTACATTTTTTAATTTGTTCTATTAGTTACACATGACAGTAGAATGTATTTTGACACATTATACATGAATGGAGTATGACTTCCCATTCTTGTGGTTGTACATGACGTGGAGTTATACTGGTCATGTATTCTAAATGAACATAGGCAAGTTATGTCTAATTCATTCTACTGTCTTTCTCATTTCCATTCCCCATCCTTTCCCTGCTGTTCTTCACTGTTCGGTCAGGTGAAGCTCCACTCTTCCCTCTTCCCCGCCTGTTGTGAGTCAGCATCTACATATTAGAACATTTGGCCTTTGATTTTTGGGGGGATTGGCCTATTTCACTTAGCATGATAGTATCCAGATCCATTCATTTAACAGCAAAAGCCACAATTTCATTCTTTATGACTGAGTAATATTCCATTGTGTATATGAACCACATTTTCTTTATCCATTAGTCTATTGAAGGACACCTAGGTTGGTTCCATAGCTTAGCTATTGTGAATTGAGCTGCTAGAAAAATTGATGTAGCCATGTCACTATAATATACTAATTTTAAATTCTTTGGGGATATGGTGAAGAGTAGGGTAACTGGGTCAAGTGGTGGTTCCATTCTAAGTTTTTTAAGGAATTTCCATACTGCTTTCCTTAGTGGTTGCATCAATTTGCAGTCCCACCAGCAATGTATGAGTGAACCTTTCCCGCACATCTTCCCCACCATTTATTGTTACTTGTATTCTTGATAATTTCCATTCTGACTGGAGTGTTATGAAATCTCTGTGTAGTTTTGTGTTTCTCTAATTGCTAGTGATATTGAACATTTTTTCATATATTTGTTGACCATATTTCTTCCTCTGTAAAATGTCTGTTGAGTTCCTTTACCCATTTATTAATTGGGTTATTTGTTTTCTTGGTATTAAGTATTTTGTGTTCTTTATATATCCTGGAGATTAATGCTCTGTCTGAGATGCAGGTGATAAATATTTTCTCCCATTCTGTAGGCTCTCTCTTCCTGTTCTCGATTGTTTGCTTTGCTGTGAAGAAACTTTTTAGTTTGTTGATTCTTGATTTCACTTCTTGAGCTTTAGGAGTCTTGTTGAGGAATTCAGTTCTTTAGCTGACATGAAGGAGATTTAGGACTACTTTTTCTTCTAGTACAGGGTCTCTGGTCTAATGCCTATATCCTTGATTCATTTTGAGTTGAGTTTTATGCAGGGTGAGAGATAAGGGTTCAATTTCATTCTTCTACATATGGATTTCCAGTTTTCCCAACCATTTGTTGAAGAAACTCTTTTTTTCTGATTTATGTTTATGACACCTTTGTCTAGTATGAGATAACTATATTTATGTGGGTTTGTCTCTGTGTCTTCTATACATGATGACCAATGGTCGTCATGTGTGTTTTGATGTCAATATTGTGCCTTTTTTTGTTACTGTAGCTCTGTAGTGTAATTTAAGGTCTTATATTGTGATGGCTCCTGCTTCACTTTTCTCCCTGAGGATTGCTTTGCCTATTCTTGGTCCCTTATTTTTCCAAATAAATTTCATGACTACTTTTTCTATTTCTATGAAGAATGTCATTGGAACCTTAATAGGAATTGCACTGAATCTGTATAGTACTTTTGGTAGTATGGCCGTTTTGACAATATTAATTCTGCTTATGAACATGAGAGATCTTTCCATCTTCTAAGGTTTTCTTCAGTTTCTTTCCTTAATGTTGTGCAGTTTTCATTGTAGAGGTCTTTCACCTCTTTTATTAGATTGATTCTCAAACATTTTATTTTATTTTTTTCATTTTTTTTGGTACCAGAGAGTAAACCCAGGGGCACATAACCACTGAGTCACATCCCCAGACCTTTTTTATATTTTATTAGAGACAGGTTCTCACTGAGTTGCTTATGGACTCACTAAGTTGCTGAAATTGGGTTTGAACTTATGATCCTCCTTCTGCAGCCTCCCGAGTCACTGGAATTACAGTATGTGCCACTACTCCTGGCCAAGTATTTTATTTTTTGAGGCTAATGTGAATGGGATAGTTTTCCTAATTTCTTTTTCAGTTAATTCATCACTTATGTATAGGAATGGAATTGATTTGTGGGTGTTCATTTTATATCCTGCTACTTTGCTGAATTAGTTAATAAGTTCAAGAAATTTTCTGGTGGAGTTTTTTGGGTCTTCTAAATATAGAATTGTATCATCAGTAAATAGGGATAGTTTGAGTTCTTCTTTTTCTATTTGTATCCCTTTAATTTCTTTCCACTAATTGCTCTGGCTAGAGTTTCCAGGATTATGTTGAATAGAAGTATGAAAGAGGTTATCCCTGTCTTGTTCCAGTTTTTTAGAGAGAATGCTTTCAGTTTTTCTTGTTTCAAATGATGTTGGCCTTGGGTTTAGCATATATAGCTTTTACAATGTTGAGGTATATTCCTACTATCCCTGGTGTTTCTAGTGTTGTACATGAATGGAGGCTATATTTTTTCAAATGCCTTTTCTGCATCTGTTGAGGTAATCATGTGATTCTTGTCTTTAAGTCCACTAATGTGATGAGTTAGATTTATTGATTTCCATATGTTAAACCAACCTTGATTCTCTCAGATGAACTCCACTTGATTACAGTACACATTTTAAATATGTTTTTGTATGTGATTTGCCAGAATTTTATTAAGAATTTTTGCATCTATGTTCATCAGGGATATTGGTTTGAAATTTTCTTTCCTTGATGTGTCTTTGTCTGGTTTTGATATCAGGGTGTTACTCACTTCATAGAATGAGTTTGGAAGGGTTCCCTCCTTTTCTCTATTGTGTAATAATTTTGAGGAGTTTTGGTGTTGTATCTTCTTTGAAGTCTAGTAGAACTCAGCTCAGAATCCATCTGGTTCTGGACTTTTTTTAATTGGTAAGCTTTTGATGAAGTCTTCAATTCAAGGATGATTTTTATCCTTGATTTCTTCTGCTATTCATTTGTCACTCATTAGCATATTATTTAGTCTCTAGGTGTTAGAGTAGCTTCTATTTTTTTAATTTTATCATTGATTTCTAATTTAATTTCATTATGATCTGATAGGATGCAAGGTATTATCTCTGTTTTTTTTTTTTTTTTTTTTTTTTTTGTATATGCTATGAGTTGCTTTGTGGCCTAAGATATGGTCTGTTTTAGGGAAGGTTCCATGTGCTGCTGAGAAGAAAGTGTACTTAGTCATTGATGGATAAAATAGCCTATATATGTCTGTTAAGTCTAAATAATTAATTGTATTTTTTAGTTCTAGAACTTCTTTATTTAGTTTTGTTTGGAGGATCTATCCAATGATGAGAGAAGTGTGTTAAATTTACCCAGTATTGTGTGTGGTCTTTTGCTTCTTCAAATTGAGAAGGATTTGTTTGATGTACGCAGATGCCCCATTGTTTAGTGCATTAATATTTACAATTGTTATGTTTTGTTGATGTATCATTCCCTTAGTAGCATAAAATTCCATTTGTTCTTTTTGATTAACTTTGGCTTTAAGTCCACTTTATCTGATATAAGGATCAAAACCTCTGCTTATTTATGAGATCCATGTGAAGTATAATTTTTTTCTATGCTTTTTCTTTCAGTTTGTGGATGGTCACTGCTTATGAACTGAGTCTCTTGGTGACAGAATAGTTTGGATCTTGTTTTTTAATCCAATTTTCCAGTCTGTGTCTTTTGACTGATGAGGTTAGACCATTTACATTCAATGTTATCATTGAGAAATAATTTTTTATTCCCTCTCATTTTGATTTATTTCTGGTTTTTAATTTGAGTCTGTCTCTCATTGATTCACTGTTATTTTAGTGTAGTTCTTGCCTATGCTTTTTTTAACTTATTTTTCCTTTCTTCTTCATGAAATATTTATGTTTTTTAGTGCAGGCTTTCTAGTTGTGAATTGTTTTAACTTTCATTTATCATGGAAAGTTTTTATTTCTTCATCAGTTCTGAAGCTTAATTTTGCTGGGTATAGTATTCTTGATTGGCATTCATTTTATTTCTGAGCTTGGTATGTATTATTGGAAGACTTGCTTGCTTTGAGGGTCTCGGTCTAGCAATCACCTAAGTTCCAGCTTGGTTTCCCTCTAAATGTGACCTGTTGTTTTATCTGGCAGCCTTTAAAATTCTATCCTTATTTTGTATTGTTAGGCATTTTCATAATAATATGTCTTGGTGTGAGTCTGTTGTAGTTTTGTTTACATGGGGTCTGTAACCCTCATGTATTTGATTTTCCATTTTATTCTTTAGATTTGCTAAATTTTCAGATATTATTTTATTGAAAAGATTGTTCATTCCTTTAGTTTGTATCTCTGAGCCTTCATCTGTCCCTACAAATTTTAAATTTTGGTCTTTATTTTGGAAATATGTTATCCCATATTTCTTGAAATTTCTGTTCATGGACTCTTAATATCATTTCTCCATGTTCATCTTTGTTTTCAAGGTTATGTATTTTGTCCTCTTTACCTGAAATATCATCCAAGTGGACTAATTTGTTGGTAATGCTTTCAGTTGATATTTTAATTTTGTTTAGTCATTCCTTCATTTTGAGGATTTCTTGTTTTTTTTTTTTTCCTACAGAATCTCTCTTTATTGAAGTGATCTTTCACTTCCTGTGTTTTCTCTCTGATTTTACTCCTTATATCATCTTTACTTGGCAGTTCAGTTTAAGTGTACATAACTCATGATGGATTCTGTTATTGGAGTATCTTGGTTTGTTTGGGGCAGTTTGTTCCCTTGCTTTTTCATGTTGTTTGTGTGTCTACCCATCTAACTATGGATCTGAGGCAGTAGAGTTTCTATACTGTAGACTTATAGTTTTCCTTGCAGGTTTCCAGTACCTTACTGTTTTGGGGAAGCCAAATAACAACCACTGCAAACAACTGGTAGTATTAAACCAAATAGTTCCTACTATAACATATACAATGTTAATCATGACAATAAACAAAAATTGTATGATTAATTATTGCCTACTGTAATAACAGCAAGTGTGCAAAAGGGTTACAGTCTCAAATGGTGGACAGGGAGAGAACACAAATGATATAGGATGTGATGATTATGAGGGAGGAGGAGAGAAGATTGAAGTAAAAGATTAAAGGAAATGTGAAAGAACCATAGAGATTGGCTATTAAGGGAAGAAAAGAGAGGAAGAGAATTAATGGAAACAGGTAAGAGAAAAATATATATACAGTAAATATATATATGTTAAATTTTTTTAAAAATTAAAAATAAAATGAATACAAAACAAAACTAAAATATACTTATCCAACATCTTAGTCCTCAAAACACTGATCCATGAAAAATAACTGGCTTCAAATGTGCTAGAAATGAGAAAAAAAATATAAGTACCTATAAATGTCCATGAATAATTATGGTCATGATTAAACAGAGAAAAGAACAAAAAGAAAGGAGGAAAAAAAAAAGAGAGAGAGAGAAAATTTCAATGAAAAATTAAAGAATTCTTTCCATTGGAGTTCAAAAGTTTTCAACTTCTCTTCTGAGCAGTTTTGGGTGGGGTTGTCTGGAGCATGATGCTCCACCCTCTGGATTGCTGGAGTGAGAGGTAATCCCATAGGCAGAATTGCTAGAGGCAGTGTTTTGGCTTAGGTGGACTCCAGGCTCTTCACTGATTGCCAGTAGGTCTGGAGATTTTAAATTAGTGCTCCACCAAGACCCAGTATTTGCCAGTCCATGCTGGAAGACTGTACCTCAGGGATCTCCCCTGGTTCCACTCATGTGGTAAAGGAACCAATTCTTCATCTACTGAGTCACATTGCTGAGAAGCTGTCTGCCTGCTTTCTTGGTTTTATGCCACAGAGCAGCTAGGAAATCATCCTCCTCTATTTCACCTTCTTGAAACCACCTGGACTTTACATTTTAAAGACAAATGGACAAATGCCTAGGATGACAACATTTGTAAAAACAGTTTTATTCAATTATAACTGGCATAAGATAAGCTGTCTGCACTAAAAGTAAGAATTTTATTGATTTAAATATAATACACACACACATACATGCATACCAAAGAAACACCACCATAATCAAGATAGTGTGCATAGTTATCATTTCTTAGAATTTCATAATGTCCTTTTGTAATCATCTTCCCTCCCTAACTTCCCTTCCACATACCCAGAGGACCAACTGGTCTACTTTCTATGTAGTAATCCCCAGTGGATGCCTGAAGCTGCAGATAATACTGAACCCTGTGTATACTATGATACACCTATTATAGAATTTAAATTAGGCATAGTAAGAGATGAATGTCAATATAATAAAATAGAACAATTCTAGCAATTTGTGTAATAAAATTTATGTGATTGTAGTCTCAGAAGAGTGAAAACATTTGTATTTTTAGATCATGCATGCATGTAACTGAAACTGCAGGAAGGGAAACAGCCGCTAAGGGGGAGTATTGTGTTTATTTATATATGCTCCAATTTTATACAAGTTGATTCATACACCATGTTCTCTTTTTTGCTTTTGATTCTTTGACTTCACATAATAAACTTGAGATTCATTCATGTTGTTTTGATCAATAGTTTATTCCTTTTAGGAAGATATCACTTGTAGACATACTATATTTATACATTTGTTTATACATTTACCTGATGATAGACAATTTTCTGTGTTTCTGGTTTAAGCCTATTATAAACAAAACTGCTGTGAACATTTTTGTGCAAACATTTGTATAAATATATGCTTTCATTTCTCTTTGACAGACACATAGGAATGAAATTGCTGAGTCATATGGCACATGTATGTTTAACTTTTTAAGAAAATACCAAACTCATCCTAAATGGTTTTACTATTTATTTTCCTTTCAACAAAGTATGAGTTACTCTATGCCCTTACCAGTACTTCTTATGGTTAGCCTTAAAAATTTTAGGTATTATAATTAGACATAACTGTTATGAGTAGTTCTTATCTTGAGAAATATGGTAGTTCTTACCTGAGAAATATGGAAGTTATAAAGATTTAGCTTCTCCTAGTATTTTGTGGCTCCACAGAACTTGTCACTATGTTTTTATGTGTTCTATTCATCTCCCTATCAAACATAATAATTAGTGTTAAGTGGAAACTTAATAAAATTTATTTTTATTTTTTATTTGTTGGTACCGGGGATTGAACCCAGGGTCACTTAACTACTAAGTCACATCCCCAGCCCTTTTTTGTATTTTATTTAGAGGTAGGATCTCAGTGAGTTGCTTAGGGCCTCCCTAAGTTGAACTCACAGTCCTCCTGCCTCAACCTCCTGAGCGCTGGGATTATAGGCATGTACCACCAGGCCCAGCCTTAATAAAAAGTTTTCAATAGGGCACTAGTGTGTGGCACATGAAGGAAAAATGTTTTAGAGTCATATTGTTAACTTAATAAAATCATATAGGATCCATCAGTCTAATTATTATTAGGAAGAGTGAGATCTGGTTTCTGTAATGTATAGAAATACTCTAATAAACTTTATTAACAGTCTTACTGTATGTGTATAAGCCAGTACTAATGTGGGGAACCTGGAGTGATCATTTCTAGACAAAGATTCTGAGTTCATTGCATTTCAGTGTTTTTGTTAGTATGAAGATATTTGCAAATATGACCAGCATCAGCACATTAAATATGTGACTTCTCAGGAGTTTAAATGTCTAGCTTTACTTTGGTTCTGGTGTTAGAGATTGAACCCAGGGCCTTGCATGTGTTAAACCTAACACTCTACTACTGACCTGTATCCTCAGACCAGGAGTTGAATCTTCTGATCTCCATTTTTTTTGTTGTTTTTTTTTGTTTGCTATTTCTGATATGTAACTGAATTTGACTCAGAGAGGGAGAATTGGTATTTTAAGAAAGAAAGCAAATTAAGAAAGACAGGAAGACATGCAGTAATTCCTTCAGAGCTGTTTCTAATACTGATTAAATTTTTTAATGCAGATTAAATAATTGAAAAGAGTTGGCTTCATTTCTAGCTACCAAAATCCTGTAAAAAAAGTAAATGATTAAAAGGAAATCATTAAATGTTAGCCTTTTAAGACTGTTCTAAATAATCCAGGGAGAAGAACGTCTAACTCATACCTTTTCGTAAGATTTTTTTAGTGTACTTGACTGTATCGACATTGTAGGCCTCTCATCATCTTTCTTCCTTTTGAATGCTTGGCATTGAATTATAGCAACTGATGTATTATAAATATTACACATTCACTATTTGTACTCATGTGTATTTTTAGATTTTTTATATTTCTATTTTCTTAATCAAAAGCTCTTTACAGGTAGAAACCATGGCTACTGCTGCCTTTATGACCTTTCTTGGTGTCTTATAACCAAGATACCAAGTTGGTGATAGTGAAATTAGCTGTTCATAAAATAAGTTTCCTAAGCAGGCTGAGGGTGATGTCAGAAATTTTGGGGGAAAGGGAAGACGTGAAAATTTGTGTATAGTGTCACTTCATCCTTATGTCTGTGTCATACCTAGAAAATTGATTTTAAACAACTTGGAAATTGTATAGCTTATCACTGTTTTTAGACAAGGTACCAGTTTGTATCATATCAAAGTATTATCACTCTCAACTCCTAATACTAGAAATGAACCTCTACTTTTTAATATTACCACCAAAAATATTTTATACCACCTAATAAACCATAGTAAAGACTGAAGTAATGACTGAAATAATTGTTCATAAGTAATGCCAAAACTTAAAAAAAAAAACAAAAAACCAAAATCTGTTTTAGTGACTCAGTGCTAATTGGGAATTCATATAGAAAGGTATTATCCTAACCATTAATTTACTTAAGTTGTGTTTTTACCTTGACTTTTAAAGAACTAAATTTAGTCCATTCTTGCTTGAGAAGTAATCAGAACATGAAGTCTTAAGAGGTTTATTTTAGACTTGTGTTAGGTTCATACCACCATCAGGGAACTATAAGTTTTAATTAAGGGTGACTCTTGATTGACTTATGAGTAAGTACTAGTAAAGAAAGATTGAAGTTAAATATGGTAAGCTAAGTAAAATGAAATGTCATCCTAAATTTCAGGGCACCTACTAGTTCTCTTTATTTAAAACAATTTTTAAAATATTTTGGAGTAACTCCTTTTCCTTCCTTCCTTCCTTCCTTCCTTTCTTCCTTCCTTCCTTCCCCTTCCCCTTTCCTTTTCCTTTTTCTTTTCCTTTTCCTTTTCCTTTTCCTTTCCTTCTTTTCTTTTTTTTTCTTTCTTTTCCCCCTAAGTAACTCTTCTTAAATTCAGGGGAGTCTGGATACAGAATTGAGGTATTTTAAAATGTTCAGAACAAAGCTACTAAATTGTTTTCAGAAAATGAACTTGTTCTTTGTGAATTAAATTTCATTTAGTTGTTATCAGTCTAATTTTACTTTGAATGTGGTGATTCAGTCTGGATTTTAGTCTAGACAAATTGTTTTGTTGGAGTTCTTTTGACACATTATCAATCAAAAATTGGTAAAGGTCATATAGGAACCTTTGAAAGAATCATATAAATACAGGTTTAGTGTACCTTATCAGAAATGTTTGGAACCCAGAAGTGTTTCAGATTTTGGAGCTTTTCCAATTTTTGAATACTGTATTTACCCAGACTTGACTGATAACCATCCTTAATCTGAAAATCTGAAATCCAAAATGTTTCAAAATCATGACATTCAGAAAAAAGAATTTAGATTTGGAGCATTTTGGATTTTAGATTTTTGGATTAGAAATGCTCAATCCATAATTTATTATTTAAGATAAATGACATTATTTAAGATAAATGACATGGCTGAACTTAACAATGATAGTTCACTAACATTCAGTAAATCATAGCAAGCATTATGGAGTGATTTTTTTTTTTTTTTAAGATTCTTCTTTTAATGTAGGTTTAGTCATTTTGAAGTCCTTGGCTAAATTCATGCTGCCCTAAATGTAGAGTTGCCTTCAGAACTACTTTCATATTGTGACCCAAGCAATACCAGTGCCAGTGAGACCTTCATGCCTTCCATAGTACCTGACTTCCCACATTAAAGACTCAAAATATCTGTACTACCTGTAACATGAAAATGCCTGTGGGACAGCCAGGCTGTTGATTATTATTAAAACCTTCCATATGTATTGGTACAACTAATACTATATGCCACAATTTCCAGGAATATCCTGATTTTACATATTTATGTCCTAGTATCAATATGTATTTATGTTTGTCTACTCTGATTTTGAATTCTTTTGTAAACATGGTGTCATAATAACTCCAGTTCACAGTGATTTCACAGAAAACTTGAACTTCCTACCTTTTAGATTCTCAGATTACCAGTCCTCACCAGTGTCTAAAGCTATGTAGGACATTTCCCTAGTGCCCCATACTCCTCCGTTATTCACATTCCCCTTTCCCAGTTCCATAATATAAACTTTTTTTCCATCTCTGTTCATTCCAGTTTACAACACTCTCCTCTTTAGAATGACTTCTATATCTTAACCTCCTCTAAAAATTCTTCTCAAGCTAGTAAAAAAAAAATCTAGTTTAGAATAAAATATTCCAATATGGAGTACAGTGAAAGGTCTTATTACTGATAGTCTTTTGCCAAAGTGTAATTGTGACAGTAATCTTATCAACAAGTGTATAGTAATATGGGTTCTAATTTTGAGAATTGATATGTATTATATAATTTACTAATTTGATATTTTAGTTTTATTCTCTGGTTCATAAAATAGTGGAATGACTAGAAAACAGTACAAGATATTTTTGGGAGGAGCCCAAAATGACAGATTTACTGAATAGTTAGCACCCTTTGATTATTTTTTAATATTTTTCAGATGTCTTAAATAAAATTAGAATTAATATTTTCAGTAAAATAAAATCTTATTTAGAAACTTCTTAAATCTGAATAAATCATATCCTAATGAACTCATTTAAATGTTTCTAAAGACTGTATTGGTTTTTCAAAAACAGAACTCGTTGATAAAACATAAGTCATAATATAGTTGTCCATCATCGTCCAAGGGGAATTGGTTCTAAGATACCCTCACAGATACTGTGACATCCTTGTGTGGTCAGATCTGTTCTATGAAGTGGCACAGCATTTGCATATAACCTACATATATCTTCCTATATATTTTAAATCATCTCTAGATTACTTAAAATAATACAATATAAATGCTATGTTACTAGTTCTTATAATGTGTTGTTTAGAGAGTAATAAGAAAAAAGTCTGTCCATGTTCAGACATGTATAAACAATTTTTGTTTTCTGCATATATTTTCCTAATGTTTTTCATCTGTGGTTGGTTGATTCTGTAGACAGGCAGCTAGCAGATACATAAGACTGACTACTAAATTTAATTCAGAAACCTTAAAAATGCTTAAGAAATTGTAAAAGGAAATTGAACAGCTGTACAAACACTAGGAGTGTTTATTCCTTCTGTGAGTTGACCATAGTCATTTGACTTATAGATGCTAAATTTTTCCACTTTCTTATGAGTATGGGAGTTTTTCCACCTAGTCTGCCTTGGCAACCGAACCTGTCAGATGAGTTTCCATAGTAAAAAAGCTACCATAGTATAAATTTCCTGTTACTCCTGGGCGTGGTGGTAGGCAACAGTTACCACGGGCTTTCCCCAGAGACATGTTTTCACCACTGGTTAAATTTGTTTATGGCATGAGACCAATTTGTTGATTCTTTGGCATTTATTCTCAAACCAAAACCAAGTGTTCATGTACTCAGATTCATATCCAGTAATCACCCTTTGTTGATTTATTGTTATATGCGTAATTGGGAATGTGTTCGTGGCAAGCAATTAGCCTTTTGGTAACTCAGTGTTGTTCTGAGAAGAAAAAAGATCCCAAAGTGACATATGTGGTTTTGGGGGGTCATTAAAAAGTCAATTTTATAATTCAGATTATACAGCAGTTTATTATCCAGGAATTAAAACCCATTGTTGGGTGGTGGGGTGGTTATCTGGAGTGGTTCTTTAGGTTGAATTATTGATGCTTCCTTACAGATACTTTACAAAAACCATTAGGCCTGTGACAATCATTTTCAGATTTACCAATGAATCTTAAGTCACTATTCTTATTTTATGTGCTGATTATTACCAAATTTATATGTAACACATTTACATTCAGGATTATCCCTTAGGATGTTTTTCATGATAACCAAATAAAAAAAAATTAGAATTTAAAATACATTCTTTAAGGCCTACTTCTGGTTTTCCAAGAGATTCAACGTAAGCTCATTCAGCATTTCTAATCACTATATCATCATTTATTTGTTTTTTCTATAGAACCAAACTATGACAATTCTTTTTTTATGTTTTAAAATATTTTTTTGATTTTTAATTTTTTTTTTTTTTTTAGTTTTTTGGTTCATCATATGCAAATGGGGTATGGCTTTCATTTCTCTGGTTGTACAAAAAGTAGAGTCATTGCCATTTGTGTAATCATACATGTACATAGGGTGATGATGTTTGTCTCATTATATTATCTTTCTTTCCCTCCCGTCCCCTCCCCACACCTCATTTTCCTCTGCACAATCCATCCTTCCTCTATTCTTGCCTTACCCTCTCTCTGCCCTTGATTTGGGGAGTATAACTTTTCTTTATAGTTTTAGAAAACAGCTAGGACTGGAAGATAAAAGTCAAAGGAAGATAGATTTGAATACTCAGTATACAAAAGATCTTTCTAATAACTAGGTCTTTCTTATAATGGGACTGATATCTCAAGAAGTAATGTTATTATTTAGAAGAATAAGCCATTGTCCTTAACTGTAGGTTATTGGAACTACTTGCACATTGGGAACAGAGTTGAGCCTCAAGGTCTCTTCTTGTCTTACCTCCATAGGACTTTTTTTTTTCCCTTGAGAAAATAACGTAGATGATAAATTGAAAAGTAACCAGTGATAATTGAAAACAAAGTAGTTCTTAAATATCATCATGTGATTCATAGTGTAACATTTAACTATATGATTGATTAATATGATAGCTTTTCATCACTATAACAAAATACCTAAGATAATTAAATTATAAAAGAGAAAAGGTATATTTTTGGCTCATAATTTTGAGGATTTCACTCCATGATCAGTTGGTTCCAAATGACTTTGGTGCTGTGTTGAGGCAGCACTTCATGGTGGAAATGTGTGGCAGAGCAAAGCCACTTACCTCACAGCTAGGAAACAAAAAAGAAGAATAATTAAGGGGTTGACTTCCCACAGAACCTTCTAATGACATACCTCCAGTGATCCAACTTTATTCCACTAGGCCACACTCCTTTAGGGTCCATAATCTCCTAGTGCCATCATAGGGACCAAGCTTTTTTAACACTGGGGTTTTGGGGGACATTCAAGATCCAAACAATAGCAGTTAGCTAATGTGTTATTAAAATCACACCTATTGAAGGTAACCAGCACTATTGTTTTCATTACATTTAATTTGAAGAACTATTGCCATTTCTAGATATCAGTGGATCTTTTTAAAGCAAGTTAACATAAGCAGAAATTACTTATTTTTTTCATATTTCTCAAAATTTTCGTTTTCTTCTTAAAAAATGCAGATTATACATTATTTTATAGTTGGCTTATAATTATGACTATTTGAGTGCTCACATAGGTACATAAAATTTTAAATGCAGTTTGAAGGATATTGTTATAGTAGCTTTAACCACAATGAATAGTAGTAGTAAATGAGAGATAAACTTGCTAGATGCAGAATACTTCTCGTATGATAAGTAACTCTGAAGAATTGGTATTGCTAAAGGTCTTTAAAAGGAAATTCTTAGCTTTTAATGATTCCTATTTTAAATTTATTGGCACTTTACAGAAGGTAATAATCCTAATTTCAGATGTTTAATGAGCAATAATTATTTAAGCTATCAATCTTGTTTATTAAAAGAAATGGCATGTAAATGTATTTGTTTGAAACATTTTAAATGCCTTATTATTGATGTATGTGTTCCCATGGAAACCACAAATACTCCCTTAGAAGAATGATGCAAATAGTAGCTTTACTTTTAAGTAGAGGCTGAGAAATTATAGGCTGTGTTTAAGCAAAGGTAGCCACAAAGCTGAACATTTTACTATGTTTATTTTCCACTGAGATATGACTGTATGTAAAACTGCAACACTGTGTGCACAGGCACATAATTGTACTAGAAATAAAGAAACGAGAAATATGAAAAATTGGTAAGTTGAACTTCATTAAAATTAAAAATATTGTCTTATAAGGGTAGCATTAAGAAAACGAAGACAAACCTCAAACTGGGAAGACATAACATGTAATATCAAACAAGTGAATTATATCCAGAATATATAAAGAAGTCTTACAACTAAGTAGGAAAACAGTGACTTAGTTTTTAAAAAACTGAGCAGAAGATTTATGTGGTCTTTTTATTGAAGTAAATGTATTAATGGTAAATTAGTACCTAAAGATATACTCAGCATTGTTAGTCGTCAGAGAAATACAAATTAAATCACAGTGAAATACCACTACACATCCATTATATTGGCTAAAATTAAGATGACTGATTGAACTGTTGATATTGTAATTAACAACTTAATTTATCTTATAAATCTATATTTAGTTTATATAAAAGTAATTTATATTTAAATTTATTTTCCATTTTGTCTCTACTAGGTATATTATTATTAAATTCTACTCTTATTTCTCAGAGTACTTTATATAATTAGAAATCCTTATCCCAAAATTGTCTTTAGGGAGTATTCCTCACCTTTGCTCTGTCATTCTTAAATGCAAGTATTTATAATGAATTTGGTATTTTAGTCTATAAGAAGAGATTTGAGTTTATATTTTTATGTCCTCAACACCTGAATAAACCTGTCCTTGATGGTAGTTTTCCATAATGAACTGACTGCCTGTAACTATTGTACTTAATTTTGTTTGTAAATGAGGAATGTGATATTATGAGTTACCTAACTTGCTAAGGGAAAGGATTAAAAGGGCCCCATATGTTAAGTCTGAATTGTTGCCCTAAAATCAGATGCCATTTGAGGTCTTACAGCCCAGACTTCCACTCAAGAGGATATTTCCCTTCAACACCACCTCAGAAAGGTACTTGTCCAGCTTCAACATAAGACCCTCCTGTTAATAGTTTCATTGGTGCACAAAAACATTATTTTTCATTTTTGATAAAATGGCTAGAAAAATTTAAATTTAGCCTTCTTTCAACTTATTTAATTAGACCTAATTGTGATCGTTAGTTCTTAAAATTCTCTTAATCATGTTAAGCTATAACTATGGACACATATTTTAAAACCAAATAATTTTCATGCATACCTTAATAGCTTAAAACAACCCTTTAGAAACTGTTCAATAGCTTTTCAAATATTTAGTTTGCTAACCTGCTTTCATCATTTTTTTAAACCAACTTGAATGCATCCAGTGTTTTCACCCATTTCTTAAATAATTTACCTTCCTTCCACGTACCCTCTTCTCTACCAAACTAAAGCTTAAAATTCTTGAAATATATTGTCTGAAACAAAGTAAAAAAAACCTTAGGTTTAAAAGTGCCAGTTACAAACGTAGCTTTCCTAATCCCTATACTTCTACTAACATGGTGTACTTCCATTTGTGTATATATGTGTGTTTGACAGCCATCTACAATTCTTATGTTGCATTCTTCCAAACACCTTTCATGCAGTTGTATTTGTTAGCCGAACTGTATTTAACCCCATTAAATATAGACTTTATTTTAGATGAATATCCTCAGTTGACCAAGGTTCTGAAATTTCAGTGTCTTGATCTGGTATGAGAAACAAGAAACCAAAGGGATATAACTTAAGACAATGGCAAGACCTTGCTGGGATTTTTAAGTAGTTACTGTAATACCATTTTCTCCCTATTTAATGGCAATCTGCTGCTATTTTAACCCTTTTTTTTTGGTAGGATTTTTTTTTTATATATAACATTTTTTTATTGTAAACAAATGGGATACATGTTGTTTCTCTATTTGTACATGGAGTCAAGGCATACCATTTGTGTAATCATAAATTTACATAGGGTAATGTTTGATTCATTCTGCTATTTTTTTCCTTTCCCCCCACCCCTCCCACCACTGTTTTCCCTCTATACAGTCCTTTCTTCCTCCATTCTTACCACCTTCCTTATCCCTAACCCTAAACCTAACCCTAACCCTAACGCTAACCCCTCTCACCCCCCATTATATGTCCTCATCTGCTTATCAGCGAGATCATTCGTCCTTTAGTTTTTTTAAATTGGCTTATCTCACTTAGCATGATATTCTCAAATTGCATCCAATTGCCTGCAATTGTCATAATTTTATCATTCTTCATGGTGGAGTAATATTCCATTGTATATATATATACCACAGTTTCCTTATCCATTTCATCAACTGAAGGGCATCTAGGTTGGTTCACATCTGGCTATGGTGAATTGAGCAGCAGTGAACATTGATGTGGCTGTATCTCTGTAGTATGCTGATTTTAAGTCCTTTGGGAATAGGCCAAGGAGTGGGATAGCTGGGTCAAATGGTGGTTCCATTCCAAGCTTTCTGAGGAATCTCCATACAGCTATCCAGAGTGGTTGCAACCCCACCAGCAATGTATGAGTGTACCTTTTTCCCCACATCCTCGCCAACACCTATTGTTGTTTTTGTTCTTGATAATCGCCATTCTAATTGGGGTGAGATGGAATCTTAGGGTAGTTTTGATTTGCATTTCTCTTATTACTAGAGATGTTGAACATTTTTTCATATATCTGTTGATTGCTTATACATCTTCTTCTGTGAAGTGTCTGTTCATATCCTTAGCCCATTTATTGACTGGATTATTTGTATTCTTGGTATAGAGTTTTTTGAGTTCTTCACAGATTCTGGAAATTAGTGCTCTATCTGAAGTATGAGTGGCAAAGATATTCTCCCACTCTGTAGGCTCTCTCTTCACATTACTGATAGTTTCCTTTGCTGAGAGAAAGCTTTTTAGTTTGAATCTGTCCCAGTTGTTGATTCTTACTTTTATTTCTTGTGCTATGGGAGTCCTGTTAAGGAAGTCTGATCCTAAGCCAACAAGTTAAAGATTTGGACCTACTTTTTCTTCTATAAGATGCAGGGTCTCTGGTCTGATTCCGAGGTCCTTGATCCATTTTGAGTTGAGTTTTGTGCAGGGTGAGAGATAGGGGTTTAATTTCATTCTGTTGCATATGGTTTTCCAGTTTTCCCAGCACCATTTGTTGAAGAGGCTATCTTTTCTCCATTGCATATTTTTGGCCCCTTTGTCTAGTATGAGAAAATTGTACTTATTAGGGTTTGTGTCCATGTCCTCTATTCTGTACCATTGATCTACCTGTCTATTTTGGTACCAATACCATGCCGTTTTTGTTACTATTGCTTTGTAATAGAGTTGAAGATCTGGTATTGCGATACCCCCTGCTTCGCTCTTTCTACTGAGGATTGCTTTAGCTATTCTGGGTTTTTTATTCTTCCAGATGAATTTCATAATTGCTTGCTCTATTTCTGTAAGGTACATCATTGGGATTTTAATTGGAATTGCATTGAATCTGTATGGCACTTTAGGTACTATGGCCATTTTGACAATATTAATTCTGCCTATCCAAGAACATGGGAGATCTTTCCATCTTTAAGGTTTTCTTTAATTTCTTTCTTTAGTGTTCTGTAGTTCTCATTGTAGAGGTCTTTCACCTCTTTTGTGAGATTGATTCCCAAGTATTTTATTTTTTTCTATGCTATTGTGAATGGGATAGTTTTCCTAAATTCTCTTTCTGAAGATTCATCACTTATGTATAAAAATGCATTGGATTTATGAGCACTGATCTTGTAATCTGCTACTTTACTGAATTCACTTATGAGTTCTAAAAGTTTTCTGGTGGAATTTCCCAGATTCCTCTAAATATATAAACATGTCATCAGCGAACAGGGATAGTTTGAGTTCTTCTTTTCCAATTCGTATCCCTTTAATTTCCTTCGTTTGTCTAATTGCTCTGGCTAGAGTCTCAAGGACGATGTTGAATAGAAGTGGTGAAAGAGGGCATCCCTGCCTTGTTCCAGTTTTTAGGGGGAATGCTTTCAATTTTTCACCATTTAGAATGATATTGGCCATGGGCTTAGCGTAGATGGCCTGTACAATGTTAAGGAATGTTCCCACTACCCCAATTTTTTCTAGTGTTTTGAGCATGAAGGGATGCTGTATTTTCTCGAATGCTTTTTCTGCATCTATCGAAATAATCATGTGATTCTTAACTTTAAATCTGTTGATATGGTGAATGACATTTATTAATTTCCGGATGTTGAACCAACCTTGATCCCTGGGATAAAACCCACTTGATCGTGGTGCACTATCTTTTTAATATATTTTTGTATGCGATTTGCTAAAATTTTGTTGAGAATTTTTGCTTCGATGTTCATTAAGGATATTGGTCTGAAATTTTCTTTCCTCGATGTGTCTCTGTCTGGTTTAGGTATCAGGGTGATATTGGTTTCATAGAATGAGTTTGGGAGGGTTCCCTCCTTTTCTATTTCATGGAATACTTTGAGGAGTATTGGAATGAGCTCTTCTTTAAAGGTTTTGTAGAACTAGGCTGAGAACCCATCTGGTCCTGGTCTTTTCTTTGTTGGTAGGCTTTTGATGACCTCTTCTATTTCATTGCTTGAAATTGATTTATTTAAGTTGTGTATGTCCACCTCATCCAGTTTAGGTAATTCATATGTCTCTAGAAACTTGTTGATGTCTTCGAAATTTTCTATTTTGTTGGAGTATAGATTTTCATAATAGCTTCTAATTATGTTTTGTATTTCACTCGTGTCTGTTGTGATATTTCCTTGTTCATTCCGAATTTTAGTAATTTGATTTTTATTCCTCTTTCTCTTTGTTAGTGTGGCTAAGGGCTTATCAATTTTGTTTATTTTTTCAAAGAACCAACTATTTATTTTGTTAATTTTTCCAATTGTTTCTTTTGTTTCAATTTCGTTGATTTCGGCTCTGATTTTAACTATTTCCTATCTTCTACTACTTTTGGTGTTGGTCTGTTCTTCTTTTTCTAGGGCTTTGAGCTTTAGTGTTAAGTCGTTTATTTGTTGATTTCTACTTCTTTTGTTGAATGTGCCCCATGAAATAAATCTTCCTCTAAGTACTGCTTTCATAGTGTCCCAGAGATTTTGATATGATGTGTCTTTGTTCTCGTTTACTTCTAAGAATTTTTTTATTTCCCTCCTGATGTCTTCTGTTATCCATTCATCATATAATAGTGTATTATTTAATCTCCAGGTATTGGAGAAGTTTCTGTTTTTTATTCTGTCATTTATTTCTAATTTCAATCCATTATGATCTGATAGAGTACAAGGTAGTGTCTCTATCTTCTTGTATTTGCTAACAGTAGCTTTGTGGCATAAAATATGGTCTATTTTAGAGAAGGATCCATGTGCTGCTGAGAAGAAAGTGTATTCGTTCTTTGTTGGATGGTATATTCTATATATGTCCGTTAAGTCTAAATTATTGATTGTGTTATTGAGATCTATGGTTTCTTTATTCAATTTTTGTTTGGAAGATCTATCCAGTGGTGAGAGAGGTGTGTTAAAATTGCCTAGTATTATTGTGTTGTGGTCTATTTGATTTCTGGAATTGAGAAGGATTTGTTTGATGTACATGGATGAGCCAATGTTCGGGGCATAGATATTTATGATTGTTATGTCTTGCTGATTTATGCTTCCCTTAAGTAGTATGTAATGTCCTTCTTTATCCCTTTTGACTAGTTTTGGCTTGAAGTTCACATCATCTGAAATGAGGATGGATACTCCAGCTTTTTTGCTGTGTCCATGTGCATGGTATGTTTTTTCACATCCTTTCGCCTTTAGTCTATGGGTATCTCTTTCTATGAGATGAGTCTCTTGCAGGCAGTATATTGTTGGATTTTTCTTTTTAATCCAATCTGCCAGTCTATGTCTTTAGATTGATGAATCAGGCCACTAACATTCAGGGTTATTATTGTGATATGATTTGTATTCCCAGTCATTTGACTCATTTTTGTTTTGTGACATGATTTGGTTTCTCCTTTATTTGGCTATTCCTTTAGGCTGGTTCCTCCCGTTGCTGATTTGCATCATTGTTTTTCATCTCTTCCTCATGGAATATTTTGCTGAGAATGTTCTGTAATGCTGGCTCTCTTTTTGTAAATTCCTTTAGCTTTTGTTTATCATGGAAGGATCTTATTTCGTTGTCAATTCTGAAAGTAAGTTTTGCTGGGTATAAGATTCTTAGTTGGCATCCGTTTTCTTTCAGGGCTTGCTAAATGTTGTTCCAGTCCCTTCTATCATTTAGGGTCTGGATTGAAAAATCTGCTGATATTCTTATTGATTTCCCCCTGAATGTAATGTGATTCTTTTCTCTCGCAGCCTTTAAAATTGTCTTTATTTTGTATGTTAGGTATTTTCATAATAATGTGCCTTGGTGTGGGTCTGTTGTAATTTTTTATATTAGGAGTCCTATAAGCCTCTTGTACTTGGTTTTCCATTTCATTTTTCAGATTTGGGAAATTTTCTGATATTATTTCATTGAATAGATTGTTCATTCCTTTGGTTTGTTTCTCTAAGCCTTCCTCAATCCCAATAATTCTTAAATTTGGCCTTTTTATTATATCCCATAATTCTTGTAGATTCTGTTCATGATTTCTTACCATCTTCTCTGTTTGTTCAACTTTGTTTTCAAGATTAAATATTTTGTCTTCATTGTCTGAGGTTCTGTCTTCCAGGTGTTCTATCCTATTGGTTATGCTTTCTATGGTGTTTTTAACTTGGTTTATTGTTTCCTTCATTTCAAGGATTTCTGTTTATTTTTTTTTTCAGTATCTCTAACTCTTTATTGAAATGCTCTCTTGCTTCCTGTATTTGCTCTTTTAACTGTTGATTGGTGCGATCATTTAATGCCTGCATTTGCTCTTTCATCTCCTCCTTCAATGCCTGCATTTGCTCTTTCATCTCCTCCTTCAGTGCCTGCATTTGCTCTTTCATCTCCTTGTTTGCTTCCCTGATGGTTTTAATTATGTACATTCTGAACTCCCTTTCTGACATTTCTTGTGCTGTGCTGTCATTGGGTTTTATTGATATAGTATCTAGGTTTGTTTGGGACATTTTCTTCCCTTGTTTTCTCATATTGGTCAGATGTTACTGGGACTCTGAGATATTGCAGACTTCCTCTATTGGCTTATAGTGTCCCTATAGATTTCCAGTGTATCACCTCCCAGCCTTCAGTAACCTGAAATCTTAGAGGAACTTGATAATGCAGTGCTTCCGAAGAAAGCTGCCCCTAGCCCTCTACTGGTTCCAGGGCTTGGAGCTGGCTCTGTGAAGAAAGGCTCTCACTGGGGGGCCTGCTCCGAGAAGCTGGCCGTGCGGGAGGAGCCCACCGCCGGAGTGAGCAGGGCTACCTGGGGAAGACTTTAGCTGCCCTGCCCTCTCTGATAAGCTGCCCCTATCCCGGCCTGCCGCCCAGGCCGAGCTTTACCTGGTGGGGGAGACTCACCCCGTGGCTCTATTTTAGTCCGAGTCTCTCAATGCCTCCCCTTCTTGAATCCTGGGTTCTGGAGCGACTGGAGATGCAGACACCATCTTGGATCTCCAGGATTTTTTAAAATTTACTTTGTATACTTTTACTGCTTGTATCTTTCTTTTCATGACCAAAAAGATGGTCATGTATTTCCTAATTTCAAAAACTTTTCAAATTAAATTAGCACTAATAGGAATGAAAATTGGAATGTGGTGTAGGGAAGACCAGTTTTTGAAAACAGGAATTAGAGAAAGAATGAACTCCTTTATCTAGTAATTTTTTTTAAGTTAAGAATAAGTACACGGCTTAGAAGGCTGAGGCAGGAGGATCTCAAATACAAAGCAAGTCAGAGAGACCCTGACTCAAAATTAAAAATAAAAAGGGCTGGGAATGTAGCTTAGTGGTTAAGCACCCCTGGGGTCAATCCCCAGTACTAAGAAAAGGAAAGAGAAGAGGAGAAAAGAAAAGAAAGAAAGAGTAGGATGGTATAGAGTAAAAGTTTAAAGTGGGATGGAAAGTTACATATGTGTGGAATTTTAAAGTTTTCCAAACACAATCTGATGACGTGTAGAATATGTTATACTAATGAGGTAATTAATTTAAAAGAAAAATTGGTGTCCAGGGTGCTGGTCTGGTACCACACTAACCATGTTTCTGGTATGTGAAGTGCTGCCATTTGGTCTCTTGTCACCCAGGATGGTATTTTCCCCCATTAATTCAGCCTACTTTAGTGGCAGCAGTACCCACTGTCATTCTCAGGTGAAAGAGAATAACTGTCGATGAACTATTAAGGATGCCAGAGTTCCCCTCATGAATGCATTTCATACAGAAATGGTAAAGGAATGTTTTCAGGGCCCTCAGAAGGACACAGTTAGAGACTGGCTAAATAAACCTTACATGATAAATCTACCTTAGGAGTTGATCTCCTTAATTTTACTTTGATTTAACATAGTCTACTGTTAGACCTGAAGTTTAGTCAACCAAGGACTGAGAGAACCATATACCAGCCACTCAAACTAATATTGAATCCAGATTCTCAACTTAGTATGTCTGTATAAACAGGTTTTAAGTCAGCATTATGTTCTTTCCACCCTGATTCCAGGCCATCAGGAGGCATTTTCATGTTAGGTTTCTGTCTAGAAATTGGCAGTATCTTACAATGTATGTAGGTATCACACTTTTTGATTTACTTTAATTTGCTTCCCTGGGGTAAATTGACTTAGAAAACTAAACAGTTTCTTAAAAAATAATATAAAAAAAGAAACCTCATCTCCATTATATGCAACTGAAAAAAAAAAAAAAACAGTTGACAACCCCACATCCAGGTACAAAAATCTGTTGGTTTTCCATTGCTCCCTAACAAACCAACTAAATGTAGTGGCTTATATGTGTAGCCATTTTATTACTATCCCTTGTGATTCTGCAACTGACTGAGTATTACAAAGTGGTTCTTATTCTGGATTTCTCACACTTACAGTCAGATGGAGACTGAGACTAGTAATTACATATAATTACATGTATAAATATATTTATCTATTTTTATCTTCATGTAGGAGTTTTTAAACAATTGAATGTAAACTTTTTAAGTGATCTTATTTCATTTTCATTTATATTGTAATAACAAGTTCTTAGCTATCCTTAAGAGGGATACTATAAAATAGAGTAGTTGAATTCTAGTAAAACTCAGAAACCATTAACTTGAATTCATCCTTCAAAACAGTTTTTCCAGAGCTACTAAATGTGTCTCTTGCAGCAATCAAGATAGGATAGGAGTGATTATGCTGCAGAAACCAACAACCCCCAAATTTCAGGGTCTTAAAAAAGAAAAAATTATTACATGTCCCAGTCTGCTGCAGGACTTGGCAATACTCCAGGGTACCTATCCTTCATTTACTGAATCAGAGCTGCAGTTCCACATCAATGCCTCTCCCACAGTTACAAAAAGAGGCAAAGCACAAGCTGGAGAATTGAGCCCCTGCAATTAAATATAACTCTTAAGTGTATTTCTCTTTTGCTTTCATTTGATTAACAAAAGCAAGTCATGTAACTACAAGGGGATGGAAAATATAATCCTCCCAAGTATCCAGAGAGGAATATAACATATCAGTGAATAGTACATATCCACTATACTTTCTTTCAGATCCCTATCCACTTTCTTATGACAAGATCTACCAACCAAGGAATGAAATGATCAGCAAAGAAACTAAATAATCTCCAAACTGAACAGGAACAATAATCTACTGGTTTTATTTGTAGAACCTTTAGAAGTTCCTCGTCTGACTAGGATAGGACATAGTATCTGTTTCCCGAGTTGGAATTAAGACTAGGACCTCAGTAAGGAAAGTGACTTTCTTAATAATTTCCTGCTTTCTTTGCTTACCTGATGTTCATCTGATTGAAATCCTCTGGAATTCAATCTAATTAAGGTCTACCTTTAGAGACATCCTGGGTACAGCATGGGAATGAATTGTCAACATGTTTCAGTACTGCTTTTGACAGTCTTAGGGAAAATGATACTTGATGATCCAAAGTGTTATGTTCATTCTCTCTGATTATATTCCAAGCATTAGTAATATTTCTTTTCAGAATTTGCATCAAAGAATATATAATATATACATATATACTATATACATATGTACATACGTGCACACATAATGGAGGAATAATATAATATAGATAGTATGTGTATGGGGTTTATAGTATCATATATGTGGATTAATGCCTATAAATGACTGAACCAAATGCACACATGGGTGATTCACCCATATGAGCTAAGTAATTTTGCATTCTGTAATCATGTTCATTTGTAAAATTGAAAGTCAATTAGAAATGAATTTCTGTAATGAGTCAAAATATATTTTAAAAGATTACTCAACATCTGGGAAATATTTTAAAGATTAAAACTATTGGACTAATTGGTGCTATTTTAGGGGTAGTTGAGTCAAGAGTTTTCAATTGGAAGGGACCTCAGAAAGCATATTCTCTAACCCCTTTTTCTCAATTTAAGTACATAATTAGTATCTATAACAACATGTGATTTCCTCTAATGCAAAAAATTAAGATAGTAGCTATTCTTTGAATAAAGGTAGCCAGAGAGAGAGAGAAAGTGAATTTCTTTTAAACTGACATTCTTTTTCATATTTTTGTTATCGTTAACAAAGAAAGACTTGAATTTTTACATTGAATATAAAGGCTGGGTACAAAATAGAGACAAATTAGAACACTGATAAAGAAATTAAAAATAAGTCCGTGAACTATGAAATACTGAGAGTTGCTGGGGATTGTTAAGTGGGGATTGGAACCTTTGAGGGTGAGCAGTCCCCTTTCATTGTGGTGTCTGTGTATCTCTCCTTGTGTGAACTTCATAGGTGGACTACTCTCAGGTGACACATCAGTGTTCCTGTTCATTGGGAATAATCCCCCTTTTCAAAAGCAACACAGTTAGGTCAGCATTCTAATCCTAGGCAACTCACTTTTATTTATTGTATAAAATGTGCAAGCCACTGTTAGGTACTTCATAGTAGACTTCTGTGTACAACCAAAGAAGGAAAAGAAAAAAGAAAAAAACGTTAAAGTATAAAGAGCTGTCATAGTCCAGAAGGAAGTTATTAATTTTACTTAGGAGTCCAGGAAGATAATATGCACATACATATAGACTACCCTGTTCCTTGCCCCTTTATTTCTATTTAACACATCAAATACATATATAACCTATTGTTGTTCTGTACTATTAGAATGAAAATTCTATTAGGGCAATGCTTTTTGTTAGCCTTCCTCTATCTTTGGCCCCTACAGAAGCATCTGGTACATGATTGGGCCTCAAATATTTATTGAATGAATTAATCAATGAAAGGTACTTGAGAAGGACAATAAGATAATGTAACTTGGACCTTGGGAAAACAAATCACAAGATGTACAGTATAAGGGATAAATTTCAAGAAACAGAATAGAGGCAAATAGGCTCAGACACTACCAAAAGTATTTAGGTTTTGGATGGTAGTCACAATGGAGGACAGGACCATACCTTTGTTATGAGTCCACTCCTGCCTGCTTCTAGCACATGAATGGAATGTCTGGTGCATGTTGGGCATTCAGTGAATTGGATCATGGACCCATTGTGGATGGATGGATCTACAATTGTTAGAGTAAGATCTAGCTCCTCCATTCTAAACAATTTCCTATATATGTTATATGGGGCTCTGTAAGTTTTCTGATTAGTAAAATAATAATTAGTGAAAAGAAAATGTGTATATTTTAATCTAAAAGAAAGAAACTTATACACAGATTTCTGTAGTTCATACTGGTCTATCAGAACTATTAAAATTTTATAAAAATAACAGTACAGTTGGATATTCAAATCAAAATTTGGCTTTAGTGTAATATTATGTGACATTATAGTATCTTCATTAAACTTTCTTTTTCTGGCAAATGTGCTCAAGGATAAATAAAATGCTCTATCATAGAAAATTAATATATTATAAATACAGTTGCCAATGCATGTTTTGTGTTAATGATAATTCATTTAGTTCCAGAATCTAAGGTGAACCCCCTCACTTCATTAAAACACTTAGGTGACAGGTACATTCTATTTTCTGTCCTAATTACTGGAAAGATACCTAAGATCTTGAACTAACAAGTATGGCAACAGTTTTATATTCAGTTGAAATGATAAAATTGCAAATACAAATTTTCATACACATGGAAACACATGTATCAGGTGAATCTCTTAGAAGTGAAAAATCATGGCTATATGGATGTTAATTTTGATGATTGTTTCCAATCAACTTATCACCAATAGCATGTGAGAGGAAAACATGTCATTTAGTTCATTTATTAGCTACCTCTGCATTTGACAAAATTATTATTCTCCCACTTAAATAGTATATTGATCAATTGAAATTGTTCTTGTGTGCCCCTTTTCGTCTGTCTGAAGTATGAGTTCTTATCCACTGATATATTGGGGTGAATTTGGATGTTTGTATATTAAATTAAATCCTCTTAAATTTTTATCCTTCTTCCCATATTTAGTGTTAAAGCACAAATCCCTGTTCTGTTGTTCTCTATTGGGTATGGGGATGAAGAAAGGTGTAAGGTAGAGAGGATCATCAGTGAGGGTAAGGTGGAAATAGGTTGATGATAAAGAGTTAGAAATTTTTACTTAATTATTATATTGTGAATAATATCTGTTATTTACTGAACTCTACCTGTACCAGGCACTGTTGCAAACACTGTACAGAACTATCTCATTTAATACATGGAGTCACCCTCCTCTGTAGGAATTACTATTTTCTTCTATTGATTAAAAATAAAAACTTTTAGAGGATTGTTAAAGTTATTCAGTGATACTTGTCAAAAAATAATTAGAAAGACTTTATTCAGGACCATCAAAATAGGAATAAACGATCTACAACTGGATCTTGCAATAGGGGAGATTAGGCTCAACACTGAATGCAGCATGCACTAGTGGGAATTATAGCCAAGGAGCAGAAAGGTAGTCAGGGTAGGGGAGATTACCAAGAGGAAACTGGGAAGGAGTATTCTGGCTAAACTGACCTAATGGAATTCTTGCTGAAGTTAGGCTTTGGGGATCAGACATTATCTGTGGGGTGATGGGAAATGAGAAACCTAATTAGATAGCCTGGGCAATCAGATGTTGGGGTGGGGATCTTGCCAAACTGACTAGCAGGGATTAATAAACTAGATGTTTACAAGGAAGTGCACAGATAGACTTAGGACAGGGCTTAGAAGGCTGACTAAAGTTTGGTCAAGCTAGACTCTTCGTCAGGGTAATTTCTCCAAGGTCATCTCTAATGAACAGGTCCTAATTTGGGGTAATTCTATTCCTTGCTGTCTACCAAATCAGAGAACATATGTTAGTCCTAAGTATAGCTTGCACTTATTTAGCATTTTTAAAATCTAAGGCATTGTTCCAAGGACTTGGTATATATTAACTCATATAATCCTCATAACCACCTTGTGAGGGTGGCACCAGCTATTACTATGCTTAGTTTTGGATGAGCAAACTGAACATCAAGAGTTAAGTCACTCCACAAGTATCACCACCCCAAGAGGTGGGAGAAAAACCCAGGGAGTCTAGTTCAAGAACCCACTCTGCATTTTCAGTACAGGAAAGATCACTGGCCTGTGAGTCAAAGAGCATGGATTAGGATTTGTGTCCCAACTCCTCCATGAGTGAACACTTGGGGAAATGTTATCACCTCCCTGGAATTCTTTGCTCATGTGGGGAAAGAAAGGGTTTGTTTCTAGGTAATTCTTGAGGGCCTGTTTACACTGACATTTTAGAATTCCTGAGATGAAAGGGCTGAGCAAGTTTGCTCCTTCTGATGCTTCAATTGTTGAGGACAGTCTCGGGCCTCAGTCTCTTTGTCCCACAATTACTGGGATTGTATTCCAGAAGATGCTCAGCTGCTGCAATTTAATACAGCATCCTTTCCCAGCACATCAGGTGCTTTTGTATCTCTACAGGAACAGAGCTCCATGGACCTGTGCAGGTTGACATTTGAAAGCTATTTATAAGGAAATATATGAACCCTACCATTCATATGGGTAGAAGCTAGAAAGAAAACAAAAACAGTTGTGTGTGGAGGAGGATGGGGGGGGGGGGTCATCTGATAAGTCAAAAAAGATACCACTAAAATGTAAATGCATATGTTTTTTCAGAACATCTCACTTTGTCTTCTGGTTTTCCCCATTAAAGGTCTGTTGCACAGATTTATAGCCACGTGCTTGAGGTAGACGTTGTATATTACAGCATTTCACAAAATAAGGAAGCATTAATTTTTTTGCTGACATCCATCACCTAAATATTCTTGATTTGAACTGAATACAGATTCAAATAAATTGATATTTTAAAATGAGGAAATCGAGAACTTTGTTATGCTTTCTTTTCCTTCTGGATACTTGCCATATTCTATGACTTTTCTCCCCGATTTCTACATGAAGATTCTCACCACCCTCCGACCCCACTGTGCTGGGGATTATGTCCAAGTCCTCACACATGCTAAGCAAGTTCTCTACCACTGAGCTATACGCACAGCCCTTTTTATTTTTTATTTTGAGACAGGGTGCAGCAAAATTGCTGAGGCTGGCCTTGAACTTGATGACCCTCCTGCCTCAGACTCCCAGTTAGTTGGGATTGCAGGCATGCACCTCTATGCTCAGTTTACAAGTAGATTTTTAGATTCTATAATCTTATGTTTCCCTTTTGTGTATACCAGCTGCTTCTGTCCTTGATTCTCTTTCTTCCTTCTATCTGACTTCCTCACTGTAATGCTCCTTGCCATTGCTTCTCTGCCTCCAGCTACACTCATGTTCAGACATGTAGACACATGCACACCCACAGGTCAAATTGTGTTCCAGACTTTTGTCACTTTTACTAGAAGCCCTAATGTGCTAAGATGTGTAAAGTGTCATAAACATGTTTAAAATTTCAGTGAGGAAGGATGGAAATAATAATAAGAACCTTTCCATTGACTTTTATATATTTAAAGTGTCCAAAATTAGCTTGTATTTTATTTTACATAGAAGAAATTTGGATTACCTAAACTTCATTCTTATGGTGTTGTAATATTTGTTACAGAATTCTCCACCCACAAATTATAATCAGTAGAGAATTTTTTTCTGTTGACCTATTTCCTTTATCTGCCATTCATCATGCCCATTGATTGGAGCCCTGATGTTTTTATGAAGAGTAGACTTGTGAAATTCTGAGAAACTTTATGTTTTACCCTATATTGTTGAGTTTTCTCACATCCCATGAACTAAAAATAAGGTTGCAATAAAGCACTTTGAGCTCTTTGGGAGGAAAAGTGGTAGATTTTTGCAGGTTTTGAAACCACTCAATATTGAGTTTGAGTTTTCCTTCCTCTCCTCCAAGCAGCTTATGTACAAATGCCATATTTTTTTTTTGTACCAGAGACTGAACCCAGACGCACTTAACCACTGAGCCACATTCCTAGCCCTTTCATTTGTTTATTTTTATTTTCATTTTTTTGAGTACCCAGGGATTGAACTCAGGGGCACTTGACTACAGAGCCACATACCCTGTCCTATTTTGTATTTTATTTTACAAATAGGGTCTCACTGAATTGCTTAGTGCCTCGCTTTTGCTGAGGCTAGCTTTGAACTCTTGATTCTCCTGCCTCAGCCTCCCAAGCCTCTGGGATTACAGACGTGGGCCACCATGCCTGGTGGAATGCTATATTCTTTTAAAAACCCAAGGTACAATTGGAAGCAAATAATTGTGCTGTTTTCTTTAATACACAGATGTTGTTCATTCTCTTTGATGTGTTATTCATCCTGGATCTGTTTGGAAAGCATAACTCCTTTTCCAAGTGCATACCACTCCTCTTTAATACGTGACACTTCATCTCCTTGAACAAGAAAGGTTGATTTCTGAACCTGCAGCTGCTCCTCATCTTCACATGAGCATCCATCTTCTCCATGGGCTAACATTTAGACCTTCCTGTATTCTTAAAGTCTTGTCACTTTTAGGTCATGAGTAGCTTTCACTTCTTCTGTATCTTTCACCTATAATCATGCATGATCTTTCCATTTAGGATCTTATATTTGGGACCCCCAAAATCTAGGTATAAGTGCCTGGCAATCTTACACCTTCTACTTCTCCCTAAACCTCATAATTATTTCAGTGTCTGTAACATGACCTGCTGCCTCCCACCCTGGAGATTTTACATCTTTGTCCTCTCCAAGAACAATGGTTTCCCCAGTAGCTGACCCCTGTAACATACTCCCTCCTCCCATTGAGCTGGCATTCCTTTCTCTTTCTATTGGGTCTTTGGAAAAATCTGTTTTGTTTTCCTGAATGGAATTTGATCATTATTCCTCTTAGACTCAATCTATAGTAATCTCCTCTATTATGCACACTGCTGTTCTTTTCATAGAAAAATAAAACCTTTTGTCTCACAACCTTTATTTAATGAAATGTACAGCTCTCATTTATTCTTATTTCCTCTTGTTTTGCACATATCATCAGTTTTTGCTTGCTTGATTTAGGTCAATTGGTATTTTATTTGTTTTCTTTTTCTTTACCTTCTCTGCCACATAATAAAATCCTGAATTCTCCTGGTCCCTGGCATCCCTAGTTGTTTCTTTTGCCATCATCTTCATCAACCAGATTAATGCTTTTCAGGTCCAGTTCTCACTGTTACCCAGCCTGGGATCTGGTGGATCTAGAGGTTGAGCTTCTTAGTCTGGTCTTACATAATTTGACCCCAACATACTCCTAGCACTCCCAGTGTGATCATGTGATTCCTCCCTTCCTACAAGTAAGATCTGGGTCCCCCACCTTTTTATAGCATATTTTGCTTGCTCTGGCCTCTGAATGCCTGTCAATCCTGTGGTTAGTCTATATTATAGATCTTCACTCTGCTATCTACAATTTCAAGAAACCCTAAGCATTTTGTTTTTCTTAACACATTCTGCACCCATATTTAACCTGAACAAATGATTTTGTGTTATAGTCTTTTTTCTTCATTTAATATGAATATTCATACTTTCCACTGAAGAACTATTTATGCTTGATTATAGAAATATGTATCAGATCCTATTAGATGTGTTTTTTAAATATATAGAATACATAACACTTTTCTAAATTTCAAAAACATTAATTCTGTCAACCAAGATGTCCATTGATGGATGAATGGATAAAAAAAACAAAATGTGGCCTGTATGCACAGTGGAATACTCTCAAGCAATAAAAAGAATGAAATCCTGTCATTTGTAACAAAGTGAATGGAATCAGAGGGCATTGTGTTAAGTAAAATGAGCTAAGCACAGAAAGAAAAATACCATGTTCTTACTCACATATAGAATCTAAAAAAGTTGATCTCATACAAGTAGTTGGATAACAAGAACCAAAATACAGTAAGATAAGAGAAATAAGTCCTACTCACCCTATATAGTACAGTAGGGTTGACTATAGTTTATAACCATGTATTACATATCTAAAAATAACTAGAAGAGAGCAGTTTGAAGGTTCCCAACATAAACAAATGCTAATTGCCCTGATTTGATCATTACACATTAAACATGTATATCAAATTATCATATATAAACCATAAGTACATAAAATTATTAAGTGATTAAAAATTTTAAAAAAATTAAGTCTGAATTCCAAGACGCATTTGTTTCTAACAGTTTCAGATGAGGGACTGTGGACCTATAGTAATTTGAGCACATGATAATATATTAGCAAGTGGTTGCATCCCTATAGTGCTCTGGCAAAGTAAAAGCATGACAGGCTTCCCACTTGCTCTTAAACTTTCTGTGTTGTTTAACTATTTGAAAGAGTGACATGAAACAAGATTATAAATTCCAGGAGGGCAGAGACCCATAAGTTCTTTTACATCTCATTATTACTAAGGATGAGGTTATTGTATAGGACTGTTATAGGTCCATTCTCCCCTGTGGAGCTCTGTTCTCATAAACAACAGAATCAAAATACCCATCAGATTTCAAATGTAACGACAGTAGTCATTAACACTGTCTTCTACACAGGATGGCGGGGGAAGGCTATTTCTGCTTCAGGACACCTCCTAAGTATTAAGACTACAGGTAGAGTCACCCACAGGTTAGGGTCACACTGGTTTGTACAGACAAAAAAATGTGCACTTAAAATTCTAAGTGAATATTTCATTAAGTGTTTTGGGGTTGATTTTTTAAAATTACCAGACCTGTACTTTTTTAAAAATAAAATTTAAAATAAAATTTAAAATTTTTAAAAATACCAGACCTATACTTTGTAGATGACCTGTTATTTGTAGTATTTGTTGGCCTGTTTTAGGGGCCAATAGGAAAAACCTAAACTCTGTTCGGCCATAAAAGTTTTATGTACATGAAGAGGAAAAAAGATTTTTAACTGCTGTTTACTCTTGGGAAGCAGTGTTTCTTGCCTCAACAGGGTACCATCTAATAAGATAGTATCACTGTGTAAAAGAATAGATACTGATTCTGTAGGGTGAATTGAAGACCAGAAAAATTGAAAAATAAAGGCTAATTTTACTAGCTAGGCAACATAGGTCCACTGGAAGGATTCCCCTCCTTTCGAATGATCTGCTTCACTTTTTTCCTGACATCACTGGTGTTGTGAACATTGTAGTTGCTGATGCATTTAACTTGTAGATGTGTGATGGCAGCCTGCTTTGCTCATGACTGATTACCAACACTGGAGAACTAAGAATTAACTAAAAATAATAAGGAAAAAATTCAAACTTTAAAGAAAAAGTTGATTACTAATACAGCAATTCCCTTGGCATTTATGGAAAGATACTTCATAGACTTCTCAGAAACCATACATTCCTAAATAACCCTGTCTTGTATAAAAATCACATATAAGAATAAAAATAAAAGACACACTGAGAGATGGATATTGAGTAGTAGTCCCTCAGTGCATTAACTAGCTAAATGATTAGCTTTATCACAAAAAAATCTCCCAGGTCTTGATTCCAATTTGTGTCTCCACAAAATTACAAATTACTGCCATCATAAACCTTTTAAACTCACTTGAGAATGCTTGAAACCAGCCATGTTAAGTCTGTGAATGCTAAGGGTCTACTATAATAATAAGAGATATTCATGTGAATAGTTTTACCCATACATATAATTATCATGGAGAACATAACAATTAGGTATCGCATTAAGTCCCTAATTAATGTTGTTATAAATCTGCTTGATTAGAATAGTCTTTATAGTTAATGCTCCTGCAACATGGGCCTCTCTCCTAACAATTAAATAAAAGGGAAATCAACAGTTTAACAGTTTTGTTTTGGGGGTGGGAGATTGTTTTGTATTTTGAAACAGGACCTTGCTGCGGTGTCCAGGCTGATCTCATACTTCTCAACTCACATGATCCTCCTGCCCCAGGCCTCCTAAGTAATTGGGACAGGTACATGTGATAGCACCCAGATAGGTCCATAGTTTTAATAATGATGTATGAACTCTTTTAGAGAGGTACCTCATTGATAGGCATATAATATCATATAAGCCTTGTAGAATCCATACTTTGTGAATTATGTATGACAGACATTTCTTTATGTATTTCTCTACTAGTGTGGAGAAATCTTTACAGATTGGTAACTCAGTTATTAGAATATAGATAAATATTTAGCTACCATAGCAGAAAAATTTCTGTGTATAAAACAATCTAATGTATTGACAATTTACTATGTACTTTTATAGTGGATTCCAAACTGTATCAGAAACTTCTCATTCTGCCTTCTCTCTTCATAAATGGAATTGCTCTAAGATAGAAAGTTTTTTAAAAACTAAATTTTATTGATAAAATTCATATAGCACAATGTCACATTTTAAGTGTACAGTTTTATAAACTTGAATGATTGTGTGCATTGGTGTAACCACTGACCCATTCAAGAACATTTCCATCCCCTGAAACATTTCTCAGTCTCCACTACAACCCTCCACACACAAACACACACACACACACACACACACACACACACACACATAGGTATCTTCTATTGCAGCATATCAGTTATGCCTTTTTAAGAGAACCTCAAATGAGTAAAATCACAATGTGTTCTTTTGTGTACAGTTCTCTTTTACTCAACATAATGTTTTTGAGATTGATCCATGTTTTTGCATGAATAAATATCCTTTTATTAATGAGTAGTATTCCACTTTGTGGATATACCATAATTTTTTTAACTCATTCAACTGTTGAATGCTATTTTAATTTAAAGTTTGGGGGAATTATTAATGAAAACCTTTATTTTCTTGTCATATCTTTCTCTGGTTTTGCTACACAGATGAAAATAATTTCACCAAAGGTGTTATAAAAGGTGTTCTTTCTCCCTATTTGCTGAAAGAATTTAAGAGTAATATTAGTCCTTCTTTAAATGTTTGATAGAATTTACTAGGAGTTTCTTTGTGGAATAGATTTTACTTATGTTTTTCAAGACTTTCATTCATTTCCTCTAGATTGTTGAAATTAATTAGCATCATTGTTCATAACACATTTCTTTTTTTCCTTCTAATTTATATAGGTCAGTAGTACTGTCACCTTTTTCATTTTCATATTGGTCTAGTTTTCACTGTTTTTCTTGCTAAGGGTTTTCCAATATTCGAATCTTGTCAAAGAACCAGTTTGTGATTTGACTTTCTCCAGTGTTTGTACATTGTTTTTAGTTTTTCACCCTTTATTCTTTCTTCTCCTTTTTCTTCCTTTGGATTTTACTTGCTCTTATTCTTCGCTTTCTTAAAGAAAAATCTTAGATTATTAATTTGAAAAGTATTGGTCTAGTTTTCACTGTTTTTCTTGCTAAGGGTTTTCCAATATTCAAATCTTGTCAAAGAACCAGTTTGTGGTTTGACTTTCTCCAGTGTTTGTACATTGTTATTAGTTTTTCACTCTTTATTCTTTCTTCTCCTTTTTCTTCCTTTGGATTTTACTTGCTCTTATTCTTTGCTTTCTTAAAGAAAAATCTTAGATTATTAATTTGAAAAGTTCTTCTTTTCCAATTCATTTAAAATTCCAGTTTTCTAGTACAAGCATTCGAAGTATGTGTCTTCATTTGAATTTCCATGAAGTTTTGTATTTTAGAATTTTTTAAATTATCATTAAATTAAAAATATTTTCTTTTTTTGTTATTTGTCAAGTTATTTAGAAATGCATTATTTAATTTACAAATATTTTGAACATTTTCAAAAAATTTTTTTACTGATTTCTCATTAAATTCTTTTCTGACAATAATAACTAGAAAATATATCTGGAATTTCAATCCTTTCAAACATATTGAGACTTTATTTGACATGGTATCTGATCTGAACTAGAATGCTCCATGTGTACTGATTCGAATGGTATTCTGTTGTTGTTAGCTACAGTGTTCTGTAAATGCCAACTAAGTTCAGTTGGTCATTAGTGTTGTTCAAGCCTCTTACTTGAGAAAGGAGGTTTAGTTCCAGCTGTATTTTGTGAATGCTATTTATTTGGCCTTTTAGTTCTGTCAGTTATTAGGTGTTTCCGTAGCTCTCTTATTGGACATATACACCTTTAGAAGTGTTGCATTATGTCTTCTTTATAAACTGATAATTTTATCATTTTATGAAAGATCCTTTTACCTCTGATAATTTTCCTTGCCCTGAAGTTATTTTTTTTCTGATATTACTGTAGCCACTCCAGTTTTTAAACCTTTCTATGATTTTTATGTTTCCTATCCCTTTGTTTTTAACCTATCTATATCTTTCTATATAAAATATTTCAAATAAATCACAATGTAGTTGGATATTGATTTTTTTATGCGGTCTTAATACCTGTGCCTTTAATTGCAGTATTTAGTCCATTATTTATTGCTATGGCTGGACATAAGGTAACCATTTTGTTACTTGTTTTCTATTTCTGTCAGTGATTTTTTTCATTCCTTTTTCCTTGTTTTCCTGCCTTCTTTTAAATTAGGTGAATCATGTGTTTTTTTAGTGCATCTGTTGACTTATTTATACTTATTTGTTTTTACTATTTTAGTGACTTACCTGGAATTTAGCATATACATTTTTAATTTGCCATCATCTAATTTAATATAACATTGTACTGTTTTACATAAAATCTGTGAACCTTAATATTTACTTCTGTTTTCTTCTTTTCTTCCTTTTTATTCGTACACAGATAATTTATCCATGTTGCAGAACTGACAACCCATTCCTCTTAGTTTTATCTTAAAACAATGTATCTTCTTTAAAAATGTAAAAATTGATAAATTTATTTTTGGAGTGAGTTTTAGTCCACGTGAATAAGTTTTCAGAAGACTTCTTATGGTATATATCTATTGACCATATGTTCACTTAACTTTTGTTTTGGACATTTCCTTATTTTTCCTTCACTTTTTAATACTTTTGTGGGACATAAAAATTATAGTTTGACCTTTCTTTTCATTGGGCACTTTAAGGTCATAGTGGTGCTGTCTTCTGTTTTCCATCTTCCATCATCACTGGTGAGAAGCCAAGGATAATTCTTAACTGTATTTCTCTGCATGTACTGTGTCTTGTTTTTTCTTCTGGATATATCTTTGTCTCCTGAAGGTTGGTTTTCAGCAACTTGATTTGAAATGTAGTTGTTTTAGTCAGATTTTTCACTGCTATGACTAAATGACCCTACCAGCACAACAGTAGAGGAGGAATGGTTTATTAGAGAGCTCACAGTTTCAGAGGTCTCAATCTATAGGCAGCCAGCTCCATTCCTGGAGGTGAGGCTGAACATCATGGCAGAAGAATGTGGCAGAGGGAAGCAGCTTACATCATCTGGAAGCAGAGAGAGAGAGAGAGAGAGAGATTTCCACCTCTTCCAGCCATACCCTACCATTTTAGTACTCCCATCAGGGAGTAATTCACTGATTGGGTTAAGAATTGTACAACCCAATCATTTCTCCTCTGAAACTTCTTGCATTGTCTCACAGGTGATCTTTTGGGGGACACCTCACATCCAAACCATAACAGTAGTTAAAGTGGTTTTATTTATGTTTGTAAGTCATCAAATTTGGAAAAACTTGTAAGCTCTTGAAACATTTTTTTCTATCTCCTTTTCCTTCTATAATTCCACAAATGGTAGAATCACAGATCACTGAGGGCCTTTTCCCATCAGTTCTTTGTATTGGTAGTTACTGCCCTCAGGTACACTGATTTTTTTTTTTTTTGTCATTGTTTGATCTGCTATTAATATATCCAGTGACTTAAAATTTCATATGCCATTATTTTTTTCAGCTTTAGGAGTCCTCTTTTTTTGTCATTTTCATCATTGTTAATTCTCATGTTATTTTCAGGCTTTCCTTGATAGCCTTAACTACATTTATTCTAACATTCTTGCCTACTAATTTCATCATATCTATCACTTCTGGGTTCATTTCTTTTGACTTAATTTTTTTTCCTTCTTTATTTCATGGTCAGAAAATTTTAAATGGATGCTAGACATTGCTAATATTACATTGTTAATTTTTTGAATTTTGTTGTTGTTCCTTAATAAGAATTTAGTTATTTTTTGACTGTCAGCTAATTTTCTTGAACATCTGCTTGATCTTGAAACTTGTTTTAATCTGTGCTCTACAGTTGCCTGTTCTTTGAGAGTGACTTCAGCCTTACTCTGAAAGCAGGACACTGAGTCTCTATGCAGTATCTCTGCTATGGTTTAGATATGGTTTGAGTGTCTACCTAGATTCCATGTGTTGAAGTTTAATCCTTGTGTGAGATAGTCAGAGAGTAGAAATGTAAGCCAACTGTGGTGTTTTGAGGTGGACTTTGGGGAAGTGATTGAGATTGGATGAGGTCATTAGAGTAGAGCCCTTATGGTGGAATACTCAGGCAAGTCACACACATGTGTACACTCCTTGTCTCTTGCCCTATTATGCATGCCCTGGGTTACCTCAACACTGTGCCAGTGAGGAGGCCATCACCACGTGCAGCCCCTCATCTTGCAACCCATGCACCTCACACCAAAATGAAACAACTTTATTTACAAAGTAGCCTGGCTCTGTTGTTTTGTTATAGTGATCAAAAAATAGACCAATACAGTCTTACATGTTCAGAGAAGATTTTCTGCCTTGGCTGGTTTGAACTTAAATGTCACTGATTTTAATAAAGCTCTTACAGTTATTAAGATAACAGCTCTCTAGAAATTTCTCTTTCTCCACTGATTGTTCTGTACTTTGTTCATGCTTAATATACAGCCAAGGGGACTCCTATGCATGTTTTTGGGAGCTTTTTCCATGCGAGGCTCCCTCTTTAGTACCATGTCCCACAGATTACAGCCAACTTACCTGAATTTTAAACTGTCTCCTGAGCTCAGCAAGACTGTGATCTTCTCTTCTCGTACCATCAGAAAAGTCAGGAGTATCAGATGATTTTGTGTGTATATGCATATACTTGCATGCATATATATTTTCTCTGGGGTGCCAGCCCTGTGCACAGCACAATTGTCGAGGGTCTGAAAACAGTCATTTCATTTATTTTGTCCAGTTTTCTACCATGAGGCAGTTTGTGACACAAGGGCTACTCCAGTATTAATTTTCCATCATGACTGGAAGCAGAAGTAAAAAGGTATCACTTGTCAGCACAAGGAAGATGTATTAGGACAAGGTATGTTGATAGACAGAAACCCTTTAAAAATGCCTTGTGGAGGCATAATCAGAAGGCTGAATGCCAGCAGACAGACAGTATCTTGAACAAGAGAAACCAGAAGAAGGTTTTCTCTATCTCAGTAATTCCAGAAACTTTTGTTTGTAGTCCTTTGGAAAGTAATTTCAACATGAATTCTAGGTATTAACCTGAGACTGTGTCCAGGTTGGAAAAAAGAGAGACTTGATTCACCTGGTCAGTGCAATTAGAAGGACAACAAAAGCACAAATAGAACTAAAAAGGAAAAAGTAATATAAAATGTTGAATTATCAAGGGTTCAGGATTTCTTGACAGGCATAAGAGGGCAGTGTATGGCAATTTGTTCCATTTTTCTAAGAGACTGAACAAGATTTCACACAGAATCAAAGTAATTAAGTAATATTCATTATTCATGCATTCTTCATATAATATGTACTCTTTCTATAAAAAGTAGTGAGTCCACATTAAAATATTTAGTTATGTCTGGTGTGCCATAAGTAGCAGTGGAAAGTTACCCAGGGATGTGACAGGAAGCTTAGCAAATGCTTGACATGCAGGGCAGCACTGGAGGACCAACCATTTCACACATGGTGCAGGACTACAGCTTCACTTAGTTCCTAAGGAAGATGACAGTCCTCGGGCAGGAGGGTGTGAGTTTATGGTATCTCATCAAGCTGAGGTTTAGGAGATGTGTTAAGGATTTTGGAATTCATAGTTTTAAAAGTATACTGTCCTTTCATTTCTCTTTTAAGATGAGAGAAGCTTGGATAGGTCTGTAAACCAGGTAGAAGGAATTGGTGGCAAGACAAGTAAGAGAGCAAGAGGCCTAAAGTTTCAGAGCATGACAGAAATTCTTGCTGGTGTGGGAGTGGTATGCTTAAGTAGAGACAAAGATGAAAGAAAATGAGATGGGGGCCTGAGATAAGTCATTCCTGCAAACATCAGCGTCGCTGAAAATGATGGCATGAGCAGAGGGAGGAGACAGTGACCAAGTACCAGAGTCCACAATGGGAAGAGTGTGGTGATCACAACAGATGGGTGGGAACAGGAGTTCTGCCTGTTCTAGGCTTAAGAAACTCCTGTAAAAGGTGGGTGTCAGTTAGGACTGACCAGTAGAGGGTACATGTTAGGGAAAAACTTAAAGGGGATGAACTTTTAGGGGATGAAATTATGGAAGAAAATCAAAGACAAAGAGACTTAAGTTTGGCAATGGGGGCAACAGTCCCAATGGAACCCTGGGTTTGAAGATTTTCCACTTTCAGAATAAGCAGAATGTCTAGGGTTATTGTAGGCTCCATAACAATAGCAGTTTGAGATTTTAGTTCTGTCATCACTAAGAATAAACCTTATCTCTGAAAGCTCTGCTTATTGGATTTAAAAACATTATCTATAGGGAAACAGAGTACAGTATAATGCATACTAAAAATGGAGGTTCTGGTTTATTTGTTGGGTCAGGGAAAGTAAAATGTTTACTAAGACAACAAATCAAACTGAAAAGCCAGAGTTGCCAACATTTTAGAAGCCAGGAATGAGAGTCCACATGACTTCAGTAAATCAAAGGAGTGAATATGGATTGTAGTTCAACAGAAATTGCTGCAGTCTAGTACATTAAGTAGGGAAATCGAACTATGTGTTACAGATTCAGAGTAGCCTACGGCTTTCTAGGAAAAGATAAAAGAATAATAGAATAATATATAGTGTGTATCCAGCAGTTAAAACATTAGTTTCATTCACATGTATTACATACCAAACATAAGTAAGGTGTTATGTAAGACACTTTATATACTGTGGTCATTAATTTTTTAAAAGCAGCAAATACTGGAGAGAATGTGGAGCAACAGAACTTTCATTTATTGCTGGTGGATGTGCACATGATATGCTCACTTTGGAAGAAAATTTAGCAGTTTCTCATAAAACTAAGGATACTTTTACTACATGATCCCTCAATCTTGTTTCTTGCTTTAATCCAGATGAATTGAAAACCTATGTCCTCACAAAATCTGCGCATAGATGTTCATAGCAGCTTTCTTCATCAGTGCCAAATTCTGAAAACATCCAAGATGCTCTTTAATAGGCAAATGGATAAATGGGTACATCTAGACAAGGGAATATTATTTAGTGCTAAAAAGAAATGAGCTGTCAGTCCACGAAAAGACATGGAGAAATCTTAAGCACTGTGGAAGAGGCCAACTTGACAAGGCTACATATTGAATGATTCCAACTACAGGACATTGTGGAAAATGCAGACTATGGAGACAGTAAAGAAAGAGATTGCCAGGGGTTGGGCAGGTGGGAAAGGATGGACTGGTGGAGCAAAAGGAACTTTAAGAGGAGTGAAACTATTCTGCATGATACAATGGTGGATCCATGTTATTATACATTTGTTAAAGCCTATGTGAGGTACAACACTGAGAATGAACTCTGTACTGTGAATTTAAGGGATAATGATGTGTAGGAAGGTTTGTCTTTAATAACAAATGTGCCACTGTGGTGCCAGGTATTATTGGGATGGTATGTTTGTATGCTGGAGGGACAGGAAAGCTATATGGGATCTGTGTTTTCCACTCAGCTTTCCTATGAACTTAAACTGTAGTAAAAAAAAAAAAAAAAACTAAGTTCATTAACTGAAAAGAATAGCCAGCATGTTTCAACATCTCATTTCAACAATGCAAAATTCATGGACTCCTATGAGGTGTAGTAATGATTGAGATTTAGAATGTGAAATGGAGAGGGGACCATGCACATTCACTTACTGTCTAGTCAGTATGCACAAAGATAGTTTGTAGTGTCCATGCACTGTTTCCTCTTGTACAGGGCTAGAAATTCTCTCAGGTTCTTCCTTGTTAAATGCACCACTTCTGGCTAATTTTAATATCTCCTACCATGAGAGGAAATAAATAGCAATCCTGTTAATACTCATAAGTCCCATGGCTCATTGAAATCTGTTTGTATTAAAATAAGTCTTTAGCCTCTGTAGTATTAAGTCTAATACTGTTATACTTGTTGCATTGTTACTCGTGATACTTTAAGGTTGTTATTGTGCTTCACTGCTGATGACCAAATTGCAGGTGGTACCCAGCATTTTCAAGAATATGTGAATAATTTACTTTCTGGTCATGTTGATTTACCATTTGGAATTTTAAACAGTAAAGATGGAACAGCACATCTTTCAACTACATCATGTGTTCCCAATGTGCTTCTTTGCCAGTGTTATCCATAGCCCTGCTTTCTACACACTGCCACAAAGAGGAGGAATAGGGAGGGGCCAGATTGGCAGGTATTTCTTATTGCCATTAGAGGTTGTGCTCAAGATATATTTTCCAATTTCTTTTCACTTTGACATGATCAGACCATTAAATAAGGAACAGAAACAAGTACCAGAAATCTTCTGCTGCCCTGCAATTGGTAGATACTCTTATTCCTTTTTGGAAGCAGGATTTGCTTAGAACATCATCACTTCAGTTGTTTTTCCCTTCTATGAAATTGTGAGACTTAGAAATTGAGTCCTGAGTAGACTGTGACATGGCTTTATGAGAGAAGGTCCTCGATGCTGATAAAAGTTATGATGGCTTTTACCAATTGTTCTTCTACAACTCAACACAAATATGTTTAGGTTTTATTATTGCAATACAGGGTATACTTGAAGTGTGCAAAGTCAGTTTATAAATAAGATCAATTTTTAAGACATCCAGCTACCTCTTCAGAAAGAATAGATTAACTCTAGTGGCTTAGAAATTCCATGCTCTTCCTCTCTGCAGAGAAGCTTCTAACTCCTCTGCCTCCTCTCAAATTAGATTCAGTTATGAGTGACATAGAATCATTTCCTAATTATCCATATTAAAATGGAAGTGAAACAACTACAGGGATGATCTAAAATAGTGAAGAGAAGAAGCAAAAGAAAATGCTAATTTTAACGTTAGGTACTTTTTAACAAGTCTATTTTCCTTGGACCAGGACTGACCTCAAAGTTTGTGAAGGATAGTGTAAATAAACATGCAAAGATCCCTTGGGCAAAATTAAGAGTGTCAGGATGGCAGTATTAGGTACCTAGATTGGGATAAGTAAGAGGTTTGCTTTTGCTGGAATGTGACCTCCAGGTACTTGCCAGGTGTGCGCAGTGCTGGAAGCCCATGCACATCTGACCTAAGCGTCCCCGAACCAGGGTGGAGGGCAGCAGCAGTTGCTGAAAGAGGAGCGCCAGGTGAGACCTGGGCACTAGGATGGAGAGTAGCAGCCAGGACAAGCATCAGGAGGCAAAATGTCTTTGTGCTCAGACTACATATTCCTGAAGTCTACTGTGTTCTTTTAATTGCTTAAAAACTAAGTTCATTATAAACTAATTTAGAAACTCTTAAGATGACAACTTCAGAGCATTAAATGCCAAGGATCTGTGTGCGTGATCACACATCCATGAAACTGGTCCTGTCTTGTTAGCATCAACTGGTCATGGGTAAAGCACCCTAGAATCATGCTGTATATGACAGGGGCAACAAAATTGTCATAATTTTTAATGTGGATAACCTTGACATGGAATGTCAAGAATCAATGGTAGATTCCAATCAGTTCATTAACTGTTCACTTCTTAATGTTGCAGAAGCCTGTGCTAGCATGTGGGGTTGGAGGTAGCTATCTAAGTCTGTTTGGACTGCTGAAACAAAATACTACAAACTAGGTAGCATTTAACACAGAGATTTATTTCTCCTAGTTGTCGCCTGAGAGATATAAGATACCAACAGATTCAGGTTTGAGGACTTTTCCTGATATGGCCACCTTCTTACAGTAACCCACATGGTAGAAAGGGAAAATTCTGATCTCTTCAGCCCCTTGTAAAGGCACTTATCCCCTTCATGAAGGCCCTTCCCTCATGACCTAATCACCTCCTAGAATTTCTGCCTCCTGAACCATCACTTTGGAGATGAGATTTCAGTATCTGGATTTTGGGTGGATGGTGGGCTGGGGGACACGAATATTCAGACCATAGCAATGATCAGGACAGGCTCACTATCAACTGGAGTTGAAAGGTGCAAACATTGGGATTGTAAAGCAAGGCAAATGATGTCTGCTGTAATAGAGGTACAGACAAGAACAGTAGGAAAATTGGGAGTAAAAAGGACTAACAGGGAATGTAAAAAGAAATTGTGGAAAAAGGAATTAGTTTAGTTGGGCCGTGCTGAATGGGTAGTATATCAGCTCCCTTCTACATTAAAGGGAGAGCATGAGCAAAGACAGTGAAATATAGACCATGCTGATAGATGGTCCTACACGCTGTCACATTCAGACATGCTTTCATGCATCTTCCAAGCACAGGGCTAGAAGCAGGAGATATGACTATGGGATTTGAAATCAGACAAAACCATGTTTGAATCACAATCTACTACTTCCAAGTGAATGATTGGAGATACTTTACTTAACCACTCTGAGCCTCAGATTTAGTGACTTGTAAAATAAAGATACCAGTTTTGTAGAATTATTGATAAGGATGAGATAATGTTTGCAAGAAACTCCAACAAGAATTCTGTCTAGTAAAGAAGACAAGCAAGCAAATAAATTATTGTGATAATAGATGCCTGAAGATGTTGTGCAATGCTTCACAAATATGTGATATTTGCCAGGTACAGTGATGCAGGCTTGTAATCCCAGCAGTTTGGGAGGCTGAGGCAGGAGGATTGTGAGTTTAAAGCCAGCCTCAGCAATTTAGTGCTGCCCTAAGCAACTTAGCAAGACTGTCTCAAAATAAAATATATATTAAAAAAATAAGACTGGGCATGTGGCTCAGTGATGAAGTACCCCAGGGTTCAATCCCTGGTACCCCACCCCAAAAAAATGCAGTATTTGAAGTGGGGTCTAGAGTGTGTGAAATATGTATTGGGAAGGCAGAGGGAAATTGGGATTCTAGAGTGATGAGACCCTTCTTGATCTGTGGGGGTTGGAATGGGGGACTAATAAGAAGGAAGATAAGGATGATACATATATCTCATAGATAAAGAAGAAATCTGATGTTTCATTTCCACCCCAAACCACATACCTGATGGAAAAATGTCAAACTCTTCTGGGAAAGGGCAGAATACCCATGCTGAGCTCTCAAGTAAGATAAAGGAGTTTGCACAGGAATTTCTGCAGCAGATGTTCTGTATGGTTTTCTTTCTAAAACAAGTCTGGAGCTAGGAGGGGGAGGTGGGAGAGAGAATGAACGCATAGTTGCTTTTTCCATCCTCCTGTGGAGTATCATTTTGCTTAATTGGTAAACACTTAAGACGCGATTGGCTCTTTTAAAAATAGGAGTCTTCCTGGGATTGGTTGAATGATTTCACCATGTGTTGGTGCTTTAAAGTGCATGTCTTTTTATGTCTTCCAGACTGAACACTTGCCTTTGCAGACTCAGAAAAATGAAAGAGAAATTTGCAGTCTTCCACCCTCTGTAAGTAGCCTGGTCAGGTTGTCAGGATCTGCCCAGCTAAAGCTGATGGCTCACATCCTTATTTAAATCCCATTGGATGTCCATTTTATCCATCTCGTCTCTATTTGAATGTCTGCACTAAGATTTGGTAAAGTCTTTGAACTTCCTTACTCTTAGAAGTAATCCAAGAACCACTTCTAAGTAATCTTAGAAGTAATCAAATGTTGTGAAACCAATCAGCAGGCAGAGGGGTCTGTACCACAGAGCATCATGTGGAATTAATTTTACTTAAGTGTCAACTGTGGCTCAAGGTCAAGCCTGAAAGAAAGGCCAAGACAAGAGGGTATGTTTGGCAGCCTTTCTTATTCTCTGTGTTGTCAGGCATATGGTCAAATGCCAGTTCATTTTGCTGTGTCCTTTCCCCAATTCCCCAGTGCTGAATCTTGAGGTTTCTTTTTAATTCTCTTTATTTCCCATGTAACAGTTCCAAGCTTGAGCCTTGCTTGAGAGACTCCTGAAGTTCACAGCATTGCTCTTCTCCAGTTTATCTTACCTGATACCAACTCTTAATTTCAAAACCTAAAAGTGATCACAGTCCCCTTTAGTTACAATTTTGTATTTAGGAGCCTTCCACCATTCTTATTCAGGTATTGTGAGCAACAAATGACAGGAAAGTGATAAGCTGTTGAACTTTACCTTGCCATTCAATTCCTTGTGGGGTAATGAATCAGGAACACAGACTTTAATGAATTCTATTTTTGCCTGTTTTATTTTTTCCCCAAAGTGATGGAAAATTGCAAATAGCTTCTTTGCTAATGTAAACAATGTTTGAATCTTTAGAATGGCCTAAATACCAGGAGTTTTGACTATGAAGATGAGAACCCAGTGGGAGAAGATGGGATTCAGCAGATGTACCCTCTTTACAATCAGATGTGCTACCAAGACCGGAGCCCTGTCAAACATCATCAAAACAATGACCCCAAGAGAGTCTTCATCAACCCACGAGAACATTATGTGTGACTTTCCTCTTCAATGGTTGTTCTAACAAATGTTTATTCTTAGATTGGGGAGAGAAACTGAGGCCAATTGTTATTTTATTCTCTCTAGTATAAAACCATCCCAGTCTAATTGTATTGGAAGTCTTGATGAATGACTTGGAGCTAATAGCAGATTTCTTTCCTTCATTAAGGGTTTTTTAACCACCAGCTGTGTTGTGAACTTGACTGTAGCTTTGTGTGTTTCTGTGATGATGGCGTTTAACTACTAACATTTGGCCTACAATGGCATGTTCATTTGGAAGTGCAGCATCTGCCCATGATGACTGTAGTCATTCTCCAGAAAGAAAGGCCCCAGCTGGTAGTATTAAACTCTCTCGGTCCCAAGCAGGCCAGCCCATTTATCTCTAATTCAAAAGAGTGGAATAATGAGTTCAGAATCCATTTCACTGATTGTTTAGATGGGATTTAGATTTCCCTGACATGCTTAATGCAATTACAATACCTGTGTACAAAGTCCTGAGGAAAAAGACAAGATTTGTTCTTTATCCAGAAACAACAACAATAACAAAAGGCAATTAAACCTTCCATCCTGTCAGTTGCTTTTAAATCACCTTGTCATTGTGATATATGTCCCTTCTTGGTCAGTAAGGTCCTGAGGATGCACAGTTCCTGCTGTTACCTGACTACTTGTGACTAGCTGTATGTAACAGTTTCATCTCTTGTTCTGCCGAGTTCCCACAGTCTAGTCCTTTACTACCAGATTAGCCCATTTTCCACCGATTAATTTCTAAAATCCCTGTCTAAGTGGTGTTCAGCCTCTCTCCTTGTCCCCACTTTTCTCTAGGATTATACATGAGGCGCTCAGCTTTCACTTCTAGAATTTCATTCAAAATAATGTCAGTCCACACAGGAGTTAGCTGTCCTGCCACTTCACACCAGTTACCTTCCATGTTTTATCTACCTCAGAAAAGCCTGCTGGAAAACACCATGAACGAACTTCTGCTCTTAAAAGCCAGGTGGAAAATTCAGAAACTATTTTTTTTTTAAATAAAACCACTTCAGTATGGTATGTGTGGTAAACCCACATATCCTATATTCTTCCTCCCATACTTTACCTCATCAAGAAGAGTAAAAAGATGCTAAAAAACAAGAGATACAGTGGTTTATCTACCAGGGTATCCTGCAACTCCGGATGTCTGCCAGGAGCTTGCTTATCTTCCCTTGCCAACTTTCCATTATGGGGACCGACGGTAATAATTACACTAGGTGAGCACAGACAGAAGAATCGCAGTTATGTGTGCCAGTGCCCATCACTATCTCTCACATCTGAAGGAAAGTGTAGATTTACTGTGTATTCTGGAAGATTAGAGTATGTCACAGGTATAAAAAACACTGTAAGCTTGTCATATCTTAGGGAAGAGTGGAATGAGCACTGAAATAAAATAGCACACATTTCCAACCTAGCTGCAAGGGGAAAGGAGAACATTACCTAGATTTTTAATGTGATACCAAAGATACTTTATGATTTGTATTGTACTGGCTAAAGTTTGTGTGTCTGTGTGTGTGTGTTTTCCTCTTTCAGTTCCATGCTTTGTCAGACAAATGATCCACGTTGTTCTACAGTAGTAATATACTCTCCCTCCATTACCTAAAGACCAACAATTCTGGGGAAAATGATACTTAAATTCCAATTCAAATCTTTGGCGATTTTAAAGGCAATAGCTGTAGAGCATCAAAGGGTAAAACTCCAGTGACTCTCATTGCAGAATCACTGTGCTACCTCTGAGTTAGAGTTTACTGCCTCTTATTGCAAAGAAGATAAGCGACTTCATTGCTTAGAATGCCATCACTGAGTGAGTGTAGCTGGAAGGTATAGGAATCCTTGCAATTGTTTTCCAAAAATTAGATGACTGGTCAGATCTCTCTGTGACAGCAAAGTGTTTTATAAATACTGGAGGTTATGGTGGTGCATCACCTCCTTTACAAAGCTTTACAAATGTCTTACATGCTGGGGATGGTTTCTAGGGTCCTGTTGGTAAACAGACTGTTGAATTAACTCAAAGAATCACTGTGGGCCCAGGCAGAGTACAGATGTCTTCATTTGCACCACAGAAAGGGATTCAGAAGCACTGGGTTTCAGGAGTCCTTTGTTCTGTCTTCAGCATGTTCCCAAAAGGAACCACTGTCTGCCTTTCACTTTCTTGGTGTAGTTATGGAAAATAAATTTCAGGATGTAAACATCTCTCTTGCAGTCAGCTAGCTGAGCATTCTCTTTGCCTTTCACTCAGCTCTGATATTTCTTGAACAAACTGGTAGATTTTATAGCTGTTGGCCCTTTGCATGGGTCATATAAGCTCTATAACAGCTTATTCTGGTGCCTCCCATATTCTCTCTCTGAAAACTGAGCTATATGGAGAGGAGTTTTACAAGGGTTTGATCAACCAGCCCCCTCAACTAAAAAATGCTATCCAGAATTAGGCTGTTGATCTCTAAATTTGGAGACTAGACTGCCTGATGATGCCTTTTAAATTTGGACGTTAGACTCTTAAAGGTCAATGAGTAAGGTTTAGAGATATAATCTACAGCTGATATTAGATACCATAACTGGTTTTCTAAAATACACTGAGATAGAAATAAATATCCAGCGCACTTGGAGGGGGCATATGCTCACATTAAACATATACTTTATTGCCTATTTTGTATGTAGCCCATCCCTGGGAGTGTGCATTGTTGCTGCAAGAGCAGAACACTGGGTTCTTTGCATATCACACTAACAGGAAGAAGCATCAGCATCACCTAGGATCGGCCTAACATGACAGGACAAGAATTAAATGGCATCGGTTTATTATTTCTTCTATAAGAGTTCTCTCTATGCCTGGCATTTTTATATGTTCTAAATTTGAAGTCCATGCTCTTACCTGTGCTAGTCTTCACTATAACATGCACATAGTAGACACTAACATGATATTCAGCAAACTAAATGAACTGGCTCCATTATTATTTTCTGTAACCTTGTTTACAAGACAAGGACAGTTTCTTTATCCTTCTGAGAAAATTTCCTAATTCCTCTTTCATAGTAGTCTAAAATTCACCATTTTTCCCATCATTGCTCAGTCTTTTCCTGCCCTGATTTCCTAGTGCTATTTGTTACATAAAGACTGCCTTCAACCCTCTTATTCCCTGGAGTGTAGAGGATAGGATATTGTTCCAAGAATGAAAAGAACAGGTTCTACTTCCAGCGTTACCCCTTACTATGGAAACTTAGACAAGTCACTTAACCTGTCTTAGGTATCAAAGTCCGTAAAGCCGATTATAATACCTTCCTGAGAATTAAACAAGGAGATCATGGACTGGAAATTGTAAGTTCTTTGGAAACCGATGAGTGCCTATCACTTTATTGTTGCATATTGAACTTAAACTTCTGCTGCTGTTGCCAGCATTTAGAGAACTGTAGTATCCTCAGAAAGAGCCAAGTAGCAACAGGGAAATTTCACTTTGACCTAATTCAAGTAGAGCTAACTGCCACTAGTAGACATTACTTTGACTATAATAAGTATTTCTCATATGGAAAGTCTTATGTCTGAATTTTAAGCATTAACTGGAGTGGAAACGCCATGTTGCTATAACTAGTGATGGTTCTTGATTTACAAATTACTACTTACAACTAACATTATTGATGGGGGTAGTATGGACTGGGTTCCAGTGCAAGCACCTTACATGAATCACCTCATTGAATAGGGCCAGACTTTTCTTTTTTTTTGTCCTCTTTCTAAGAGCCCTTGGGGGAACAGACACACTCACATTCCACACCAGGCAATCATAGGTCATGCTGATCATCAGTCAGCTGTTACTTTTTTCAAATCTGCTTTTGGTGTTATAAAATATAGTTGTCTTGGATTTTTTTTTCATGTTTAAGCAGAAGTATATAAAAGGTTCATGGAAGAAAACCATAAGAAATATTCAGGTGAAAACAAATGGATATGCTTATTTTTTACTTAGGTTTTGGCCTTCTTTAAATACTTAGAAAGGCTCTCACATCCACAGCTACAAAATAACGACCAAAACTCAAAACCACTCCATCCTTGTTTGTTGGATTTTAGTGGGCACAAACTTCTCTCTGACATCGCTTCCTCAAGGTAGTTCTTTGATATACTAATTGCTGTTTCTTTTTCTCACCTTTATTGAACTCCCAGGAGTGGTAACATTGGTATTGTGGACAGGTGAAAAGAAAGGGGACTTTGGTAGTAAGCCAGAAGAATAGAAAGGGTGTGAAGTAGAAATGTCAGGGACCACCTGTGACTTGGCTCTATGCTTGTCTCCTTCCTTTGGCAAGACCCTTTCATCATCCTTTGGCAGACCTTATAAAACTAGAGAATTTCATTCCTGTTAACTAAAAACTAATATTTGCGAGCTTATTAAACTATAGGCTATAACTGTATTAATCTTGTTACCTCTACTGAAATGCATGGGTTTCTGTCATTAAACCAAGTGATAAGCTGGTCTTTGCCAATTTAGGCATTCACAGCTATTGGGTGTTTCAGTAGCCTTCTGTAGCTGGAGGAATGAGGGCTATACCAGCCTCACCAGGTAAGTCTTTACACTCACCATCAGGTCTTTGCGAAGCACTGTGTCATGTGTGTTTATAAGCAAGTAGTCACCAGAACAGCCATCCAACCTGTCCTGTAAACTTGAAAAGACCCCAGCTCTGTCCTTTAAGGCATTCCAATGACATCCCACCTAAAAGAATTATTGTAAGTGAACCCAGCTATCCCAGCAGATTGAACCAGGCACCCAATAGATCATTTTACTTTTGCACAGAATGAGTAAGTAATCCTAGGATGGGGTTGTTCGTGGAGGGCTGGAGTGCCTTACACTTAGGCCAGTCTACATAGCTTCAATACCACTAATTTGACTGTTGAAAATATTCACTTATTAATAAGGTTCTGGTGTTGAACTACAGACAGAAAATAGTCCCTAAAGTAAACAGAATTTTTCAAATGCTTAAGCCCCTGGAGGTTGTAGTCCTGATTGGGATACTTTAAGTGTTAACCAATCTCCCCCAAAGTATACATAAAGACTGATTAACATATTCCCAAACAACTTGAATAAATTTTATCAAATGTAACATGATTTAATAAGGAGTTCTCAGGTTTTCATGCCTCTAAACTCAACTACTTGTTGAATAGAATTCTTTTGACATTTATTCTTAGTGACAGCTTGTTCCCCCACCTCCAGGGTGTGTGTGTGTGTGTGTGTGAGAGAAAGAGAAAAGGGGAGGAGTGTATTTAAATTTCCCTGGCCGGCCTAAATTTGTAAATACTATGTTGTTTATTATTGTATATCCCCTCTTGGATTAATTATTTTCCTCTACTTAAGTTTCAACTCAGTTTTAGAAGTTTGAAACTTTAAGTAGACTAGAATAAGAGAACGTAAAACAATTCAAAGTAACTAATCATCTTTTTTTATCATAAATTACTAGTTGGGACCATGATGTAGAAGTTCCCTCTGAATCTCAGGGAGAAGGGTAACTACTATTGACAAATAAAAACATTCTCCATTCTATTGGTTATGAATAAATCTCTTCCCAATCCGGGTTTGGGGTCTAAGGCTATGATCTATATCAAGTGACTAGCTACATTCTTATCTTCCAGCTGTGAAGTTTAGGGTTAAATGCCTGAATTTCAGAGGAACAGGTTTTCTGAATATCAGTGCCTTATAAACATGGAAAAGAGCCACATCTCCACAAGTTAACACTGGACCAGGCTCTGTCTTCTAGGTGTTCTATTCTACAGCTGTGTTGTTTACAGATGTCAGGAGCGCCAGGAGTTGCACAGGAGGAGGTCAAGTGGAGATGCCTTCTTAGACTGAAAGTTAATATTAAATTGTAGTTGAACCCCAGATACTCTTTAATAAACCAAAAGCAGCCAATCTTGCTTTTTCTAAAGGTGGAAGAACAACAGTTGCCCTCTTACAGTTTTTCCCAGCACTACCATTTGAAGTTTCTCTGACCAGTCCCCCATGGCCCAGCAGCATCCTTGGTGTATGACCTACACTGATTGTATTTATTTCCGTGGCATGGGATTTAACTGTGAAAGTTGATTAGAAGAGACCTTGAGGGAAAGCCTCCCTGGGAATCCAGAACATCAGATTCGCTACACCGACTTAGAACCGTGGCCTACCCTACTCCATGTGTATCTGACAACCATGAAGAGGTGTTTTATGTGTCTCCTCAGAGGTTAATTTCCCTTCATAACTCGGTGGAGCTATGAAACCCAGAGGTGCACATGGTTTTCCACGTGAATGGGCACTGGTGTTTTGGTTTTCAGTACCTTCCCAATAATGACCAGTATTCTTTTAATTCATCCTAGCATATTGATCAGGCTAAATTAAATTCTTCGAGTCATTTTGGTGGTCACTGTTCTTTATATTTTAACTCGAGGCAGCAGAAGTTTGTCCTAAATTCATTTGTTAGAAGTTGCCCACACTGTTTCATGTATACCTCTGCTTTTTTCACATGGCCTTATGAGAATTTATTGCACATATTTCCTTTAACTGAGCATTTCAATACTCATATGAGTGTTTGTCATCTTAGACTTCATTATATACTTGAAATTCAAAGTGCTTTGTAAAAATATAAAAAAAAGTTATGTAGCTGTTATTGCTACTGGATCCCCTGGATTATTCCACTTGTCAATCTATAGAAGTTCCTGTTTATCCTCTACCTTCTGTTTATGTTTCTAAGCCAGTGCTTTAAGACATAACATCTGCTCCAGCCTATTCACTCTCCATGGGTCTTAACCTCTTAACTTCTCAGTTTTATCCTGTAGGTTAGTGCTGTCTAACTCTCAGGGACTTTATGGGGCGGGGGAGGATAAGATGTTTAAGGGTTATCTTCAAGAGAGATCCTTCTCTGAAAGTGATTTTATAAAAGCCCCTTGGCTTATAAATGAGAAACTACAGTTCCTCAGCTATTTTTTTTCCCTATTGTTTTGCTGTTTTTATTTCTGAAAAGTGATCTCTGCCTGAAAGGAGTCTTTAGTCTTATTTTAACTTTCTCCCCATTAATTCTTTTCCTTTTTAAATCTCTGCCTTAGCCATCCTCTGAACTTTTCACTTATGGAGCCAAAATGAATTCTCCCACAACAAATCCCAGTACTCTTACTCCTGCCATAAACAAATGAACGTCCTCCTCCAAAGGAGCGTCTACCTAGCTGTTCCCACAAGAAGCCAGAAGAGAATGAGTTCTTGCTGTGGCACGGGGCAAGGTCTCCCCTGTGCCTTGGTTCTCCCTGTGTAAGCAGAAGTTGATTCAGCTATTTCATTGCAGCTAGGTATTGTGAGTCCTGACTAACAAATGGGGAAAGGCTTTTTGCAAATGTCCTGTACTATATAAATTCATGGTAGATGATCTGGAGTGTCCTCAGATAGGAATAAGTTCTTGTATAGCTCAAATCAGAATACTAATCCATCCATTATTCCTATTTTCAGAAGAAATGTTTCACTAACTTCTTTTTCATAGTGAAAATTAGTTTCTAGTCACTTAAACTATTTTTATTTTGGTGTATAGGAAGGGATCAATAGTATGTATTTTTGCTTCTCCCAAGTTACATTTTTCAGTTTTAGAACTGAAACAGTTCCTTAACAGTGTACATGGGTAAAGAGGAAGATTCTAGCTCAGATGTTGTAAAATAGAGAAAGTCAAAGATTAGCCTTGAATATGAGATTGTATTCTAAATAATAAATGTTAATGTGGTTGTTGTTTTAGATATCTTTAAGTTACCAGAAATTGTTTTTTTTTTATTTTTACAGTTTTGAAATATCATTCTTTACCTGTTTCGAATAAAGTGTTTTATCCATTAAGGTTTCTTTTTATTCTACATTATTATCAATAAATCAATTATTAAAACATAAAAAATAATAACCTAATTACATAAGTGTTAAAATTCAAAACTCAAACATTTATATTAGCTATTTCTATACCGGAGTTCTTTTTTGAAAAGATTTTTAAAAGTAGTAGTAGTAGTAGTAGTGCTTTTATAGTTCCAGCAATATAAAATGTTTTTTATAATAAGCTGAGTTATATACTATTGTAGTTTCTTTATGAAAATTATATAATGCTGTTTTAGTGAAGCAGCATTTTATTCCAGTTAAAAATTGTTCCTCATTACTGATTTAATTCTTAGGCATTAAAATTTCCTTTCTTTTATAAAATTATATTGGTACTAAATTATCAATAAATGTTCTTATTTACCCAAAACAAACAAATTAATTATCTGTGGTAGATTCCTGAACTTTGGGGATGCTTTATAGGTATGTGCAATCCCGGTGTACAGGAATCCCTTTCTAAAAAAAAAAAAAATCATATTTTATTGAGATATTATAAAATTTACTCTTTTAAAATGTTAAATTCTGTGTGTTCTGGTGCATGCATCACCACAATAAATTCTAAAATATTTTTATCACCCTCAAAATAAACCTATGCACAAACAGTCTCTAATATGTCTCTCTCTCAAGTCCCTGGCAGCCCACATTACACTTTTGGTCTCTGAGAACTTGCCTGTTCTGGACATGTCATATAAAAGGTATCATGCAATATGTGATAGTTAATGACAGGCTTCTTTCCCTTGGCATAGTATTTCTAAAGTTCATGTTTCAACCCATATCATTTCTTCAAATGGTCAAATAATATTCCATTGTATGGACATACCACATTTTGTCTGTTCGTCAGCCAGTGGACATTTGAGTTGTTTGCACTTTGAGGAGATAATTATGATTATGAATAATATTGCTATGAACATTTGTGTCAAGTTTTCGTTCAAACATAAGTTTTATATCCCTTGCATATATACCTGGGAATGGACTTGCCAGATCATATGGCAACTCTATATAGTTTAAACTTTTGAGGAACTGACAAACTGTTTTCTTTATCTACTGTACTGTGCAGGTTCCAATTTCTCTGTATCCTCAACAACATTTATTATTTTCTACCTTTTTTACTGTAGCCATCCTACTAAGTGTGAAATGGTATCTCGTTTTGTTTGTTATTTTAATTTTTCTGGTGGCTAATGATATTTTCTTGTTTTCTACAACCCTTGAAGAAGGTAAAACCATTCTTAGCTTATGGGCCATATAAAAACAAGCTGACAACTATATTCCACCCACAGGTAACCAACCTCTGACCTAGAAGATAAAATTAGGTAATTACTTTTAAACAGGTATTATAAATATATACTCCATATATTGAAGAACATAGAGGAGGAAATTGTGATCCTGTGAAAGATGAGGAAGAGTAATAACAAATTAAATAGAGCACTGATAAACTGGCTTGCTGGACTGAAAAAAAAAAAAACCCTATAAACTGTATCATTTGCTGATTCCCATGGTGCACATACTCCTGCAATGGCCCATTTTGAACTACCAAGATGACACTGAGGTTGAGAAGGGATATACACCACCAGCTGGTACCAGCTCACCCTAGTGCATCCTGTCATAAACCACCTCTCACTGTGTTTTATATCTATTGGTGCAGCAGTAATTATAGCTAATGTCTTGAAGGCCATGGTTGGTCGTCTTTAAGCATCCAGTGGCAGGGAGAACATTTGCCTCTCCCATTGTTTTTTCTTTTTCTCAGTCTTCATTATTCTGGAATTATAGTCACACATCCACAAGGTGAAATAAGAAACATGCACACTCCCATGCCCCCCCCTTTTTGAGATAAAACAAAGGGAACAATGTTTCTGATCCATCCAGAAAACTTCCTGGAAATGTGTTTTAGATGGATATGCCAAAGATGGGAAATGGTCAGGTATCCACAGGAATGAATATATTCTATATAGATGGAGAGTTTATTCAACAGTTTAAAAGAGAGTCAAAATAATTGGGGAAAGATTTGCCTCCATGGTTAGATATGCAATATGTGATCTGATATTTTGCCTGTGAGTTTCTTCTCCCTAGGGACTCCAAAAATAAATAAGTAAATAAAACCTCAACTTTAGATTTCTGTTGCCACTAAAACAGAAAACTGCAAGGAAGAAAAAAATTTTTTCTACAAGAGTATGCTAGAGAAATTAGATGGTGTATCATCCAGCAAACAAGCAGTTCATATCTGCTTTAAATATCCTTTTGAAATTCTGGTCTAATATATTTCCAAGTTGGTATTAACCTAGGTACAGTATATAAGAAGAATCCAGTTGTTTTAGTCAGGTTTTACACTTCTGTGACCAACCAGAACAATTAGAGGAGGAAAAGTTTATTTGGGGGCTCATGGTTTCAGAGATCTCAGTACATAGATGGCTGGCTCCATTCCTTGGTGCTCAAGTAAGGCAGAACATCATGGTGGAATGTGTTGTGGAGAAAAGGAGCACAGGACATGGCTACCAAGAAGAAGAGAGAGCTCTGCTCAAGAAGGACAAATATCAACAGCACACCTCCAGGGATCCACCTCCTTTAGCAACACTCCACACACCTACAGCTATCACTCTTTAATCTGTATTGGGGGATTAATTCACTGATTGGATTGAGGCTCTTATAACCTAACCATGGCCCCTCTCAACCTTCTTGCAATGTCTCACACATGAGCTTTTGGGGGACACCAACCTTCTTGTCCACACTCTCCCAGGGTTCCCGTGGCCTTTTCTGAATACTGGTAGGAACACTGATGGTAAAGCCCAAAGTTCAGTGAGGGATTGAGTGTTTGAACTAAGTGGCAAAGCAAAGAAAGCAGCAGCTTTGCTGAGCAGAAGTGGCCACTAGGTTTCACTGTTCAGCATAGCAAGGGGTGGTCCTATTAATTGCAGGGAAACATCTTACACAGAGCTCAAAATTGCCAATTTTTCAAATTTGAGATTTTATGCAAAGGGACTTTAATAATCTGTAACGTCTCTGTGAACTTTCCTGTTCTTTTCTTAGCTATAGAAAAAGTAAAGCCTTTTGTAAAATGCAAAGGGCATTCTAGCACAGATACCCCATGCTATAATTCAACTAGATTCAGGATTTCTGAGAATTGTCCTGCTTTCCAGAGTCAACCTTGTTAACCCCATGGGAAAACCTGTGCATGTCAGAAAGTGTGTCACTATGGTTACACCCTGATCCGGTGCATCACTTACTATTTGAGAAGTAGTGTAATGTGAAGGTGGGACCTGAGGAAATGTGGCCTCATTTTATCCACTCTCATTTCATCCATTCTCATTTTATCCTGAAGTTGGACTATAAAAACGTCTGCCACTGTCCCATTTTCTATTCTGAATACAAAGTATCTCACTTTTTACAGCTATTTGTTTCCAAGAAGGCAGTGTGGGATTGTAAAGAGAGCAAGGCAGGGCTGATCTGGGTAAAGAATAGATTGCTGAATAGACTTATTGATGGTATAACCATCAATAGTGGTCATGGGCTGGACTGCTGCTCACCATGGTGGATGGTGTCCAATGGGAATTGTCGGTGTGAGGAAGAAGAGCAGAGTCTGTGAAAGCCAACTCCAAAAGAATCTCTATACTCAGGATACACAGTAAAAAGTAAAAAGGAGTCTGGGGTGAAGGGTATATATTAGGAATCCATACCTGAGGAAACGATGGGGAGGAAGCAAGATTGGGTAGAGAGAGAATCAAACAGTGATGTGGGTCTGACAAACCAGCCAATCCCATGGGAGAGTAGTACAAAATATATGGCTTATCAGATTTGCATTAGATAACCCAGTCCTTCTAAATCAGCCCCAGTCACTGAATATGGGCCACATGGTCAATTTCTGAATGGTATATGTGAAATGTCTAGTGACTCTCACTGAAAAATGGCTTCCCAAGTCTCATCTGATGTTGTGATGTGTGGGAGCATGCCAGTGAGTCAAACATTCCAAAAGTCCTCTGTGGGAAGCCATCCTTATCTAGCAGAATCAGATGAGGTTGAGCCATGGGACACAAGAGGCCTGACTTCCAGGAATTAGCAGCCATGGAAGATGTGGTGCTTGTGGGAGTGTTTCCCTGTCTAGTTTCCCTGAGAAAATGACTCCCCTAACTCCACCCCATCCTGTTTATCACAGAAGCAGCTCCTCCCATTCCAGGCCTCTTTACCTGTGTGATTATAAATAAAAGAGAGTTGGGCTACTCCATGTTGATATGGCCAGACCCATCACACTCCCTCTCATTTAAAAGGAATAGTGACTCGTGTGTGTTTATTGATTAGACAAGTTTATGGGTAATTGACTGATTTACAGCCAACATCATCCTCCGGCAGTTAACCCTTTTCTCATCCATGTGGGATGTGACTGAGAGACCCCCACAGTCCTCCACTAGTGATTTTGGCTAACACCTCACAGGATTGAAAGCCAAACCAATATGTAGGTGTATTTATTCCTTTTAAAATAAATCTCTCTTCCAAATAGAAGGAGCCAAATGTAGTCTTATCACCAACTAGTCAATAGACCTGTCAAGGAACAGTGTCATACTGGAGACTCGACATTGATCTTTAATGCTGGCAGGTTGAGTTTTGGATGGCACTAGTTCAGAGGTAGTCCTGAAAGTACGAATGCATGCTTTTGGGCCTGGTCAGCATCCATCTCTCCTTCCAGAGCCTTTCCATCCAGTTGCACATTATGTCAGTGCTAGGATGGCTAGCAAAAATGACTAGCAAAAACAATCTTAGAATTTATTTGGACGAATAAAGTGCCCAGAATAGCCAAACCAATTCTAAGCTAAAAAAATAAAATAAAATAAATAAAAAACAATGCTGAAGGAATCACAATACTTGACTTCAAATTATACAAAAATGGCATGGTACCGGCATAAAAGTAGTCACATAGACCAATGGCACAGAATATAAGACACAGAGACAAACCCACAAATATACTCATTTGATCTTTGACAAAGTTTGCCAAAAACATACATTGGGAAAAAGAATCTTTAACAAATGTTGCTGGAAAAACTGGTTATCCTCATCTCTCATCCTGCACAAAGTCAACACAAAATAGTCCAAAGACCCAGGAATTAGATAAGAAATGACACAACTTCTAGAAGAAAACATAGGCTTAACATTCCAACATGTAGGCACAGACAATGACTTTCTCAATAGGACCCTTGAAGCTCAGGAAATAATGCCAAGAGTTAATAAATGAGATGACATCAAATTTAAAAGATCTTCACAGCAAAGGAAACCATTAACAATGTGAAGAGAGAACATTCAGAATGAGAGCAACATCTTTGCTAGCTAGTCTTTTAACAGAGAATTAATACCCAGACTGTATAAAGTTCTGAAAAAAACACCAAAAACTCCAATTAATAAATGGGCAAATGAACTAAGAAGATGCTTCTCAAAAGAAGAAATACAAAAGGACAACAAATATGTGAAAAAATTTTCCATATATGAAAAAATTTTCCTTATCATTAATAATTAGTGAAACAAAAATCAAATATACACTGAGATTTCATCTTACTCCAGTTAGAATAGCAGTTAGTCATCAAGAATGCAAACAATAAGTGCTGAAGAGGATATGGAGAAAAAGGAGCACTTTTACACTGTTGGTGGGATTATAAATTAGTGCAATCACTATGGAAATCAGTATGGAAGTTGCTCAAGGCTAGGCATGGAACCACCATATGACCCAAATCTATCTCTCCTCAGTATTTATCCTAATAAATTAAAGTCATCATACTGTAGCAATACCTATGTTCATAGCAGTACAATTCATAATAGACAAAACATGGAGGCAGCCTGGGTGTCCACTGATATATAGATGGATAAAGAAAACATGGAGTTTTATTCAGCCATAAAGAATGAAGTTATATCATTTGCAGGAAAAATAGAATGGATTTAAGAACATTATGTAAAGCAAAATAAACCACTCAGAAAGTCAGGGTCATTTTTTCTCTCATATGTGGAAGCTAGAGATGAAAAAGGAAAAGAAAGTTTGGGTGTCTCATGAAAATTGGAGACCAACAGAGTATAGGAATTGGACCAAGGAGAAGGAGGAGAGAAGGAAAAGGGGAAGTAATGGGGAATAATATAGGTCAAATTATGTTGTTGTATTATGTGCATGTACAAATATGTAATGATGAATCCCACCATTAAGTGAAATGCTAATGCACCAATACAAAATGAGGGGAAAAAATTACAGGTTTTTTATAAGTTTTATATTCCTCCAATAAAAAGAACTTAGCCTGGTTCTAGAACCTTAGGGGCCTATATTATGATTTTCCCTTCAAAACTTGCACAAGGTTCCTAAAGCTTTTTTTCCCATCGTGGGCTCTGTATGAACATGCTTCAGACCACTTTTGTGCTGTCTCACTTATATAAAGGTGATGACAGACTTCTTGGTCACCTAAAAGACGGACCAGGGCAGTATTCCCTAGGTGTGAAGTATGCTGTTTTTAGAACCCGAAGAGGTCTCCCAGACCTTGTATTTCATTTCCATATGGAGGAAGGAACAAGGTACAATGAATCATTTTTTACACGTGAAGAAGTATTTCAGCTACTTTTAGCAACTGGATTTTTAAACATTTTGCTGACAAGTTTAAAATAAACATGCACCAGGCATGGTGGGTCACACCTACAATTCCAGCAGCTCAGGAGGTTGATACAGGAGAATCATAAGTTCAAAGCTATCCTCAGCACTTAGTGAGGTCCTCAGCAACTTACTGAGACTCTGTCTTGTTCTATGAGATGCTCAAGGGTACAGATATCTTTGTACTAGCTTATGATAAATAGCAGGGGTGTTAATATAATCCTGGGTCAAAACTATATATGTATATTGTCACCCATTTAACATGAATGTAAAATCTGATCTTTTCAGATCAGAATAGAAAATAGCACATTTACCAAATTAATGACCATGTGTAACTTAAGACTATTTATTCTGCTCTAGAGAAGATACTGCTACTTAATTGAATTTGTGGGAGTTTACTATCATCTTCCAGTTGTACTGTGTTATGTCAAGGGCCAAACTGGTGAATTGGGTGGAAATATAGGGACTTTTATCCATCTCTTAACTCTACCATGAGCTGAGCAGCTATCTCCCCTGGGTCTCTCCCTTGTGTGCTGCCTCACCTTGGGTCCAGAGCAATGGAGCCTGCAGTCTGTAGACTGAGACCTCTGAAACTGTGAGCCCCAAATAAGCTTTTCCTCTTCTGAGTTGTTCTTGTCAGGTATTTTAGTCAGTGATGAAAAAGCTAAATAGAACAGTCTTTTATTTCTCCCATGCAAGGGGGTAGTAGCCTTTTACGTTTCTTCATCTCAAGGGATGTTGTTCTATTCTTTCTTGGGTTTTTCCTGGAGGCTTAAAATTACTGTTCTGAGAACAGAGTTTGAAGAGGAGACAATTCCCCTCAAACTAAAAAAGATGTTCCAGAATGGAAGATCCTTCAAGAAATATAGACAAGCATGTTGTTTCTAGTGTTTCCCTGTGTATGCAGTGGCAACTTGGAGAGACTCCTGAGTAACCATGGCTGGACTGTCCTATGTCTTAGTCCTGCTGAGGGCTGCACAGCATGGACCTGAAGAGATGACAGGTGGCCTGCCCCAGCAGGGTCTGAGCAGTAATTTCCAACAGCTACCCTATCACCATCACCCTGGCACTCTGTGGGACGACAAGCCTTTGACACAACACTGAACTGCAGAAGGTAAGCAGAACATTGAAAGAACAGCTGTGGATTTCCAGCTCACCTGCTGGGATGGAGATATGGATTTCAAAAAAGTTGAGGAGGAGATATAGAGATGCAGTATTTCTCATACACCTACGTATATGGACTAATGGAAACCAGCTGCACATATGGAAATTCTCTCCTTCCTCCTTTCTTAATCCTTCAAGTCTTGAAAGCCTCCCAGCTCCATCCACACATACCTTCTGTGTCTCTAACCTCACATCTCCAGATGGATGCTCAGAGCACGTTAAGCCTTTTCTGCAGAGCCTCCTTCCAGCTCCTCTCTTGTCCATTGCAGGATGATCGGGCTTGTGCCTTCCACCATCCCCGTCTCAGTTGCTCTTTGTGCTTTGATCTAAAGCAACTATATTCCTGCCAGTGTTTGTTTATAACTACACTTTGAGAAAAAATTTGGTCTACTTCATTCCTGCTTTTATCCTCAATTTTTTCACACATTTCTTCATATCACTTACCTTGTGTCTTTTTTCTTCTTTATTTTCAATTTCCATATCTCTCAGATTCTTCAAGGTTTCTAATAGCAAAACAATGGATTATGATATTTGTAGTAAGGAATCTTGATCCCTTTTAAAAATGAGCTCTTGAAGGGAATAGAACATATTAATATTGATTTTAGAATTCTGACCAGTGTTAAAACAGGTCCTTTTTCAGTGATACTAAGCAGAATTAAAGATGGAAGAGGGGAAAGTACATGTTTCAAATCTTTATTAGAAAAATCATGGAAATAAAAAGTTTAAGATTTATTCGTGTAGCAGGTCACTAGAGTCTAATTCAGATATTTATTGTACTTCAAAGATTATTTCTCTTCAAAAAACTGACCTTATCTGTCCCTGAATTCAGACTCACTGGGTAACTGGTGTTTCTATTGAAAGAATAGTTCCTTAATTCTCCCTGCAGTCTTCCGTTGGTTCTGCCATCTTTGGAAATCTTTCCATAGTTACCCACTTTCTCTATTCTTGCAGCTTTCCTCTATTTTGCAAACTTGACCACTCTCATCTGTGATGTTCATTTTTTCTTTCATTCATTCATTTTTCTACCATTCAGTAAATATGATTGTGTGCCTATGACATTCTACTATAGGTGCTGAGAACATGGCAATAAACAAAACAAAAATCTCTGCCTCAGAGGTAAAGAGATAAAGAGACAGAAAACAATTCAAAGAAATTGTATGTTATAGTGTAATAAGTCAGGAAGATGGTTAGAAAATGTTGGGAGGGTTGATAATTTTAGAAGGGTTCCAGAGAGGGCCTCAGTGAGAAGGTAATATTTAAGTGGAGACCTGGGCAAAGAATTATCTAGGCAGAGAAAAGCAGGTGGAGTGATCCTGTAGTAGGACTATTTCAATCATATTTGAGGAACGGCAATGAATGAGGGACAAAGAAGATGAGGTCTGAGGAGGAATATAAGGTGGGAGCTGGATCAGGCACTGCTTTGTGGGATGTTGCATGGACTTGGACTTCTCTTTGAGATAGGAACCCTTTTAGGATTCTCAACTGAGCAGTGACCTGATCTGCTTCCACTTTAACAGAACCCCTCTGGGTGCCATGTCAAAAATGCCCAAAGGTGGTAAGGACAGCAGCAGGAAATGCAGTTAAGAGTCTAATTCAGTCAGGTAACAGAGAGGTTGTGGGAGCAGGTAAGTGGTGAGCTGTTTTTGAAGGTGCATCCTCCTAACAATCCATTTCCAATCCCTTCTGCATTCTCCCCACTGGACCTCTCTTCCTGGAGGCACTCTTCTCATGTCACTCCTTTACTCTTCTAAGCTCACCAGAACTCCTTGCTGAGTGAATTGGGCTCTGTTCCTTTTTTCTAGCACTCTAAACTTGCAGCTCAGCATCTTTCCTACCTGCTCTATTCCTTCCCTCTTTCCCACTCTGTGCTCTACATGCCCATCAGTCTTTACCATCTTCCCCACCCCATGCACCTTAACTGCTATTCTAACCTCAGCAAGGAAAGCCAACCCTCTTCTTTGCCTAGATCTTTCCATCCTTAAAGCCTATTCCAAGTGCCACCTTCCTGAGGTCTTTCTTCCTCATGTTCGAAGTCTTTGTGAGCACTGTTTTCTCTGGCTTGGCCCTCTGATTGTACCAAAAATTTAACTTACACTATTTTACACTGTTTTCTAACTTAATTTTTGCTGCTTCCAAAGGTTCATAAGCTCTACAAAGACAGAGGCTGGATAAAATACATTTTTTCAACATGTATTCCCCTCTCCCTCAGCACAGATGAAATATGTAAATGTGTTTGGCAGGTGTTTGGCAGACTGAAAAAAACCCAACATATGATCTTCAAGTCAGCTCTCTCATGGTGAACTGGCAACCTGTCCTGATCATGTTAAAGACATATGGACTCTGACCCTGGTGGTGCAAGCCTGTAATCCCAGCTACTTGGGAGGCTGAGGCAGGAGAATCACAAGTTCCAGGTAGGCCTAGGAAACTCAGCAAGACTCTGATTCAAAATAAAAAAATAAAAAGGGCTGGGGATGTAGCTCAGTGGTAGAACACAGTTGGGTTCAATCCCCAGTACCTAAAAAAATTTTTTTTAAATGTGGGAGAGCATTATGATGTTAACCACTACTCACAACTCCTTACCAGTTCTCCTAATCATCTATTCTAGAATGTATTTCCTGGAGTCTGTGCTTCCTAGGACTGTAATGAGGATAGCTGATGTATGTCATGTGTAAAGTCTGCTGTCCAGCACAGTGAAAGGCACTCAGTAGGTACTCGGTAGCTGGCTGCCTTCTCTCATTCCTTCCCCACCCCCTCCTGCTGGCTCCTCACTCTGCCTACCCCTTCCCTGCATTGTGGGAATTATTTGTAGACATCACTTTTAAGGATGACTTTCATCAAGACCTGCTGAGCTGAATATTTATACAGGCTCCAGATTTTTCTTACCAGCTGCGGACGTTTTTGTAAACTCTACATTACCACTTAATTGAAACGGCTGCTTGGTTCCATTTCTCTTATTAAAGACAGATTAAGGAAATCAGTTCAATACCTTAGCCATTTTAAAGTCATCATTAATCTCATGCTCTTGATTTACTAGCAGCCTTTGAGAAGAAAATGTCCCTGTGAACCTTTCTCCTGCTTTCCAGTCCCCCATGCCGGTATCAAAGCACACTTCACTTTGCGGGCTCATTTCATTTCCTATTTGCCTACTTTAATGGATGCAGTTTTTGTTCATTCCCTACTGGACCTTTTGTAATACTTATTTCTTTTCCTTATCCATAAACCTCTTGCAATTTATCATTTGAAGTTTCCAGCTCTTTGTGAGCTTGAAAGGGGAGAGTGAAATGTGATACTCTGGGTATCAAGGGTGTCCTTGAGAGAAGCTTCCTCGTCTCCTTTCATGATGTGGTTGGCTCCCTGTCACATCAGTCTCCTCATACCATAGCCATGACCTCTCAGCCCCACCAAGAGGCAGAGTCCAGATGATATCAAGTTTTGCTAGAGGACTGTATGGAATCAGGGGTCATAGGTCTCCAGAACATGTTCATCCACCTGCAAGTAATCTCTAGTAACTGGCCTCATGTTTAGATGTCTAGGTCCATGGACCTGATCTAATAACTTGTCCAGATCCTCAAAGCATGCCAAGTTCTATTTCTCCTTACTGGTCCTTTCCTGGAACCACAATTAAGAGCCCAGAGTTTGTCTCTGCATGTTGAAACACCCTGACTTGGCCTCATGCTTGGGTAGAAAATGTATCTAGCTCTCTGTACTCTATAGGGAGTCAAGGACATCCACCAGGGATCACTCAAGGAATTCCTCAATACCAAGTGCCTTCTGCTTGTGTAAGAGTGGCCACCTTGTCCCCCAGCTGGGATGTTGTGTAATTCTTAGATGGACATCCTTCCACCACACCTGCTGCTTGACAGGAGGCTAACTCACCAGAAGGTTTGTCTGACCTGTTTCATTTCTAGCATCCACTGTTTTAAGAGAGCTTAATGATTTCTTCCCACTTTAGCATTTCTTCCAGGCTTCCTTCTCATTAAGAATGTCTCAGCAGTATGGAGATTCCTCAGAAAGCTTGGAATGGAAACACCATTTGACCCAACTATCCCACTCCTTGGCCTATACCCAAAGGACTTAAAATCAGCATACTACAGAGATACAGCCACATCAATGTTCATTGCTGCTCAATTCACCATAGCCAGATTGTGGAACCAACCTAGATGCCCTTCAGTTGATGAATGGATAAAGAAACTGTGGCATATTTATACAATGGAATATTACTCCGCAATGAAGAATGATAAAATTATGGCATTTGTAGGCAAATGGACGAAATTGGAGAATATCATGCTAAGTGAGATAAGCCAATCTCAAAAAACTAAAGGACGAATGATCTCGCTGATAAGCGGATGAGGGGGTGGGAGGGGTTAGCATTAGGTTTAGGGTTAGGTTTAGGGTTAGGGATAAGGAGAGCGGTAAGAATGAAGGAAAGAAGGACTGTATAGAGGGAAAAGAGGGGTGGGAGGGGTGGGGGGGAAGGGAAAAAAAATAAACATCATTGCCCTATGTAAACGTATGATTACACAAATGGTATGCCTTGACTCCATGTACAAATAGAGAAACAACATGTATCCCATTTGTATACAATAAAAAAAATAAATAAAATTAAAAAAAAATAAAGAAAAAAAAACAAAAACAACAACAAAAAAAGAATGTCTCAGCAAAATGAGCTGTTAGACAGTGTTTCTCTCAGTCACTTCCACATCCTCTGAGACTTTTTTCTATCTTCCAACAACTCCTTTCCCAGCATTCCACACCCTGATTGGGACCTGCCCACCTGTGGTGATACCCAGCTGAGATCTTCCCCATTTCCCCTCCAACTGCCTCTCCCATCTTTTTTGAAGCCAGGATTCTTCAATATTTCAATATACTAATTTTGCAATGCATACCCTCATGGACTGATGAGTTTCTCTTGAAGATCTGCACTAAAAAAAAAAAAAAAAAAAAAAAAAAAAAAAAAAAAAAAAAAAAATCACAGTTATCAGAAAATTGTTCTGTTCATGATAGTTCATGGAGACCCTCTGGATAGATTCAGAGATTGTTTGAAGAAAACATGCTATACACTCAATTATGCTTCTTTTTTCCTAGAAAAAGGAAACCTTTGAAATACTATGAGACTTTAAACAACAATGAAATGACCATTTTCCAATCTTTATAGTAAGAAAGAATTTTTGAATTGTATTCAGTATTGAAAATGAGAAAATAATGTTCTCATTCACTGTTTCTAGGGAAGTAAATTAATACATCTTTCTTAGAAAGAAAGCCCATATTCTCTGACAGTAATTTTCCGTTTTGCAATCTACCCCATGGATATAGAAAAATAATCAAAGATATACACATCAATGTTTATTAAGTTATTACAGTTGTTCTTTATACTCACCAGAGATAGGTTCCACTCTGCAGATACTGAAATCTTCAGATTCTCAAGGCTTTTGGATTAAATGGCATGTATTTGCATGGATGTAATGTATGTGCATCCTCCCATATACCTCCAATCATCTGTAGATTATAACATTTAACACACTGTAAATGCCATGTAAATAGTTGTTATACTACAGTGTTTAGGGAATGATGACAAGGAAAAAAGTCTGTATGTGATCACTAGAGACATAATGTGTTTCCTAATGTCTTTTAAGTCTGCAAATTGGTTGAACCTGCATGTGGATCCCACAGATACCAGGCTGACTGCATCTAAAATAGCAAATATTGTAAAATGAAATGTCACCAATAGCAAAACATTAGTGTATGATGGTTCATTTATACTGTGAGGTGTTATGCAGTCACTGAAACATTTTCAGACTATTTTAATACATAAAAAATATTAATAATATTATACTAAGTAAAATCAAGATTCAAAATACTGTATTGTAATGTCAGTTGTATCACATTGAAACAGGAGCTACATGGGTTGTGTGTGTGTGTGTTGTATAAATGGCTGAGATACATAAATTACAGTGTTAGCACAGCTTCATGGGGTTAAAATAGATTTTTATTTTATTTTTATGTTTCTATGCTTTCTCAGATTTTCTATCATCAACATGTGTTATTTTTATAGCCTCAAAAATAGCATTAAAAACACATAAGTTGTTAGACTAGAGTTCAGTGTAAATGTTTTTTAGCAACTGTATCCGTTGAGCAATGGAGAGCCCCCAGCAGTTCACAGGAGGAGACTGAAATAGAGTAGTGTCCATCTCTCAGTGAATTTTCCTCTAACACTGCTTGAGAGGTTATACCCTGTCAGCTTCTTAGCTTATATGTGTAACTCACATTTTCTCATGTTCTAAGGGAACAATCAAGGGGTTGAACATGACAGTCATAATGGTATAAACGATCTTTGTTGAGATGAACCCCATGCAACAAAATATGCTGGAACCGAACTGAGTAGTTGACTTTGACCTTGGAGTTCTCAGAATTCTTGTCAGAATTCCAGAGTGTGCAGATGAGGCTCACTGTGCTAGCTAGGTCCTTCCCAACAATCTGAACTCTGGCTGTTTTAAAATCATTTTATTTTCCTTGAAATCTTCTTTGGGTAACTTTCTAGAGGAACTGCCCTGAAGTCTTTTATGTGAGGACAAAGAGAATGATAACTGGATGGAAGAATCAGGCAGGCAAATAAGGAGGGAGGCAGACCCCAGGCGCCTGCTCGGGCCAGACCCACACATGGTTTTGATTTTTTGAGCCACAGTGCAGCTGGAGTGTAAACCATTGCTTCAGGATCTTACCTTCCTCCCTGTTCCTGCTGACCTGCTGCAGTTGTGGAAGGTCACTTGGCAGGCTCTCCCTACTCCTTGCCTCTTTCCTGGGTCGCAAGTGGGCAAGGGATGCTCTGCCCCCAGGGCTCCTGCAGTGGCCTCTGCTCAGTAGCTCAGCAACATTTCTCTTTCATAAGCATCCAGCTTTGAGTTGCCCGCCTCTGACTTATGCATTCCTTATTGTAAAGGCTGTATTTTCCTAACCTTAAACCAGAACATGTGGAATAAGGATACTTTTCCCTAATTTGTCTTGGAAAAGTTCTTTCAATATAAAAATTAGATCATATTTAGTTATATTTAGCAAAAAAATGTTTCTTTTAAGAAAAAAATGCATGAAATTAAGCTGGCCCAGCACATCTGGCTCTTATGGTCACCGCATTCATGGCTGACTATCTTGAGGAAGCCCTGGAGAACCAGTGAAGGCTTTCCCAGGATTCCTTGCCACCCAGGTCACATTATCCCAACCTCACTTTGGCAGCAGTTCTTTCCCCTCTCACTCCTTCTCCCATGGGAACGTGGTACCCACTGACTTTGCCACCCATGAATCAAGCAGCAGCTTTCAATTATCTCTAAGTTTACTCCCAAAGGAATGTGAGTATGTTCACTTTCAAGCTTTTACAACACTCTGTGTATTTGATGAACCTGAAAAGAATGCAATGTGTCCACTCCTGTTTTTCAGTGATAATTTCATTTGTTCAAAGGTCAACTAAAGACAGAAGCAATTTATCTCAAGTTAAAAACTACTCGTGGAACAATAAAGTGGGGGAGGGGAAGAAGAGAAATTCATTGGATTAGACAAAGGGGAATAAAGGGAAGGGAGGGAAGGAAGTGGGTAGGAATAAGAAAGAGTAGAATAGATCTAAAATATTTTTCCTATGAACATATATGAAAATAGCTAAGTGAATCCCACCATCGTGGGTACCCATAAGAGTGAGGACCTAGTTAGAATAAGATATATTCCATACTTGTATAATTTTATCAAAATGGATTCTATTGTCATATATAACTAAAAAGAACCAATAAAAAAATAAATATCGTGCAATATAATTTTAATGGCTACATACTGTGACTTTATATGAGCAAAATATGATTTTATTTTAACCTAAAATAAGGTTAATTTTATTAACTCAATTTATTATCATAGAAATATATGTTTATGTTAACAGCATAAAACATTAACTAACCCTTTTATCAATTAGGGATTTTTTTGTGGGGGGGAGGGGACACATTTTTAAAAATTTAAAAGCATATAATCTTTAAAAATTACTTGTGGCAAATATCTAAATAATCAATTATGATGAGGGCAATGGAGGGAATTCAGGGTTCTCCCTATCCTCTTCTGCCTCACTGGGTATGAGACCACCTCTTCTGTATAAGGCCAGCTCAACCTCTAAAATCTGTCTTTGAGTGTGAACCATTTTTTTCATGAATTTCAGGAGGGTTCATTTCATGGATATCGTGATGGGAGTTGGAATCTGAAATAGCCTGAGAATTCAGGAATTTTTTTCTTAGGGAAAAAAGAAAAAGTCCCAGGAGTTTCTTTTAAAGGTAGTTCCTTATCCCAGTCTCCTTGCTTTGGAAGATTCTCAAGATATGTTCTTAGCCAAACTGGGTGAGATGAGCCCCTCTCTGATCCCTTTGCCCGATGCTGTTTTTAAGCTGGTCAATAAAACACAGAAATGTCACCACCAATTCCAGGTCTTGGAAGAGGGGATTGCAGGCTGTGCTTTGTGAGAAAGTGACAAAGAGCACCCATGCTCCATGCCTGAGGCAGGGGAAGGGAGGCTGAGCACAGGGTGTTTGGGAGGAGTGCCAAGTCCATTCCCATCCCCCACTGTAAACTTCACCCAGGGGCCTTCTTCTGCTTTGGGAGAACAGCTCACCACCTTTCTCTCTACAAAGAACCCTGCTGCCATGCTGGAATTTAGGAACTTTTATTTAACAGCACTAAATATACTGTTTTTGTAAAATAGAAAGCCAAAAGGAGGTTTCTTAAAAAAAAAAAAAAAATCTATTGTGACCAAATAGCTTTGAAGAATTGATGGGTTCCCAGTTAAAGAAGAGGGAACCTCTGGTTATTCTTTTCCATGGAGATTTAGGTAAACTTGTTTCTCTCCTTAATCATCCTCCCAGTGGAAGGGACACCCCGCCACCCAACCACCAGAATTTTAATGCAGGAAGGAACTCTAGAGAATGTGAAGCCCCAGGGTAGACTTCCCAGGAAAAACTGCAGCAATGCTCACCTGCCTTTCCTGAGAGGGTCTCATTAAGGTCATAAGTTCCTCATTTGGAGCATAATCACCCAAGAAGGTTGATGAAACAAGAAGGGAGAGAGCCAGGACCACCCAAGCATGCTTAATGTAAAACAGTAGAAAAAGAAATAGTTTGATTAGATAGCAGATAGGAAATGAATTGAAATCTGATATTTGAAAATAACTGGAGTAGTGAAAGACATAGACTATGAAATGCAAGGTTCGAAACAACATACAGTAATACAGTAGTATCATTCTGAGGGCTAACACTTACTTAGTGCCTGCTACATGTCAGGCACTGCCCACAGAGCTTTCTGTTCTCTTTATTTATTTGAGATGAGGTCTCACTTTGTTGTCCAGGCTGGTCCCCTAAAGTCAAGTGATCCTCCTGCCTCAGCTCCTGAGTGCTCGGATTATAGCCCTAAGAGTTTCATATTTATATTAGCTCATTTAATTCTTTTTGTTTGTGTGTGTGTTTTGTTTCTTTTGCCTTGCTGATGATTGAACCTAGGGCCTCTGCCAGCAAGTGCTGTACCACCGAGCCATACTCCCAATTCTTTATTAATTCTTATGAAGTAGGTGTAGAATTATTATCCACATTTTATAGGTGAGGACACTGGTGAATTCAGATATGCAATAACTTGTCCACAATTATATAAAGTGGTAGAACTTATTTGTGGCTGTTAAAAACTAAAATTAGTTTTCCCCTGGTATTCTACACTAAGATGTGCAGGTGAATGATGTATAACTTAATTGCATTTGCTTTCTAGACATTTAGCATAAAATTATATTTATTGAGTCCATGAGATATTTACTGAACAGCATAATAATAGCAGTTAACACTAACTATTCTCTTTTGAACTGAGATCTTAAACACCTTTGCTTTTTTGTGTGTATAGTGCTGGGGATTGAACCCAGGACCTCGTGCATACAAGGAAAGCACTCTACCAACTGAGCTACACCCCCAGCCCAACACCTTAGCCTTGAAAGCAAGAACATGAAAACTAGCTGAAGGTATAAACAAATTAATAAAGCTGTCCACAAAATACCCAGTTGGATCATAGAAGCGTCAGAGACACATGTTCAACAGTGTGTCCAACCTAACTTGAAGAATTCAAGAAATAGAGCCCAGGGCTGGCTACTTGCAATCAGCCATTTGTCCCTCCCTCTGTTAGGCCTTCTTGCTTGACCAGTGATGAGCAGAAGCTGAATTACAGACTTGGCCTTCTCTGCAGGCCCCTTGTATGCCAAAAAGCAGCTGATTTATCCTTCAGATCTGTGTACTAAATGAAATCATCCAGATAAACAGATGGCCTGGTCAGGGTGGTATTTCACAGCAACATGTGTTTGTTTGAATAACATGGCCATAAACCTTTCACTCTGGGTCTAAAATTAAGTTGTGGCTTTTGAATGTTACCTGGGGCTACAAAGGAAAGAGCATTCAAATGTCAAATTTATGGTTTTGTTTCATCAGTGAGTTCTACATAATTTTCTATATAAATTTATAGTAAAACTTAAAATATGCCCTCTTTGGATATATATGCATGTGGAGGTCATTATATATAAAAATCCAATCTTCATAATTCTTATTTACAACTTAATGGACAGATTAGTGCATGGGTTTATACTTTAGCCAATAATACACTTCTCTGCCTAGACTAAAATGTACATTCTGACACAAAAATCAAGCCAGAACTTTAGGATTCACTCTGCTGTAAAGTTACCCGATTGTTCCTGTAACTGAAAAAACCAAGAGGAGAAGGGAAAGACACATTCTGCCCTGAGTGGCAATCTGATGTCACAGCTATGAATCTTGAGACCATTCTTCTCAGGAGAGCCAAGGATGATATAGGTGGAATGGAGCACTCAGCAAAGGTGAGCCAGGATGAGGAAGAACAGAAATTGAGTCAGTAATGCAGTTCTGAACAATTTTCTTTTCATATTTTCAGAAAATAAGGTTGAAAATTTTGTCCTATTAGAAGCACATACTATTATTTGAGACATTCTAATAAGCCCCATTCTATTCTTTGTGTTTATGCACCTGCCCCCTATACCAGTAAAAGGAATGGCCAGGTTGTAATAGCTGATGCAGGCATTATGGAGATCATTTTCTCTTCCCTATTTACTATTATGTTAATACTTTTATAGACCTTTTATTTTGAGATCATTTGTAGATGCATATGCAATTGGAATAAATGACATGGAATTCCCACATGCCTCAATAGTAACATCTTGAAAAACAGTAGTATTGGTAACAAATAAGAAATTGACAAATGAGTGCTTTACTTGCACTGATTTGTGTGTTCGTTTGTGTTTTTATCAATTTTATTATATGTATAGATTTGTGTGACCACCACAGTCAAATGCAAAAACATTTCTCATAAGGATCCCTCATACTCTCCAGCTACACAGCTGCAGCCAGCATCCCCTCACCCTGTCCCTATGCCCAAGAACCACTCATCAGTTCTCCAGCACTGTGCTTCTGCCATTTCAAGAATGCTACAAAATGGAGTCATTTTTATAGTGTGTAATCTGTAAAATTATAGAATACAGTATGCAATCCTTTGAGCTTGCCTTTCCTACAACTCAGCCTATTTTCCTGAGATCTAACCATGGTATATTCATGTCGTAGCAGTGCCATTTGACTGTTCACTCCAGGGAAGGGTAGGTGGCTGGGCAAACTGTAGCTTGTTTATCAATAAGGCCACTATCAACAACTGTGTACAGGTTTGGGGCAAATGTATGTTTTCCTTTCTCTGGAATAAATGCCCAAGAGTACAATTGTCAGGTTTTATGGCAAGGGTATACTTAGTTTTGTAAGAAACTTCCATACTATCTCCCAGAGTAGCTGCACCATCTAACATCCCTATCAGCAATGTGTTATACTGTTTTTATAATAATCAAAGGAAATTCCACGCATTGTTGATAACCCAGCTCAATTCAATCTCTCAGTGAGGTCTACCTTCCCTCGGCATTTTTATCTACAGTGACTACATTTTAATCTACAATTTTCTTTCCTCACTTACAGCCTTTCAATATGTAAATATTTCTTATTTTAAAATCTCATTCCAACTAAATTAAAAACAGTTGTAACTTTCATACATTGTTGATAGGACTGCAAATTAGTGCAACCACTCTGAAAAGCAGTATGGGGATTCTCAAAAACCTAGGAATAGATCCACCAAATAACCTAGCTATCCCACTTCTTGGTATTTATTCCAAAGATCTAAAAATAGAATACTATAGGGATGTAGCCCCATCAATGTTTATAGCAGCACAATTCACAATAGCCAAAACTGTGTAACCAATCCAGGTGTCTGTCAACAGATGAATGCATAAAGAAAATGTGATACATATATATATATATATATATGTATATATATATATATATATATAAATATATGTAATGGAGTATTACACAGACATAAAGAAGAATGAAATTATGGTATTTGCTAGTAAATGGATGGAACTGGAGAATGTCAGGTTAAGTGAAATAAGACAGACCTAGAAAGTCAAAGGTTGAATATTTTCTCTCATAAGTAGAAGCAAGTAACAAATAAGGGCGGGGGGGGGGCGGGGAAGAAAAAAGGTGGGACCAGGAAATTCCATGAAAATAGAAGAGAGATCAGTGGGGTAGGAAAAGGGGATTGAGGATTGAGGAGGAGGGAGGAGGGATGGGAAGAGGGAAGAATGGTGGAATAATTCTGACCTAACTTTTCCATATATATACATATATATATATGAATACACCACAGTGAATCTCACCTTCATATATATCCATAATGCAGAGAAAAGAAGAAAAATAAGCTGAGGCTAGGATTGCTAGTTTTCTCTAGTGTGTTCCTCACACAACTTGGCCACAATAATTATGATCTCTAATCAGCAAATAGTTTCTGAATGATTAAAGTTGAATATTTAAAAAGTAATATGAATCAGTGAAATGTGCTGCTATTTTCAAGAATTGCCAACTTTTCCATCGGAAGTAATATTATCAGTCTTGGGTAAATCTTAGGACCATTGTTATTAAGTCAGTTATTAAAGATACAACAAACTGTTATTATTCTATTTTATTCCCAAAATAACCTTGATGCTTTCTCTATGAAGGTGTTAACCCATAAAAGAAATGATACAAAATATTGTATCAAATTTAAAGCAAAAGTTCTTAGTTCAACTTCTGACTTTTATTGCTTTTTTTTTCTAGTTTCTTACATAATCCTCCTGGCATTAGTTGACTTAAGAGCAATGCTATGCTGGTGAATGTTTAACAACCAGATCTGTGACCTTTGCTGAGTTCCATAAAGAAAATACCCCAACTCTTCCCAACTTTAAGTCACCATTTTGAAAATGCTGAATGCACAGCTGGGAAGAGGTAAGTCCATAAGCTCTAATGAGCCAGTATGAGCTGGCTCTAGCACAGGACTGTTTGGGGACATATTAAGCTTGACAGTGTCAGTTGGGATTGTAGCTCAGCATACAGCCTGTGCCGAGCATGCTCAAGGCCTTGAGTTTAACCTCAGGACCAAAACAAAACAAAACTTAACTAGTGGAAAATGCTCCACAGGATACAGCAAAATTTAAATGAGTCATCTGCATGAGGATGCTCTGAGTTTTTGAATGATTCATTCTCCAGAATCTGTTTTGTCACCAGGAAGGTCTAATGGTTGCTTTCCCACAGTCATTGTCTATTTATGCTTCTTATTTGTGCTCAAATGTGTCTTGTACCACTCACCTCCCACCTTTCCCCAGTTAAACTCAGGACCATGTCATAACTACTCATCCGTCTTTTTCTTTTGAGGTTCTCCATCTGATATTGTGGATATACATTTATTTTTGTTTTTGTTCACAACCCTTCCAGATTAGAAACTACATGAGGACAGGAAACGCCTGTATTTTAATATTTCTCTCCAGTCCCAGTTGCACAGTAAACGTCCTTGGCTGGGGATTCCTGTTCAGCTCCAACTCAGTGCTGCCACCTCCTGTCTGCAGTGGGGTGACTCTGACTGCTCACTTGCCCAGGAGCTTTGTGGTGAGTGTGGAAGCTCCCACCGCTCTAGCAGCAAGTCAGACCCACATCAGCAAGGTGTGCTGCACCATCTCAGTGGGGTGGGGGCAGAGTGGGCAAATCACTTCTTTCATTTATATTTACCCACACTTTTCTTCCATTGTTTTGTCCTATTCTTACCATGAAGTCACTTACATTCTTTCAGCTCTGCAGATTTTTCCTTTCTCTTCATGTAATCTTTATTTTACAATCAAATTATACTTGTTTTATCATTACTGAAGTAAAGGGACATGAAGTGGAGTTTGTTTGTATCTTTCTTTGTTTTGTATCACTCACACAAATTGCAAAACCAGATTCTCTTGGCTCTTTTTATCTTCAATAGAATATAAATTCTCTGAATGTGTGTGTGCGAGTGTGTGTGTGTGTGTGTGTGTGTGAGAGAGAGAGAGAGAGAGAGAGCGAGAGAGAGAGAGAGAGAGAGAGAGATTGGATTTTCTATCATCTGGGATCTAAAACAGAACCTGCTACATGGTAGGCATCCCACAAACATGTATAAAATGAGTGAATAAATAACCTTATGTTTGAGCCATTTTAAGAAGTAAGAAGAATTGTGCAGTGCATTCTAGAAAGAAATCCCCGAGGTCAGAGGTTTTACACAAACACAATACTTAAATGTTTTAGAAAGAAAAAGTCTTTTAATAAAACTTTAGAAAAATTAGCAACCAAATAAATCTGAAACTGAAATAATTAAGCAGAAAAGAAGTCAATATATAATGAGATTGATCTAGGTCTTTTCTTTTACACCTTTCAGATGCTAAGTGTTCAAAGTACCAATTTTCTGAATTACCAGCTAATAGAATTTTTAAATCATCAACACAATTCTTTACATTTATGTGGCACTTTGTGGATTACAAAGCTGTTTCTCCTATTCTCATAATTATCATACAAACTAAAGAGAATGTGCTTGAAGGCAGGTTGTATCTTAGTGAATACAAAGGAGGCAAAGATACTGTGCCTGAGCATGCATGCTACTTCCAAGACACAGTCCTCCTTCTTCCTTAGGAACAATAATACTAATCTCGAGGTGGACACAGACCACACAGATAAAAATCTATTTTCTCTAGCATGCTTGCAACTCAATGTGAGTATGTGATAAATTTTGGTCAATGCTTTTGAAGTGATCGTATAGACAACTCCTCTCTTTAAGGTAGGATACATTCACTTCTTTATGTCTCCCAACATCTTACTGTCTGGAACACATATGTGATGGGTAGAACTCTAGCAGTAGTTTTAGATCATGAGGAAAAGGGCTACTTGGATGCTTATTTTATCCCCCACTGGACTTAGCACAATGCACTTAGCACAAGACATGGCATGTAGTATGTATATAATGCATATTGATTAAATAAATGAGTAAACATGATATCTTTTATTACTTTCTCTTCTCCCTCTCTTTTATCCTTGGAAGTGTTGAACAACTCTTCTAGGGAAGTAATAATGATTATAGTGATTTAAGGGTCTGTGTTTAACATACCACAAATCATCTCTATCCACTTATATGATTAACTTTTCTTTAGAAGCTATAAAATTAGTTCAATGTTCCCATTTGTTGTTCTTAGGAGAGGTGGTGAGTGTGAGTGTTCATGGTAGTGCAAAGAACTCATTTAATGGATTTTTTTTAATTAGTAGAAGGATGCCAGATAAGAGATATGTAAAAACTTTGTATGAACTTCAGCAATATCAGTAAGCAAAGTTGGGGAAAGGAAGCAGAAGACCTAAGGAGACACCAAGTATGATGGGTCCAGAAGGAAGTGGAAGATGATTCTTAGGAGGAAGCTGAGGTCTGCATTAGGATGAGATGCAGGTCCCAGGAACCAGCTGGGGGTGGGGTGCAGGGTACGGAGTCTGGGTTGCTGCAGGTGGTAGCTTGTACCCTTGAGTTTTTATAAGAACCTATAGGTGTTATTCCATTACTGGCAATTCCTGTGATTTCATGCCTGATTTTACTTGAAACATCATTTTTGTGATCTTTTTGTGATCTCATGCATTTCCTCAAGGTGTAAACTATAGTAAAGTTTTCAGGAACCCATAGAAATACATTCTATGGCTACACAGCTTTCTTCTACAAGATCATTCAGAATATCTATACTCCCAAACTTCCAAAGTTCCTTAACAAATTGCTCAGGAGAAATAACATTAGTGCAGTATCTAAAAGGTTTGGAGGCACTTTAAACAAAGTAATAGTATATTGTTCCTAACTTAATGGTTTGAGATATAATGTTCATCCATGTCTAATAAAATATCTTGAAATATTATGCATACCCAGTCTTACCAGATCCCAGATGGACTTGTTGGCTAATATTTATAAGAGATGTGTGTGTGTGTGTGTATTTAAAGGTGGTGCTTTTTGCAGTAGCTAATGCTGAGATTTCAGCAGAGAAATTTGGTGCTAGAAATATTTACTAGAGTGCTGGCATATAAGCCAAGAGCTATTAGACTTTAATGCTTTTGTCCCTAAACTTTTTATAGTCTTTCATTTTTAATCGCTGCCGATCTGCTGATTTTATTTTAAATAGATACTTCAAAACCAAGCTTTGTCAAAACAGACAGATGTATCATTAAATTCCCTCCCAAATTACATACTAGGTTATGTCATTGTTTCATGTGCTACGAAGTTGTTGAATTTGTTATAATCTGGAGTTAAAAAAAAAAAGAAAAGAAAAAGAAAAAAGAGAGGCCAGAGCGCTGATTTTCAGAGTGAAAGGCACTGTAATTTGGAACTGATTGTTCTGACTGCATGTGGTTTTGTGAAATGCACTTTGGCCAAAGTGAGGGTGGCCATGGCTCTTTGTGCTCATTCTTGAGGGTCACGGTGGCAAGGTTTTGTTGGAGGTCTAGTGAAAGAAGCACATCCAAAGTCTCTGGGGTAGCTTTTCTCATCTATTAATCATCTCTTTATAAAAAGGGTTGACCGCTAAATTCATTGGATAATTATTAAGTATTTCTTTCCAATTGGGGTAGCTTTCAATTACTGCTGTACCAAATTACCAAAAGCTTACTGGCTTACAATAATACTGATTTAGCATTTTATAGTTCTCTAGATTAGAAGTCTGAAATGGGTCTGACTGGGCTCAAATTAAGGTGTCAGCAGGTCTACCTGTGTTCTGGAGGCTCAGGGAAAATTCCACTTCCTAGCCTTTTCCAGTTTCCAAAGGCTGCCTGCAGACCTTGGCTCAGTCTTCATCCCCAAAGTTAGCAGTTTAACATCTCAGATCCTCTCTTACTTTGACCTCACTCCCATCTTTCACTTATAAGAAGCTTTGTGATTACATTGAACTCACTCATGTCCCCATTGCAAGATCCTTAATCATATCTGCAAAGTCCCTTTTGTCATGCAAGATTACATTTTCAAAGGTCCCAGGGGTTAGGACATGGATATCTTTAAGGGAGGGGGGTTGCTATTCTGGATTCCACAGGTTATTTATCCAATGAATGATTATTAAGCAATTTCTGTGTTTTAGTCAGCCCTTTTTATTCCTGTGACCAAAAGACCTAACAAGAACAATGTAGAGGAAGAAAAGTTTATTTGGGTCTCATGGTTTTAGAGTTCTTAGTCCATAGATGGCTGACTCCACTGTTCTGTGCCCAAGAAAAGGGGCACATCATGGCAGAAGGGTGTGGTGGAGAAAACTCAGCATGTGGCAACATGAAGACAGAGAAAGGAAGCTCTGCTCATTAGGGACAAAATGTAAACCCCAAAGGCACACCCCCAGTCACCTCCTTCCTCCAGCCACACCCTTCCTGCCAACAATCACCACCCACTTAATCCATATCAGCAGATTAATGCACCAATTAAGTTACAACTCTCATAATCTAATCATTTGACATCTAAATTTTCTTGCATTGTCTCACATATGTGCTTTTGGGGTATACCACCTATCTAAACCATAACAAGAACCATACTAGATTTTCCTTTAGCCCAGACATCTCTATCTGGAAAGTCATCTTATTAATGAACAAGTCTAGTTAGGGGTTTCAGTACACACAAAGAAATGGAGGTTATGTTGAGAAGAGAAGCTCACCTGTCTCCCAGCAAAAGAGGCAACCAGTAATTGGAAGCCCTAACAGAGCTGAGAGCTGTGTTCATGTATTGCCCATCGCTCAACCCCACAAGGCACAGGATAGTGATGTCAGTGTTCTTTTGACTCCACAAACCCATAAAGAGAGCTAAAGCCCATAATATCAGAAATGGAAGAGAAAAAGTTCAAAAATGGAAAGCATGATACACTGTGGTTGTCATGTTTGCATTACTGCTCTCCAGAGTCAAAAATTGAGGCTAAAATACTGTCTTTAAAAAAAATTTATCATTTCAACAAAGAGATAGAGATTCTCAAAAACAAAACAAATAAACAACAACAACAACAACAAAAACAACAAACAGAAATCCTTGAAATGAAGGAAATAATAAACCAAATAACTCAATGGAAAACATCACTAATGGACTAGATCACTTGGAAGACAGAACCTCAGACAATGAAGACAAAATATTTAATCTTGAAAATAAAGTTGACCAAACAGAGAAGAAGGTAAGAAATCATGAACAAAACCTCCAAGAATTATGGGACATCATGAAAAGACCAAATTTAGGAATTATTGGGATTGAGGAAGGCACAGAGATACAAACCAAAGGGATGAACAACCTACACAATGAAATAATAGAAAATTTCCCAAACCTGAAGGATGAAACATAAAATCAAATACAAGAGCCCTACAGAACAAATGCACAAAATCACAACAGAATCATACCAAGGCACATTATAATGAAAATGAATAACACAAAAAATAAAGATAGGATTTTCAGGGCTGTGAGAGAGAAACATCAAATTACATATAGGGGGAAACCAATACGGATAGCAGCAGATTTCTCAGCCCAGACCCTAAAAACTAGAAGGGCCTGGAACAACATATTTCAAGTTCTGAAAGAACTTGGTTGCCAACCAAGAATCCTATACCCAGCAAAACTAACCTTCAGATTTGAAGATGAAATAAAATCCTTTCATGATAAATAAAAATTAAAAGAATTTACAAATAGAAATCCTGTGCTATAGAACATTTTCAGCAAAATATTCCATGAGGAGGAAATGAAAAACAACAATATAGGTCAGCAAAAGGAGGAACTACCTTAAAGGAAAAAACAATCAAAGGAGAAACCAAGTCACGTTAAAAACCAAATATAAGCCCAAATGACTGGGAATTCAAATTATATCTCAATAATAACCCTGAATATTAATGGCCTAAACTTATCAATCAAAAGACATAGACTGGCAGATTGGATTAAAAATAAAGATCCAACAATATGCTGCCTTTGAGAGTCTCATCTCATAAAAAAAGACATCCACAAACTAAAGGTGAAAGGATGGGAAAAAACCTACCACACACACGGACTCAGTTAAAAAGTGGGGGTTTCCATCCTTATATAAGATAAAGTTGACTTCAAGCTACAGTTAGTCAGAAAAGATAAAGAAGGACTTTTCATACTGCTTAAGGAAACCATAAATCAGGAAGACACAACAATTATAAATATTTATGCCCCAAACTGTAGAGACATGTTTAAGCAGCTCTAAGATGGTGGCTGGCATTGGGCCAAGAGGTGGCGCTTGATTAGTGTTGACATGGCGTGATCTCTCATGACCTTTTGCCTGATTGGTTGATGTCTCTTCCAGGCTCGAGGTCTACGCATGTTCCTCCTTCTTTCTGGATTGGTACCGTGGTGCGTGCTCCAATCGTGCTACTTAATCCTAAGCTGATTGGCTGCCTTAGTGTATATAAGACAGTTTCTTTACCTGGAAGATGGCAGATCACAGAATGAAGGATGCAGTACGTGGGACGCACCACTAAGAAGCACCTCTGATAGCACGCACCTCTAGCACGCACCTTTAGGACGTAGGATGCAGGAAGCACCTCTAAGAAGCAAAAGTAGAATTCTAAGAAATAGCTCCTCTGAAAGCGTAGCCTCTCTGATAAGCGTAGTAAAAGCAAGCAAGCTTTTCTTCCTCTAAAAGCAAGCAAGCCTCTCTTCCTCTATAAACTAGCGAGCGAGCAAGCAAGCAAGCAAGAAAGCAGCCCAGAAAAAGATAATAGAAGTAGTTCATTCCCAGTCTGCATCCGATTCCTTCCTGTGGGATTGTTGCTGCGGGCAGCAACACCAAACAACAGTGCATCCATGTACATCAAACAAATCCTTCTCAATTCCAGGAATCAAATAGATCACAACACAATAATTATGGGTGACTTTAACACACCACTCTCACCACTGGATAGATCTTCCAAACAAAAACTAAACAAACCATAGAACTCAATAACACAATCAATAACCTAGACTTAACAGACATGTATAGAATATTCCATCCATTAATGAGAGAGTACACCTTCTTCTCAGCAGCACATGGATCCTTCTCTAAAATAGACCATATGTTATGCCACAAAGTAGTCCTTAGTAAATGCAAAAAAATAGAGATACTACCTTGTGCTCTATCAGATCATAATGGAATGAAATTAGAAATCAATGACAAGATAGAAAGCAGAAATTACTCCAACACCTGGATACTAAATAATATCCTATTGAATGAAGCAAAGATAACAGAAAACATCAGGTAGGAGATAAAAAATTCTTTGATATGTTTTGATACAACGTATCAAAAATCTCTGGGACACTATGAAAGCAGTACTAAGGAAAATTCATTGCATGGAGTGCATTCAAGAAAACAATAAAAAGTCAACAACTAAATGACCTAACATTACATCTCAAAGCCCTAGAAAAAGAAGAAAACAACACCAAAAGTAGAAGACAGGAAATAATTAATATAAGAGTTAAAAATCAATTAAATTGAAACAAAAAATTCAAAAAATTGACAAAACAAAGAGTTAGTTCTTTGAAAAAGTAAACAAAATAGATAAACCCTTAGCCACACTAACAAAGAAAAGGAGAGAGAAAACTCAAATTACTATAATTCATGATGAAAAAGGAAATATCACGACACACTACTGAAATACATAACATAATGAGAAGTTACTTTGAAAATCTATACTCCAACAAAATAGAAAATATCGAAGACACTGACAAATTTCTAGAGACATGTGATCCTCCCAAACTGAACCAAGAGGACATACACAATTTAAACAGATCAATTTCAAGCAATAAAATAGAAGAAGCCATCAAAAGCCTACCTACCAAGAAAAGCCCAGGACCAGGCAGTTTTACAAGACCTTCAAAGAACTCATTCCAATACTTCTCAAAGTATTCCAGGAAATAGAAAAGAAGGGAACCCTTCCAAACTCATTCTATGAAGCTAGTATCACCCTCATACCCAAAGCAGGCAAAGACACATCAAGGAAAGAAACTTTTAGACTGGCATCTCTGATGAATATAGATGCAAAAATCCTTAACAAAATCCTGGCAAATTGCATTCAAAAACATATTAAGAAGATAGTGCACCGCGATCAAGTGGGGTTCATCCCAGGGATGCAGGTTGGTTCAAAATCCAGAAATCAATAAATGTAATTCATCACATCAGTAGCCTCAAGGTTAAGAATCATATGATTATTTCAATTAACACAGAGAAAATGTTTGACAAAATACAGCACCCCTTCATGCTCAAAACACTAGAAAAAAAAGGGATAGTAGGAACACACTTCAACATTGTAAAGGTTATTTATGCTAATCCCACAGCCAACATCATTCTTAATGGAGAAAAGCTGAAAACATTCCCTTTAAAAACTGGAAAAAGAAAGAGATGCCCTCTTTCACCACTTCTATTCAACATCATCCTTGAAATACCAGCCAGAGCAATTAGATCAAAATTAAAGGGATACGAACAGGAAAGGAAGAACTCAAACTGTCACTATTTGTTGATGACATAATTCTATATTTAGAGGATCCAAAAAACTCCAAAAGAAAACTTCTAGAACTCATAAATGAATTCAGCAAAATAACAGGATATAAAATCAACATGCATAAATCTAAAACATTTTTATTCATAAGTGATAAAACATCTGAAGGGGAAATGAGGAAAACAACTCCATTCACAATAGCCTAAAAAAATTAAATACTTGGAAATCAATCTAACCCAAGAGGTGAAAGATCTCTACAATGAAAACTACAGAACATTAGAGAAAGAAATTGAAGAAGACCTTAGAAGATGGAAACATCTCCCAAGTTCTTGAATAGGCAGAATTAATATTATCAAAATGGGCATACTTCCAAAGATGCTATACAGATTTAACGCAATTCCAATTAAAATCCTAATGACATTTCTCAGAAATAGAGAAAACAATCATGAAATTCCTCTGGAAGAACAAAAGACCCAGAATAACCAAAGCAATCATGGTCAGGAAGAGTGATGCAGGAGGTATTACAATACCAGACCTTAAACTCTACTACAGAGCAATAGTAACAAAAATGGCATGGTACTGGCACCAAAATAGACAGATAGACCAATGGTACAGGATAGACGACATGGAGACATACCTACGTAAGTACTGTTATCTCATACTAGACAAAGGTGCCAAAAACTTACATTGGAGAAAAGATAGCCTCTTCAACAAATGGTACTGGAAAAACTGGAAGTCCATATGCAGTAAAATAAAGTTAAACCCCTATCTCTCATCCTGTACAAAACTCAACTCAAAATGGATCGAGGATCGAGAAATTAGACCTGAGACCCTTCACCAAATAGAAGAAAAAGTAGGTCCAAATCTCCACCACGTTGGTTTAGGACCAGACTTCCTTAACAAAACCCCCATAGTGCAAGAAATAAAAGCAAGAATCAATAAATGGGATAGATTCAAACTAAAAAGCTTTTTCTCAGCAAAGGAAACCATCAATAATGTGAAAAGAGAGCCTATAGAGTGGGAGAAAATCTTTTCCACATACACTTCAGACAGAGCACTAATCTCCAAAGTTTATAGAGAACTTAAAAATCTTTACATCACAAATACAAAGAACCCAATCAATAAATGGGCTAAGGTCTATGTAAATTTATGATTACACAAATGGTATGCCTTGACTCCATGTACAAATAGAGAAACAACATGTGTCCCATTTGTTTACAATAATAAATAAAAAATAAAAAAATAAAAATAAAAATAAAAATAAATAAATGGGCTAAGGAACTGTGCAGACACTTCACAGAAGATATACAGGTGATCAACAAATATATGAAAAAGTGCTCATCATCCCTAGTAATTAGAGAAATGCAAATTAAAACCACCCTCGGATTTCATGTAACTCCAATTTGAATGACTATTATCAAGAACACAAGCAATAATAAGTGTTGGCATGGATGTGAGGAAAAAGGCACACTCATACATTGCTGGCAGAGTTGCAAATTGGTGTAGTCACTCTGGAAAGCTTGGAAAGGATCCACCATTTGACCCAGCTATCCCAGTCCTTGGCCTATATCCAACGGACTTAAAATCAGCAAACTACAGTGATGTAGCCATATCAATTTTCATAGCAGCTCAGTTCACAATAGCTAGATTGTGGAACCAAACTAGATGCCCTTCAGTTGATGAATGGAGTGAGAAACTGTGGTATATATACACAATTGAATATTACTCAACCATAAAGAAGAATAAAATCTTGGCATTTGCTGGTAAATGGATGAAGTTGGAAAATATCATGCTAAGTGAAATAGGCCAAGCACAAAAAACCAAAGGCTGAATATTTTCTCTGATAAGTGAATGATGCTATATAATGAGGGGAGGTGGTGGGGGGATGAGAAAAATGAAGGAACTTTGAATGGTATAAAGAAAAATGGGGTGGGAGTGCATGGGGGGACGGAAAGATGGTAGAATGAAACAAACAGTATTACCCTATGTGAGTATATATAATATAAATATATATATATATATAATCATATATATATGATTACATGAATGGTGTGACCCTACATAAAAGAATAAAATGAAATAAAGAAATTGAGCCAGGCACAGGGTGTTTGCCTGTAATCCCAGCAGCTCTGGAGGCTGAGGCAAGAGGACTACAAGTTCAAGACCAGTCTTGGCAACTTAGTGAGGCCCTATGCAACTTGATAAGACCCTGTCTGAAAATAAAAAGGGCTGATGTGGCTCAGTGGCTAAGCATTCGTGGGTCCAACTCCCATCCCCCGCCAAAAAAAAAAAAAACACAATTTGAAAGTTTCAGAGAAAACATCTCTGTATGGAAACATCTGAAACCTGGTATGGGATCCTTTTGGAACAGGGTGATGGAGAATATGGGTCAACTCTAGCAGTTGCCAATTGTAATCTGCACAGCTGTTAATCAGCAAACTGGACAAGGTGCAATGGAGGATTATAAAAAACAAACAGACACACAAATAGAGAAAAAGTTGGGACTCGGTGGGCAGCACACTGTGATGGAGTATAATGACCACGAGTCAGCTCAGCACATTTATTATATATGCTATATCATTAAAAGGATTTATCATGAGGAAGTTTCTTCAAAGCACTCAAAGTGAAGGACTAACTTCTGTGCTGTCTAATTATAGTTATCAGCTTGTGCCCATAACTCTCTACTCCCCGGGCAGCTGGCATTTGAACTTGAACAAGAACTGAATGGCTCTGTGGCTGGCACAGAATCCCCTTTTGAACAGGGTGTCACCATAGCAACTGGGCAATCTTCAGTAGGAACCTTTGCACCAAGGAATTCCCAAGAGAGGTATTCCCTCTGTCTCTGGGCAGTTCAAGAACCATAATTCATTTGCCTGCTCCTGACAGTTGCCCTGATCTGGGAGTGGTGAGAAGGTGGCTGTGTGGAGGAGGAGCCAGTTAGTTTGAAGCATAGACAAAAAGCAAGTCCTGCATTTCTATAGAATTTGTCATTCAAGAAGCCTGTGCATTGTTATTAGTAAATATTACTAAATAACAAAAGCCTTTCTTTAGTTCTAAAACTATCCCTACTTTTTTTTTTTTATTTATTTTTTTATTTTTAATTGAATACAAATGGGATACATGTTGTTTCTCTATTTGTACATGGAGTCAAGGCATACCATTTGTGTAATCATACGTTTACATAGGGCAATGATGTTTATTTTTTTCCCTTCCCCCCCACCACTCCCACCCCTCTTTTCCATCTATACAGTCCTTCTTTCCTTCATTCTTACTGCTTTCCTTATCCCTAACCCTAAACCTAACCCTAAACCTAATGCTAACCCCTCCCACCCCCCATTATATGTCCTCATCCCTACTTTTGATTGCCTTAAAATCTCCCTTTGCCACCTGAAGTTCACCAAGTGTTGGCCATTTTTTTTTTTTTTTTTTTTTTTTTTTTTGCTGAGTGCAGCAATGTTCTTTGTGTTCTTGGGACTCCTTGATTGATTCCTTGCGGGAGGTCCCTGGTGGCCACAGAATCTGGTTTTCTTTTCACTTACCACCAGGAAGAGAGAGAGACACTTTCACATTTCCTCCAAGTTCTTTGGACCCCTTAAGCCAATGAAGGGTCAGTGAAGGTCTCCCATGCACTTCTGTCCTCACAGTTGCCTCGTCTGCCTTTGGGGACAGACCCTGGCACTGGCCACCACTATGTAACTCATGCAGTGGCAGATTTTCTACTTCAAAGATAGATTTGTCTTTGCTTTTCCTTTTCTCTTATTAATAGGAGAAATCAAAATTTATTTCCTGAGCTTCATTTTCAATATGTAGTGATCATTGACATTAAAAACTTTTTGAAGTAATTTATCTGTGTATACATTATTCATTTGCTGAGGGCCTACTAAATACAAGACAGTGAGCTTGGAATTCTTTTAGGGCTCTATTTCTGAGTCGGAAGAAAAAGCAACACAAATAATTAGGAAGGAGAGAGCACAGGTTCCAGCTGGGATTCTAGACATGAGTTAGTTAGATATCAACACCACAGTGTGGCCTTGAGCAAGGCCCATCCTCTCTCCTCTCTTTCTCTGTTTCCTCTTCCGTGAAAGAGGATGGGACTGGTTGGTCTCTAAGGTCCATTCCAACCCTGGATTCAACTGAGTGCAAACCCAATGTGCACAGTTCCACACCTGCTTGGTTCAACCAGCAGTGGGGTAGAAATGTTCCTTCTAAAAGAAGGTGCACTTCAAGGAGAGTGCTTCTTTACTTCCCTCAAATAAAATCCTTCCCTTCTTTTGGGTTTTGATGCAGGAATAAGAGATGGAGCCTGTTTCAAGTAAACCCAATGCAAACAAACAAAACACTTAGGTATTATAACTACAGGTGGTAGACATTTTTTTTAAAAATTAGCAAAATTAATTTTTAAATTACACAGTCAATCCTCACAATATAAAATTTGAAAAATAATGAGAAGCTGGTTGGGGAACAGGATGAACTTCAGCAATAATCCCACTATTCAGAAAGATCCACCATTAACATTTCAGTGTACTTCCTGATGGGTCCTTTATAGTTTCAACTAAAATTTAGAATATTATCTATATATCTTTGTTTTATGTAACACCATGTTGACCATAATTATAACATGGTATGTACTTGTTTTATAGGTTTAGAATCTAGTTAAAAATGTAAAGAGGAAAATAAGAATCAAACTTACTCTTTACCTTAATTCTGAGCTTGAGGTAAGTTTTTGTCTTTCTCATTTTGTGTTTCTTGTTTTATTTTTCTCAAAGAGCCACTTGAGACTCTGTGCTATATCTCAGACACAGCTGTTTCTTGGGAGATGTGTGACATTTTCCTCTTTAAGCACAGGTAAAGCAGCATGTGGTTCCTGCCCCTTGGACACTTCCTGGGCTGGCGCAGCAATTGACCTGGCATCAATTACACTGAGTGCTATTTAAGGAGTGGGGATGTGCAACTTGGAAATTAAGCCATTAACACTAAATTAAGGCCATCGCCAAGCGGCAAAGAGACCTTTTAGACACAAGTCCTCTACTCTGCCTCTCTGTTTCACACTGAGATTTGGTGACTTCCTCCAAGTTCAGCTGAGCTGGTCAGGTAGATACCTGAACAGGTGTGCTCCCCAGGCCATCTCCCTTCCAGGTCAAGTTTCTAATCCTTTGTGCAGAGGCAGTGGGTGCCTCGCTCTGTGTTGCAATTCACAGAGAATTCACTCCCCTAAAGGAAACATTTATGGTGCATATTATTTGCACGTTTTATTAGGATCTATATATGTCCATGCCTGTGTGTGTGTGTGTATGTGCATGTGTGCTCCTGTATACCTGAGGCATTTGCAGATGTCTGCGAATTATTTAAGTATTCAGCTCAATTTAGAAGGAACTCATGAGGGGATGCAAAGTCAGATATACTTTCTCTTTGAAGCTACTATCTGCTTGAGAAAGACAATAAAGTACGGGACGGGGGGGATTGTGAGTTTGCACAGGTGTAGGTAGGCATTGGTATGACGGGGTTGAAGGATGCCTATTTCAGTGTGGTTAAGAAAGGACTGAACATACATGTGCATATGACATATGCCATAGACATGACTGCTGCAGAGATCTGCAAGTGAAGAACCACAGGATGTGAGGGATGAGATTGTGCAGCTGTCTGAAGGATGAGTGACCCATTCAAAGGTCAGGGGACAGGTATGTGCCTTTGAGGAAAGGCAAGGAGCCTGCATGACTAGATTAGATCAAGCCCACCAGGATTATCTTTCACTTGATTAAACAGAGAGGGGCAAAGAGATCAGAAGAAGCAGGGTTTGCAGAGGGGGACTAAATTTTAAATGAGAAAGAACACAGAAATATATGGACAATTATGAGAAGGCAGATTCTAAAGTAGCCTTGACTATAGGTATTGTCCTCATGGGCAGTGGACTGGAGCAAATGAGGAAAGTGAGTATAACATCTGGGGAGAGGTACAGCTGGATGTCAGCCCAGATCTTTCCTAAGTCTCTGGCAGGTCCAGTAAAGCATTGTTACTCCAAGTGTAGTGCATTCATTGACAGTGTCAATACTGCCTGGGAGCGTTTTAGACATGAGAATTGCAGGCCTCACCTCAGACCTGCTGATTCAGCAGTGTCTCAGGTCCCAGGTGATTCACATTCATGTTAATGATTGACAAGCACTGCTGCATCCTACTGCCCACAAGCATGAGACTGTCTGGGCTTCTAAGTATTCTGGCAAAAGTTATGTATTCCAGGAAGTCCCCTGAGTCCTGAGCAGACCAGGATGGTTGATCATGCAACCTTCCATCATCCAAGGTACAGTTTGTGACAATTTAAACACCTGCTCGACATCACCTGTCTGCCTGCATGCAAAGCCCTCAGTGGGCCCATTCTCCACCCCAGGGATGGTATCATTCCTAGTTTCAGCATTTTGTGAGGTGAAAGGACTTTGTACAAACACCTAACCAGAATTAGACCAGTGTTGTCCTAAGTCCACAGAGTGTACACCGATGTGAGAACTCGTGAGCAGGACTCCACCTGCCCAGGCCTACAAGCAGAGAGGCTCTCCCAGAGCAGCAGAATGCTGTGAGGGAGGCCCTGTGGGTGCTGACTGGACCGGAAGAAGCCTTCAATCTCATGATCTGCTTCCCTAGCTCTTCAGAAACAATGAGTACGTGCAGCAGGATGTCACTAAATGGCTAGGAGTTATAAAGCCAAGTGCCAACCCAGGGCCCATCCCCACTAAACAAGTCTGCCAACAGCCACACACAAAAACCCAAACCAGATGGATAGCCAGTCTGCTCTGGAGCCAAAAAATCTCCTCCCTCTCCCAAGATGGTGCATTAGGCATCTGCTGAGCTGAGATAATGGTAAAATACAGTCACAATCCAGAGGGCAGATGGCAGACTTCGACCAGCCCAGCACCGAGTGCTGACTGCATCCTCTCCTAGAAGCCTCCCATGGTTCTGGAAGCAGACTGGTTCCCAATGGGAAATCTGGGGCTCAAAAGCAGGACAACTTAGGAAGGAACGGTACCAACATTCTCATCTGGCTGTCTCCAATTCGAAACCCATGTTCTTAAGGTGACTTTAATTTGTATTTGCCTTGGTCCTCCTCTCCATGCCCCTTGTAAAAACAGTCTATCCAGGGATGCATTCTCCAGCAGAGGGGCTAGCTAAGAGGGTGGCTAGCTGTTCTGAGCTAGAAGAGGCAAAAAGCAAGAAATAAATTTAAAATTTTGAAATTCCTATGATTATCTATGTTCTTAGTACCCAATCAACAGTTATATGAGGATGTGCTAGTTTTGCGAAATATAAGAATGATAATTAATATCCAGGATGATATCCAGTGCTTTATAACAGGATAGTTTACTTGTACCATGACATGCGTGTCTATCTCCATAGCAACTTTGTGGTATACATAGAAGCCATATGATCTTTCTTTTTACAGATAAGGAACCTGAGGCTGTCTAGTGAAAGAGGACTTTCCCAGGGTCACATAGATAAGATGTGGTCAAGAAGTCAACCCTGTGCATCCTGATGACACAGTGTGTGCTCTTTCCAGGGGACAACAACTGTGGCAGTAAAAATCAGGACACTTGGCAATGTCCAGCTCCCCGTTCCCTGCCATGGAGGAAAGCACCGTGGGAAATGGAGCCTGTGACAGCTGGCATAATATATGTTTTTAAGGTGACTTAATTACTATACAGATGGACTTGATTACTATACAGATGACAGCATTTTAATTCCTATAATGTATGTTCACATGAATCCTCTCATTACACATAGCAGAACAGGGCAAGATGGTGGCCACTAGCCACAGCTGACTGTGGAGCACGTGAAATATGGCTAGCTGAAAATGAGATGTGCTGTTGTAGGCACAGGACTTTCAGAGCTTCCCAAACCATGCCATGAGCAGAACTACTGAGGCAGAAGACAGGCCCTGAGACTGAACAGCCCCATTCAGCCTGTGTCCAGCATTAGAATGGGTGAGAAGAACAAGTCTGAGTATATGGACATGCATATGGAACAGTATGTGGAACAGTAGATCGAGTGTGGTGTGTGGTGCGCAGAGAGAGAGAGAGAGAGAGAGAGAGAGAGAAGGTCTCAACAAGGTGAGCTATCAGAGCCAGAAGTACCTTTTTAAAACTTGGGTCATAAATGTAAACATCTTTCTGAATTTTGGCCATATAATTATGTTTTAAATTATTCTCAAAGTCCACAGGGCTGGGTGATTTTTGTTGCTATAATGGCTATGTTATTTGCCCAAATGGGGCTGTGGATGAGAAGTTTATTGGGGAAAGGGGGCTCAACTGAGCCAAACAGCATGTAGATGCTTCTAATCACCTCTCTCGTCTTTCAGTTGAGAATGTTTTTAGCCGGGCGCAGGGGTACACACTTGTGGTCCCAGCTACTCGGGAGGCTGAGACAGAAGGATTACTAGAGCCGAGGCGTCTGAGGCCAGCTTGGGCAACACGGCGAAACCCTATCTCCAAAACAATGTTTCTAAAGCAAAATGAGAATTCTTGGTGTTGGTTCTAGTTAAGCTGAGTCAATGAAACTCAGCTATTTTCCTTGCCTTTGTCCCCTGAGTAGTCCATAGAATAACCTGAATTCTCCTCCATTGTTTTCCCTTCTTCTCTCTCCCCGTCTCCATCATTTGTTCACCTTCTTGGTTGCTTTTTCAGAAGCTTATTCTGCATCTGAGTTTGGATAAGTCTTGTAATATTTGTGCAGAGCCCTGAAGAACAGAAACGAGCTCCTGGGAGGGAAGAGTGCCTCTTCATCCTGTGTCTTCTGTGCACAGAGGCACGTGGATGCAGTTAGAGGAACTTTCCCAGTGCTGTCGTACAGGATCTCCCTCTAGTGAGACCCTCTAACAACAAGCGCCACTCTTCCTAAGGAAGTCATGTCAAGCCGCACGCATTTCTTTCTTGGCGTGAGCTCATTATGGTTATGTTTATCATCTGGCCTTTCCTTAAATCCAACATTATTTTGTAGTCATCTAGGGAACCCAGTCTTTATTTTGTAATTTCCAGAAAAACTATGGGAGTAGTTTGACATACAATTCCTTTTCAATCATTCTATAAGCCAAAATATTAAGAGGACCAAAACTGGGGTTTTCAAACAAAACCAAGCTGTCAATGGATTGTTGGAGGGGTAGGTGACCAGCAGGAAGCATGGTGTGGCTTTTGAGAACAGAACAGTGGGTCTGTGTTTTCTCAAACAGCTTTTTTATTTTTGTATAGATATTAAGTTTTCTTTCCTTCTTAATATAAAAACAACACATCCTTGAAGCCATCTGGTGCATGGAGCCCTACCTCTTTCCTGACCTAATCTCTCTCTCCTTTGTCATTACTCACTCTACTCCAGGAATATTATTCCTTCTCTCAGGCCATGTATGCTCATGCTCCAGGTCTTTACACCAGGAAAAGCTTCTCCAGATACCTCCACACACCTACCCCTTTCAAATCTCTGCTCAAATATCACTTTATCAATGGAAGCCTTCCTGATTGCCATGTATTAAAGACCCTCCTCCTCCCACAGTACCCTGTCTCCTTTATCCTCTTCTTTTAATTCAAAGCACTCAGCACCATCTGATATATTATGTTTTTCGTGGTTGGTGACCTTTCTTCTTTCACTAGAGTGAAAGTTCCGTATACTGCTAAACATTGCTGACACTTGAAAATATTTAGTAAATATTCTTTGCATGGATGGAGGGAGATTGTTCACAGATTCCTGGACATGGACTGTACTTCTTCAATCCAGATAAGGATGAAACTTGCTGCCATTAATTTGAGTCAAGAACCAGATACCTTGAGTCTTGTAAATATTTTGAAATAAGGGGCATATAAATTGTCTGTCAATAAGCATTTGGTTAGGGAACCAGAGGCTAGTCTAGGTGTAAGGAACAAGGCTGCAGCTACTTCTCCCCTGATTCTGCCCCGCTCCCCACACACAACATTTTGTAATCAAGATTGTTAACTTTCTTGTCAGTCATTGGTCAAATTAGCCCACGGGCTTTCCCTATTTAAGGATAATTCCCTTGCTCTTTGTTCTCTTTTCTCTCTCTCCCTCACTCTCTTGTTCTTTCTCTCTCTTTTGCCCTTAAGAGCAGACACTGTCTGCTAATAAAGTTTCTTGGGTGAGTTCACTAGGTATTTGAAGTAGTATAAAACTTAAAAAAGGAAATTGGAGTGTGGCACTACTGGGGTTTTATGTTGGGAGTACAGGGGAGCAAAGGTAAGCTAGGTTGCTTTCAGGAAACTTGGAAGGACATGCTTACAGGAAACCATCACCATGACCTCAGCTGATCTCTGCATGGAAAAGCTGGAGACTCTCAGGATGTCTGAAAACCTCCAGTAAAACCCCGACTTGCCATGTCTGCCATCTGCTGATGCCCACATCCTGGTTCAGAACTGCCACTTCGGGGGAAAACTTCTATCTGGAAAATCTCAAACAGGTGCTACCCATTAGCTAAACCTAGCTGAGCCCCACTGGCAAGAGAATCTGGGAACAGTAGTTTCTGAGCTTCTCAAAAGGGTGAAATGATTCTGACTTTCAACAAAAAGTATCCAACACAGATTATTCATTGATTGATTAGGGAGCTACTCTAATTTCGTGCCTGCTGTAATCTATGCCTTCCAATTATCAGCCACATACTGCAATGGTGAATTTTAAAATTTCAACCCAGGGAGTAGAAGGATGTCCTAATTAACATCATTAGATTCATTTGATTTTTCTTTCCTTTCTCAAGTAATACTTCTAAATGTACCTTTGGAAATGACTGTCTAGGATCATGCCACACTGATGCATTCTCATCTCCCCAAAGAGAGTGAATTTGTATTTTCTTCACTTGAAACCTAAGAGAGGCTTCCCTCCAGTCCCTGGAATGCCCCCATTCGCTAAGTGTGCTGTTCCCACCTGACAGGTGTTCTGGGAATAAACCTACATTTCCATTGCCTGCAGGTGAGGCTGGAGCCAATGGGCTGGTAGCACCCTGCCCCTGGCTCTAGACTTTCCAGTGAAAATCTCTATATACCTGGAGCAGGGGTGGGGTGAGTAGGAAGGGGTAATGCACTATGAGGAAGTCTGCATAATACTCCACTGGGGTCACAGTAGTCAAAGTAAACCGTGTCCTGATTTTCCGTTAGAGAGGAAATGAGGCAGAAGGACTGGGTGATGGTGAACGGGCATGGTCATTCTCAGGCGCTCTCCTGGAGAGTCGGCATCAGACATGCTGAAAATAGATTTCAGGAAGATGACTCTTGTTCCATTTTGCTCAGACAGCCCTGAAACTTTGGTCTCCTCTGGGTTGGGACACACCTCTACAAATCAGTATTCAAAAATAGAACCAACATTATCAATGAACTGCTTGTAGGCATTTTCCATAGTCCTACTGTGTCATTTTAAATGGCCTTCTGAGATACCTTCAGATTTTGGGCTGGAGATTGTAAGACAGTCCAACTAAAGGCAATCTTGTGAACTTCTGGGTAACACAAAAAATAAGGGGACATGGCTCTAGTTAGCCTGGAGTGACCCGGCATCAGTGTGCAATCCTGCTTCTCTTCCAACACACCCACACAATGGAATCTTCCTGCAGAAACACCCTTGATTTTTCTATATTTGACATCCCAGTTAGTCACTTGGAAATACCCTGAGTCAAAGATGTGGACTTGGATTTTATGTAGAGTGTCAAATTCTTTCTCTTATCTCAAAAACTGTATTGCAACTCTTTTGATACCTCACTTGATAAGAAATTTGCCTTGTCAGAGTCCAATTCAACATAAGGAGAACAGAAATTTCAGAGACAAGTATTTGCTACTTTGACATTTCTACATCAGTGACCTACACCATCTGAAGACTTCATTGAAGAAAATATCTTCATGAAACCTGTTCCCTGTTTACCTGTATGACTTAATTCCTTCATTATGTCCCTTTGGGGATTGTGGAGATCAGTTTGTTATGCTCTGTGTTGTAGTCTGATTTCTAGAGACCCTTCCCTCTCTATACCTCCTGAAGCCTCCACCCCACCCCACAGACTCCCTCTTAAGCCTCCCAACATGTGTGGTACACTTCCATTGGGATATGATACTGAAGATTGTTTGGTCTATTTTAACCCCTGGGGTCCTCAATTATGTGATCTCTTAGACCCTTCTTCTATGCTTCATTCCTTGACATCTGATTTTTGTGGTTGCCACTTTCCTGAAACATCATCATTGATACTCTAGCAGTGTAGTGACTACTCTATTTCCAAATGTAATAGACTTTCCTCTATTTCCCTCTGATCTATTTCCAAAAGTCAGTTATCCTGATGCTTAGTGTAACTACACAACAAACCAACTCAGTCCTTTGGTAGGGTGTTTGGAATTCTGTTGTTACAGGATGAATTTGCTGGATGGCTCTTGCTTCAGGCTGGGGTGCTTTATTCATGCTGAGTTCAGCCAGGGAGGTTCTTCTTTACATTTCTCTTTTCCTATGATCAGGAAGCAAGCTGGGGCATGTTTTCCTCATGGAAATGACAGAGATGCAAGAAACCAAGTGGAAGTATGTAAAGCCTCCCAAGGTCTAGGCTTGGTGCTGAAACATTGCCATTTCTCATTTCTTCCTACATTTTATTGGCCAAAGCAAGACACGGGGATATATGCCCGCCTCCTGCAAGAAAGCACCTTTTTTTCCCTCCAAGATTTATAGGAAAGAAGTCTTACTTATATTGTCAGAGTCAATGAATTTGTGAAATAACTGAAACTCTTATTACATGTTTCCAGTGATTTTTGTTTTGAATGACATTTTTTTTCCCTACCCTGTTCAGGAATCCAGTCACATTTTCCAATGAAACAATTCTCACAAAGTTTCTGATGCTAGTTATTTTTAACTTGGTGTGAATTTTAGTCTAGTATATGTTTCTCCAGGTATCTCCCTAACAATTTATTAATTTGATCATTATTCCTTCATTTTATTAAAATTGGTCAGTGGTTTTTCTTGGCTTGTAGAGATTATTATCACCCCAAGTCACATCATCCATAGGTAAGTTGGATCCAGAGATGCCCCAAACCTTCATCCTGTTCAACCCACTGAGATAGAGCAGTACTCCTGTCAGTCAGCAACTTAAGAAAATGCTCCTTTCCACATGACTTAGTTGAAACTTTCTTGTATGGTTTGGAGTTGACATAATAGTAGGAAAGATAGAATTTCTAGTGCTCTTAGTAGGAAAGAACTGACAGAAAGTTAGAATCATATTAATAAGGTTAAACCATAAGATAATGGCCTATATTTAGTACTAAATAAGTTTGATCTTACAATATTATATATTATGTATACATACATATTATGTTCACAGACATATAAAACGAAAAAACTAACCCAATGGGATGCTGTGTTGGCAAAGGTACAGAGTTGTTCCTTGTTAGTGGATACTGTAGTTTCCATCTTACATTGCTACCTCTGGAGCCCTGTGACTATTCTTTATGCACATTCCAAGAAAATCACTGACAAGTTGAGAGCATTAAAGGAGGGTAGCCAGGGAAAGAAGCTTCATGATACACAGCACAGGACAGAGAGAAGCTCTAGTTGTTCTTGAGTATCAGGAGGCCTGCCTTGCTGGGTGAAGAGTAGTAGCCTTACTTTTTTCTGTCCTAGGGCACAGAACTGTCGTTGTACAATAACGTAAAACCTGGTCTCTTAAGGGCACTGAATTTCCTATCTGAAGTTTCAAGCCAGAACTCAATAGGTAATTGAAAATGATAGCAATCACTTACATTCAGTCATTGCTAGGCTCTGGGATAGCATTTTACATATGCATACACATATTTAATTCTCACAACATGATTAGCCAAATATTATAGTTGTTTCTATCTTAGAGACTGCAGCTCTGACAGTTTGTTGCCTGAATTCACACAGGGGCAGAGCTGGGATTTTAATTGAGAAATTCCAGTACCAATCTGTCTCTAAAACTCTGTCAAGGTAAATTTTCCATATGTAATGTGCATAGCTTAGGTAAGTTCTTAGTTGTCTTTAATCTGTCTTTTTCATAGAGACAATTCATATTATTGTAAGTGATAGTTAAACATCTACCAATCCACTGTATTTTGGCTAACTTTTATTTTGGCTAACTATTTGAATCCTGTGTATTTTAAGTACTATCTAGTGTAGAACACAAATAATCTAAAAATTGGGGTATACAATTATTTCCTCATTCTTGGCAAGTGGTTGCACATCCATAAAGGTCACAATATACTTCTACTCTCTCTAGAAACACACAAGAAACCTTGGAGCTCTTTCTAAATGTGAACTACCAAACTTGTTCTAAATGACTCAACTGGAAAAATAAAACACCAGTATTTGTTGAACATTTTCTGGACTCCAGGAATGTATTTGGAGACATATGTATATTATCTCAATTAACTTAACAAGCTATTGAACTAGACCAGTATTACCATTTTACAGATGAGTAAACCAGTGTTCAGAGCAACTACGTACCTAATCCTCCTAAAGAGTGGCAGAGATGACTTTTGAACCTTCAATTAAAATGCAGTATTTCCAGAAAGGGTTAGTATATTAACAAGCCATTAGCTAGTTAACCAAGTGACCACCACTGTGGAAAGCAGAAAAGATGGGCAAGTTGTGGGTGGAGGGGGACCAGACGTGTGAGAAAAATTTCTCTGTAAATCTTTAGAGAAGGGTCAATGGGGAAGGTCTACTAGTTAAAGTTGTGTATATTAGGATAAAGGCCCCCCAAAGCAGGGGCCCTGTCTAAGGGAAGGGCATAAGGAGTTGGGGGATGGAGAGCCATTCTATTCTTGTCTTTGCAAACGTCAGCTATGGAGACCTTGGTGCTCTGCATACATGGTGTCTGTGCAGAAATGGGGGGGGGGGGAAAGCAGGTGCTGTGCCTCACTGCTGGTTAATTAAATGTTGATTCCAAGGCAGCTGGTAGAATATGTGCACTATATATTATCTTCAGTTTGGTTTTTCTCCTTTTTCCTAAATCACACATTTTAATTAACCTTCAAGCCCTTGCTGGAGCTGTGCAAGAACTTAATTGGCCTGCAGGGATTGGAACACACAACAGCCAGAAAAGGCTACATCTCAGTTGTTTTCACTCCGAAGACTTATAAAATTGAAATTATTGTTTTATTTCATTCTTTGAAGCCCAGAGCTGCATGTGGATTCGTATTTGTAATTGGCAGAAGCATCCTTGAATACTTAAGTGAGGATGGCAAAAAAGGTATTTAAGCAGCCGTGAGTATTTAATCTGTGAATCTTTCATTCATTTGGTGTCTTTGAGTTTGCAAGACGAGTTGAGCATTCCAAATTTTTTTTGGCCTTCCTCACTGACTATGGGAAATACTGTGAAGAGAATTTAATATGCATGCTTTCATAGTCAGGTGGAAAATCTCTTTATCAGAATCTCTTAAGGGGTTTCCAGATCCTTTTGGTTTTGTCAAACAATGCTGAGTCACAATCAAGTATATATTTCATTTTCCATCTGAAAAGCAACTCACAGGTATTTACTGGAAACCAATGATATACAGAGACTGGAGCTATAGCTCAACCCTTCCTTGTATGTCTGCTGCATAGAGATACAAATTCTTAGGAAAAAGTCACAAAAGTGGGTGAATTCATCAAAGGAGTGATGGGCAGAGAAGAGTAAAGGGGCAATAACTCCTGCTGAAAGTCAAGAGGAAAATGCTAGCCAATGAGATTGAGAAGACGGTAAGGTAGAATATCTGTTCACAGTATTTCTCATACTCCATGAGGAAGGCAAAAAAAAAAAAAAAAAAATCAGAATGTTTAACTCCTGTTGCAAAATCAAAGACACCAAATGAATGAAAGAGTCACATATTAAATACCAGGAAAGAGTCTTGGCAGAAGTGCCAAGGCCAAAATGGATGGAGAAAAAGGCACCTTGATATAATACATGTAAGGCATGGGGGACAGATTTTCTAAAATTCATTTTTATTTTCTATCAAAAGTTTACCAAGGTCCTTTCAGTTAGTGGGCAGTTACAAATTGCTGAGTAAGAAACCAATCCAGAAATTAGTGACTTAAAACTATAACTATGTATTTGCTTACAGTCTTGTGAACTAGAAATTTAGGCTGGATTCAGCTTGGAAATTCCTTTGCGCCTCTAGTGTGGGGCTCTTGTGCATATTCTCAAACAGTTGTTGGATCAGCTTGGGGCTGTCTGGTCTTGGATGATCTCACTGAGAATCTGATGGTTGGCATCTCTTTCCACAGGGCCTCTCATTTTCCAGTACAGTAGACCAAGCCTCTTTACATGATGACAAAAGTGCTCTAAATGTCACAGCAGAAGCTGAAGGCATCTTCACACTGAGCTCTGTAAGTCACATGTAATTACTTCAGCACCTTCTATTGGCCAAAACAAGTCACAATACTAGCCCAGATTCAAATGATGACAATATAGACTCCACTTCTTGATAGGAGCGATTACAAGTGTCATTGCATGGTGGTGTGGACACAGGGGGATGTCATTCATTGGGAGACATTATTTTAAGAATCTACACTAGGATGGATAATAAGAAGTTTATGAAAATATCTTCTGCACTTCATGTATGTTACCAACATTTGGTCACATATCAGAACATGTACTATAGGATTAACATTGTTTCCCTTCAATCAGGAAAATATTAATATGGAAGTGATGGTGTAATGAGTAATCCATGGGTCTCAGACCTTGACTTAAATCTAGATGCCCAATTCTTCACCTGTAGCTCCTAACTGCCTTCATTCAAGGAAATAACCACATTACCACTATCAATATTCTGAATTTTGGTGTTGGAAATGAGTAAAAGTAGAGCTTTATTTATCAGGGACCTTTGCTTAAGGTTATATAAGACACTATTTACTTTATAAAATTTGGGAAATGAAGCAATTGATCTATGAAGGGCCTCCTGCCAGTGGATATAACCTCTTCTCCAACCTCCATTCTCTTTACCTATTTCACTTTTTCTTATTCCAAAGAATGAATATTTTCTGGATCTGGTGGGACATGTCTGCAATACCAGTTACTTGGGAAGCTGAGGCAGGAGGATCAGGAGGATTACTGGCTTCTGCAAGTAAGCAGGGTCCTGTCTCAAAAACCAACCAACAAAGTGCTAGGGGTGTAACTCGTTGAAAGAAGAGTGCCCTGGATTCAATCCCCATTACTGGGGGAGGGGGAGGTAGAAAGAAAAAGGAAGGAACATTATGCAAGTATGTATGGGTGGCACTTGATTCAAGATTTATTTGTCAATAATAGTTGGAAACTGGAGATCCAGGCTTGACAAGCGTTAAATCTTTCTGAAGTGTTGCCATGAAAAGTTAGGACTCAGTCCTTGAGTCTGCAAAATTTCATGATCTAAAACAGAGGATAAATTGAGCAAAATAAAGAGTCACATGGGAAAAGAAATAAAAGATATAAGGGCAAAGAGGGAAAGGACCTAGCGCCATCCTTAGCTCCAGTTATGAGCTAGGCACTAGCGAAGTATGCAATCCATGTGATCCCTCTTAATGCCAAGGCTGCCAGCAAGACAGATAGAAATCGCAGGTCAAAGAGGTTAGGAACTTATCTAAAGTCACATGGCAGGAAGTGGCAAAGTTTGGGTTTTCATTAAAGTTTGTCTGATTTTTAAAGTCCATATTCTTTCCATTTCGCCAGGGTAGTAGATTCATCTTCACAAATAGCAAATTCTTATTAGGAAAATCATATTCTTCATGTTATACCAGGCTTTTTATCTTCTAATTTATACTTGTGTCCCATGAATTCTTTTTTTTTTATTGTAAAAAATGGGATACATGTTGTTTCTCTGTTTGTACATGGCGTAAAGGCATACCATTTGTGTAATCATAAATTTACATAGGGTAATGTTGTTTGATTCATTCTGTTATTTTTTTCCCTTCCCCCCCATGCTTCCCACCCCTCTTTTCCCTCTATACAGTCCTTCCTTCCTCCATTTTTGCCCCCCTCCCTAACCCTAACTCTAACCCTAACACTAACCCCTCCCACCCCCCATTATGTGTCATCATCCACTTATTAGCGATATCATTCGTCCTTTGGTTTTTTGAGATTGGCTTATCTCACTTAGCATGATATTCTCCAATTTCATCCATTTGCCTGCAAATGCCATAATTTTATCATTCTTTATGGCTGAGTAATATTCCATTGTATATATATGCCACATCTTTCTTCATCCATTCATCAATTGAAGGACATCTAGGTTGGTTCCACAATCTGGCTTTTGTGAACTGAGCAGCTATGAACATTGATGTGGCTGTATCTCTGTAATATGCTGATTTTAAGTCCTTTGGGTATAGGCCAAGGAGTGGGATAGATGAGTCAAATGGTGGTTCCATTCCAAGTTTTCTAAGGAGTCTCCACACTGCTTTCCAGAGTGGCTGCACTAATTTGCAGCCCCACCAGCAATGCATGAGTGTACCTTTCTCCCCACATCCTCGCCAACACCTGTTGTTGTTTGTATTCTTGATAATCGCCATTCTAATTGGGGTGAGATGGAATCTTAGGGTGGTTTTGATTTGCATTTCTCTTATTACTAGAGATGTTGAACATTTTTCCATATGTTTGTTGATTGCTTGTAGATCTTCTTCTGTGAAGTGTCTATTCATTTCCTTAGCCATTTGTCGATTGGATTATTTGCATTCTTGGTGTAGAGTTTTTTGAGTTCTTTATAGATTCTGGAGATTAGTGCTCTATCTGAAGTATGATTGGCAAAGATTTTCTCCCACTCTGTAGGCTCTTTCTTCGCATTGCTGATAGTTTCCTTTGCTGACAGAAAGCTTTTTAGTTTGAATCTATCCCAGTTATTAATTCTTGCTTTTATTTCTTGTGCTATGGGAGTCCTCTTGAGGAAGTCTGGTCCTAAGTCGACATGTTGAAGCTCTGGACCTACTTTTTCTTCTATAAGATGCAAGGTCTCTGGTCTGATTCCGAGATCCTTAATCCATTTTGAGTTTAGTTTTGTGCATGGTGAGAGATATGGTTTAGTTTCATTCTGTTGCATATGGATTTCCAATTCTCCCAGCACCATTTGTTGAAGAGGCTATCTTTTCTCCATTGCATATTTTTGGCCCCTTTGTCTAGTATGAGAAAATTGTATTTATTTGGGTTTGTAACCGTGTCCTCTATTCTGTACCATGAATTCTTGAATCCATGATGATTTAGTACAGACTTTCAATATATCTCAGACTCTACAACCATGTTTCAGTTTATTTCTTGGCCTGGAGGTTTTTGTTTTGTTTTGGGTGTGTGTGTGTGTGTGTGTGTGTGTTTTAACGCCCTTTTTACTAATCTGTTATGAGGGCAGTAGAAACACACAAAATATGATCAGTACTTCTGGTTGATGGTTAGTAGCTTGGTAGGGAGATAAAAACAATTGTTAAAACAATAGGGGCTTCATTTGCTGCTTTCTGCCATCCATAACTATTCTGGACAAAAGATAGTGCACCTATCTTTAATGCCGATTTTTAAAGAGTTTTCCTTAAATAAAGATAGCACAAAAACCTGGGGAATTCAATTCCTATAATATAAACATTTCAGAAATTTTTTTTTCCAAAATTTTAGAAAAACTTTAATTGATTTTTGCTCATAATTGTTAGCAATTTGCAAAACAAGCCAGGAATTATCTTTATCATGTTTGTGCCTGTTTAATGCTCATTCAGGCTTCCACTCAGGCTGTTTAATTGGATCTCTTTCATTTAAGAAAAAAAAAAAACAGGTACATAAACCTGGGTAGTGAATTGTTTCTAGTTCATAAAATTGCTTAGTTTAATTATAAAAGCATTCATGTTCCATTGTAATTTATGCATCTGAGATAGTCTACCTAAATCTTTGCACAACTTTAACATAAAATCAAGTGTCCCCATTTTCATTCTTGCTATTTTTCCTGTTTCCCTATAATGATGTTCACTGACAATGCACAATACTGAGAAAGGAGATGTGTAATTTGAATTAGGACTGGTTTCCTATGGGATACTTACCACAGGGTTGACTCTTGGGTAAGTCTTAAACCTTAATTCTGGTCCCTTCTACTTCTTAAAAAGCCACTGGTATTCAGTCATGGGGTCACCATATTGATGGTCATATTTAATCTAATCATCTCCTAAAGCTCTGCTTTTAAACACCATAGTCAAATTAAGTTTCGACCTTCTTAGTACTTCACAGTGGAGGTTAAATTTCAACACATGAGCCCTTGTTTAACACATTCAAATCTTATTCAAATTATAGCATAAGGGAATTCCCATAAAAATTTCAGTGGATTTCTTAGCAGAAACCTTGCAAACCACAAGATAATGGGATGATATAATCAAAGTACTGTGAAGGAAAAAAAAATGCCAAATAAGATTGCTATAACCAACAAAGCTCTCCTTCCAAAATGATAGAACACTTAAGATTTTCTTAATCACAAGCTGAGGGAGATCATCAGGACTAGGCCTGCCTTATCAGAAATGAAAAAGGGAGTCCTTCAAATTGAAACAAAAGGCTGCTGTTAGAAGCATGATAGCATATGAAAATGCAAAGCTGTGATTTTATTTTGGCTTTTGTAAATGGTTCCTGGCTCATAACTTCTCAGGGCAGGCCATAGAAACTGGAATTTCTCTTCCTCAAGCAGAGGTCAGAGTAGGGAAGTAATCTTCTCCTACTTTTCTTTCTTGGAGTTGACCCTAAAGAATTCTTTGGCTTATCCTTTCCAGACAGTAGGTCATAAGACCATCATAATTCCAGAGGGATTCTGCCTGACACCCTGGAGGAAGGACTGTGGCACGGAGGTTAACAGGAATGCTAAAGCAGACAAGACTCTCTGGGTTTCCCCAAATAATCTGTTAACATTCTATCATACCCTATTGGTCCAATTGCTCTTTGACATGGTTTTATCAGCTTCCATCATGCCTATGCACTGAAGTCTTCACAAAACCCCAAAGGGCAAGGTTCAGAGAGTCCTAGAAGGCTGGAAACATGGGGGTTCCCAAAAAGGGCACAGAAGTTCCATGATCCTCTCCTGAGACCCAATCTATGCATCACTTTATCTGTATCCTTTTATTAAACACCAGTAAATGTGTACCCTTTATTAAACACCAGTAAATGTGTTTCCCTGAGTTCTGATTCACTCAAGTAAATTAGTTGAACCCAAGAAGGGGGTTGTAGGAACACTGATTTATAGTTGGTCAATCAGAAGCACAGGTGAAACAATCTAGAGCTTGTGCCTAGGATATAAAGTTGGGGGATTTTGGAGACCAGGCCCTGAATCCATGAGATCTCACTCTATCTTTTGGTACATAGTAAGATGAATTGGATTTGAGGATGCCCAGCTGATGTGTGCTCCTGTAGAACTGAATGCTTGCTTGCTGGGAGGGAGAAATCCCTACATATCGTGGAGTCAGGTAAGTTTTCTTTGTTGAATGCAGTATGAGAACAAAGGGAAAAATAGGTACTTTTTTTTAAAAACACAAACTGTCTGGCAAACGTAAATATATACTTATAAAATTCTATAGCATTGCAATGTGAATGCAGAAATCACTTTTAATTCTGGTATAGAATTTAAAATGTGAACACAAAAATAATATAAATGTATGTTAATGAATACACAATATAAAAAGATTGTAATTTGTAACATCAGTAACATTAAGCCTGTGTGGGAGATAAAGAAGAGTTTTTGCATGTACTTGAAATTAAGTTATTAGTTTAAAAAATTGTTATGAATTAAAATACTTCATGTAATTATGGGAAACACGAAGAAAGAAAATACCACTATGTGATGTACAAAAGGAAACAAGGAGTCAAAGCTTGCCACTACAAAAAAAAAAAAATCAGTAAGATACAAATAAAAATAGGAAAGGGAGAAAAATAAAAAGGGAAAACATAGCTACAAGACACATAGAAAACAACAAATTGACTTAGGAAATCCTTACTTTAAGTAATTATATGTAATTGGATTAAACTGATAAAAAATGCATATATAGGCTGAATGGATGAAAAAATAATAGTCTATATTCTGTCTATAAGAGACTCACTTTCAATCTAAGGATGCATGTAGGCTGAAAATGAAGAGATGGAAAAGGGTATTTATTCAAAGTTTAGCCAAAGAGCAGGGGTGGTCATACTTAAACTAGATAAAAAGCAATCAAAAATAACAAAGAAGAAATTACATAATAAAAGATCACTTTATAAGGAAAATATGACAACTATAAAAATATATGCACTCAACATTATAGCACACAAACTGATGAAGATAGCTATGGTAGACTTGAAGGGAGAGAGAGACAACAGCACAATATTAGTAGATTTCAATACTTCACTTTAATGACAGATATAACAACCAAACAGGAGATAAATAAGGAAATAGAATTTGAAAAATACCATAGACCAAGCAGATTTGATAGACATGTACAGATCATTCCAGTCAACAATAGAAAGATCATTCTTCTCAGATGCACATGGAGTAGTCTGGCAATAGACCATATGTTAGGCCACAAAAAAGATCTGAACAAATTTAGGATTGGAAATGTGCCAAGTATATTTTTCAGCTACAAGGAAACTATAAATCGGTAGAAGAAATCTAAAAAATTCACAAATATGTGGAAATTAAAAGCATACTCATAGAGAACCAGTCAGTTGAAGAAAACATTGGAGAAATTAGAAAATGTGAGCCAAATGTAAACAAAACCACAGCATATCAAAATTATGGGATAAAGTAAAATTCATACAAAGAGGGAGGTTTAAATTGGTATGTTTATATTAAGTAAGATCTAAAATATGTAGCCTAACTTTACATGTCAAGGATAGAATAAAAGAACTAATAAGTTTATACAAGAAATAAATTAAATAGAGATAGAAAATGAAATTGAAAATTGAAACAGTAGGAAAAATTAATAAAGCTAGGAGTTTTTAAAAAAGGATAAACAACATTGAAAAACCATTAGCTAGACTAAGAGAGGAGACCCCTAAATGAAAGAGAAAACATTACAACATAAATCAGAGAAATAAAAAGAATTGGAAAAGATCACAATACACAATTATATGCAACAAAATGAATAACTTAGAAGAAATGAATAAATTCTTAGAAGTGTACAATTTACCAAGACTGAATTTGGTAAGGAACAAAAAACAGTAACAGACCTGTAACCACTAAGGTGATTGAACTGGTAATCAAAAACATCCCAACAAAAATAAAAAAAAATTCCCAGTGTTAGGTGGTTTCACAGATTTTGCCAAACACTTAAAGAATTAATAGTGATCCTCAAACTCTTCCAAAAAAAAAAAAAAAGAAAAGAAAAGAAAAACTGAGAAGTTGGGAACACTTCCAAATTGATTTTATGACACCAACATTATCCCAGAACCAGATTAAAGGTTCTTTTAGAAAATAAAGGTATCATGATGAATATTGTTGGAAAAATACTTTGCAAATACTAGGAGACCAAATTCCACAGAAGATTAAAACATTTATATACCATATAGTCAAGTGGGATTCATTTTTGTATTTCAAACTATATGAAAATCAGTCAATACAATTGGACAAAGTGTTGCATACCTGTAATCCCAGTGACCCAGGAGGCTGAGGCAGGAGGATCACAAAGTTCAAGACAAGACTGATCAACTTAGCAATACCCTGTCTTAAAATCAAAATAAATAAATAATAAAATCAGGTACAGAAAATGCTCTTAAAATTAATAAATGCAGCAGCAGAGCTCTGACATTAAAATCTACATAAAAATTTTAGTTGTATTTCATAATAAGCTGAAAGGAAATTAAGAAACCAATATCACTTATAACAATGTCAAAAAGAAGAAAAATTTAGCAATAAACTTAAGGAGGTGAGAGACTTCTGTACTGAAAAACTGTAAAACATCACTGAAAGAAATTGACAATACAAATAAATGGAAAGTCTCCCATGTTCCATGAATTGTAAGTCTTAATACTATTAAAAGATTTATTGTGGTTTGGATATCAAAAGACCCCCAAAGGCCATGTGCTAAAGGGTTGGTTGCTTGCCTGTGGTACTACTGGGAAGTGGCAGAAACTTTGAGAAGTGGAACCTGGTTGGAGGAGGTGGGTCACTGGGGGCATGTTCTTGAACAGTATATCTTGTCCTTAACCACATTCTTTCTTTGTTTCCTGGTCACCTGAGGTGAACAACTTGAGTCCAACATGCCCTTCCACCATGATATCTTGTCAAGCAACAAAAAGTTGACAAACAGAAAACTGGTACTGAAAAGTGGGACCATTTCTGTGACTATACTATGTGACCCAGAAGACTTTGAACTGCATTGTGGTGGAGTTTGGAAAGATTTGGAGATGTAGGGTATAAAAACACTACATGTTATAAGCAGCACTTAATGGATGATTCTAGTGTGAGCTCAAAAGACTAGAAAGTTTTTAGGAATGCAGACAGTAAGGACTGTATTAAATGAGATTTCAGATGGTAATGAGGACTCTATTAGGAAATGCAGTAGAGGTCATTCAAATTACATTCTAGCAGATAACTTGTCTACATTTTGTCCATGTCCTGAGATTTTTGTTTGAGGTTGCATTTAAAGACTGGACTAACTAATTGGGCAGAGGAAATTCAAGAGAGCACAACATTCGAGCAGTGGTGTAGGTATTGCTGACTGATTTTAACCAGGTTTGCAGTGAGATTCAAGAGCAATAAGTAGAGCAGAAAGATTTGAACAACTTGCATTTGGAGCAGAAAATAAGCATGTTTAAAGTCACAGTACAGGAAGATGTGGTTGCTGATGAGATTAGCACCATTAAAAAGAAGCCAAGTATTTTGTATTTGGACAATAGGAAGAATGACTTGAGGTCACCTCAGGAATTAGCCAGAAACCAATCATTGCAGATTCAGGGGTATAAAAGTATACTCTTTTAAAAGATGTTGCTTTGAGAAGAGAACACTTGTATGTCCTGTTCCTTGAGGGAAGTCTAAGAAATTGTTCCCCTAGGATACTTTTCTCTGTGCTCAGTCATCCAGAGGTCTAAGTGGGCCTGGCTGCTGCTCAAGCTGGTGGTGGACCCTAACAAGTCCATATGATTCTGATTTTGCAGGCATATGAAATTTAAGAGTTGTGGACTCATGGAAGCTTCCACCTAGATTTCACAGAAATCCCTTGGAGGTAAAACAATGAGTGAATTTTGGCAAACATTTTTATTTTCTGAGTCGACAGATATCCTTAGAAATTTTAATATAGTTTTATGCAAGATCAGGATATTTAGAAATCTACATAGAAATGAAAATTGGGTTTTAACAATTTTTCTATTTGCAAACTTTAACCCATTAGGCCAAATCCCCTCCCCCTAATTTGAATCAGATTATCCTACATTTCCTTGCTTATTAGCTTTATTGCCTCCTATTGGCTCCTCAGTAACCTCTTGAGGAGCTCCAACCCAGGCCAGCAGACAAATCCTTGTGGCTGAGGAAAAAAACAAGTGGTTTTAACAGTGGTCTTCTGGAGAACACATGCTTACCACTGGCATTTTACTCGTAGATTCTCAGCAATGGGAGTTCAACTGGGATTAAGAGAGACAATGTGTCAAATCATCTAGATTAAGCAGAGTTGGCCTGCCGTACTTATACACTTCTTCCTAGAAGAATTTGCCTTCTAGTGCTAAGGGAGGCTTTACCTGTGTCTTAATGAGATGAATGCAATCATGTTTGAAAGGAGAAATTAAGTTAAACAACTTTTCAGCATCTTTCCTATGTATATAAAACCACAATGCTTTTACTCATTGAATAGAAATATGCTATTGTTTAAAAAACATTTTCCTAAAATGACATTTAATGTCTTAGCAACTTAATACTTACATCAAGTCCCTAATTACCAAGCAGTAATTATTAACTTCCTCTTCATAAATTGATACCCCACATCCAGGGCCATTTTGCTTTAAAAAATTAAATGTGAACTATCCTTTCCACTGTACTTTCTTTCTTTCTTTCTTTTTTTCTACCTCAAGTAACATCAAGCAAGCTCTAACACTAGAGTGGCAAAGAGGAATCCCTGGGTGAAAATGCAGGGAACGAGACTTATTCATAATATCATCTGTAAGGATTCACATTCTATGATGGAAGGCATTTATTCACAAAACAAAAGGATAAAAACCAAAATCTCAGCACCATAAAAGTGATAGGCCTGTTTCCTAAGAATAGATCCACAGGACTATAATATACTACTTAGCCTACTAGAAAACTTGCCACATTATCTCTTATTCTTCATGATTACCCTATAAGAAAGTATTATGAGATCTATGTACAGCAGAGGAACATGAAGCAGTCTGGCCATAATCACACAATCACTGAGAGAATTGGTATGTGAAACTAGGTCTGTCTGATTACAAAACTTGAGTAATTATCAACACATTGTACCACCTTGGTACTAAGTTCAGGGCTGGGACAATCATAGAACCATTTATTGGGACAACCATGGAAGTATTCATGGAAAGGGTAATATATGCTCCTGTCCATGAATGAAGGCTGGGATTCTAAATAGATGGAAGAGCTAAGTAGAGCGAGAGTGGAAGTGTGAATGTGCATTTTAAGAATAACACCATCTCGCCCCAATTAGAATGGCTATTATCAAGAATACAAGCAACAACAGGTGTTGGCAAGGATGTGGGGGAAAAGGTACACTCATACATTGCTGGTGGGGTTGCAAATTAGTGCAGCCACTCTGGAAAGCAGTGTAGAGATTTCTTAGAAAACTTTGAATGAAACCACCATTTGACCCAGCTATCCCACTCCTTGACCTATACCCAAAGGACTTAAAATCAGTGATGTAGCCATATCAATGTTCATAGCTGCTCAATTCACAATAGCCAGATTGTGGAACCAACCTAGATGCCCTTCAATTGATGAATGGATAAAGAAACTGTGGTGTATATATATACAATAGAATATTACTCAGCCATAAAGAATAATAAAACTATGGCACTTGTAGGTAAATGGATGTAGTTGGAGAATATCATGCTAAATGAGATAAGCCAATCCCAAAAAACCAAAGACTGAATGATCTCTCTGATAAGCAGATGATGATACATAACAGGGGGGTGAGGGAGGCAAGAATAGAGGAAGGATGGATTGTATAGAGGAAAAAGAGGGGGAAGAGGGTGGGGAGAAGGAAAAATAACAGAATGAGAGAAACATCATTACCCTATGTACATGTATGATTACACAAATGGTGTGACTCTACTTTGTGTACTACCAGAGAAATAACAGTTGTACCCCATTTGGATACAATGAATCAAAAAGAAAAAAGAATAACAGTAAAAAGGAAAGAATTCTGGACATAGCATGCAAATGGGTTTTCAAGTTGATGCATGTGACTGGTTTTGCTATTTCAACATTTTTGTGGAACCCAGTAGGGTATCAAAAGAAAAGGTGATTTGGGACTAGAATACAACAAGTTATGAAGGCCAGGCAGAGCAGTCTGTACTCTATACTGAATCTCAAACACAAGGTTTGGTAGATTGTCATATTAATGGCCTGAATAAATTATGACTTCTGGTATCCATACTTGTGTGTGGTTTTCTTCCCACATTGATTCTGGCCATGTGATTTGCTGTGCAATTTTGGCCAATGAAGTATTAGCAACCATGATACAAGCAGAGGCTTTCTGAGTACTTAAGTATTGGGACTTACCTTCTTGGATGTCTGTTGCCTCCATGAAAGAAACATGAAGAGGCCATGGGGAAGGGAATGCAGGTCCCTTGGTTACGATATCTAGTTAAGTAAGCCCTCTTGGGCAATCTGCCCCTAGTCCAACTTCTGTGAGTGACACCAGGAAAGATCAGCAGGAGGACTGCCCAGCTAAGCCCATCCCAGACTGTAGAATCTTGAACTAGCAAGTTATTTTTTTTAAGTCACTAGGATTTGGAGTACTTTGGTAATCAGCAATGAATTCCTGAGTTACAAGTATAAAAACTTATTAAGGACAGTACTTACCTTCTGTATGACCAGATGAGTAGTAGCTTAATCAGAGCTATAGTTACCTGGAAAAGGTAAGAACATCTGGAGAGTCAGGGATTGTCTATGAAAAACACATAGCCCTCTCCCAGCAAGCCCTTGAATTATAATGATGGGTCATGGAGAGAAAAACTTACATTGCCCCAAACCAAGATTGTCGGCTAATTCAAAATCTTTCAGCTCTATGATCACTCAGATGTTGATATTTCATCTTGCATATTACATCTTAATTTAAAAATACATTTTCATTGAGAGAATGTAGCATTCAAATGAGCAACTTTATGATCCATTTCATTTTGCTCCTTTGCAGTCTGGTTAACAATCCATTTTAATAAGCAAGTGGCTGTGGAACTACTGTCCGCTCATGTAAATGAAGAGGTGCACTCATCTTTATTCTTCACTGTGATTACATTTTATTTATTTTTGAACGCTTCCTGGATTTCAGCTCATTGTTCAATTGGGAATCATATCTCTTCTTTTCAGAGCCGTTATTTTAATTTCCAGATTCTGAACAGACATTATTTCTGTGATTCATTTCAGTCTGCTTTTTTGCTTTAGTTTGACTGAATGTAATTTCTGCCATTTTTCTTGTGCCTACCAGAAATCTCTTAAACTGAGATCCTTGTCTTTCACCTCTCCTTTCCTGCTCCCCACTCTAATTCCCATTAGAAAGAACAAAGTCTTTGGGTATAGATAAATTGGGAATTTCATGGGGTAACTTTTGCTTTCTAATGATTTTATTTCATATGTGGCTACCTTGAGGCTTCAGCAATAAGTACATTTTACAAGCCCCTTCCCCAGAAAAAAGAGAAATGTTACAAACCAAATGAAATTATAGTAGATTGTAGGAATATGAAGTTTGAAAGAGCATTTTATTCTATACTAGTTTTTGACATAACTGTTGTTCAAAATAATACAGTATATATCAGCAATGACTCATAGAAAGTCTGTAGAAGAACAGAGGAGGAGCTCGAAAATGAATAGGTAGTGCATGCTGTAAAATTGTGTACTATGAGGTACTAACTCCCTTTTGGAAAATCAGGACACATGCAGATCAGTACTTCTCAAATGTCACTTGTACCTCCCCCTCACTGCCATCCTGACTTACTCTGTCCTTCATTCCCCCTCTCCCTCTCAGGAAGACAGTCTAGTCCTCTAGAAATCTAACACATCCAAAGCTGAAAGTTGTGGAGTGTCCCCAAACAGATTTCCAAAACCTCCATAATCTGCACTGCAGTGAGGCTTCCTCAGGTCAGTCTGAGCTCCTGATTATCAGGAACATGAAACAGGGAGAAGTTAACATGTTGGATCAGAATTTTACCATGAAACCTAGTCTAGGCCCTGGTGATATGTGCACTTTTATTATTTTTTTTGATATTGAGGATTGGACCCAGGGCCACTGAGCTACATTTTTCAGTTGTTTAGAAATGTTTTCTTGAGATTTATGGTACTGAGTATTGATCCACAGACCTTTTTTTATTTTTAGATAAGGTCTCACTAAATTGTCCAAGCTGGTCTCAAACTTATGATCCTTCTGCCTCAGCCTTCAGAGTAACTGTGGTAACAGACGTGCATGCAACACTTCATTCTTTATCTGTATATATTTGCACTCTGATCCACATAAGTTTCATGGTTAAACTCTTCTAACCAGCTACTGTCCCTTTTTTGTATATATATGTGTATAAAGCAATGTGCCATCAGAATTCATCAATATAAACTGGAGCTTTGCTGGGACGATTTCAATTGCTAATGTAACCTATGGCTAACAGTGTCTTTAAGATACAGAGAATCTCCTTCTGTAGCTTAGAATCTCCATCTCTTACTGGAAATATGTGTTCGTTCTTCTTCAGGAAGGACTACCTCATTTTTAAGATACAAATATCCAATCAAATCAGATTGATTGGGATCCACGGACTGAAACCACTTTCTTCACCCTGCTTTTTCCTCATAGAAATAAAATGTCACCAGAAATGAAAGTTGTGATCTCTCTTATTCAGAGTCTGATGACCTACCTTCTCAGACCTTCTATGTATGTACTCTTTGTTCTCCTTTATTTAAATATTCATTTTATTTCATCCATCAACTGTGTAGTGCCATCCCCATCCACAAATTGCTAAGACATTCTCCATTCTTTATGGTTTTTCTAGTCTAACTTTCATACCCAAATAACCTCTCATGTTTTATCTTGGAGTCTTGAGAGGAACTTATGGAGCCGACTCCTGTACTTACACCAGAGAACACAAGTCATGGATTGGTTGCTTGGTCTGGATATCTGTCTATATTCTGACTAGGCATAACCTGGAATGGGGTGAGGGCAGATAGTGCACAGCTCTGAACTTTAGAAGCCAGGAGAATGGAAGACTAGTGTCACAGACGGATTAGGTCCTCATCTAAGTAGAGAAGGAGAGAAGTGTTAAGCCCATGAAGAAAAATATCATAATTACACTATATTTATGAAAAATATCATAATTATTACTATTGGTACCACAAAAAGCAATAGTTGTTATGAGCTTTCTGTGTTGAAACAATGTAGGTGTATTAGACTTTGCTGTGGGCAAAGACAAACTTTTGACCAGTAGCATAGTTAAAATTTCAAAATAGTGGCTTGAAATGGATGTCTCTTTTTATTATGCATATTCTGCATGAAATGGAGAGCAAAAGAAGGGATTGTAGCTGGAGGGTAGGCAGAAGTAAGTGTTACAGAACTTTGTATAGAAAAGCATTCTCCTAGTTAGTGCTTTGAAAGTTTGACAGGATATCTCATTTAGTTACCTGTTACTGGAGGTGTTCAAATCACATTATAGCACTGAAGGAACATCTTCTAACTAAGATCCCAATTATTTGACTGTACTTTGGAGTTCATTGGTCATTTGAAAATAAATGAGTTATTAATGAAGACTTGATGCAGAACATATACATTGCTTAAACTAAAATTGTGATTTTTCTTTTTCCTTCATAGTGTCTGGTATAGAAAGTGAACTAAATTACTCTCTTGACCAGGACAAATCATTCTTATTATGGTACCAAATGAGCAGGAACTGTCAAAGTTAGCATCCCATAATAAACTTTAGGGAATCTCACCTATATTTTGCTTAGCAATATCTACCTCATGTCTACATAAGAAACTCAGGACTATTATCAATCAACTGCACAGAAAATCAGGATTTTAGACATGTTTAAAAGAGTTTGGTCTTAAAGTGGTCCCTATAAAGTATCTACTCAAAGTACAGCTGATAAATCATGGGTGAAAGAGACAGGCTGAGAGGCATCTTCACTTATCCAAGTTCTTTAAACTCTGTCCTTATATGAAGTTATATCATCAGGATGTTACAAACAAGGACTGTTTTCTTAACTTTCCACAAAACTACTTTCATTTCAAACTTTATTGTGGATTTTTATTAAATTTTGATATAAGGAAGGGTTATTTTAAGAATATTTCAATAATATCTACAAAAGTATTTTTTATTTTTCTCACCCTATTGCTTACTGTTTCTTCTATATAGAAAATGGAAGACAGTTGTCCGGGAAAATGATTTCACAAGCAAAGTTGTGGGTTTTTAATAAAAATTACATAATGCTGTATTTACTTTTGCCTTGGTCAATAAGAAGCTGGGAGCTAAAATAATGTTTAACAGTAGTAGTTGTCTCATCCTGGGTAGGGATAAAATCATTCTTACCTAAATTTTTTAGACCTTAATTTTAGGTGTATTGAAATCATATATGATCCCTTTTTAGCAACAGATAAAATTTAAAGTATTAAAAGTGAAGGAATAAAGGATGCAGTTTCTGGACCACATATACTATCAAATCAGTTCATAAAATAAAAAATTCTAGTGAGGTCTTGATGTTGGAAATAAGTGTTTGTGTGTGACCTAACCCCATCTTCCTTTGCTTTGGCTAATGTATTTCTGTAAGTTACCAGCAATAAACTTCAAAAGGAATGTAACTTGGAATAAAAATCTCTAATAACTCTAGAGTTATTATTGATAAGAGACTAATGTATTTAGCTACCATCCAGAAAGAAAATCTATCCACAGAATGAAAACTTTAATAGGTATTCCATGGTACATGGCTAAGAAGGCTGAAGTTTGCCAACTGAAGTAAATACCTACTTTATGATAGTTTGAGATTTGACTCTGTATCTTATATTTTATTACATATAGTTAAGATTGCTAAATATTTATTCTTACCATATTTGGCACTTTAAGCTTTGACTCCTCTGCCTGTGGATGACGAATGGGAAACTACTATGGTACCAGGGATTGAACTCAGGGGCACTGAGCCACATTCTCAGCCCTATACTGTATATTATTTAGAGATAGGGTCTCACTGAGTTGCTTAGCACCTCACTTTTGCTGAGGCTGGTTTTGAATTTGCAATCCTCCTACCTCAGCCTCTGGAGTTGCTGGGATTACAGATGTGAGTCACTGCACCTTGCTCACCAAAACCTCTTATTGACGTTGGGGCATAGCATCCCCAGACAGATAAACAAAACAAAACAAAAAGCCTACACAACTTTCAATGATAGTAATGACTTTATACAAAACATGTACATTTTCCTTCATTCCTATATAAAATAAATCAGTTTTAATACCTTGGTCATTGTTGTACCCTTGATGTCTAACACATATCTGGGATTCTGAATAAATGTTAATAGGCGAGTCAACCGAAGTACTGATGAAAAGGTAGACATCAGTTTACTACAGTGGAAGCAGAATGAGATGAAGCAATAGTTTAGAATGCATGGGGAGGGGGTTCAGTCACGGTGAAGAGGCTTTCTGATTGGTGAGTAGGAAGATGTTCCAGTGAGGCCTACGCTCATTCTTGTGGAAAGCTTTTAGTTATCTAATTTTCATGGGCCATAGGAATAGAACATAAAAAAAAAAAAATTACAACTGCTTTCTTTCCCATTTATCAAGAAAACTACACAATCATACATTTAATTAGATCGGCACAACTTAGAAAACACTAGTATATTGTCTATAGTTTTAAAGCGATTTCATCCACTATAATGTGTACTAATTAACTTTGTATTCATGAAACTAGGGGATCTGTCCTAACTTCTTTCCCTCCCTCCACCAATTTACAAATGAGGACACAAAGTCTTTTTGAAAAAGCAGATAATTATTCTGTTGGTAATATCTGCAATCTAATTATTCCTTGAGTTTATAACCTAGGCCAGGAGATTCGCCCACAGCTACATTCCTTACTGATCTTGTGCAGATAAAGGATTAGTAGTATTATTGCCCATTGTGCATTCCAAAAAAAATTTTTTTTTTCAGAGCAACTTCATGGGTCTTAGTTTAGCCAAGGGTATAAAAAGAGGAAACCTGGATTGCTGGGCCATATCCCCTCCACACTGAGCATGCAGTCTTGGGCAAGCCACTTATTATCTGAGACTTTCTTCATTTAGGGTGAGCAAAAGGGTTAGAAGTTCAAATGAATTAATATTTGTGCATGCACATTGAGAATTGGAAGGATCTATTAGAGAAAAATGTGTAGTTCTTGAGGTGTGCAAGTCATGCACCCGCTCACCTTGGAGATTCTAAGGAGGATGTAGAGGAGGATGTCTACTCAAGGGCTATGAGGGTGCAGTGTTGTTCCTTTCCTGGGTAAAGAGGCAGAATATGGTGGCGTTTGGTGAGTCATTGTCTGAATTGTTCACAGCCAGTAAGAAGACATTGTGTTATTACTTCTTCCTTAGTCCTACGTCTGTGATTAAAATTTTGTTGCTACTGACAAAATAGTATTGATCACCTGATTCTTTTCTGCATCCATTGTGGACTATCACCCTGGGACAAAAATAAATTAAGAGGGAGATAGATTAATGTTCTCAAAGGGAAAAGATGGCAGCAGCCTGCGAGAATGTTACAGGGATAAGTCTGGGCTGCCTGCCAGTGAAGGTCAACATTGGGGAGAGAGAGTTCATGGGAATGAATCAGGTTTATTCACGATTTGGCAATCTTGAGATGATAGAGAAGATATTGCCTTTAAGCTCCATGTTGGGGGGCTCAGGGCTGCAATCTAAAGATTTAGTCATTTGCATTTAACCATTTAGTTGGGGCTTCTCTTTAGAATTTAGACTACAGGGCCAAGGGGAGAGGACATAAACCTTGCCAAGGGTGTAAGTAAGGGCAAAGGTGGCGGGGAGAAAGAGGAGAAACTCTAGAGTAGCAGCCAGCCCTATTACAACTAGAACTGAGCTTCCAGGAGTAATAGGCTATCATTTCTATTTTTCAGAGATTTTTATAGTTCATAAATATTTCTCAGAAGAAATGAATCTCACAGAGTGACTTAGTGGAGTTGTGATCACACCCACCACATAGTTATTTCATATTCCCTTCCTCCACTGAGGTTGAATTGTACCTTCCCACACCACTGTTTTCTGTGCACATATTTTGCAACTTAAATAATGAATGATGCATGCTTGCATGATTAAAGATGACAATTATTATTTGAGTGCAAATCTTAAGAATAAAGGGTGATAATTATCTACAAGAAGAGGTTTAGCGGAACATACCAAAAGAATGATAATCTTTTCATGCCACTTTCTGTCTTGCTGCTTTGTGTGTATTTTGTAATTTTTTTTCCCCAGATTTACAACTTCTTTATGTAGTGTGTAATTTTTGAGAATCACCAAAAGTCATAGAACCTCAAAAGATCCATGATTCAGGAGAGGTTTTTCTATGTATATACAGGAGAGAAATGCATTAGGGGTTCAGTGTTAAGACAATTTCTAAGAAATAGTAATAATAATAAAAAAAACCCTCAAACTAAAAAAATCCCAGTCACTGACCTAATTCACTCAATTTTGTCCCTCTTCGGCTTCATTTTGATTCCTTAACTTCTTTCCCCCACTTCTGAGCTATTCTGAGTCATTTATTCCTTTGGTTTCCTTGAATTCCAAGAATAAACATGTCTGATTGTAAAACATCTTTATGACATCGTATCAAAACAACCTCCAGGCAACAGCAAGTCTTGCAGAAAGATCCCCTGAGATGAGATAGTCCCTCCAGGAGAAGGCAATTACCCCGTGAAAGGAACCAGGACTGCCCCCCACGCAGAAGCAAACACCCCCTAGATGAGAATCCAATCAGCCCCTCAAGCGATGATGACTTTCCTGGAACTTTCCAGAACCACTTCTGAGATAATGGTCAACCAGACCACGGCCTATCAAGGTTACCTGCTTGACAAACTATGTAAACCCCCCAAGTTATGCAAACCTCTGACTCCTGCCTTTGTTCTCCTTTCTATAAAACCTCAAAGTACTTGTCAGTCCTTAAAGACAGATCTTAGTTCACTAGACCTTTCCAATTCTTCCCAGTGTGTCTACACTGATTAATGTTCCTTTATTGCCTTCTCCACTGCTCTTTAATTCACATAGTGGAACAGTGGACGAATCTAGTCTGTTGGGATTCCCAGAGCTGGGTTTTTTGCCCTAAAACACCAGCAATGTAATTATTAAATAAGAGTTAGTTTCAAGACTGAGCCTTATTTTAATGATTTAAAAATTAAATCTTGTGTTCTTCTTGCACACAGAATATATTTTATTTTATTTCAACTCAGTTTATTTAACAAGTATTTGTTGAATTTTGTCATATGCTAGGCTCTGCTCCTTTTCTCTATGCAGCAGCCTTACATTCACAGATTTCTGAAAAGCCTACACAACAGGTAAGCGACTGGACACTCATAAGCTTTGTCCCTCAATTCTGTTGACATTCACCAGGGTCAGCACCAGAACCAGTATTCCATGCTTTCTCATGGAGATTCATTGTAACAAGGTGGAATCTCCTCCCAAGTCGGGAGCTGAGTGCATGTTTTGGTGGAAAACATGTGGGAAGTAGACTCTTTGTTGGAAGGAAATCTGCTCTATCTCCTCACACTGCTTTTCTCTAAACAATGCAGACATGCTGTTCTTTAGAGTGATTCCACCTTCTCACCCAATCTACCCTATGTTTTCATTCTACTTCCATCATCTCCCCTACACAAACACTCTCTCTCTCTCTCCTGCTTTCTCTTCCTCTTTTTCCCTCTCATCATGTGCTCCCTCCGTCCCTCCTTCATTCAACATAATATATTTCCCTTAATCAATACAGAGTATCCTGAAAACTAAGGTGAAGCCAAGCTCTGGCTTTGCGCCCAGACATCACTTTCTGAAGTGACAGGCTCTGGTAATAGGGGAGGGTTTGCAATTATACAGATCATTGCTTCGACCTGGTGCAAAGTCAACGAGCACTCAGCACAAGAACAAAAAGGCTTAATTTCTGTAGCTTCTAGAGGACTCAGAGCGGAGGCTCAGACACTGACCTGCCTGCTGTGCTAGCCAGTTTTGCTTATCTTCAGTTGAAGCCCTGTGATAAACAGCTCAGCTCATTTGCTGTTCCCCTTGTGAACTTCTGTCTTGTAAAGTAAAAGTTAATGTCCTTATTACATGTGTTCCTTTTCTCCACAATCTACGTAAAAATGATTTACACAAATGACAAAAAGGAGCCTCTTAACGGTGCAAAGCTTTATATTCTAAATATCTGATTAGCAGTACCTTCTGCATCTCAGCATCAGCTTTCATAGCTTTAGGAAAGGCACTTTCTAATCTTTCAATACAAAATTTCTCCTTTTAGGTTAGCTTAGCATGTGATCTATATAGAATACAGTAGGGAAGTTGCTTTTTTCAAGATATATTGAGGCCTTCTAATTATTTTCAAAGTAAAATGAGGGCAAGAACTCAAATTATATGAGTGTGTTTGTCACCCAGATAAGAAGAATGCATGGGCTGTAATGGAACCTCTTATTACTATTCACTTTGACTTTCTCAATTCAACGTGTCTTGATGCTTCTCTCTCTCTCTCTCTTTCTCTTTCTCTCTCTCCCAGAGCTTTGGCAAATTAGAAATTTAAATGGAATGTGAAATCAGGGAGGGGGAGCTCTCCTGTGAGATGCTACACGTTTATGAACTCAGCAGTCATGGGGTTGGGAAGGGAGCTGTGTAGGCACTGGCAGAGGGAATAGAAGTATCCTTCAAACCACGGAGGGGCAGACAACCTTTGGCAACCCACGAAGTCTTAAGAGGTCAAAATGGGAATCATTTGCAGTTTCAGGATTTACCTGTAGATTATTTATGACCTAGTTGCATTCATTTAATTTTACATTTTATTTCTTGTTTCTTTAGTTGCTAAAGCAGTTTTTTAAAGAAATGTGTTCAATGCATTTGGCTTCATCTTTCTAGGTGGTCTTCTTTTCCTTTTTTCCATGTCAAGAGAGCACAGATAGTTGCTCCTTGACCTTGTAGTTGTGTCATTCTGGGTATCTCTTTCCAAGGAGCAGGCTTTTCTTGTGGACATGACTTATACATTTCCCCTTCTTCTCGTTATCCCTCATTTAGAGCCTGAATTAGTTTATCTGAGTCCTTCCACATACTAAGACTTCTCCATCAGCCTCACTTTTTGCTCATGCCCAGGATAAATAGCAGCAAAGCATTTAAAAGGTGATTTGGGTGCATTACAGTTTTAAATTGTGAGCATACTGTTCCCCTCCCACCCCAGTGACTCTATTCTTTAATTTTAATTTCTTGTTGCTTTTCCCATGAGGAAACTCAATGCTGTGAAGAAGGCAAGAAGTTAGATTTCTAACTTCAGTAATTGTACTTAGAGCCCATCCTAAATCTAGAGTGATTTAGTCTTGGGAACTTCACTACCTCTACAAAGACCATATTTTACATGAGATTCCATTTGGAGGCTCCAGGTGGATGTGAATTTTTGAGTGATACTAGTCTACATACCATATACACTAGAATCATGGAATGAAAATCTAGAATGAAGGCACCTAGGGATCATAAAGTCTAGCACTTTTATTGCTCAGATGAAATAACCAAAGATGAACGTCCTGATTTACACAGGTAATAAATAATAGAGGTTTTGTTTTGGCTTTTGTTTCTTAACCTTAATGCTAGATACCCTAGGCTATGTTGAGAGAGGAGTGACTTTTAGAGAAAAGGAGCTTATACAAGTTTTAAAATGGGTTATGAATTCTTTGGCAACCCTCCCATTAGTAGCTGAGGTCTATAACCCCTTAGCTGTGTGTGGAAGGACTTTCCACAGCTCTGACCATTAGAGTGTGGTAGAGACAAGTTTGTGTGTCTACTGAGGTGGGCCCATAAAGAATGAGGTGCATCTGCCTTGGTCATTTAAACACTCTATCTTAGAGCTTTGAAATACCATGTGAGAAGGCTGACTGTGTCGCCACCATGGTGTGAGGAAATCAGGTTACTAAGATAGATCCCATGCCAGTGCTCAGGTTGGCTATCCTATGTCAGTGACCGTGCCTCTAGAAGATTCCATCCTCAACCATCATCAAAGACCTCCCAGTCTTTGAGTCTTTTCAAATGAGTTGCCAGAAATCATGAAGCACTGACTAATCATCCCTGCTCCTGTCTACTATTGCACTTATTAATCCAAGTATATGATTAAAATTAACCCATTAATGTCAAGAATAACTGCAATAAAGTCACCTGTGTGATAATTAGATGTCAGGCACACAGTCATCTCTAATCTTCCAGTCAGAAAAGCAAGCAATAAGAATTAGACCAATTTAATTCCAACAAGGATAGAATCTATACAGATGTGTACTGATGAATTTGACCTTGTTGAGAAAAGTGTTCATTACACTTAGCATGGAATAGACCAGAGGTTTATTCTCTGCCAACTGGAAATTTTGTTGGGGCTCTTTCATGGTCTTGGGAATGGTCACATAGTTGTAGTTTATCCAAGCACCCAATCAAGGAAAGTACATACAGAAAGGATTGAATTCCCTCTTCAAGAGAAATTAAACCTGAAAACTTATAAAACTCTTCTTTTCCTGAAAATGAATGAATCTAGAGTCTGTGTGCAACAACCATCCTGAATTCTTAGATGGAGATGAAAATAAAACCAGAGGTCATTGATTTATAGGTCCAAAAATCAATCATTTCTAACTTACCTTAAACAAAAGATAGGTTTCCCTACATTCATCTTTTCAAGCAAGATATTAATCAATTAAAAATTAATTTGCCTGTGGGCACTCTTATAGGTCCTAGAGATAAGAAAATCTGTATAATGTGTGTGTGTGACAAAGACAGTCCTCCTTCATTATGCATCCTACATTCTGGGGGTGGGATACAGACAATGACTGTATTCACAGGTACAAATAATACTTGGGTAGTGTGAACTGCCATAAATAGGATAATGTGGAAGACAATGTGCATATATAGGCATTCTTTAAAAACAGTTTCAGGATTCCTCTATTAGGCAGTGACATTTAAGTTGAATATGGAATGCTACAGGGAGATGTGGTGGAAGACAATGGACCAGAGCATCAGCTAGAAAGGCATGGAGTCTGAAGGAAGTAGACCTATTTGAAAGTCAAGTGGATATCAGATCTCATTTCAATCAGAACTCGCTGAGCTCAAGTTTGGAACTTGTCCTGGTTAGGAAATCACTGCTGATTCTAATGCTTCCTAGTGGTTAGTACTCCAATAGACTAGATTTCTCAATTCTATTACAGGTAATTGAATTATGAGTAAGGGAAAAGCCAGTGTTGGGATTGTGCCTAGGTGTTCAAGTACTTGCAGGATCTATTTTAAACAAAGTTAACAATTAAGCCCCATTATTATGCTCTACAAAACGGATAACATTTATAATGCATATGGGAAAACAAAGAACCCTACTGCCCATCACCCTCTACTGAGAAAGCTGAGAGCAAGTAAAAAAAAAAAAAAATCATCCAACAAATGAATATATGCTTAGTACAACTGCATAACTCTCAAGTGGATTTAGACAAATGTGATGAAACACATTTGCTTTGTATTTTGTATCTGATAGTGTTTGCGCTCTTTCTAGATCTGATTTTCAAAGTCAGTGTTTCAGTTGTCACCCACATCTATTATTTCTTGAGTTTTAGTGCCCCCTTTTATTGTTAGATTATATTTCTTAGAATATTTTCTATGGAATTCTTGGAGGTTTGTGCTTAAAGTTTGCTCCCCAAAGAGCACCTATGTTTTCTTCTCTGAGGACTGTTTTAAATTATGGGGCAGCATACTTTCACTGTAAAGGGCCAGAAAGTAAATATTTCAGGCCATGCAGTCTCTGCTGCAGCCATTTGACCCTGCCATGGCAGGGCAAAAGTATCCACAGACAGTAAGCAAACAAATGAGTGGGACTATGTTCCCATAAAACTTGTTTGTCACCAATATTTGAATTGCATGTAACTTTTATATGTTGCAAGTATTTCTTTAAAAATTTTTTTCTTTCAACCATTTAAACATGAGAAGAGCATTTGAGCACATGGGCAGTAAGAAAGTAGATTGTAGACTGGATTTGGCCTGTGGAGCAGTTTGCCACTCCTACTTTAAATTTTTAGTGTCTGCTTTTTGAGGTCTTACAATTATTGAGAATTCTAGCCTCAAATTTGTGTGAAGGCAATTGTAGTTAAGGTTTTCGATCATTTTTTCTTTTTTTCCCTTTGACACAGAGCCAAGGCCGAGACACTTGAAGGCCCCCACCATTTCCCTCTGAGGTAGTTCTCCCTACAGTTACCCACAAGTTCTTCAGGTCCTGGTGTGACAAAGAAGTCCTTGTTCTGTACTCCCTTCATGCCTAGGATTCAAGATTCCTCATGGTCTGATAAATCCAAGTTATAGGCCATCAGAAGAGAACAAATGGTGAATTTTCATTTCTAGATGACAAATTCTGATAGCCCATTTCTGGATTTGAGAGTTTTTTCTGGCCTCTAAGAACACTTCAGCTAATTTAGGCACCTCCAAATTTTAGGTGTTCTGTATACTTAAAAATACTGCTGAGAACAGAAAACTCTTCAGACTAGATCCTATGCTTTTTTCCAATATTCCACTCTGGTGCATATTCCAGGCTACTTTAGGAGATTTGTTGTGTTCAGGAACAAAGTTTGAAGGAAAAGGAAAGTAAGAGAATGTGTGCGTTCTATAGGGGAACTAGGGATAGAGTTCTAAGGCATAATGGTGGAGAAAAATTGAGAAACTTTCAGGAAGAAAAAAATTCCCGGGTGTTGCTGAAGAAAGACAAAATGATGAATCCTGAAGTAACTAAAGTGACTTTCTTAGATGGAGCCTCCAGAAGTGAAGTGTCATATTACGAAAGAAGATAGGTAATTTGGAATACGGAAACAGTTACAAATAGCCTAAAAGTAAGAAAGAAGGAGGCAAATCAGGACCTGGCAAGATGAGTGCGCCGTGGAAGCCGAACTGCATTTGTTCCAAAACAGAAGGACATGAATACCTAAATAAAATAGAAACCATGGTGTCTGCACACAGGCTGGCAATATGGTGAAAGTTATGACTAAGGGAAGATTAATCATGTAGCACAATGCCAGATGGCTTGGGTCATAAAGTAATTGGTTACAAAGAATAACTAAGAGACTACTGAACTAATCCAGGTGGTGAATGTGGAAGAATTTTGCAGTGGTGAGAGAGGGACATTCTACAGATTTCAGAAGTGTGGAAGAGGAAGGTCAGCAAAGCACTGACAACCAAGCTAGAAGAGGGAGGAGAAGTGAGAGAAGTCCAAGGTGGAAGAGGGCACACAGATTCTCCATCTATAGCTTTTTTTTTTTTTTAAGTTTGGATTCATAATATGAAAGCTCATCCAAAGGGAAGTTAGGTAAATTCCAAGATACAAGGGTCTCAGTGGTCCTGTTTGAGCTCCATGTTATTGTTTTTCCCCTTCTAAGTTGACAGAGGTGGGAGTGTGGCTTTCTCAGAGTGTTTATCTCTGTCCCTGAGCACTGACAATGGTGCTGCCCTTTTTCATTCTGTCTTTGTATCTGAGCAGGCTCCCTGGAGGTTTCCCATAATCAGGCAACCACTGGGTTTCCCTGAAAGTCTTTGTGACAGCTGAACCAAGGGATGGTCTGTGAACTGTCTTCCCACCATCACAGTGATCAGTTTCTCAGAGGTGGCAGCACAGTCACCGTTATAGCAACGCAGATCAAATGAGAAAAACTCATTTTGTATGAACCAGGGTTGAAAATTGAAAATGTTCCACCTTAACTGCTCTTCATGCTTGACACACTTCAGGAGCTATTCTTTCTGACAACCTAATCAAGGTTAGTTGTGAGCTTAGTGTTTTGTTTGGCTTTCTTTATTATGAAGATGTTGTTGCATTTTCTAAATGAATGAACCCAAGAATAACCTTTTGGAAAGGCAAAGTCAATTTTCAGAAGGGGGCAGAATGACCTTCCCACTTCATGCTGTATCGTACCTTTCTGTGCCCTAGGTGCCAGTTGCCTTTTCAGAGAACATAATTAACTTATGAAATAGATGCTTTACGAGGCACAGGTACAAACTGTGACCAACTGTGAAGTTAAGAAGAAAATAGGCAAGAAATTAGGGGCGGGGGTAAATTTCACAATGCAGTACCATGCTTCAATTTCACTTTTGCTGAGACATTCTGGAAGAACCACATTAAAGAAACTACCATTTCTTAACCCACTTCTTCAGAGGAGTTTGGCATCCACCTTCAAACATAGAAGGAAAGAAATAGAGTTTTTTCTGGAGCGAGAAGGCCTAGAATTTTGATGGAAGAGCTGTACAACTCAAGAGTTGTTCAATGTGACCAAAATGAATGAATCTTGGATTGAAAGTCAGTCTTTGGTTCTAATGTGTGTTCTGATTCTAATTATACCAGTCACCATTTATCAAATCCTACTGGGTCAGACATTGGGCTAAGTACTTTTCATGCATTATCTCATTTGATCCCATCACATTTTCAGGGAAGAACACTATTTTTATAGCTCTACTTTTTTTTTTTTTTTTTTTTACATACTGTATTTTGCTTAATTGTAGTGGGGTACAATTTTTCATTGCTATGGTTGTGCATGATGTAGATTCATACCATTTGTGTAACCATACATGTACGTAGGGTAATGATGTCTGTCTCACTCCACCATTTTTCATAGCTCTTTTAACGGATGTAAAAGTTGAGGCTGAGGGAGGCTAAGGACCTTGTGCATGGTTGATGGGTATTGGTGCTGGTATCTGAGCCAGTGTACAGGACTCTAGATGTGGAGCTCTTCATTGCGCCTGCCCAAGAATACTGAGTCTTATGAGATTCAATCAACTACTTTGAGCCTCAATTGTCTGCAAAATAAGGAAAATTGCCCTGATGATTCATAAAATTACTTCAGATGTCAAGATCCTATCCCATTCTGTGTTCTGAAGAACAGGGTGTAAATATAAAAGACAATATAAAAGATTAAGGATACAAGGTCCCTGGCCTTGAGAAAAGCCACCATTAGAGAATAGGCTAATTCCTTTGAAGGGCGGATAGACTTCCAGCAACAACTAGGTAGATAAGCTCTAGTAGAATCCTGAAAAGACCTGTGAAATATTCGATGTCAACATGCCTTGAAAACTGAAAAGCAAATCTTAATTTTGAAGAAATGACTCCTGGGGAGTGAAATACATTGCAGGATGCCATTTCTTTTCCCTCCTTAATAATTGGATGTTCAGACAATAAAGCCCAAAGCTGTGCAAAAATATAAGAGATTCCATTTTGAGAGATTTCCAGATAATCTGCCTTAGTTCTGGGGTCTTCAGCTATTTGAAATCCTTTCATCTCATTTTGAAGTGGGTTATTAAATACTCCTTTTACATACTGAATCTGAGTTGAAAATGAACCAAAACTATTAAGGCTTATAGAAAAGACAACTCAGAATTAAATGAAAGTCCACTCTACTCTAAACATTCGTCAAGGTCTTGACATGTGCGTGTATAATCTTTACAGCATTTAAAATCACTTCAGTCTTGAAATGCTGTGGGTGGGTACATCATTTAAGTTCTTTCTCCTTCTTTTCCACCCTTCTATATTCCTTTTGATCACAGGCAACATTATTACACAACAATAGATAAGGTCACATTAAGAGGCAACTCGATCACAGGTATCCTCTCTACTTTCATCTTTTGAGAATGATATAAAGCTGGCTCTCCACTCTATAACATTTCCATTCAAATTTTATTATTTATATGATTTAAAAAAAAAATTCCAGGCAATGAAGCTGTTGTAGTGAGTTGATGGCTAATTGTATAAAGGGTAATTACAATTTAGCCAGTATGAAAGATTGTTTAGAAGGAGATGACCTCTGTGCTCTTGATAACTGCAGCTTAGGACCCAACCAGATGCTGTGGTGCATGAAAAACATCTTAGTTCATTAAGATCAAAGGATCTAGTCACTTATTCACCATGCCGAATGCTGCAGCCAAAAAAGTATTTACAGCAATTAACAACTTTTTAAGGCCCTCTGCTTGAATTGTTAACCTTCAAATAAGGTATCTCTGGGGAAATCATTGATGATACAACCACTTGTCCCCAGATTCATCTGCCTGATCTTTATTGAACTTGATGTGCAAACATTTAAATGATAATTGAAACACTAATTAAATGCTGTGCCTGGGCACCAGAGTCAGGAATTCAGAAAAAGGCCGATTTATTGTCAAGAGCCAAATGCCCATGGTGCTGCCAGTTTTCAGCTGAAGTGATTTGGATCATATTTAGTTGTCCTGATGTTTATTGATTATGTGCAAAGCATTTCTAGTTGTGCTGTCAAACACAACACATGGGATATAGCCGGTAACCCCAACTGATCAGCAAAAATATTTAGCATCCATTCCAGTGATAAGGTATCAATAACTTTACTTTGGTGATGGGTGTTTCTGGGGTACAGAGGATAAAATGAAATCATAGTTTGGATTAAGACATTGTTTAGCCTTTTGTTTCTTTGTATCTGGTTTATATATTTTGTTAGCTAATTTGGGGAACTTTGGTTGTGTGCACCTGTTTGCTATCTCTTCACTTGATGGTTTAAAGCAATGGTTCTCAGTTTGGATGGCATATTTAAATCAATTAGGATATATAAGTTTTGGTGACTTTGAGGTCAATTATATCAGAATTTACAGAATTTTAAAGTAGTTCTTTCTGCAGGTGATTTTAATGAGCAGTCAGGTTAAGAACCTAATGGATATAAGCTCCATTAGCGCATTTTTCATTTAACCTTATATTTCTAGAACCATAGAATAGGATCTGACACTTAATAGAATGACCTGTGCTTTGTAAGACTACATGATAGATCCTAACTGACTGTGGTCTCTATGAAGCTTATGGAGTTCACCAAGATAAATCAGAGAGGTAGTATATGCCTTTCCTTATTCTACAGTTGCTTCCTAACACCAGAAACCAACAATTCTGGAGCAAGCCCTGGGAACTTGAATGCCTTCCAAGCTGTAGTCTTTCTTCCAATCCCCACCAGATGTGCTCCCCGCCTGTGACTCCTGTGACTGACTCCATTCTTCATTTCCTAATTGAGCTCCAATTTCCTACTGGCACTGGCATCCTGCCCTGAATCTAGTCCTGTGTGGGACATGTTCCCCAGCTGCTGAAGTGCTGCTGGCAGACACTCCTCAGTTATCAGCCCCCTTCAGGAATTGCCTCAGCTGAAAAGAATCATCTTATCCAAGGTCACCCTCTTTTGGGGACAGCCCTTAGCTAATGACTACTGCGGGAATATACAGGCTCACACTTTGCTCAATTTGGAATAACTCCAATGGGCTTTCTCAACTCCAGAGCCCCTGTGGAATAAGTTGAAGTCTTGGTAAAGACTATCACACTCAACAGCATTTCTTCCTTCTCCTTTCTCCACATGCGCTAGTAATAGGAACACTTCCGAGGGAGCTCCTTCACTCTAGCCTCTGTATCAGAGTCTACTCATTGAGCACACAAAGACAAAAGCTTGCATCACTTAACCAAGCTGTCCAGTCACTCAAACTGAACCTGGGCTTCTCACACCCCTACCTACCATGTTCTAGACACCATGACAAAAATAAACTAGACACCATGCTTACAAAATGCTTGCCCTCATTAAGCATATATTCTGGTAGAAGATAAAAGCAATAGACAAATAATATAATCTTGGTGGTGATTAAAGTCGTTTAGAAAAACAAACCAGGAAGAGAATAGAGAATGGTGGGGTGGTGGGTATACTGGATCTGTCTCATGAAAACTGATAATTAAATCCAAAGAAAAATTTTAAAGCCAGTTGTTAAACATAGACATCACTAAAAATGAAATTACATAAACTAAAAAATCATATTAGAAACAAAGGTAATGAATATTCAAAACTTATCACTTCTTTGTTTTACAACATATTGCTGCTATGTATGCTTTTGTGGTTATTGACATTTATTACACCTGTAAGGTAGAAATGCTATGTGCCAATGGTGTGCTACTGTGCATCTCTTCCCAATTCTGCATTCATTGAGACTGATAATTCTGAACTATACTTGTTTGATTGCAAGGACAGGTAACCTATGAATACTAGTGTATGACCAAAAAAAAATTCTTTAAAGCATTCTGTGAGGAGTAATTGTCTATAAAGAATTCATTGTGATGAATAATGCATGGCATGATCATTTGTAAATGCACGCTCAGCATGCTTTGTATCAGTAAAATTCATAATCAACATACATATGTATACACGTGTGTACATTTTCCCCTCAGAATCCAGTTATAAACATTCACAAGCACATCACTGGGTAGGGAGCCTTTGTTTTAGGGTTGATATTAGGGGGAAAAAGGTATAACATTTGAGCTGATACTGACTGAAACCAGGGAACCTGTGTTTATTACTCTGTGACAAAATATGCTGTCCCAAATACTTTGTATTCTCATTTTTATTCTCAAATAATGCTCTCGAGACAATTTTGTTAGCGTTTCACCCATATGGATGATTTGTCTCTCTCAGCCTCTATTGATTTCTTTTAGGATTTTAAGAACTCCTATTAGGTCAAAACTCAAGGTCTTAGCTTTCCCATTGAGGACATACTTGGTCCATTATTTAAATTCTGATAGCACATTTTGTTTGTAATTACTTTGCTGTAAATATGGTTAGTCATTCTTAGTTGTTTATGTGGCAATTATGGTGTTTTTGTAAAGAATTAATGTCAATTATCAATTTTATCTCTGGGGAATTTTAAAATATTAAAATAATTTTTTGTCAGCCATAGCTAAGGTCCTGTACATGTCCAAGTGCAGGTATTATAATAAATAAAAAAGGCATGGAATTTGTTGTCCCATGCTATTTTTTGCCTTTATGACCCTGAATAAATCCCAAAGCTTTTGCTTCCTAATCTGCACAATAGAAATTTAACTTGTCAAATCCATTGATTGTTAAGACAAATAAGGTAAGTTCCCAGCTCACAAGGAATTAACAATCTAGCCTTAAAGCTATTCATACTGTAGTATATGAACTTGGGTAATAGCTATAACATGAATACAAAATAGTGTGAAAATCGAATGAGGTAATATAAAGCAATATATTTTCTGAAAATTGAGAATACTATAAAAGATACAGCTGTTCATATAGCTCCTTGGTTCTGGGTGCTAGGTGTTTTCTGGCACTTGATAAACACCTACTGAAGGAATGAATTAAGTAGTATGACAACTGGTTATTTAGTTGAAGATGACCATGTCTTTATGTATAGTCTAGTTTTGCTGCTGTGTGGTTATATATAAACTTTGTAGTCAACACATGGCCATGTTGATTTGAATTAATAAGTGATTTTAAACAATTAAGTTTAACTACAATATGAGACGTTCAAGTATACAAAATATTCCTTTTTTAAATTCAAATCATACTATTTTATTATTTTGTGACTGTTCTGTTTTTAATCTTAGGATCTGTGGTTGCTGCATATTGGTCTTCTCCAAAATCTCAGAGTGACAGTAATTACCCAACCATGTCATGCTGCAGATGAGGTGCCACAGGGCAAAGTGATCATAGTTTGAGGATGAAACAAGCAATTCTTACATTGGTTATGAGAAAATAATTTTGTATTATCATTTAAAAACAAAATAATTATTTTCCATCATTTAGAATAGATAAGTTCATTATAAAAATTTAGAAAATATTGAAAAACAGAAATAAAATCACCTGGTATTCTACCACCCAAAGGTTACTACTTTAAGCATTTGGGCCTCTATTCCTCCAATCTTTATTCATATTTTGATGAAGTTGTAATAATACTTGTATAATTTTGAACTTTGCTGTTTTCATTTAATGTTATAGCAGACAACTTTTCTAATCTATTGCAAATTTTTTCAAATAGCCGTATATGACAGTATGTATTTCATCATGGATTTGAATGGGTCATATTATGTGGCTGGTCTCTGAACCATAGTACCTAAAGGAATGGATCTTGACTGTTTTTAAACCTGGAAAGATTGTTTTTTACTCCAATGACATTGCCCTTCCTTAGATCATTTTTGAAATGGTATTTTTCAAAAACACCCTCAAAATCACTTGGAAAATTAATGACATCATCTGTATACATTTTTAAATAAAAATAAAAATTTACCTACTTTGTTTTTCAATTAGTTTGATGACTCTTGGCTATTTCTAATAACCAAATTAACCTTGAGGAAAAAAGTATCTTCTGGCCTTCTGAACATCAACAACATTCACAAGAATGCTGCATACATGTTTTTGTTTTCACTCTTATTTTAATTTTAATTTGTATCTCCTTCTTTTCTAAGAAAGTCTTGCAGAAAATGAACTCAATCCCTAACTTATATAAAATGAACTTTCAATGACATTGTCTTTTTCTGTTTGTTTTTGATAGCAACTTCCAAAGAGTCATTTGAAAGTTTTGTGAAATGGCTACATATTAGATAAACTGTATTTTCTTCAGAATGACTACTTGAGGACAAAAAGAAATCCAATCTGTTGAGCCAGGGTCATGGGGTCTGCTCTGCTTCTGTTATTTTCTGTGGCAGTCCTCCCCTCCTCTCTGAAAGCCCTGAGAGCGGGTGGTGGCCTAGGGGTTTGCCAGCCTCTCTGGCGGCCCTGCCCTCTGGCGTGTCCTTGAGTGTCAAGGTTCCAGACTGGAGCACCTCTTCACAATAGGTCTCTGCCTTGATGTTAGAAGTAGAGTGTCCTTCAGGGTCTTGAGGCAGAAGAGAAACAGTTCTTGGTAAGGAAAACAAGACAGAAAGAAACCACTGTACCAGGCCTTTCTTTTCAAGGAAACTTGTGCCACTTGGAGTGTCATTTATTTATTTGTACTTATTGTTAAGTACAAAATCCTGCGCTGGGCATCCAATTTCTGCCTCTGTGGGAGAGAACTCTGGGGTGATCTTGAGTAAGCTGAGTAGCAGTTTTCATGGAACAGCATGAAGAGCGGTGGCTTAGTAATCAGGGACCCTAAATACTGACAAACATTGTCTCTACTTCTAACTCGGATAAATCTCTTTTTAGCCTCAGTTTCTCCTTTTGTAAAATAGTGGGAATTGGATATATAGAATTTTTTTATGCAGCCATTTCCAGATTACCACTAAGCTCTATGGCTCCTTGATTATGCAATTATACTCAGGGACACAGAGGGCAGAATAGGATGATTTTAGCCTGGGTGATGTTTGATTTACAGAGCAACAAAGACTCAGGAGTGCTTTAAAAGGCAGAAGCATAAAAAATGTGTTCCAGTTGTATGAACATCATAAAGACTCTTCTAAAAGACCTGCCATATTCTTGACTTGGCACCTCTGCAGTATCAACTGGAATATTAACTGTTGAAATATTCTTCTTTCCTATGATAAAGAGTTTGATATAGTGGGAATTGCCTCTATGTAGCTCACCAAGTCAGCATGGGAGGCTTAGTCTGGGATGGGGTGAGTGGTAAAAGGAGGGGCTTGTGATCCCTCTAGAGGGTTCTGGAAGGTCTTCTATGTGCTTCCATCATGCCCTCATAATGCTTCAAATGCTGAGAGAGAATGAGGTTAGAATGAATTGGGAGGAGAGAGTGGAAGAGGGACATTTGAGTAATTTTCCAGAATAAATGAGAGGTCAGAAGTCTCAGAGAGTTTAAGAAGCACTTAATGAGGATAAAGAGTTTTGACAACTCTGGTCCCATCTCCAGTTGCCTGGAGATCTAAGGATGTAGGGAGCGTATGAGCCATGTATGAGGTGAGGCTTTGAATATGGACAGTAGAGACCTTGACTGCATTGCATAGTTTAATGTGATGCTGAGATGGGGCATAAAAGCAGGAAACAGGCTTCTAGAATATGGGTACAGCAGGAAGAATAGTGGAAGGCAGTTCCTTATATTTTATACCTGGTACCAGACCTAATTCCCTCAGATAGTGGAGATTCTTGTTTCCTAGCTTTGAAAAGAAGAGGGATTGACTAGCTTCTGTATAGGAGGTTTCTTATGTGCTGTCAGAGTATCAGAGGGTCAGGTTAACTGCCCACTTCCATCCCTGGAGCAATGACAGACCATCACTGTGTAATTCCATCAGCAGTGGGGTGGATACAACTGCCCAGCAGCCTGTAATGGCTCCAGGCAGGGCATGGCATCCTGCAGAGTGTGCATCAAGGACTGAAACCACATTTTTCAATTTGACTTTTAGGAAGGTGGTAATAGAAGGGGGTGGATGAAGGGACATTGAAGGATTAGAAGCTGCATTCTCTTTTCACCCTCTTCTATTAAACATTTCAAATAGGGCAGACTTCCCTTCCTGTCTGTGTACAACTTAGAGATTCAGTTTCTGTGTGCTCATGATGAAAGCTGCAGGGTTTTTGCATTAATAAGCCCCTTTAAAAATGTCAGCCGAGAAGTGCTAAAGACCTTTTCACCAGCCACTTTTCAATCTTGTTATTTTAATACTTGCCTCTACCCTAGGCTTCACAGAAATGTAAAAGGTAATGAAGTGTTTCACATGCTGTTTTCTGTCTTTTTATTCTAATTTAAATCTATCATTTATGCATGCTATAAAAATGATATTTACTTGAATTGGAGCCCTATTCCATGGAACACAGAAATGCCTATCTGGGCTTCCATTTCAGACATATAGGTCTATTATAGATGTCTCTTTTAGACATGTATGTTATCATTGGACACAACCAGACGAGTGGGAGGAGAAATGTATTGAAAATGTTTAGATATCAGGGTTAGCTGGAAATCTGTGGGGTTTTTTGTAAAGTAGCTATTGGGGTCTAGTTGGAGATGCTATCATCTAGAAAAAGTAGGGGGCAGCATTGTGTCCCCAGGCTCCTGTCAGTTTCAGACTTGAAGTTAAAATCTTTCTCTCCCTGGCTTTACATTTTTTAACTGAAAAAGATGGGTGAAAAGGAATATTTATTTCCATGTTATGTTCTTGGTGAGTCTAAGTATTTTGTTAATGTTAAAAAGATATCTAAATCATAATTCAAATTCATTAAGCCTATGCCACATGCCTAATCCTACTGCATGCAAAGGAAAGTTAGGCCCTGTTTTCAAGCAGATCTCAATCCAGTGAGACAGAGATGTGCACACAGATAAGGCACCTGCACAACTTGGCAAGGGAAAGTGAAACTAAGAAATCTGAAGTGTCAATTGCCAGAAGAGGGAGCAATGAATTCTACCTAGTCATATTGGGAAAAGAGGAGATAGAGTAGGCACTCATTTGAAAGACCAAAGAAGGGTAAGGCACTCCTGGTGAAGGAAAGAGTGTATGTGTGGAAACTATTAGGAGCCCAGTGTTGACCAGGCACGGTGATGGTGCATGTCTGTAATCCCACCAGCTAGGAGGCTGAAGTAGGAGAATTGCAAGTTCAAGGCCAGCCTCAGCAATTTAGCAAGGCCCTAAGCAACTTAGTGTGACCCTGTCTCAAACTAACTAATTGATGAGGTTGTGACTCAGTGGAAAAGTACCCTGGGTTCAATCCCCAGTACCACCACCCCCCCCCAAAAAAAAGGAGGAGGAGAAGAAGCAGCAGCAGCAGCACAGACTCTAGGGAGCTCCAAGTACTGGAGCATAGTTGGAGCATAATATTCAGGGTTATGACCATGGGTGAATCAGGCATGTGAGACATGGCAAAGATTCCAACTGCTATGAAAATCATGTGGGCTTATGTGCTTGCTACGTGAGTCAGTGTGGAACCTAAACCAAGGAAGCAGTACTAGAATACGTATGTTTTCAAGTAGCCCATTCTCCTGCCTGTATAGATGATGATAGATTAAGGAAGAGCATGGAAGCATTCACACAACCCATGTGAAAATGGTGGAGGACTGAATTAAAGTAATGATGGTGGAGACAGACAGAAGGGGCTAGATTCAGGAATATTTCTGCTGCAGGATTAATAGTATTTGGTGACTTTCTTAGTTAATAACTACTTTAAGAAAATAGTGAAAATGGGTGAAATTTGTTGTCAGTACTCTGGAATCCAGTTTCTATAGAACATAATTGTCTGTTTAGACCCTTAGTCAGGAGACTTTGATTACTGACTTTAGCTTGAAATATTACTTTTGAATGAAGAGATTTTACTTCTGTTTCTATATCTGATTTCATCATATATTTGGTATTTCTCATATATTTGTGTAAATATTTCATATATATTATTTATAATTTGTTTAGCTATGAACACAAAAATTTGCCCACAATAATATCCACAAGAATATTTTTATGTGATAAAATTATTAGGAAAAAAACCTAGGTATTTTAATAGTAAATAATTTGTTGAATCATCTAGAGATGATATTTGAAATAAGCATTTAGAAATATGTAATAACACATTTAACTTAGAAATTGTTGGAAATAATGTTAAAAAAATTTTAAAATTAGTATGCACAATTTTCTAAAGATGCATACAGTTTGCCATACATATATGCAGTGCCTGTACCCACAGATTCAAACAACTGCAAAAACATTTGGTAAAAATTTGTGTCTGTACTGAAGAAATACACACTTTTTTTTTACTTGTCATTATTTCTTAATTCAGTATAATAGCTGTTTACATGGAATTCACATTGTATTTGGTATTATGAATAATGAAGAGATTATTTAAAATGTATGGGAAGATAAGAGTCTTGAGCATCTTCAGATTTTGGTACCTGCAGGGGTTCCTAGAACCAATCCTTCTCAGATACCAATGGATAAGTGTTATATTCAAATATGTTCCTAAGCACACACACACAAAAAAAGATTGAGCAAATATTTCCCCAAATACTGTCAAGAAGTTATATTATGTTTGGGAAGCAAAATTATGAATGGCTTTGTTCTCTTCGTCATGTGATCTTATAGGTTCCAAAGTTGTTATAATGAGGATATTAGGGTGTTAAATTGGAAGTTTCCATGGAAGCAACAAGAAATAATGAGCCTAACCACCCAACGTGAGTTTCTGAACCAAGTTCAGAAATTTCAAAGGTAACTTCAAAAGCACAGTTATACAACTTTACATCCCTCCTCCACATGGAGTATGCAAGCAGGTACTGAAGATCAGTGTGGTCAGGCTGGTAGAGGGGAGGTCCTTGGGGAGTTATCCTGTGAACCCTGCTGTGCTGAGGAAAGGGAAAAGGATGCCCCTCTTTTCTCTCTAGCCAAGAATAAAGACCTCAAGAGGAGGACTGGAAGATGTTGACCTTTATCTCCTATGGTTGAAGAACACCTGGACTCCTGTCTGACTCCAACCTAAAAAGCTGAGAGAGAGAAAGAGAGAGAGAGAGAGAGAGAGAGAGAGAGAGAGAGAGAGAGAGAGAGAGAGAGAGAGAGAGAGAAAGAATAGATAGATCCCGATAGACAGCTATAGGATCAGCCTATACTCCCAAAGCATGTGGAGACAAAAAGTAAATAATTATTTCCTGTGGTCTTCAGTGGATCACCCTTGGAAGACAGCCAGAGTGTGGGCTTCTTTTAGGCCCTCTTCAAGAAAGAGCTGAAATGACTATAGAGAAAAGGTGATCATATTTTTGAATTTCTAGGGACTGCAGGAGGAGTAAGTAATATGGTCAGGAATAATGTATGAATTACCCACTTTATGGGAACTACAGTTAGAAATTCCCAACAGTGGTAATGGGATGGCTGCTGAGGAAACCCAGTAGATTGCTGTGAGAGAATATGTACCCTGTTCAAGTTCAGAAATCATGAAGGAAGCTAACAGAGTACCAGTCCAATAGAACATCATTCTATCTGTCCTGTCAAGCCCAGATTTGCCCCTGGAGGGATCAGAAATCAGGTTTTAATAAGGAGGAGAGATGAAAGCATAGGAAAGAAGAAAGGAGAGAGAGAGAGAGAGAGAGAGAGAGAGAGAGAGAGAGAGAGAGAGAGAGAGAGAGAGAGGGAGAGAGAGAGAGAGAGAGAGAGGGAGAGAGAGAGGTGCTCAATGACATAAAGTCTTGCAATTTTGATACTATAGAATTAGACTTTTTTTTTTTCTTTTTCTTTAAAGGGATGGAACTCGGGGCTTAATCCATGACAAGCTTGTGCGCTACCACTGAGCTGTATTGCCAGCCCCTAACTAGACATTATTGTTGCTTTTTCTGATAACTGGAGATTGAATTCAGGGCCTCATGAGTCATGAGTGCTGGGCATCTCAAATCCTTCTTTTTCACTTTATTTGGAGACAGTTGCTCAGGCTGGCCTGGAATTTGGCATCCTTCTGCCTCAGCCTCCAGAATAGCTGAGATTATAGGCATGTGCCATTGAGCCTGGTTAATTAGATATTTCAAAAATAGCATCAGGACTATGTTTGGGGGTTATTACATGGGATTATTACCTAGCAGTGATTAGAAAACTCATAGAACTATTTGAGTTTTCATTTATCATCATGGAACAGAGGATTCTACTCTATATAAGAAAATATTTTAAGGAGACAGAGAAATAGTCTCTTTGTAATTATATCAACTAAGTTCATTTTGTATTTGATTTCAAAGATATATTATTTGCTAACTCTTAGATCAGGTATTTCCTTTTAAAGTGTGTCCTACTGGTTGCCACTTTAGTATCTTATTATCATCTCATAGGGGCAAAAATAAATCATACCCAGTGTCTTGAGTGGCTTTACTCAAAGCCACACAGTATTTTTCAAAGTACCTTTCTGTGCTGAGGGTCACTGATGCTGATTCCACAGATACACAGGATGACCTCCCCACCTTCCTTTAAACAATGTGAAACAGAGCCAGGTGCAGTGGCTCCCAGGCAACTTAGGAGACTGAGGTAGGTGATCTCAAGTTCCAGGGCAAGCCTGGGCAACTTAGTAAGACTCTGTCTCAAAAATAAAAATACAAAAATTGACTGGGGATGTGTCTCCATGGTAGTGTGCTCCTGGGTGTAACTACCAGGACCACTTAAAAAAAAAAAAGTCAGATTTTCCTCAGAAAGTTAACTTGTAATTCTCCAGGATTTGACAGAATACACTACTTCACTTATGCACTTATTCACTTCTAGAGGCATTGTGAACAGTGCAAATTAAACACTCATCACTCATCTACAAAATGCCCAAATCCAAATAAATCCAACAATCACTATGCAGCACAACTACTTTTGAAAAACTTTAAGAATGTTCTTAAGGCAAAAGCAGAGGGATACTTGAAATAATTTGAAGTTTTTAATTGAGTTAGTTATATAGTGAAAATCACCCTAGGTACAGAGTGGATGTGAGATATATGTGTGTAAGTGTGCATGTGTGTGAGTGCATGTGTGTGTGTGTGTAGGATCATGTTCCATAACCTATACTGAATATTGAACTATGCCTTTTAAATCAATCTATTACATTCATCTATTTGCCTCTGAAACTACTGACTTTTGTGCTTAAAAATGTGTTTAGCTGAAAGATGATTTTGGATTAGGAAAGGGTAAGAAAACCAAATTAGAAAATAAAATGCCAAGAAGTCAAGACCTAATAACTCTTTTCTTGTTGTTTACAATGGTACTACAGTAAGATTACCACTACTGACAGAATAGAACCAGTGAGACAGGATTCATTTCTCCAAAATAGATTGACATGTGGAAGCCTATTGATTAGACATGTGGGCTCCGTGCCCTTCACCAGGTAGAGGCTATATCCCTGAATGCTCAGAGCAAACCTGTGACTTGTAAATGATTCTTTTACTGTAGGTCCTCTCACTCCAGGAGGTGCCTTTAACATCATGATTTGCCAAAGGGTGATGTTGTGGTTTGGATGTCAGATGTCCTTCCAAACCTTCTGTTAATGCAGAAATATTCAGAGGTAAAATGATTAGATTACGAGAATTGGAACCAAATCAGTACATCCTAGTTTGAATGACTGGGTAGTAACTGTAGGCAGGTGGGGCATGGCTAGAGGAGGTAGCTCACTGGGGGATGCCCTGGAAGGGTGGTTCTTCCTGAAGCCCCTTCCACATCCTGTTGCTTCCTGACTCTGCTCCAGGCCCAGAGCAATGGAGTCAGCTGTCTGTGTACTGAAACCTGAAACAATGAGCCCCAAATAAACTTTTGTTCCTCTAAGTTGCTGTGATCAAAATATGCACAAGAACAACACAAAAGCTGACTAAAACAGACGACCAGTGATGAGAATTTTAAGTTTCCATGTTCAATGTTGGGTAAATGGTTTATGTTTGGATTTCTGAACCACTGTTCCCAGGTCACTTGGTAGGAAGCATGAAAGCCATCACTCTTCCCCTAGTGAGTGTATGTTGAGTGGGATGAGGTCATTTCAACAAATATCACAGAGGAGAAAACAGATCTCAGTAACGTGCTTCTGCTTAACTTTCCCTTCAGTACACACATGAGGCAAGACCCAACAGCTATACTTGCTCTTTTAAGTAGTTCTAGCAAAGAGGAACTCTGCATAAGAAGGGGAAGCAATAGAAGAAAATAAGGCCAAAACTCAAGTGGATCAGAGGAAGGAGGTATGTTGTCAGACTCCTTGATGTGAGACCTTTATGTGTGAGAAGAATGCTCTCTCCATGTTTCCAGGTCACGTTACCATGAAATGTATGGTAGGGCAGGCAGTGGTGACGTGCATGCAGGAGTCACACTCATATATTTAAATCCATTTGCTGATGGTGTGCTTTTAGGAAATCCATAGTCTTCCTGTGCTTTATATCCATCACAGGTAAAATTTGGACAATAGTACCAATACCATAGGGTTGCTTTGAGATAATATATATAAACAAAGTATGTAGCCTAGTACGTAGTGGGGGCTCAATAACCATTAGTTTGCTATAGAAGTAGAAAGGACAAGGAAACTTATGCTTATTGAGTATCCAACGCTCTCCTTCAATTATACTTGCTCTGCGTGTGAATAATTAGAACTCCGTCCACTTGTACTAGTAAGGGCAAGCTTGTTGCTGAAAAAAAAAAAATCACTGGGCTTGGAGTCTTTACATAATAGTTATTTGACTAATGTTGGTAGATGGGGTGGTGGTGCAGCTTCTGCATTTAGGGGCTGTGTTGGTCAGCTTTTTGTTACTGAGACCAAAATATCTGTCAAGAACAACTTAGTGAAGGAAAGATTTATTTTAACTCATGATTTAAGGGAATTCAATCCATGGTCAGCAAGCTCCATTGCTCGGGACCTGAGTTCAAGCAGAATGTCATGGTGGAAGGACATGGAGGAGGAAAGTTGCTGGGAAGAGATAGGGAGAAAATTAAGCCCTTCCAGGATATGACCCAAGTGGCCTACTTCCTCCAACTAGGTTCCACCTCCTAGTGGTCCATTCAGCTATCAGTGGTTTAATCCATTTAATTCAATGACTAATCCATTGATGAGGTCAGAGCCATCATGTTCTAATCATAACCTAAAAGACCCTCCTCTGAACCTTGCTGCACTGGGGACCATAACAGGGGCCTAGGCTCTTTGTTTCTTTCCAGCCCTGGAGTCCTTTGTTGAATCATCAGTCTGTAGCTGCAAATACGGGAAATAAGAGAAGAGGGTGAATTTTGTACATTATTTGGACTATTTATGGGTTAGGCCTGGATGTGGACATATCACTTCTACCCATAATCCTAATCAACAGAACTTGGTCATATGCAAAAAAACTGCACAGAAGGGAAATAAGTTTGTGATATAGTGTATGCCACAATTTATCCTTGTGGTCACTGGAGGTTAATTTGACTCAACTCCTATATACTCAGAACCTATCTTTCCTCTCCCAAAGAAAGGCAACTTTAAGTCTCACCCAGTTTTTACATCCATTTCAAAGTCCAGGATCTATGAACAATGCAACATTTTGACAAGATTTGGATGTGAAGCCTCTGGTGACTTAAAACGTCAACCCCCTTCCTGGTAGACACTGTCGGGCAATGTGGACACAAAGAAGGAGACACAAAGTAGTCATGAGTCCACTGACTTCTGAAATCCTACTGGCCAAGTGTTTCAAATGTCTGTGCCATGGCAATGGAGAAGTTGTACAGTCAGACAGTCTGTGCTTGTGAGGTACTCTCTGCTCTTCCTTCTCTGTGTCCCTGCTCCATCCGCTGAGAGTTTCCAGGCACACATTCTACTTGGGAGTTTTACAGCTTTCACAAACTGCTTCCCACTCATGCAAGTTTGTGGACCCAAGAACTGTTTCAAGTCTTAAACAGCTTTTTAGAGAAAGCCTTTTAGAGAAGGCAATAGAATTTCTTCAAAGACTCTGTAGACTTCTGATCTATTTGCTTTGAATCAGTACCATGTATTAATAATCACTCTCAAGTCCTTTTCTAGTTATAATTCTCAAGTCTGATTTCTTTTTTTTTTTCATCTCTATGCATCCCTTCTCTCAACTTCCTGGCAGCTAATTTGAGGCTCACTGAAACAATAGGCTTGGCCACCCTACTCTGATCTTTGTTCAAAGCCAAGTCACTCTATGTCGGCAAGAAATCTGAGTGGAACCTTGTAGTCAAGGACCTTTTCCAGTCTCGTCTCTTAATATTTGGAGTCCAGAAGCAGTTGGTCATTCCAGACTTGTAAGACACTTGATTTTAAACTTTCTCCATTCCTTTCCTTCTGTACATGAAAAACACTCATCTCTTGTCTGAGTTTCTATATTAAAAGCATTTAAGAGTAACCAACACACTTTCACTTGACCTCTTTCCAGCCACTTTCCTTATGCTTCAGGCTCAGAGGCAAGCGTTCCTTTTCATGTTATTTCAGATGAGATTTATATGAAATCCTTGACTAGAGAATAGCGATACTTTCTAATCCTCTAGTTGCTCTATTTAGTTCCTCACTGAGTGCTATCTGATCACTGAAACAACAGCACACATCTTGGGCTCTCACTAAGTCAGCATGCTACTTTCTGTTCTGAGGTCTGTCTTAGCTACTGAGACTTTGTTATTAGTTTCTAACACATTAGAAATTTGTTTCTTCTTAATGAAAAGTATAATTAACAGGGGCAAGGCTCCTGTCACACAGGCATTCAGGCAGTTTTTCCTTCTTGTGACTCTGCCATCTCCTGGGACTTGAGAGTCCATGGATGTATTTTCTATATTGGGTCTTAGATTGCATGTAAGTGGATCCCATCACCTATGCTCCATTGGCCGTTACTCATCAAAGGCTACATATAATTGCAATGCAAGGTGAAATAGGTAGACTAGCAGTGGGCTAGGAGTCATAAGTAATAAGCCAGTCTACCTTTGCCATACCAACTCTGTCCCGAGGTGCTGTGAGGTCATCAGCTGCAGCATTTGAGTCAGCAATGGATTGAGTGTAGCATAGTGCAAGGAGTGTCCTTTTCTCATGATGGACTCAAGTCAGTTCCGTTGAGATATCAGGTGGATTTTTTCCCCCCAGATTTTGCACTAATTAAAATCCATGAATTTTGGAAGGTCACTAAAAGCAATATATACTAGTATATTTTCAGCATTTAACAATGATTTGAGTATTTTATAGAAATAGGTTTGATTGGCTTGGATTTCTAGAGGACTCTTTGATGTTAGTTCCTTCTAACATTCCTTCTAATTCTCCCTAAAATCTTAAAAAAAAAAAAAAAACCTGCTGTGGTACTAACCTGTTTCTGTAAAAGTAAAGCAAACTTCTGAGGTTTGGGATCCTCTTTATGGGCGAGTACAAAGTAGAGAAGTGTTGGTGGTTAACACGATGGAGCCAAGCTACAAACAAGGAGTTATTACAGTGGTACAATAAGGGAAGGAGAGAGAAAGAATTGTTTGTAGGAAACCTGCTCCTTCCTCATCAGTGGTATGCAAGAGCCCATTGGAGTCGATGGGAAGTAAATGCCTTGGCACCAATGATCCATGACAGATGGGGCAGAAATGCAGATGGCCATTCTCTGGGTCAGTTTTAGGAGAGGAACAGGTTGTTCACTGGCCTTGCATGAGTGTCAGACATGCCCTCCCATCCTTTGTTTCTCAAGTGATGTCCAAGCAACCATGGTTTGAGAGGTTTCTTGTGTCAGGATATTCCCACTTCTTCCTCTCTCTCAAACCCCAACTCTCCTCTTTGTGAAAGTAGGAAGGATATTGAGTTCTGAGTCAAAAGATCTGAATTCTGTGTTTAGTTAGCTTTGTGACCTTAAGCAGCTCACTCAATGTCTCTGGGAAGTTTCTCAGTTGTCAAAGAGGAAGGAGACAGGGAATTTCTGGGATCTCTTGCAACTGCTGGTGAGCTCCTCTATCTCCCAGAAGTCTGGATTGGGTCTGGAAAATGGACCATCCTGTGGGGAGCTGTTACTTGTGTGAATATTTTAGGGTATGTTGAAAGATGATAGTTTGGTGGAAGGAATTCTGAAATTGTGAGTCTTTTGTAGAAGCAAAAGAGTGAGTGTCTTGACTTCTATAACCAAGAAGTTAAAGGGTTATGTAAACCATCAGAGGGTGATTGAAAAACTTCCTGATGACCCATAGAATGATGTGCCTTTTAGTCAGTGTTCCAGGCAGGGAAGGAGGGAAGACAATTGGGGGCAATTCCTGTGATGTGAGGTGTGAGATTGCTTTCAGGGCAGTAGCCCCCACAATTGGATCCTTCACCCTCCTACCTCTCAGGAAGTGCTAAAACTCTAAGCTATCTTTTCTTCCACTGAGTAAGTAATGCTTCAAAGAAAACTGAAGCATGTCTATTAGCCTCGGGTTTCTGAGGTTGACTTAAAGGTGAAATGCTCCAAGAGCCCAGAGGCAGGAACGAGCATGGTACAGAATGAGTGAGTTCTGAGAGAAACTGGAAGCGGCACCTGCCTAGGTGTGCGTTCACATTCGAGCACATTCGAGGCTGCTTGGATCCCATCCAAAAGGCCAAACTACTGTGCCTCTTTTTAATATTGGAAAAAAATATGTATTTTATGTCCCTTTTGAAGCTGAATACAGACCAAGTTGATGAAGTTACTCAACCAACTGTGTGGATGGCTGGAAATGCTGAGTCTGGGTTTGAGCCAGGTGCTTGGCAAGGTCTTGTGCGAGGCAAGACGCAGTGCTGTGGGCCAGCGAGGGTGGAGACAGGTAATTTAGAAACTGGTTGAATGAGACTAAAATGCTTAATTAATGGATCAGTGTTAATCTAGACTCTGCCACAGGGTTTTATCTTTGACCTGGTCTGTTTATAATTTTTATTAATGACTTGGGTGAGAACACCAAATGGCAAATGAAAAATATGGGTCAAATCCAGCAGGATAAAATATCACAGAGGTAAATGCAAAGCCTGATCCTTGGCATTAGGATATTAACTGCTGAAGAACAGTGCAAAGGAGGCATCATTTAACAGCGGGACAGTAAACAATTTTACATCCTGCTACAGTGGGTTCTGAGCTCAGCTTGGATCAACAGTGTGAAATGACCGTCAAGGAGGCTAACGAGGATCAGGACGGCATTAAGGAGCCTCTACTCTGTGCTGGACAGAGTGCACCTGAGGAAGAGTGAGCTGCTTAGAACTCCAGGTTGAGTTGCAGAAGCTGGTAAACTGGGAACACATGAGGACATGCTGAAAGACTCGAGGGGATTTGTGTCATTAGGAGAAGACCTGGGGGTGGATGATTTTCTCATCGAACTGCATTGCTTTCTCTAGAAGGGCATTTTTAGACTCATTCTGGGTGGCTCCATAGTGAAGGACTAAAGCTTAATAAGGAAAATACAGTGTGGCAGTTTGTGGCTTATCACCAGGGAGAATTGTCTAATGAGCGACTTGAAAATTAAATGCAGTAGCCTAGGTGAGAGCGAACTTCTCATCCCTGGTTGACCAAGCAGAAATGGGTGAATGCCCCATGAGTAAATAGTAGAAGAAAATTTGATCATCATATGGATAGATGATGTCTAATGTCTCACCTGGGCTTTCAGCACTGAATGGATAGCACATAAGAGCTACAGAAAAGTTTATCAGTAGTATAATCAGAGACTAGTTTTGGACAAAGTCTACCTTCATTTGATTTTAGCATGTTGGGTAATGCTTGCAAGATGTCCATGAGCTAAAACTGATAAGACCCTTCAAAAGTGGATTAAGCCGGGCATGGTGGCACATGCCTGTAATCCCAGCTGCTCCGGAGGCTGAGGCAGGAGGGTATCAAATTCAGAACCAGCTTCAGCAATGGTGAGTCACTAAGCAACTCAGTGAGACCCTGTCTCTAAATAAAATACAAAATAGGACTGGGGATGTGGCTCAGTGATTGAGCGCCCCTGAGTTCAATCGCTGGTATCCCCCGCCAGCCACCCCATCCCTGAAAAAAAAAAGTGGACTAAGTGTTTTAGGAAACTATTGCTAGAATATAGGAAGAGTTCTAGAATGAGAATTAGGAAGCAGAAGTGTGAATTTGGGTGTCAGAATTAATCTTAAGGGGTTGTTAGGCAGGTTGCTGTGACTCAGTGTCCTTAGTTATAGAACAAGATTCAATTTTTATCATTCTTAGAGATTTTGAATTACATGTTGTGATTCTAACAGCCCCAGGGCAGAGAGATTGTAAATTAAGGGGGGAGGGGGATAAACCAGTTTGTGTGGCTGTAGCATGTATTACTAAGGAGGAGGAGTTCCTTGTGAGCTCAAGTTCCTTTGTTGAATGGGTCTCTGTATGAATACAAATAATCATTAGGGAGACAGCTGGCTGCTGCTGTGCATCACCGATAAAACACTCTCTGCACATCCCTGTCTTTCCTTCCTGGGAATTTTGCCAGAAGGACTGAAAGAAAGTGTTTGGGTAAGCAAGTGGGGTCTGCTATCTGCTTCTATAAGGCCCCGTGGGATGTATTGATTCTCCAACATCTGTAACATCAGGGATAAACATGAGTCTAACAGACCGGGATAAATAGACTGTACAGGACCATCTCTCCTGAGCTGTCTTCGTTGATAGGAGGCCAATAAGATTAAAGAGGCAAAGGCATTTGCACTGTCAAGATGGAAAGTTTTTGGGATTCCTGCCCTTTGAGGTTGTTGGGAGGAGCAAATATCGGAGAGAAAAGATCTGGGAGGATGAAGTGTGCCCTTTTCTGTTCTTATGCTTTGCGTACCCAGGAAACTTAGCCACTCCTAGGATTTCAAATATTACCCATAAGCAAAGGACCATATCTATGTCCCCTGATTTACATTTCAGACTTATGTGACCAAATTTCTATTTGACATTTTCATCTGAATATTACACAGGAACCTTAAACCCAATATGTTCAAATATGCGAAACATATTATTCCTCTGAAATTACGCCTGCCTTTGCACTTTCTTTACCAGTGAATGGTAGCACAATCACCTAGTCACCCAAGAAAGAATCTTTTATTCATTTGCTCATTGATCTGAAGAATATTTATTTTACTGCATCCTCTGTACCAGGCAATGTTTACTTGTTATTGTAGCAGCTAAAAATGAAAATCCTGGTCCTTGAGATGGTGAATTTTAGTGAGGAGAGATTAACTGTAAGTGTGGTAAGAATAACAGTCTGACAAATAGGCAAATAAGAGAATTCCAAGTAATATTAAGACCTACAAGAATAAGGAATAAAACAGAAGTTAGGGGTGTGGTCAGTAGGCAGGAGCTACTATATTCAGGGTGTCAGGGAATAGTCATTTGAGTAAATAATGACAGTCTGAAATGTTAAATGCAAAGACCCTGTGTATATATATATATATATATATATATATGTTTGTTTAAAAACAGTATGTGTGTATATACACATTATGTATATACATTTTATGCATGGACCATATACACATACATACATGTCTATTAAGTATATACACATATAAGTATATAATTATATACATGTATATTTTTATACATCTATACACATATTACACATATACATATATATGTGTGTGAATATGTGAAATTCCTGTCCAAAATTAGAGCTCAAAGAACTATCTACATTATTAAATAAAAATATTTAAAAATCCGTATACAATATTGAGAAAAATATCTATATAAATGTGAAAAGATGAAGATAAACTTACAATGATATTCAAAGGTGAAAATAGCAGTAACTTCAAATGGTGGCCTGCCAGGCAAGGTGGTGTGCACCTGTGGTCTCAGCAACTTGGGAGTCTAAAGCATGAGGATCAATTGAACCCCAGGGTCAAAGCAACCCTGTCTCAAAAATCCGAAACAAAAAAACAACAAAAATTATGGCCAATTAAAAATCACATCAGTACTATACTTATTGATAAAGTGTCCTTTCTGAAAAACACTCTGCATCCATCAGCATCTGCACCTGAAGAGGAAGAGTTTTGTGGTGTTGATAAGCACTTTGTAGCTATCAGGTTCCTTAATCACTGAGAATCAAAAAACATGTTAATTTTAAGTTGAACATGATTGAAAACATAATTATTATTAACATAATAATGAAACACAAGTAAATATCCTAGTACTATGCAAAAATGAATCTACAGGCTAGGAACCAGGCCTTTTTTCATTCAAGCATCATTTACTGTGAGCCTAATCTATCAGACACTGGACTAAGTCCTGTGAAGTATAGGAACACAAATAAGATATAGAACCTTAAAGAAACTCATGATCCAAGAAAAAAGGAGGAAAAATATACCCAAGTGACTATAAATCAAGGTAGAAAAAGATTATTCTTAAGATTTTAGGGTGGTTCCAGGGGGTGAGACCACTTCCATATAGAGAAGATAAGAAAAGACCTCAAGGGTAGTTTTGATTTGCATTTTTCTAATTGCCAAAGATGTTGAACATTTTTTCATATACTTGTTGATCGATTGTATTTCTTCTTCTGTGAAATGTCTGTTCAATTCCTTAGCCTATTTATTGTTTGGGTTATTTGGTATTTTGGTGTTTTTTGAATTCTTTATATATCTTGGAGATTAATGCTCTGAGGTGCAAGTGGTAAAGATTTTCTCCCATTGTGTAGGCTCTCTTCATGTTATTGACTGTTTCTTTTGCTGAGAATAATCTTTTTAGTTCGAGTCCATCCCATTTATTGATTCTTAATTTCACTTTTTGCACTTTAGGAGTCTTGTTCAGGAAGTCAGATTCTAAGCCAACATGGTGAAGATTTGGGCCTACTTTTTCTTCTATTAGGCACAGCATCTCTGTTCTAGTGCCTAAGACTTTGATCCACTTTGAGTTGATTTTTACACAAGTTGAGAGATAGGGGTTTAATTTTATTTTGTTACATATGGATTTCCAGTTTTCCCAGCACCATTTGAATAGGCTATCTTTTCTCCAATGTATATTTTTGGCATCTTTGTCTAGTATGAGATAACTGTACTTATGTGGGTTTGTCTCTGTGTCTTCTGTTTTGTATTATTGGTCTATGTGTCTAGTTAGATGCTAACCACATGCTGTTTTTGTTACCATGGCTTTGTAATACAGTTTAATGGCAATTATCAAGAATGCAAACAACAGGTTCTTTATTCCTTCATCTGTTGAAGTGCATCTAGGTTGGTTCCACAATCTAGCTATTGTGAATTGAGCTGCTGTAAACATTGATGTGGCTGTGTTACTGTAGTATGCTAATTTTAAGTCCTTTGGATGTAAATGGAGGAGTGGGATAACTGGGTCAAAAGGTGGGTCCATTCCAGGTTTTCTGAGAATTCTCCACACTGCTTTCCAGAGTGGCTACACCAATTTGCAACTCCATCAGCAATGTAAATGTGTGCCTTTTATGGCATTTGCAGATAAATGGATGGAACTAGAGAATATCATGCTAAGTAAAATAAGTCAATCCCCAAAAAACAAAAGACTGAATGTTTTCCCTGATAAGTGGAGGATGATATATAATGGGGTTGGGGGGTGGGGAGTGAAAGAAGAATGGAGGAACTTTAGATTATATAGAAGGAAATGAGAGGGAGGTGGGGTATGAAATATCATGAAATGAGACAGATATCATTACCCTATGTACATGTATGATTACATGAATGGTATGAATCTACATGGTGTACAACCATAGAAACGAAATGATGTACCCCATTTGTGTACAATGAATCAAAATGCAGTCTGTAAAAAAATTAAAATAAATAATTTAAAAAATACAAATAACAATAAGTGTGGGTGAGGATGTGGGGGAAAAGGTACACTCATATATTGCTGGGGGGAATGCAAACTGGTGCAACCGTTATGGAAGTGGTATGGAGATTCTTCAGAAAACTTGGAATGGAGCCACCATTTGACCTAGCTATCTCATGTTTCGGTTGATTCCCAAAGGACTTAAAATCAGCATACTACAGTGATGCAGTCACATCAATGTTCATAACGACTCAATTCATGATAGTTAAACTATGGAACAAACCTAGGTGCCCTTCAACAGATGAATGGATAAAAAAAAGTGATATATATATATGGAATAAAATAATATGGAATAAAAAGTTTATATATATATATATATATATATATAATGGAATATTACTCAGCCTTAAATAAGAATGAAATTATAGCATTTGCTGGTAAATGAACGGAGCTGGGGAATATCGTGCTGAATGAAATAAGTCCATCCCCCAAATCCAAAGACTGAATGTTTTCTCTAATACTAATTCACAATGGGGGATGATGCTAGGGAAGAATAGTCACTTTAGATTAGGTAGAGGGGAGGGAAAGGGAGTGAGGGGATATGGGGATAACAAGAATAGTAGACTGAATCAGACATTATTACCCTATGTGCATATATAACTATACAACTGGTGGGATTCTACATCATGTACAACCAGAAGAATGAGAAATTATACTCCATTACATATGATGTATCAAAGTGTATTCTGCAGTCATGCATAACTAATTAAAACAAATAAAACACAAATCTTTAAGAAAGAAAAGACATCAGGAGAACATGGCTTTTGAGATAGCTCTGGAAGGTTTGGAGGAATCTGAACATGGAACAGCAGAAGGGTTTTCCTTAGGATGGAACAGAGAAATGGCAAGTAAGCACAGGGCATGGCAGCCACAGGCCCTTCACATATTCTGATTTTCACCTGGCACAGGTGAGATTGTATACCTCTGCCTACAGAAAGTTCATCATGGCCATCTGACTTGCTTTGGGCCACAAAATATGAGCAGAAGGGCTGTGAATTATTTCCAGGCAGAAGAATGAGTGCAAACATCACCTGAGTGCCTGATCTGCCATAGAGCTTGGGGAAGCACGAATCAAGATGGAACATCCACCAACCTGGGTCACTGAGCATTTAAAATGAGCAGAATCTTCCCATCCCGGACAAAATTTAAAATAAATATTCCTTTCACATGTTTGTTAAACCACTGAGATATTGGCCTGCTGTTCCCATATAATTCCTTAACTCATGTGAATACAAAGAATGAGCATTGTTCAGTCTGGTCAAAGCTGTAGATATAGGAAAGATAATGGTGAGAAAGTAAAGGCACATACATAGTTACATAATTACAGCAAAACGTGAGGGATGCTTTAATCAAGATTAACATTCTTGGTACATAAAGATCATATATAGATCACCAGTATAAATCCTTAGAACACAATAGAAACATGAAAAAAAACAGATACATAGGTTGACACATACACCTGGATAGAAAGCATATAAAAATGTTTAACATTGGGACTGGGGCTATGGTTCAGTGGCTGAGCACTTGCCTCGCATGTGTGAGATACTGGGTTCCATCCTTAGCACCACATACAAAAATAAGCAAATAAAGGCATGCTGTCCATCTACAACTACAAAAACTAAAACATTTTTAAAAAGTTTAACATTATTGAAAATTAAAGAAATTCATACTTAAAGAATGAGATGATGCTATTATCTGCCTTCAAATGTGGCAAAAATACTAAAGAAATATAGGATCCTCCCATGTGTTTACTGATAGAAGTACAAAATACAGAAATTTCTGTGATACACTTTGGCTTATGCATGAATGGCCTTAGATTTACTTTAGCCGAGTCATAACTCTTCAAGAAACATTACCACATCCTTTTTACTAATTAAAATTTTTTTAATTTTAAAGTTGCTGAAACCAAACAGACCTGGTGTGTCTAAACATAGGAATTCATTGGAAAGATAGAGGTGAATTTGGGGAACATAATAGATAGTTGAAAAGCTAGGCTTTGAAAAGCAGGAAACAGGAAGTCTTTAGCTATCTTAACAGCAGGATGGTCTTTCCTCTATATGTTGCCAATGGTGTGTCTAGGCTAGAAACAATACTGTCTCTATGTCTTTTAGGTTAAAACTCCAAATTCTCAAAACAGACTCTTTGGGTTCTGGTGTGCAATAGTACACCAAATAGTTGTTGTCAGAAAGACAGAATACCATGTTTTAAGTGTAATTATAAGAGACATTTGTGGGTGTAGCAGACCATTTCCAGAGAAGAGGTTGGGTAGGCAACTCTATATATCTCCTAAGGAAATGATCAGAAATGGGGAAAAGATTTATGCATAAGATGCTTATCCCAACATTATAACACAGAGGTATCCCAAAGTCCATTGGGAAGGGAACATTTATATAAATTCATTGCAGAAATTATGCAAAACTATTATTTGGTCAGTTAAAATTGTATATCTGAGGAAAGTAGTAATAGGCAATAGAGTGCAAATACTATAATATAAAGTGAAATAATTTTTAAATACAATTTTAAAAATACCACCAATAACATCAAATGAGTGCAATACAGGTGACAGTGAAGATTATGGAGACTTGTACTTCAATTCTTGATTTCTGAAGATTCCCTACCATGATCATGTATAATCAGAAATTCAGATTATTTTAAAGAAGATGTACTGATAGAGGCAGCGCACTGAGCAGGATAATTCCCCAGAATTTGAACTTGGGGCTGCAAGGCCAGGACCAACTGGCTACTGCCATTTGTAGGAAGCTGTGATAGAATGGGACAGAGGCCCATGAGGCAGTCCCATCCTTGGCTCTATTTCAACCTTCTTGCCCATCACCTGCATCTAGAAATGCAAATTTAGGATTTAGAATCTGAAGCTTTTTATAACTCACTTTTCATTTTAATAGGCAAATGGTTCTCATCTGTTTCTCACTTAAACCTATTTTGCTAAATTTTCTGATCTTCACGGTGCTTCAGGTTATTTGTAGATAATAGGAAAGCAGAGTCATATTATAATTTAGAGGCCCAAACTACGGAAAAAATAGCATCTATCCTCTAACATTTATTTTTTTGAAAATTCAAACATGAAATCTACATGTGTGTTGAGATTAAAAGAGTTTTTTCTGTCCTACCTTTCTCACTGTCGGTCTTCGCCTCATCTTGCTTGCTTTTTCCTGGATCTGGCCGAGGATGGAACCGATTTGGCTGGCCTTTCTGCCCTCTTCTATTCTGAGACTTTTCAAGTCACGGCTATGGCAGTAATCTTACAAATCATCTTACCTAAATTTTATTTTGCAGATGTAAAAATACACTCAGAGATGCTAAGTGATTTGCTGAGACCATACGGTTGGAATTAAAATGGGATCTTGAGACATTTATTTCTAAACTTCTCTATTCATTTCATCACTCTCTTTGTCTTAAGAGTAAACACCAGCCAAGCTATGCCTGGTTAGATAGCTAATTTGCATTTCCATGGTCTCCTGAAGCCCATAGCCCAAGTTGATTATATGATGGGACTAATATAATAACTTACCCGGTTACACCTGCCTTTCCTCCTTGCCTCAATACCTGAAAGACAGTGGTTCTCTGTCTGAGATGCACATTAGAATCACCTGGGAGTTTTTGGTTTTTGTTTTTTAAATACCAATACATGTCTCATTCTAGGCCTATTAGTTGAGAACCCTTGGGGGTTGAGCCCCAGCATCAGTATTTTAAAAATCACGCCTGGTGATTCTAATGTGCAGCCAACCTTTAGAACCACTAAGCTGTTTGGTTTGATTTTGTTTTGATCCTATTTTCCCTCTATGTCTGCTTATCTTTTACTCTCCTTTCTTCCTTATTCTCAGTCCCCTTTCTGCTTCTCTTTCAACTGGCTATTGAAGTTTATTAAATATTTATTATGTATTTGTTATGTGCATTAACTTTTATTTGCTGTTTGGTCTTAATTTTCAAATTGGATAATTTGATTTTTTTTTTTTTTTTTTTCTTTCCTTCAAACTATCTCTTGTTCACCCTCCACTAAACTTAATTAGGTTGTTGTTCCATGTAATCTTCAATTAACTTATTTTCCTGTGTGAAATGGACCTGTAAAAAGAAAAGAAAAAAAAGGTAACATATCTCATTTGGAGTTTTGGAAGAGAGAGTATTTAATGTTTACAAATATATCTTTAACACTATTGTTTTTTGGAGGGGTACTGGGGATTGAACTTGGGGGCACTCAACCACTGAGCCGCATCCTCAGCCCTATTTTGTATTTTATTTAGAGACAGGGTCTCACTGAGTTGCTTAGTGCCTTGCTTTTACTGAGGCTGACTTTGAACTCATGATCCCTCTTGCCTCAGCCTCCTGAGCCACTGGGATTACAGGCTTGCGCCACCATGCCTGGCTTTTTGACACTATTGACCACCTTTTCTTTTCAAAATCCTTGATACTGCCTTGTACTGATCTCTGACAATTCCTGATTGATCTTTCATGGCCTTATTTCTCTTCCAGCTCTGGGAACCCCTTTGTCTTCTCTCTGCACACCCACTTCCTTGTGGAGGTCACTTACTTCAAAGCTTAGCCTTCTGACTCTCTTCCATTCTCAGTCTCTCTCCCTCTGTCTCCATCAGTACAACTATTGATGAAGCAAATCTCCATCCTTACAATATAAATTCACCTTTTTTCCCCTTTCTTTACAATTTCCCCTAAAATTTATTTCACCATTTAGTAATACACAGAACTGATAATTTATGAATTCATTTGTTCAATGATAAACAAGTGTATTGATCAGGTACAGTGATGGGCCTGTGAAAGCAATTGTGGGAGATTGTGTTATTACTCACAATCATTCATACCTTCCCTCTCCTTGAGACATCTCCACATCCCCCCTCATTGCTATAAGATTTATGGTGGCTTCTGTATGGAGAATAATACCATCCTACTTCACTGATGGACTCGGGGCTTAGTTGGCCATCTGACATACTTTGGCCAAAGGACTATGAGATGTGATGCAAATAACTAGTGAGGAAAAGTCCTGCAAAGCGGTACAAGTTTGGCCAGTGCTCTGGCCCCTGCCTTCTTCATGCAGATTTTTTTCCTGGTAAGCCATAGCTGCATTATATATTGATTACAAACCTACAATGCAAATGACCAAAACCTGAACCGATTAAACAATACAGAGATTTTTTTCTAGATCATGTAATCGCTGAGTGTTGACAAGAGGGTTCAGGCAAAGCATGTTCCACTGGTGTAAACAATGTGTAATACTTAGTCTTTTCTTCTCTTTTTGACTTAAAAACCCACTTTATTGACATCTACATATTATGTACCATAAAATTTTCCTGTTGAAAGAACACAACTCCAAGTTTTTTGTTATGTTCAGAATCAGGCAACTATCACCATAATGAATTTCAGAAACCATAAAATTTTATAGTAAGTTCTATAATCTTTACACCCTCATGACCCTAAACCACCTTTAATCTGTTTCCTGTTTCTCTAAATTTGGCTGTTCTGGACAGTTCATGCAAATAGAATCATATTTGTGGTTTTTTTTAATGGCTAACTTTTTTCTTTAGTATAATATTTTTAAAGTTCAAGTTATAGCATCTATCAATACATCACTGCTTTGTAAGTCAAGTAACATTATGCTGTATGCATGTACCACAATTTGTTTATCCATTTATTAGTTGATGAACATTTGAATTAGTAAATATTTTGGTATTATAGATAATGATGTTACAAATAATTTGTGTATAAGTTATTGTGTGAATATGTTTTCAATTGTCTTGGAATGGACATTGCTGAGCAATGGGATAACTGTTTGCTTTTTGAGGAAAGACCAGTTTGTTTTCCATAGTGGTTGCAGATATTTTACATTCTGACCAGCAGAATGAGGATTTCAATTTCCCTACATCCTTTTTTTTTTTTTTTTTGTGGTGCTGGGGATTGAACCCAGGGCCTTGTACTTGTGAGGCAAGCACTCTACCAACTGAGCTACATCCCCAGCCCTCCCTACATCCTTATCAAAAATTGTTTGTCTATTATTTTGATTATAGCCATCCTGCTGACTATATATCTTTTTTAAAGATATTCCTATACAGATCATTTGCACCTTTTAAAATTATATTGTCATTTTATTAGTGAGCTGTAAAAGCTATTTTTATATTTGAGATACAAATCCCTTATTAGACACATAATTTGCTAGTGCTTTCTTTCATTTTGTGGGTTGTCTTTTATTTTTGTGATAGTGTCTTTGGAAACACAAACTTAAATTTTTATAAAGTCCAGTTTGTCTCCTTTTGTTACTTATGCTTTTGGTGTTGATTCTAATAATCTGTTTATGTCACTAAGATTTACCATTATGTTTTCTCTTCAGGGTTTTATAATTTCAGTTCTTTCATTAAGGTCTGTTATAGTTTGAATCTGGAATGTCTCCCAAAGGCTCTTGTGTTGAAGGCTTGGTTCCCAGAGCAGCATGTTTAGAGATGGGTTTTGGGGAAGTAATTGTATCATGAGGACTTTGATCTTATCCATGGATTAACCCATTGAGGGTTCCTAATTGAGTGGACCCTTGGGAAATGGTGGAAACTATGGGAGGCAGGGCCTCATTGGAGAATTGTGTCACTGGGAATGTTTCCCGCAAGGGTATGTCTTGTCCCTGTCCCCTTCCTCAATGTGCTCTCTCTCTGTTTCCTAGCTTCTTTGATGTGAGAAGCTCCATTCTACCATGCCATCTCTGCCCTTATGCTCTGCCTCACCACAGGTCTAAAAGAAATGGAACCAGACAACTATGGACTAAAGCTGCTGAAATTGTGGTCCAAATAAACTTTCCCTCCTTTAAGTGCTTTTTTCAGGTGATTTTGTTACAGCAATGAAAAGTTGACTCATACAAGGTCTTTGATTCATTTTGAGTTCATGTTTGTAAATTGTATGAAGTAGGAGTCCAACTTCTTTCTTTTACATGTAGCTCTACAATTCTTCCAATATTGTTTGTTGAAAAGACAATATCTTACTCATTGAATGGTCTTGGCATTGCACTAAAAGCACAGGTAAATTAGGAAGTCTCAATGTCTGGAATTAGATAGTGGTGACGATTACACAACTTTGTGGATATACTAAAGAGCCCTTTTACCTTTAGGTTTCATGGTATGTGAACTATATGCAATAAAAAACTACCAATTTTATTTTAGTTTCATTGACTTTCCTGAGTATCCATCCTGATCTGCTGTGTTAGTTCTTCCTTTAAATATTTAACTTTTAGGAAGTTTAGCCATGCTTATAACCTTGCCATACAATTATTTGTGTGACTTTCAAATGTTTAAAGTGAGTAGATTTTGAGATATATATTATCTATAGAGACTGATTATCTGCAGCAGAACAGAACAGGCAAAATTAGGGTAGAGAATTTGCTGTGGTCAGGATTCCAGCCTCACTATCCAGAAATTCTATCTTCTCAGTGTTCCAGCATTAATCAAACCATGCTTATAGTTCCTGTATCCCAAAAAGTGGAATATGAGCCCAGAATGCCATTATACTCATGCAGAATGGAATCAGTTGTCTACTGGACTGGTCATACCCATGCATTATAACAATCTGGGTATATACCAAGTGAAAGAGCAAAAGACAAAAATTTGCTTGGTGGAAGTAAATTTGATTTCATCAAAGCAATGCTATGATTCAAAACCTTGGTACAAAAGAAAAAAGAAGATATTCTAGTCAAATGTGGTTTCCCAACAGGGCTAAACCAGACAACAGAACTCAGTAGAGTTTGTCTCTGTATCTCTCTTTTGTCCAGGAATTGCTTTGTGTTTACCTATCTTGCTTCAAGTCCTGGAAACATTTTATTTTTATGCTGTCTTTTTATAGACTTCTGATCAGATTTCTAATCATTCCTTATGTGCTGATTTTGTAGTTTTAATCCTAGAAAGTAGTCTTTTAGTACTTCCAACTGAAGCATAATATTTTCTCTTGAGACTATAAATTCTATAAGACAAAGATTAAATTAAATAACTGATCTTTGTATCTCTTATAGCACCTAGCTAGACTTTCATGTTATGATAAAATGAACTGAATACTGACATCATTTATTATCTTTAAAATACATTTATTAGTGATTTTATTTGTCTGCATGTTATTGTATATGACAACAGCAGAAATTTAAAAGTCTGTCAATGTGACTGATGTCAATTTCCTAAGTTATATAGCTACTCTACCTCTATTTTGAGAAGACTCATTCTGAGGAGTGCATACATTATTATATGTGAGGTCATTCAAATAGTGATGACTCAAGAATAGATATTACAAGTGAACTACTTTCTATTTAAGTGGTTCTCAAACTTAGGTATGGATCAGAGTCACTGACAGGACTTGAAAAAACATGGTTAGATCTCACTGTTGCAGAAGGTTTAGGTTGGGGACTCAGAGTTTGTAGTTCTAACAGCCTTGTTCTGGGGGGATGGGGATGCTCTGGGTTGTAGACTTCACTTAGGGAACCACTGATCTCCATCCTTCATTATCAGTGTTTGAATTGAAGCCCCAAAATGTGGTCCATGGGCCCTCAGGATGAGCAGAACCTGACAACTTATTAGAAGTCAAGGTGTTCAGGTCCCACCTCTGACCTTCATCTTAACAAGTTCTCTCAGGTGATTTGTGGCAATCTTTAGATTTAGAGAAGCACTGAATTAGGGTATTGAAAGAGATCACTTGCAGAACAGGCCAGAGAGGTGTAAAGTGAAAGATGATCTAACTAAAATAACAAGTACCTGCTAGATTATGCAACTTTAGGCTAAACTGAGAAAGCTGAGAAAATAAGGTGACTAAATCAGTCAAGGTCCCAGGCAGAACACAGAAAGAACTATACAAAGAAGAAATCAAAGAGATTTTAATGAAGAAATTATTTGCAAAGGCATTGGCAAGAACATGATGATCTGTAATGGATAGTGACACATTTAGGTATTAATAACTACAATGAGCAGTTGCCACTCTTAGGCCTAAAAGGGTAAGAGGAGGAGCTGTAGGGGAGTGGAGAGTGAAAAATTCCCAGACCCGTTGTTCTTCTCATTCTTCAGTGTCCTCATGTGACTTCCACTTGCAAAACCACCTAGAAAGTCAAAGGAACGAAGTCTAACTGATAGTTTGTTTGTCATCCTCATTGGGATGCAGAAGAGCATGTAGAAAGGTAAAGTGTTCCCCCTTTAAAAAGTCATTTATTATTCATGCACTGGCTAGAATATGTTAGGCTTAAAGTTATACCCTCATGTTTTCTCTCTAAATAAAAGTATATGGGGAAAATGTCAATAACACTGACATAGCAAATCTGAGTATTTCTTTTCTATTCACAACCTTGAAACACTCTAATGACTGCTGTCAAAGGAGAAAGCACATAAGGCAGCAATAATAAATTAGATAATGAGTTGTGGGTGAGTTGAACACTCTTGCTGACCAAATTTATCTGCGGAGCTTACATGCTAAATAGGGAATGGAAAGGGGACTAGGCAGTTGATCATTTCAGTGACTACAGGAACTACACAAAGACAGGGGGAGCTTTGTTGGGAGTGGCATTATGACAGATGTTCACACCAGAACCCATGTAGGAACAAGAGTATGGGGCACTTACTCTCTGGAGTTATTAGAAAAGTGGATTCTTTTGAAGGCCGACCCTCTGTTTCTTACCTCACTCAGGACTTCCCAGATTTTAATGAGGGCATATGGATTGCCCAGTGTTGGGGGGGGGGTCTTCTTAAAATGCAAATTCTCCTTCAGTAAGTCCTTGTGGGTCCTGCGATTTTGCACCAACCTCTTAGGCTCCTGACCTTAGGAACACACATTGATTAGCAAGGTCCTAAGGTACAGAAAATCTAGAACAATCCTGATTCCACTGAAATTGAAATTTTTGTCTTTGGTCTTTAGAAAATAGTGAAAATTTGGGCAGATTCGTGGGAGGAGGAGAGGATGATTCATGGAGAAAATAAAACATGAATTCTGTTGTAGCTCATAATGCTTTCCTGCACCAGGACAAAAGTAGAGAATTTGTTCTTTTCTTTTCACCTTCCCATGTCTTAGTCCCTAACATACTCCAGTGACGTAGTTATTATCTGACCTGTTTCTGAGTTATCTCCCTAATCCCGACCTTGAATTTACCCTATCAACAATCTTTTTAACTTCAAATAAACCTGATTTCATTCTATTATAGACATTGAAGCAGGAATTACATTGAAGCAGTTCTATTCATTCATGTTCCATACTTCCTTGGAATTGGCTTCTCATATACTAAGTCTAATATGAGGTGAATAAAGAGGTCCGTTTGATTCCATTCTCTTTGATGACAAGGCATACTTGATCAGAAGACATAAAAACAGTTTATGAAATGGCATAACCTAACAGTCTCAAGGAAATAAAATCCTTGGGAGTCAGTTATCCCTAATATAGAAAGTAAAATCTATACCTAAAAGGCAAATCAAAAACCTATACTTCCCCATCAAAGTAGTCACAGATTCACTAGTGGTGAAGCCATTAACCTCATGGGACACCTACTGCCTAACTTGCATTATGGTAGAGATTATCAGAATATAGAAAATACGTGGTCTCTGGAACTAGAAAGTGACAACTCAGAAGAAGGAAAAAATCAACACAAGAAGCAATGGCAAATGACAATCAGTCAGGAGGGACTTTGCACTCTTAATTTGGCCTCACACCATACACCATACATAAAATGGACAGTCCAACACTGAGTTACAATTTCAGAAATGATCCACTCACTGTTCAAATCCCAAACTATGCACTCTAAGATACTGATCTTATAATTTATTCTGTTCTTTTGCTGTTTGACCTGGTTGCAAATTACCTCCCCAGTCCCAATCTTGACTTAATCTTCTAACCATTTTGCTTTTCCACCCACTTACCCTACCTCAGGCTACCCTGACTAATGTCCACCTATGAGGACTTGCCTATTGTTGAGTAAGGGCTCTCGTAGGGTAGAACCATGGGTACACTAAATAGAATTGATATTTAAGGTCTGCCCTAAGGAAAGAGTTAGTTTGTCAAGTTGGGGGGAAATATTTATGGTAGTGGTAAGTATGCTTTTCAAGCAGTGATACCAATAAGGAATATGATAAAAAGGTAAGTTGCAATATTAGATATATTCCAGGGAATTTGAGGATAAAGTCAAACGGCCGTTTGAAAAGGGCTGTTGTGTGTGTCTTCCTTCAGTGCAAAGAGACCACTTCTCTTCCATGGGTTTCAAGGTCATCACTACACTTCAGCTTGCTGTGCAGCCCATGCAGGATGGACCCTTGATATTACCAGATCCTTCTTAGAAGCATATGTGACCCATACTTCACACTCTGAGGATTATCAAGAATGAGAAGGTCCTGATTATTTTCAAACCTTGGGCATTCAACTAGATGAATCAGTCTAAGCAATAGAGTGAGAACCTATCTCAAAACACAAAAAGAACTGGGGATGTGGCTCAGTGGTTAAGTATCCCCATGTTCAATATCTGGTACAAAAATAAAAAGTTAGCTTAAACAACTTGGAAAATATTTTACTAAAATCACTCTGATTATAGAACCTTATGTGCTTTTTGATCTTTCTGGTTTTCTTTCTCAAAACATTACTAAGACCACCACCATTCCTAGGGAAAGTCATTGATAACCTAGAAAGATTCAAATTCAGAATGACATACCACTAAAATGTCATGTTGCCCAATTCTGGGTAAATACACCCAGAATATTTGGTTCATATGGAAACCAAAGACCAGAGAGAAAGTCATGTAGTGACATATGATGAGTTGACCCAAGTGGTTCTGCATCCATCAAAATGATGCAGGAGAACTCCCAGGTTGATCCCATACATAGTTCTTCAGAAGCCACATCTGTTCTTTTTCACCAGGTTGTGACCATACTCCAGCTTGATCAGCTGTCTCAGGATTTTAAGACCCTTTTGTACTTTCTCAGTATAAATAGCAAGGCAAGGCCTTTTGACTTCATGTTGGAATACTGTCAAAACTCAACAGGTGTTGGCCTCTGCTGACCTCTGGGGCCTTTCTCTCTCAGGGAGGGGACCGTCTGCTCTTCCCAAAGGGATAACCCACAACCTGACACCACAGAATGACAGCTGGTCCCTCACACAACATGTGCCAGCAAGGGAGAAGACTCAGGAGCAATGGCCAAGAATGCACTGCACCAGCAGTTGCCCCTCATGAGTCATTCATTTAGGGGAAGATGGAGGGAAAATAAAAGTTGGAACATGGGTAAATAAAATGTAAATCAAAGTTATTCAAAATGACTTTGCATGGCCTTTTGGCCTTTTTGGTTGTGAGGTGTTGACACTCAAACTAGAGTTGCCAGAAGGATATGCAGATAAAAATAGAGGCTATTCATTATAATAACCATTTTTTTGTATATTTCATGCAATATTTGAGACATACATTAAAACTATCTGAAATACAAATTTAACTAGATGTTTTGTTTTTTCTGATAATATGCTTCCAAATCCATTTGTTTTGCTTTCTGATTCCTGATAATTTTCCTCTTGAGACAAATAGTGATACTTTCATGCCAAACAAAATTTTATTTTGAGCTTTTGAAATAAATGGGAAATCTCAGCCACAGGATCTCAATTACATAACTGAGATTGACTCTCTGTATAGTACTTTTCACTTCCTCTTGCTCACTCCAATTTTAATAAGAGTTTAGGAGCTTTTCTTTGTTTTAGACTATCTTATAATTAACTGGTTTGTCACAAGAACTGTGACAAGTTTATTAAGTGCTATTTAATTTGATGAGTGTCTGTCCCAGGCTAAGTCAGGCATAATCTGGAAGGAGAAAAAGGGCTAATGAGGTGATCTGTCAAGAACGTCTTGCTTATTCTGCTTCTGATGAAGTATGATTACACAAAGAAGTATAAAAAAACTATCCAAGTGGTTTGCTGTTCAGCAGAGTTATACAAATACTTACCCAGTTCTTACTGTGTACTATCTTCTGGACTCGTCACTGAAGGTATAGAAATGGAAATATCACTGCACCAAAGTGCTGACTGAGAGGAGACTTGGAAGGGAGGAAAAATTAACACTACGTGGCAGCATCAAGAAAGGCTTCACCGAAGAAGTGAGGGAGACAGAAAATCATCCTTTTGGAGAAAGTGTACCAGGGCCCAGAAGTTTGGGGGACATGTAAAAGGAAGTCTGTTATCACAGGATTTTCCTAGAATTTATGACTTTCTCATATGCATTTGGGGAATTGCTTTCAAATTTCTGAAAGTTAATGTAAAATATATGGAACAAGGAATCCATACGTGGCATTGGAGGTCTGTGAACCTTCTGAAATTATATGTAAGAAGTTTTGGGTTTGGATAATGTATATTTTTATAGGGAAAAGAGGTTTATAGTTTTTTTTCTAATTCCCAAAGTATTCTATGACCTTCCAAAGTTAAAACTTCTGTCAGAGAAATCAGTGAGAATGTTCATCTAAAATGACATTACTCTTTATAATCAATAAATATATATTGAGTATCAGCTTCCTATAGAGCAAAATAAAAGAGTTACTAGGCCCATGTTAAAATAATGTCAATCTTTGGAGAGAAAAAGTGGGAACATGTGATTGAAATAATATATTTATTTTAGAATCATGGTTCTAAGGAGATGCAGAGATTTTCTATTGCATTAAATTTTGATTTTTCCAAAACTGATTCTTCCAATGAGAATCTGCTTACATCCACAGATTCCTTAGAAGATTTTAACAACTGTTTCAAATTTTCCTGTATTTATAATGTTCATATTATAAATGTTGATTCATGAAAGCAACAGTTAATAAGATTCAGGGAAGAACCCGAAGAGATACTCAAATCTACCCTTTCTCCTTCTTTCGAGTCTTTTAAAATTTTTCCATAAAATTGTTGTTACAATGACTCAATGAGGCATAGTTGTTTAAGTTTCCATTTACACAAAAATATTTTGAAAGTTAACAAAGTTAAGTTACTTACCTAAGGCAAGAAAACTAGAAAATAAAAGACATTCTGAGTGTTGACTGAAACAAGAGGATGAAAGCAAATGGCTATGCCATGAAATGAAGGGGTCCAGGTGGAACAGAGGTCTTGAGAGGAATTGTGGAAGAGCTCATGATCCCATTTATCTGCTCTCTAGATTTTCGCATCTTCTAACAGTCTCATCATTATTACCATCATACACTTATTGGGAATTTGCCTTTTTTTTTTTTTTTAGCATTTTTTATTTTGTATAAAAATATGTTAGTGATTGTAATATCAAAATTCAACATAATATAATTTTACATATAATTCAATAATGAACCATATTATCATGGCATTTCCTGGGCTTCAGATATTTGACAAGATAATCACTCTATGGAGCCAAATGAATCAAAGAGAATGATTTTATTCTGGTTCAATAGTGTAGTTTAGATTAAAATAAAATTAACGAATCAAGATAAAGCCAAGCATTTATTTCAATAGATTTTAAATTTTGTTAACTAGTCAGGTCCAGATGTAGATCACTCACCAAATTTCCATGTGCTTCTCTATATTTCCCAGTCTCCTTACAGTTAAACTGGAGGCCATCTGTCCAGTGCTGGCAAATGTCATGTGTTGCTTCTAAATCAAGAAATTTAAGAACCACAAGACCTCCACCATGCTTTTTATCTCCTACTGGGTAACCATGGAGGCCATAACTTCCAGATGATAAAGCTATGAGATACAGAAGGACTATCCACACTAGGCTTTCCAAGAATGAGAAGCAAACATTTAGTGTGTTCAGTCACTGAGAATGAAGGAGTTAATCTACTGCAGCGACCCTTAAAGCACAATGACGGAGGTATCAGCATCCCTTGAAAATTTGTTACAAATGCAGAATCTCTTTCTCTACCTCAGAGATACCAGAATCCACATTTAAACCTGTCCTGGATGATTTATAATGTATATTAATTTCAGAAGTTCTGTAATAAACTATATGATACTTGAAATTCTACTAATGTGGAGTCCTTGTAGTATTATTCAGAGAATTTCAATCCTGATTTAGTATGTAAGTCAATACAGTTAGATTTCAAAATCTCCAATATCTGAGACCTACTGGATAAGAATCTTTGGATGTGAACCTAGAAATCTATTCAGACTTCCCAGAACTGGGGGTGGTGGTACACACCTATAATCCCAGCAGCTAAGGAGGTTGAGGTAGGAGAATTTCAAGTTCAAAGCCAGCCTCAGCAACTTAGTAAGGTCATTTATGAAGACCTGTCTCTAAATAAAATATAACTATAAGGGATAGGAATGTGGCTCAGTTGTTAAGTGCCCCTGGATTCAATCCCAGTCAAAAAAACAAAAACAAAAGCAAAAAAGAACTTCCCAGAGATTCTGATAATCGACTAAATTCAAAACCATCAGTTCTCATTGGGACTACAGATAAATACACACTTTCACCTTTAGATTTTTCTATTTTAGAATAGTTATTAATTACATAAATCTTTAAAGTTTAGTAAACAGGTATTCTATGAAGAATCCCTAGTACTTTATAGAGAGTTGATGGAATTAATAATTTTCATCACTTGTTGTCTGATCTTGGGATATAGAGAGACTCTCCATTTTTCTTAGCCCCAGAAACTGGTAAAACAGTGTAGCTAAGCAGGAAAAGTATGCAGAATGTGCTGCCTGGATTTGCACTGCCTTTCCCAACTACCTAGTCTGATTCAACCCTTTCCAGGTAAAATGTGTCTGAGTTTCAAAAGACTCAATAGCTGCCTTTATTTAGCAGCTTCCTTATCAGAATGAGGCAGTTTCATTTTCCTTTGTGACAGACATCAAAATACTGACTCCTTCTTTCTATATTTCCATTTCTCTTCCCTGAGTGTCAAAATCACACCAAGAAAGCTTTGCAATCCAGGAATCTCACTACCAAAGAATAGGAGAAAGCCTGGTTGCTTTATGAAATTGAGAGTTAGAATCCCTTTTTTAAAGGTTCTCACTGGGATGTTTTTTATTTTGCATATAATCTGCTAAACATTCCTTTCTGTCCCCTTTAAACTTGATCAGCAGCTTTCAGATTCTTTTGGACCTCCCTCAGTTTGGTTCCCAGCCTTTGGTTTGTGAGTACTCTTTGTGCATGTAACACACAGGGACATCTTTGAACATGGGTTTACATAGTTTTTTTTTTTTTTTTTTTTTTTTTTCTCATGACAGCATCAAATTTAAATAACAAAAAAAACTGATTTTTAAAAAATAATATGGCAAGTCCAAGACAATATCCAAGATGACTCACACAGATGAGCAGGCATTTTTCTTATACCATGGAGATTCCAAGCTGAGATGCCCGAGCTACTGAAGAAATGTCTTTTACTATGAGGACTTAGGAACAGGTAAGATGAAGAGAAGAAGGGAATAGAAGTCATCAGGGGCTGTAAGAGCTTGGAACTCAAGGAAGAAGAAAGGGGTAGTAGGGTAAGAGGTAGGAGGTGGCAGGGAACAGATGCTGGAAAGGAAGGAATGAGGGAGGGATTTTGAAAGGAAGGCTGTGCTATTATATTTCATGGTTTAAGCAACAAATCCTTTACAAGAAAAATAAAACAAAACAAAGCTCCAAACCCTCATGATTTGATTTTTAGTACCCATAAGAGTAGATAGACAAAAAGTAAATTGGATTGAAGATAAATATAAATGTATCTTTATTAAGAAAATTGGTCAATAAGTGGTTAGTATCTGCATGGGATGGTAGTATCGCTAACAGATTCATATGTAAATACCTTAGATAATCATTTATAGTAGGGTGCAGTGGTTCATGCCAGTAATCCTAGTGATCCAGGAGACTGAGGCAGGAGTATCTCAAGTTTGAGGCCAGCCTCAGCAATTTAGTGATAACCTGTCTCAAAAATAAAAAATGAAAAGGACTTGGATGTGCCCCTAGGTTCAATTCCTAGTACCAACAAAACAAAACACAACCCAAAACCAAAAATTTATTCCTCTTACACAAGATAGTCACACAATAGTTGAATATATAAACTATCTAATGAAGACTGGGTTGTAAAGTAATGTTTAATTTCTTAAACATCTCCACAAAGCATAATTCTCCATAAAGAGCCAGTCTCTCTCGCTCCTTTCTTATACACACACACACACACACACACACACACACACACAAAACACTTTTGGGGTTTATCACCATTTTAGCTCAGAATTTGCTCTGACCCAGGGTCATCCTAACCTGAGGCTATCTCTGGGCTCTCTTTCCTTCTTTAAATTCCCTCTCTTGTTCTTTCCTGCCCTCCAGTCTGTACTTTCCCTTCACATCATCTACTCCTCCCTGGAGGCAACATTTCATGTCTTTGAACTTAGTTTAAAAGGCTAATCCGGAGCTGCCACCTAGTGCTTCTACTTAAGGTCTTAGTCTTAAGAGCCTGATTAGTTTTGCAAGAGAAAATTTATCCTCCCTCCATGGGCAGCATGGAACTCCTGGGAAATGTATGTGAAGAGGACAGAATGTCTGCTGTGTCAGCACAGGCAGATGCTGAACAGTTATTCCCACTTAGAGAGACATCTAGGTTAGAAGTCTACAAAAGGATCCAACGAAACCTAGAAGCTATATAGTTATGAGAGAAACCATGAGGCTTAGAGTCCAGAGAGCATGTTGCTTAGAAGGAATCCTGTGTTAGTTTGTTGTCACTGTGACCAAAATACCTGACAAAAGACTTAAAGGAGGAACCTTTTATTTGAGCTCCCATTCAGAACTTTCAACCCACGATTGCCTGGCTTCATTGCTTTGGGCCTGAGGCAAGCAGAACATCGTGGCAGAAGGGAGTGGTGGAGACAAGCTGTTCAGTTCAAGGCAGTTCAAGCAGAGAGAGAAACAGGTTAGGGAAAAGAAATATCCTTGCAGGTTATGCTCCCAGTGACTTGCTTCCTCCGACCATGCCCCACCACCTAGTGTCCACCACCATCCAGCAGTCCATTCAAATATCACTGAATTAATCCACTGAAAAGGTCAGAGTCCTCATGATGCAATCACTTCCCCAAAGTTCCACTCCTGAACATTGCTCCGTTGGGGTTCCAGCCATGAACACGTGAGCCACTGGGGGACATTCCAGAGACATACCAGAATAAAGCATGACCAGACCTCTTTATGAAAGGCAGTAAATTAATGAAAGGATTCCAGGTGGAAATGTATTATTGACTAACCTTATGACATCAGCTAAACTGACCTATAAGAATCTTGGTATCCAGTTCTTTTAAAACAGAGAGACAAAAAAACAAAAAAGAAAGAAGGATGGACAGGAAATAAATAAACTGAAAAGACATGACAAACTTCACCTCTACAGAAAAAATGTTAGCCTAGCAGGATCTCTATGAAGAACCCTGTTTTCAAGGTTGACCTCTGGCTGGAGGCTGAGTACTTAAATTTTCGAAGATTCTCACCATTTTCTGATAGGAAAGCTTAATTGAACCTACTGTTTGTGCAAATAACATGTTCTAGGTTGGATGCTGTGTGCCTTTTGGGAGCCTGCAATTTTAGTATCTGTCAGTAGAGAGAGCCTAAGTGGCCAGCCCCCAACTTAGTTCCCTAAGTAGGCAACATCTCAGATGTGTTTTCAGAAGTTGTTGCTGGAGGAATGAAGCATGCCCAGTGCACCCACAGGCAGGGGACCCTTTGATGCTTGCCTCTGGTTTCCTCTGGACTCCACTCCTTGCCCCTCTTTCCCTTTACTGAATTTTTCTATCCTTTCCCTGTAATAAGTCACAGCCAGGAGTATGACTATACCGAATCCTGTCAGTCCCAGTAGATTGCTGAACCTGGCTGTGGCCTTGGGGCAACAATGACACATCCCCTTTCTGCAGCATGTAATAACTACAGAGTTTAAAAATTATATGTTGACTTTATAAACTACCTGACAAATTTTGATTCATCTTTTCTGTACTCACTAATTTTGAATTGACTTGGAAAGTGAGATCAAAATGAATGCTCTTGAAATAGTTGGAAGGTGAGACCAGTGAGAAATGTTAAAATTCTTAAATTATATATGACTAATTAACCAATTTATTACCAAAAATTCGGGAGCGAAATGCTGAGTGAGAAGCAGGTTGGAGCAGTCAGAATCTTGTATGTGATGCTTGACTCTGTAACTTTGTACTAGTTAACTCCTTTAAGTTTTTTAAAGTTCTGTTACAATAGAGTGATAGTACTCAGTGGTGGGTGTCATTTTCAGAATTAACTTGAGATAACATGTAATATACTTCACAGAGAACCTGGCACATTCTAAAGTGCTTGACCAGTGGTATAAATAGCTGTTGTCAATGAGCACTACAGCAGAAACAAAGAAACCATCAGGATAAGTTTTGGGGCAATCTGAGGAAAGGCCTGCCTCAGACTGGGCATTTGAAGTTATGGTCACATCCAAAGCACCCAAGAAGAGTCATTTTAAGGCTGTTTTACCCTAAGGTGAGCCTACACCTTAGAGACCTGCACTAAACCTTTGTCATGTACACTCACAGTCCCTCCCTCATGGCCTCAGTGTCTTGTAGCTACCTGCAGAGGAAGGGGGCTTTTTGGGATTTCAGTAAATTCTTTCCTCTGAACTTTACTAGTACAGTCAGCCAGGCAGCATGGAGGGACTGAAGTGGAAAGACGTGGTCTTCTCTGTCTCACCAACCACCTGACCTTGGGGAAAAAGCATGTCTGTGAACCTCAATATGCCTCTCTGTAAAATAGGTTAATTAAAAAACAGTCACTGTCTTCAACTTCCCTTGGCATTTGCCATGAAAAACTTCACATAAGGTTGGCAATAGGGTTTTGGAAACTATAAAGTACAATATAGAAAACTTCTAAAGGACTGCTAGGGTGAACAAGTAGACCATTATACAGCATTGGTTTTAAAAATATGCATTCAGGGGTTGTGGCTCAGTGGTAGAGCGCTTGCCTAGCATATGTGAGGCACTGGGTTCCATCCTCAGCACCACATAAAAAAAATAAAATAAATATCCATTGACAATTAAAAAATTTAAAAAATGCATTCAATCATGGATATTTATTGGGATTCCATAAAGCCTAATCAAAATTAGATTCCCTTCCAGTTTGAGCCAGCATAATAGACAATGAAGCCATTGCTTTGATATTTAATTGCAATAACTAATATTATCCCACATTTTTAATACAATGATGCAGCACAATTATTTGGAATTGATTGATTGCTTTGTTGTGAAAATTTGTTTTTCATTGACTTTTTCCTCCTCAGCACTCTTCTTCACTAATTGATTGATTTGATTGTTAGAGCTTTGACTCCATCTCTGAAGATGGATTGGAATCATTATTGCAGCCTGCTGTTTAATCATTCCGCCACACAATTATGGCTGCTATTGTGCTCTGCATGAGCACTTTATTAGCTATAGTAATTGTAGTTGAGTTTAATAATTTAATAAGACACTCGGAGGTGATAACTTGGACATTATTCAGGGGCACTTTTGTGGAATCTGCAGGCTCTTGAGCAAACAAGAGGCTCAGTACTCATTTTTCCTGTTAGGTGACCTTCTAAGAAGTTCTTGAGCATTCCACCTTGCAGACAACTAGAGCCATAAATGCCCAACTTGGAGAGGTATAATGAGGTTTCCATAGCTCAGGGGATGCCAACTGTATAGAAGCCTGTACCTGCAAGAGGGTGACACTTACCTTCGTTGGGTACTGATATCACTAAGCCTTGGGATATGTAACTATACCACAGAGGAAAGAAACAATACAGATTTTTGTTAATTGTGTCTCTTGATGCTTCTTGATAAGCCTGTAAATCTCCTTCCCCAGATTTCCTTTTCCTCTGAAATTAGCATAAGCAGAGTAGGGTAATCTTCAGAATTAAGATATAAAAGTTTCACAGTGTGAGGTGGAACACACTTTTTCTACCCTTTCCTTGTTACATGAGTTGGATGAATTGGGCCCTGTAGCAAACTAGTCCCCTCTACCTCCTTGGGAAAGAGCATGGCGCCAAGAGACCAGGACAAATACCAGAGCTGTCTGGATTGATCTAGATTTATTTCAGAACTCAATACAGGAACCACATGTTAAATTATTCACTCAGTGTTTTGCTTCCCACATAATGAAGACAGTCACAGTTGTTGTGAAGATGTTTGAGAATCTCAGAAAACAGCAGTGTTTCAGTGTTAAGTTGTATTAATAGTCTGCTGTATCAGTGTTGACTACATTGGAAACAAAACACTTTGGAACTAATGCTGATTTCCTCCTTTGTGCTCCACTTTAATCACAATTATAGTGTTCATTAAATCGGTTGAGAAGAAAACAGTTTTTTAAAAGCATTTCCTATTTAATAACCTGTAATTATTCTCTCCATCTCCTTTTCCTTCTCTCTCTTTCACAGACACACACACACACACACACACACACACACACACCATTGACTTCTTGACTTATTCCAATTATCCCACTTGTCAATACCATCGATTTTGGAGTTTATCATTGGACAAATGATATTCTACACATCATGAGAAAGCAAACTTCTAGACTTGCTTTGAGATTCAGAACTATGTTTCTCCCCTCTTTTGTTGATTAGTTTTTGACATTGAGCTATAAGAAAAAAAAGTTGGGATATAAGAATCTTTATGTGAAGTTCTTTTTAATGACTTATGTTTACAGGAAATATATTTGGCAGATTTTTTTTGCAATTATAATCTCTTATTCATTTTTATTATGCTTAATGATTATTTTCTAATCCATGTACAACTCTGTCAAGGAAGGCATGCTGGCTCTGAACAAACTTCAAAATTTGCAAGTAAATGCCAAACGTGGAGCCCTGGCAACAATCCCTAACACAACAGGAACCTTTCCATTCCTTTTAGTAGAACACATCAATAAGAGTAAGGACAGACACCTATGTCTAAAAGAAAACATGCTTCCCAACTTCCCTTCATTGATAACTTTGGGCACAGATACAGCTTGCTGCAACTTTGTAAGGTGGATGAGAGGGAAGATGCAATCCCATCTGATCGTATTAGATAATGAAACATAAAAGAATCAGTAAGTGAGAACTCCTGTAGGGTAAGTTACCCTCTCCTGACCTCCCCCTGCACTTACACCAATCTTCAGAAAATAAATCTGACTCGATTTGTTTCTAGGAAAAAAAAAATTTTTTTTCCTTTGCAGTCAAATATGAGGAAACAAGAATTCCTGTAGTTCTTTTTTCATTAAGTGCATGAGTTTTTAATATAAGCTTAAGATATAAGAAGTTTTTGCTCTGTTATAGTAGATCATAAGCATTATGTGTTTTCTGCAGATGCCATGTAATTTGACTATTCCTTTTGTGTTTAACCACCAATTGTGCATACCACTCCACAATTCCAAAGAGTGCAAAAAAAAAAGCTACCAAAATTTTTATTTTAGTAAAACTATTTGGACTTCTGGCCTTCAAAACTAGAAGAAAATAAATCTGCGTTTTAGCCACCACGCTTGCGATGTGTTATTATGGCATCCTTAGGAAACTAACACAAGCAGCATCAATAATAACTAACATCTAGTGGTCATTTGGTCTCTTACTTAAAATGGCTAAGTATTCCACATGGATTTTCCTAATTTTACATTCATAAAGCAATGTAAGGCAAGTATTAAACTTATTCTTAGTTAATAGACAGGAGACTGAGACTTACAGAAGTGCTTAGATTAAACCCATTTTTGACTCAACCCCTTCTCCGAAGCCAAAGCTGTACTGGGAAGATGTGTCTACAAGATAGTGCTGTTCCAGGGGGAGCCACTGCTGCTCCCAGGGGGACACGTATCATTAGAACTCAGTCATGCTGCCGATGAAGCTGCTAATGTCAGAGACTAGCTAGAAGTGATTACTCGCTCATTCTTCAACCATTTTCTAAGTACGTAAGTATGAAACAGAGTCCCTGCTCTCTCAAAACTTGCACTTGTGTGGGGGAACACAGTCAAGCAGATTTGAAGTCGAGTCCTTCATAAGGATAATCATAGGGGCATTCATGAGATATTATGCAGGGAGCGACGCAGAAGATGAATTTGTGGTGGTGAGGCTGGGAGTGGGGATCAGGAGAGGCCTCCTGAGAAAGCGACACTTGAGCGAAGTCTTGAAGGGGAAATAAGAACTGTCCAGATAAGAGAAAGCTGAAGGACCTTCTGGTAGAGAGAATAGCAAATGCTAAGGTCCTAGGGCAAAGGCGACTGTGGAACTTTGAGAAGGTCACAGGTCACTTGTGGCAATAAGGACTGTATTTGAGAGGAATATAGGGTACAGTAGCTAAGGAGGTGATATGAGAAGAAGCTAGAGAGGAGGACAGGAGCCAGGTCACAGAGATCCTTGAGAACTTTAGTTCTATTAGCTCCTTTTCTTCAGATTGAACTCTTTTTAACTCAGTCCAATCTGTGGTCTCCCGTTCATTTCTCTAATCGACTCTTTCTGTCATTGATGAACTTTGCTTTAAGGAAGGGATGTCTTTCTTCTTTTGGTACTGGGGATTGAACTCAGGGGCGCTCGACCACTGAGCCACGTCCAGTCTATTTTGTATTTTATTTAGAGTTGGGGTTTCACTGACTTGCTAAGCACCTTGCTTTTTTTGAGGCTGGCTTTGAACTCATGATCCTCTTGCCTCAGCTTCCCGGGTTGCTGGGATTACAGGCAAGCACCACTGTTTGAGGGAATGTTCTCTATACCTTACCTTACTCTAAGAAGAATTTGACACAGAGGACCACTGTTCTTCTTGAGCTGCTCCCTTCCTTCAGCCTCTGTGAGCCCCTGGATGCCACCTTGACTACAGCCTCGGCTTCCTTATGAGTCCATCTTCCTACCAACCATTAAATGTTGGCCCTCCTCAAGTTCCTGGTTCTTATTCTCACTTCACCCTCTCATTTTCCAGATTAGACTGGGTCTTCTGCTATTAGCTTTTATAATATTAAATTTTTCTCATATTCTAGCTTATAATTTTGCACAAAACCAAGGATGATTAATATCTTCACCCTCCACATCTACCCTTCCAAGAGACTGTAAGCCCATGACAGCAGATTATTCGGTTTTATTCACCAATGCCTAAGACAATGTCTGGCTTAGGGCGCACACCCACTACATATTGGTTGAATAAATAAATGAATGAATTATACCCTAGTGGAAGAGAACAATGAAAACATCTCAGTTTTGTCAGATTTTCGTGGCTATCTTGTGGAGACTATATGAGAGGAAGAGACAAGACTGGAGGCAATTAGGAAGCTATTGTGATAACTCAAGTGAGAAATTTTAGGGTTGGAACTAAGGAAAACAGCTGTGGAGAGGGAGAAAGGACATGTATTTGTGAAATATTTATGATGTAGAATTGATCAAACTTACTGATTGAGTGAATATGAGGATTAATAAGAAAAGAGAAGACAAGAATAGCATCTAGATTTATGTCTTAGATGTCTGGCTACATGGTTGTGGAATCGAGATAGAAAACTATATGGGGAAAGGAACTTAGTGCAGGTTAAATATAATGAATTTATATATTTAGATGTAAGTTTCACATGCCTACAGTAGACATATGCCCTAATTTTGGGTTATGTGGTCTGGAATCCAGGATAGGAGACTAAAGGTATAAATTAATAAGGAAAAATGTGGATTTATATTCAGTTTCCCCTCCCACTTTTTTCCTTTGTTGTCCCAAAGCAAACATTGCATAGTTAAAAGATTAATTGATTGACTTCCCGGCTTCCTTTCAAAGAGGGATTAAGGCAAAGGTACAGGTATTAGTTAAATGTGCTCTGATGGGAGAGAACTATTCTTATTAAGTGCTACAGTTTGTAAGTATTCCCCTCCAAAATTCATGTTGAAATTCAGTTGCCATTGTGACTTTATTAGGAGATGTGACCTTTTAGGAGGTGTTTATGGACTAATTCCATTATCAGGGAGGGGTCTATAATTGTGAGAGTGGATTTGCTCCTCTTGCTTTTACTTTCTTTGTCCATGTGATGCCTTCCATCATGGTAACATAGCAAGAAAACCCTAGCCAGACGGTAGCCTTGACCTTGAACTTCTCAGCCTTTAGGACTGTGAGAAATAAATTTCTCTCATTTACAAATTACCCAGTCTATAGTATTCTGTTATAATAGCAGAAAGTAGACTGAGATTCTAGCCCTGTTAGGGAAAAAAAAGCCAATATAGACATTTTCTTCATCATGAATATATATAGGGTCTCATGTTAGAAAGATTAAGAATTTTAGCACAAGATTTGTTGAAACCTGACTGGGAGAATTTTATTCATTTCCCACTTCTGAGTGTTTTTTGATATAAGATCAAAAGATAATATTCGTAAGTTGAGTTTTGTTGATTCAGCATTTGATTGTTCTGGGGTGTCAGTAATGCCCTCTGACCTGGACTATGAGAGAATGAGCTAAGAGAAGAAAAGAACAAGTTGATATTCTTCTGCTAATGAACTCTCTCCACATTCTGGTGAGAGTCACAAACAGGTTCAGTTGGTCTAGGTACATTGGTTTGAAGCTATACTTACTGTTTAGTCTTAATAAGTAAAATTGGAAATTAATTTAAATAGGAAACTTCAAAACTTCTACTCATCCAGAAATCTCTGCTTAACTCTTCAAGACAAAATGTTATTGAATGATCATGAATGTATAAACAACTTTCTTTTGTCCTCATATTCAGTACTTGAGAATAGTCAAGTCTTCTGTTATCTGTTTCCTTGGTGTCATGAATTGCATCACATACCCCAATGAGATGTATGCTTGTGTATATACTCTTATTTGGAAGTATAGTCTTCCGCATATGTTATCAAGTTAAGAAGGGTTAATTAGAATAGACCTAAATCCAACATGACTGGTGACCTTTGAAGAGGAGAACAATGCCAAGACAGAAACACACAGGAGAATGCCACGTGAGGCCAGAGCAGAGACTATAATAATACAGTGGAAAGTCAAAGGATAACAGGGATTGGTGGTCACTACCAGAAACTAGGAAGGATCAAGGAAGGTCTTAGAGGGAGCATGACCCCACTAATGCCTTGACTGTGGACTTCTGTCTTCCTGAACTGTTATAAATTTCTGTGCTCTTAAGCCACTGATTTGGATATGACGTGTCCTCCTAGATCTCACATGTGAGATTATACAGGAATGTTCAGAAGTAAAATCATCAAATTAGGAGAGCTATAACCTAATCAGTGGATCAATCCATTTGATGTATTAATTTAAATGGATTAATGGGTGGTAACTCTAGGTAGGTAGAGTGTGGCTAGGGAAAATCTGTCACTGGGGGCATGCCCTTAGGGATTATATGATCCCTGGCTCCCTGCGCTCAAGCTCATTCTGCTTTTTGTCTGTCATAAGCTGAGCAGCTTTCCCCCACCACACCTTCTGCCATGGCCCAGACCTATAGTGTAGGCTGACCATAAACTGAACCTCTGAAACTGAGCCAAAATAAACTTTTCCTTCTCTAAATTATTCTTGTCAACTCTTTAGGTCAGAGTGGCAAAAAGTTAATACAGTCACCTAGTTCGTGTAGTTTTGTGATGATAGCCCTAGGAAACCAATATACCATGTGAAGGAAAGACTGTCATTTGACAAATAGTCAGAAGGCCAAAATGTGAGATTACAGGATCTTATAAAACATTCTATCCCTCAATTCCTCCTAGTTCTTGGGGGGGCTATGGGGATGGATATAATATTCCTTAAGACACTGTGAAACCTTGTATTAAACCATTATCCAAGACAACCATAAAAGGAGGAGGCTGGCATTTACCTGACCTAGAAACAACCTTGGATTGATAAAATGATAATAATCAGTATAATATAGACTATGCCCTTAACTTCTAGGAAAGGGTGTTTTTATTCTCAGAACTTGGAGCCTATCAAAGGCTTAAAGATTTTCTAATTTATATAATTAGACCTTCATTATTGGATTTGCTCAATTTATGAAGCTAAAGGCTTTTCATTTTATATTAATTTTTATGTAAGGTCAGATAACATTGCTCCTTTTAATATATCAAAGTAAAGAGTCCAAATTCATCTCAGCTCTTTGAATTTAAGGATGATAATCCTGTTCTTCATGAATTTTAATTCAAACACCAAAAATCTCACAACAGTATTAACAGTAATATTAGTTGACTTAAGTTAAATTAACACTTATAAATTATCAATGACTGTTAGATTTGTTTAGCCTTTTTTTTTTTTTTTTTACAAGTGTCAGAGGATATTTTTGAGAACCTATAACAAATAGACCTTAAGGGTTAAACTATAAAAGTAAAGGATATCCCTGGTATAATGGTAGCTAGAAATGGGACAGTTATAAATGCAATACAATTTATTTAGAACAAATGTGAACTAACACATCTAACATTGTATTAAGTAACTGTCAATCTTAATTCTTTACACAATTTTGGAGCCTGTTAATAAAATTATACTATGTAGTTGTGTGCATAATTATAATCTGTCTATTATTACCTCTCTAGTAACAATTATTCCTGTATGGACTTGAAAATTATATATCATAACTCACTAACATGAGTTCCACTGTCCTAAGCCTGTGGAAAAAAAAATATTCCTTTGGTAATTTCTATTCAATCCTGTACTTCAGGTTTCTGAGCAGTTGCAGCTTGGGGGATGGCCTGTTTCCTAGAGTCTTATTGTTGTGCACTGCATGCTCCAGTCTCAGAAATGTTATTTAATCTTAGGTAGTCTCAGAGTGCTTTGGTGTAACTACTCAGTCATTTAGATTTAAACAGAAACCTAAAGTAATCTATATTTTCACTTCATGATCTTCACTCCTTTTCTGCTAATGTCTCAGAAGCCTATGCCCTAATCATGGGGTCCTCCAATTATGTTAGATTCTTTGTTCTGCACTTGAAGAATGAACAGGAATTTCTTTAAGATCTTCATCACTCAAGGTACCAGTGAACTAAGACTGCTCAGTTACTACAGAAAAAGTTATCTTACATTTTATTTTGCTGACAATGCTCCCTTACACTTAGTTTATGCAACATCTCATATACACGTGGACATATTATGTCTATACAATGTAATTTTCTAGGCCAGCATGGGAAGGAGCACAACAGTTATTATTAGCTTTTGTTTCAATGTACTTATGACCTTCTCTAATTCTGTAATAGGATTATTTGATCTCTTCTGTAGTTGGAATTCCATTATTTCATCGAGTCTAGTCTCTTAAACAGTACCATTCAAGTTCATATTTTTGTAATTTTATAAGTCAAAGCTCCATGCATTCTGGTCTACTTATGCACTGAACCATGATGAGACAAAGTTAGTACTTGTCTTAGGGACTTTGGATCAAATTCCTCTGAGTAGAATGGATAGCTCCTTAAACACCATAAAATTAACTATTTTTCTTATTTTTTCATAGAGTAAAATAACTTAAGTATAACTTAAGTCCCATTAAGATCTTGGTGCGTGTTTCTCAAAAATATATACTTGAGCATTTAGCAAATAGAATATGTGATACTATATTTGAGAAGATACTATGACAGTTGTTTATCCAAAATATGTGAAAACTTGCATTTTAATGTTAGTGAAATAGAGGACAGAGAGGGAGAGTCTGGAATATTTCTCCTATCTATAATGAGATGATGCATTTAGTGTTAATGTGATCGTTACTAATCATACTTGGTCTTGGAGAAGTTATGTCATGGACCAATGAACTGTCTCCCTCTGAAGCAAGTTTGGCTTTGAGAAAACCTTGCAACTACATTTAGAAAACCTTGCAACTACTTGGAGGTCAATACCTGCTCCAATATGTAAAAGAAGAAAAATTACGTTGGAACCAAAATGGTTTCAAGACTAAAAAGAAAATCGAGTAATGCTAGACTGGTCTCTAGTTCTCTTGGCAATCTAAAAGTCTGCCTCATTGCTTGTTTAAAGCGAAACAATACCAAACCAAAAGAAAAATCTGACTCAGGCAGGGGTGCCATCTCTAAACTGGTGAGCATTTGCACACATACACATGAAGCATACTATTATTCCAAATACTATTATGTACTTCCGTATAGCAGTATCCATATACTATTCCACAAGGTCAACACCTGCAAGATTCCAGTCGAGTATAACCCTCACCCTGAGGCACTGTCCAGAGTTACAAGGATTTCCCATGGAGTTCTCATCACATTCCACATGCATATTTCCGATAGCTCCAACTGCACTGTTTTTGTTACATTGCCTGACCTGGCACTTAAGGGCTCGGTGGTAAGGGGAATGAGTGAAACTTCTCAAGTACACTCTGAAGGTGGGGTGGTTGGACAGGTGTTATGTGAGTGTATATGTGAGGGGTCACCTACCTCAAGAACCTCTTAACATTGTCACTTGCTAAATCCAATTATAGAATATTTCAGAGTGTACAATTTAAACAGAGGCCATCACTTTTAGTAAAAGTGGGAATCAATAGGACTAAATCCAGCAAGGACTGCAGGAGCAGAAGGGGATACAAACCCTTTGTACACAAGCATGAAGAATATTAGTTGTGGACTATGGGAATGATTATTTTTTCCATTCATTTACATCGCATGGTGTCTTGGCTGCTTGCTTTCCAATGGGCCTTGACACTGGCTTATCCATGTCTCCTCTCTGTGTAATGTGGTCTCCCTCAGGTCAAATAATCTGCTGCAGGAAGGCTCTCGTGCTCTTTATGGCAGCATTTGCATATTTCTTTCATTTCCATAGAAACATCTTCACTGACTCAGAACCGCCTCTGTCCTCTTAAGACAGAGATATTTATCTTTCTAACAGTGGGACATGCATGACATAAGACAGACGGGAGCTCTTTCCCTGCAGTCCTCAACTTATAAGACTCCTCTCTTTAAAGGAATTTATGATGGTCTGCCTTAAGGTTATTTATTTATATTTTGCACCATGACTGCTTTTTTCAGTAATGAGTTTAAATACAAGCAACATAAACCCATCTGGAAATAAAATTATGCACTAGCTTCACGACAAAAGATAATTACATTATAATCAAGCTGTCATTTCTGGAGATAGTAGGAGATGAAGCGTGCTATAAACTGACATGGAAAGAGTATGGATTGTTCTTTTGACTATCTTACACAGTGGCTGGGAGTACAAAGATTCCCAGTGTATAATATTAGAATTGTAACTGGAAAATTTCCGGGAGTTACCAAACATCTAGTTTCTGAGAGTAATGGTGCTAGCACTCTGAGGACTAATGGCTTAGAATTTAGACTGGCTACAATAAAAACCACCTGGAGTGTGCCCAGTTTCACAGCATGAGCCTTAATTTTATTTTTTTACTTTTTAACTTGTCTTTTCCTTAGGCTATTTTTTTACTTTTTAGTTTGGTAGGCACTTGGCATTGGGATTTTTCTGACATGTTTGGCAGATTGTGGACAGCTGAATGACATGGCAGAGGAAACTAATCATTTGGGTCGGGGAAGACCGTCACTGAAGTTATTGCCCACCACCCTGAGTTCACTTGTCTCCTGCAATTATGAAATAGGCCACTGTCTTTTCCTGGCAGGGGGAGGGGGTGAGGGTGGGTTTTTCTCCTGGGCTTGACACAGTTACTATGATAAATGAACATGGTCTATCTCCAATCTCCAAATTAGCTAACCATCAGTAAAGTGGGGAATGCAAAAGAGACAGGACAGAGACTAACTTGTCAGAAAAGACACTGAATACTTGTCCTCTGTCATTGCGTCTACCACAATGGAGAACCCACCACTTCAGAACAAATCAGCTGATAAAGGAGTCCCAGGGTAGCAGGCTTCTACTGTCCCCTTTTCTTGGCACCATCATTGTGCAAACCCATCTGAGAATGTCTGTATGAGACACTGTGTCCCCATAGGCCCAAGTTTTACCTCCTGGGTCTCTTTAAGCCCCTGACTACCACTGACTGCAGAATTGTTACCTGTAAGTTACTCTTCTCTATTCTCCAGACTTTCTATATTCTAGGCACTGATTTTCTTCCAGTCTGCTGTTTATTTCCCTACTCCCAACCCACATCTTCATTCTTTGGTGAATTAATAAGCAGGCAGTACCTTGCTACTCAAACGGTGGTCCTCAGCCCAGCAGTATCAGCATCAGCTAGGAGTTTGTTACAATTGCAGCACATGAACCTAGCACCACAACTCCTCATAATTAGAACCAACATTTTCACAATTGGTAGGCATATTAAATATTGATGTACTGTAATTAATAGGTTCAAAATACCAGCTGGTGTGATTTAGCTTTGGTTTTGCTGTACCCATCCCCAAACAGGTCAAGAATCAGGTACACATGAGGCATGCTGCTGTGTTTTGGTCTAGTAGTGGTACATGGATTTGGGTCCCAGATTTCTGCTGCAGCTGGGAACTTTAATTAGAAGCCCAGGCTCTTTGCTACGGTCCGACCTGCTTAGTTCCTACCACCATCACTAGTGGTATAATTGTTGGCAAAAAGCTAGGCCTTCCCTGCTTGTGGTTCTTCTCTCAAGAACCAGGTAACTGGAAAATGATGACCACCACTAACTTGATTTCCATCAGCTCCTGACATCTGTCCTTCTGTTCTTTGACCTTCTCCATTTAGGACTGCCTTGTATATTGCTGGTGGTAGTTCAAGTTAAGACGGAACTTATGATAGTTGTAGCACCGTGGAAGTACAAGGAAAAGCAACACTTCTGGCCATCCTTGTTAATGGCTATGTCAGTATGCTCTCTATATAATTGTATCATCCTTGCTTTTTAAATTTTTTTCAAGAGTCTAGAGCAGCTAAGGTGTCAACAGGTTTCACAGCTATTTTCAGTTTAATTTTGACTCCTATCCACTGAAGGCAATTCACTTCAAGTGAAAGGTGAGAATTCCTGAAATCTATAGCAAACTAACATGTATTTATTTCATTTTATTTTGGAAAGATGAGCTTTCAATCACCTTTTGTACAAAGAATTGGACTAAGTGAACTCCACAAATGCAATCTATGGCTAGGAATTGAAAGATCTTATGAGAATTAATGATATAATGATATGTAAATCCTTAACTGAAAAAAAAATGAGAATGAATGATCATGAAGAGAATGCTTGCCTTGTGATTTCTGCATCATATGACACAGACCAAGATCCATTAAAATCAGGATAATTACAAAAGAAAACTTCTATAAAAAATGTCATCAGGGATAAGTCATATATGGGACACCTGAGTCTTCTGTGTTTGCTAGATAGGAGAGATGTATTGCCTTGTGTCCTGCTAACATATTAATGTGTTATGAAAGCCCTTCTTTATGGTGTTAACCCTGAGCATGATTTTTCAGAGGGTCAAATGAGGTGAGAAGAACAGAACAACTTGTGTTTGCCCTAGTCCAGAGAAGTTATTGGAATTAGAATGCTTTCTACATTAGCACAAGTAACATTTCCAAGAAACAGCATTTTTATTACAAGGCACCTATTGTTTGATTTTTCATCAATGTCTCCTCCTACCTTAGTAACTTATAATATTTGGTTTGGTTGATGCTGAAAAAGAAACTGGAAAAATAAAAAGTGAAAGAAGGAGGCTCTGTTATGTGAAGCAAAGAGGTGAGATTTGAAAGCAAAGTCATTTAGACAGACTGAGAGATGCCCAAAGGAAGGCCCAATGACTGAACACACACACACACACACACACACACACACACACGCACACACACCTACCTATAGAAGTTGATTATACTTTAATCCCACACGGAGCACACCATTGTGTTATTAACAACACACGGAGCACACCATTGGGCTATGGTGGCAGCATCAGATCTATGTTCTCTTTAACATCTCTTCACCTTGGGAACACTGGGATAATAATCATGTTTAGTATTTATTGGATACTCACCATATTTCAGGCCTTGTATTAATTACTGATTTGTAGGATTAACCTAGATGTAATACTTTAAAATATATTGAAATTTGGTTGGGATCATAGATACAGTCTAGATCCAAGAGACATTATAGGGAGCAGAGTAGATTCTGTGACCTGAATGTGATATCCTCTGAAAAATCTTGTGTTGAAAACCTAATCACCAGTGTGATGGTGTTAGATGGGGCTCTGGAAGTGATTTCATTATGAGAGTGGAGCTCTTATAAAGAGAATTAATGCCCTTATAAAATGGGTTACAGAAGGCTGCCTTACCCCTTTTACACCATGAAAGGAAATAGTGAGAAGGTGTTGTCTATAAGAATGCAAGCCCTTACCAGGCACCATATTTGACAGTGCCTTGATTTTGGGCTTTGAATTCTTCATAACTGGGAGAAATTTCTGGTGTTCATAAACTACCCAGCCCATGGTATTTTGTTATAGCAGCCCACGGAGACTAAAGCAGTATATTAAGAAGTTGAATTATTAGTAAATTGTGGCCTCCTCCTCTGGTTATGCCAAGCTAAAGTCCAATTAACAACTGACCAAGAAAACTATAAATATCTCCATCTCTGATTTGCTCAAAGGTAAGCTACATCTACATGGATGGGTCCAATAATAGTGAAGCTGAACCTAAAAAGATAGAATAGTGGGTAAGAGAAATGAGTCAGAAATGGATGGGTGCACATCCAGCTCCATCACTGAGTACGCATGGGACACTCTGTCTGTTTCTTCATTTGTCAAATGCAACATCACTGTCATGGAATTATTGTAAAAATTAAATACTCTGTATTCAATTCTTAAAACACAGCAAGTATTTAATGAATGTAAATTATTACATTGAATAATTTATTAGAAAAATATGCACAATGCAGAATTCTAAATTTATGTTTGAGTTTTAATTTGGGTTGTTTTCAGGTAAATACATAAATCTTAGCTCTACTACTTACTAAGTGAATGTTTAAATTAGCTTTTTGATGCTGGGACAAAATACTTGAGAAAAATAACAAAGGAGGAAACTCATTTTGGTTCACAGTTTCAGAGGCTTCAATCCATTGTCAACTGACTCCATTGCTTTGTGCTGAGGCAAGACAGAATATTACAGAAGGAGTATATGTTGGCAGTAAGCTTCTCACCTGATAGCAGCCAGGAAGCAGAGAGAGTGCAAGAAAGGATCCCAGTACAAGATAAACCCTTCCAGAGTATACCCCTAGTGATCCATTTCCTCCAACCAGTCTCCATCTCCTATAGGTTCTACCACCTCCCAGTAATGTCATCAAATTATGAATCTTTTAATGCAGTAATCTATTAATGAGGTCAGACCTCAAAGTCCAAACACTTCCCCAAATTCCTACCTCTGAACATTGCTGCATTAGGGGCCAAACCAACACACTAGCCTTGGGGGACAATCCAGATCCAGAACACAACAGGGAACAAGTTACTTAGCATTGCCCACTGGACTTTAGCTTTCTCATCCTTACAGGAGTAATAATTATGATACCTATCCCATAAGATTGTTATAAGAATAAAATGAGATAATATTTATAAATTACCTGGCCACTAAATTATTATAAAAGAACAAAGCATGCAACAAAAGCTAATATTCCTCACATGTCAGCTCCAGATACTCAGCTAATTAGACAAGACACTTATCAAGATAATTGAATAAATTTTATTTTTGGACCTCATTAAACTAAAAGTTCCTTTCTATCTTAAAAATTAAACTTGTAGAAGATGATCCATTTGAATTGCGATTAAATTGCAGTCGTCTAAATAATTAAACAATAGGGTATCTATGTATAGCAACTATTAGACAGTTTTTCTCTGTCTATTTTAAAGACTTCTGAGTACATGATATGCAAATGAATTTTCAGGGATTTTTATTAGCATAAATAGTCTGTGAAATTTAAGCAACTTGAGCAGTACAGACAGTGTGAGTCACAGTATTTTCATTTTTTTCTTGTATGCCTTAAGTTCTATGACAGCTCTGTTTCAGTAACCCTGTAACAATGGAGCCTCTGAAAGATCCAGGAGAATTGAAAACACATCTTGCACAGTCTTCGTTGCCACCTCAGATGCTCAGATGCACATGGGGCACACCCTTTCCACCCACAGAGTTTAATGGAGCCAAAGGCATCTTTCCTTATTCTGCACTACGCAAGGAGCAGCAGGGTTGTCAGACAGGCTGGTGACTGTTCTTTCCAGGCAAAAATTCTTTTGATTTAACTTACTGATATTTCATAGTCCATGTTTATTTCTCAGTGCAGAGTTAAAATCATGACTGTGGTCAGGATCACAGGTCAGAATTAAAGCAAACGGCCCTTACCTGTTAAATCAAAAAGCAAATGGACTGGGGAATGCACCTCTGTGCCATTTAGTTCTTTCTTTCCACACAGACTGCAGTGAAACATGACTTGTATATTGGGAATTGATTTAAAGGAAGGACTTTTCAAAAGCTAACATTACTACTCTTAAGACTTTTTCTATCCTAAAATCAGAATCAGGGTGTGGATCATTTTGTATAGTTCAAGGCCACAGCTATGATGAATAAATCTTCCTCAATCTCTTTCTCTCTCTCTCACTCTCTCCCCTCTCTCCCCCTCAGTTCTCTACTCTGATCTTAGATCTCCACGTGGCAGTTTTCGCTTCCCTGGGCTCCAGGTCTTCGTCGTGTCTCATCTAGTTAGCTCACCTCCACTCTGTTCTGCCTGAGCAGTCACACTTTGAAACGTACCTTCAGGTCTAAGGGCATGGACTTCAGTATCTTAGACTTCCATATTCATCTCTTGAATTGACCACCTGCCTCTCTCACCTTCTCCATTCCACTTGTTGTTTAAATTGACAGTCAATTGAGAGAAGTAGAAAGGGAATGGATTATATTATTAGATCCAAGTTTGAGTGTAGGTGCATACCTCCTCTGTGATTGTGCACTAGTTGTCTAAACTCTCTATACCTACTTGCTCTCTTGTAAGTCATAATGATGTTATCTACATCAGAAAGAAAACTGCCATATATATTAGCTTTCCTTTGCTTTTCTTGTCCCTTCTTCCTGTCCCTTTCCCACAAAAATTCTAATTTCCTGGTACTTCCCCTTTATCTCTTAGTAATTTCTAACTCAGTGTCCATCTCAATCTGTCCTAGACTCTGTGGTTCACTTTCCAATCCTGCACTAACTCCTTAGATTCTATTCCTCAACTCTCACATACTAACTTTGACAATCTGTAGCCCTGGATAATCCAAACCTCAATTTATTCTGTATTATTGAGTCTTGGTGGCTCAAGTCACATGGAAATTCTTCACTGATTTTTTTCTTTTCTTTTACACTGATTTTTAGTGTTGATTTCAAAGAATTTTCTACCATCATGTTCCCCGTTTATTACAGATGAACTCTGACATACTTTGATCTAAATTAACATTCCTTTTTTTTTGGACTCATTTGTTAGTATGAGGAATTGGCATCCAGCTGGACTAGAAAAGGATGTGAGATGTACAGGGGAGAAATGAGTGTTTTACAGTTTGCCAAGCATTTTGTAGCAGAACTTTATTTTTAAAAGTGTGTGTGGACCATACTGATGACTCCAAAATTATCCTTTGCTCATCTCAGTAAAGTCCTAAGAGCTGCCCAACAATCTTTTTTTCTCTTTTCTTTGCTGGCTGAGTTCTTATTTTATTCTTTAGCCCAAAGTTCTTCAAATTTCTTCCTGCTCTATATTAGCAGCCATCTACTCCCCAAACCACGTTCCTTCATTTTAGCCATTCTGATATATTTGTAATGGTACCCTTATTAGTTTGCTAGGGCTGTCTTAACAAAATATCAAAGACCAGGTAGTCTGAACAATAGAATTTAATTTTTTCATAGTTATGGAGACTAAGAATCTAAGATCAAGTTGTTGGCAGGTTTAGTTTCTTCTGAGGCCCTTCTTGGCTTGCAGGTGGCTGCCTTCTCTCTGCGTCCTTACAGGGTCGTTCTCTGTCCACTCACACCCCTGCTGGATTTCTGTGTCCCTTAATCTCCTCTTATTAAGACCTACCTTAATGGCCTCATTTTAACTTAAATCTTTATAGGTCATTTCTCCCAAAACAGTCACATTCTGTTGTATGTGACTAAGGTCTGTGAGGCATGTGAGAAAGGCTTTGACATAGGAATATTGGGGGATATAACGCAGCCTTCAGATAGCAACTCATTTTTCTTTTGTTTTGTGGAGATAATTCTTCATGTATCCTTCTTCTACTTAAATGACATATAAAAATTGTACAACTTGTGGGGTACCATCTGAAATTTTTTCACATGTATACATTGAGTAATGTTCAAATTGGGGTAAGCATATCTATCTCAAGAATTTATTATTTCTTCATGGAAAAAGAAGCATTCAAAATCTTTTATTCCAGCTATTTTGAAATATACAGTGTATTATTGTTACCTAAAGTCATCCTGTTGTGCAACAGAGCACCTGAACTTCTCACAAGAGCTTAGTATCTGTTGACCCATCTTCCATCAACCTTTATCTCCACTGCTTTCCCCAGTCTCTGGTAACCATTGTTCTACTCTAAACTTCTGTGAGATTGACAATTTTTTTTTAGATCAACTTTTTAAATTCTAAAAATGAGTGTGATCATGCAATATTTGATTTTCTGTGTCTGGCTGATTTCACTTAACATGATGATGTCTAGCTCTATCCATATTGTTGCAAATAACAGAATTTCATCCTTTTTATGGTTGAACAATATTCAATGGTATATACATACTGTATTTTTCCTTCCTTCCTTCCTTCCTTCCTTTCTTCCTATATTCTTCTCTCTATCCTTTCTTACGTTCTTTTATGTTTATGGGAATTGAATGGTAGGGAAGCACTCTATCATTGAGCTACATCTCTAATCTTTTTATTTTGATTTTAGAATCTCACTAAGTTGTTCAACCGGGCTTTGAACTTGTGATCCTCCTGCCTCAATCTCTCAAGCTGCTGGGGTTATAGGTGTGCTCCACTGCACCTAGCATACCATTTCTGTCAACCACCAGTTGATGAATGCTTAGGTTGTTTCCATGTCTTCTGTTGTGAATGATGCTACAGCAAATATGGGAGTGTGCAGAGGCTTCTTGGACATACTAATTCCATTTTCTTTGGATAGATACCCAAAAGTGGGATTCCTGAATCATTTAGTAATTCTTTTAATTTTTTTAAGGAAACTGCATACTGTTTTCCATAATGGCTGTACTAACTTTCATTCCACCAGCACTGTGTAACGATTACCTTTTCTCCACATCCTCTGCATCATTTCTTGTCTTGTTGTCCATATTCAAAAATCAAATAGTCATTCAAACTGGACTGTGATGATAGCTCAATATATTTTTGATTTGTATTTCCTGGATGACTCATCATGTTGAGCATTTTTTTCATGCACCTTTTGGTCATTTTATATCATCTTTTGAAAAATGTCTGTATACTACTGCTCATTTTAAAACCAGATTATTATTATTTTGCTATTAAGTTACTTGAGTTCCCTATATGTCCTGACTTCAACCACTTGTCAGATGTACAGCTTGGAGACGTCTTCCCCATTCTGTGGGTTGTCTCTTCTCTGATGGTTGTTTCTTTTGCTATGCAGAAGTTTTTTAGTTTGATGTAATCCCACTTGTCTATTTTGTTTTTCCTGTGCTTTTTGGATCTTATCCAAAATTCTTGCTGTTTTAGGCAGCCTTTTCATTGCTGTGACCCAAAGACCTGACATGAACATCTTGAAGGAGGAAAACTTTTTATTTTGGCTCACTTTTAGAGGCTCAGTCCACAGGCAAACCACTCCATAGCTGTGGGCCTGAGGTGAGGTAGAACATCATGATGAAAGGGTGTGGTGGAGGAAAACAGCTCAGGACATGGCAACCAGGAAGCCGAGAGCTTGGTTCACTGGGATAACATATAAACCCTAAAGCAGGCCCTTGGTGACCTACTTCTTGAAGTCACATCATACCTGCCTATTGTTGTTGCCCAGTTAATCCATACTAGTTGATTAATCCATTGATTATGTTATACCTCTGATCACTTCACCTCTGAAAATTCTTGCACTGTCTCACTCATGGGCTTTTGGGAGACGCCTCATATCTAAATCATAACACCTGCCGGTTCCAATGTCCTGAAGTACTTTCCTATACTTCTAGTGGTTTCATAGTTTCAGTTCTCACATTTAAACCTTCAATTCATTTTTAGTTGATTTTTCCACATGGAGAGTGGCAGGGGTTTAACTTCATTCTTCTGTTGTGGATATCCAATTTTTCCTTCATCATTTATTGAAGAGACCGTCATTTCCCCATTGCGTGTTGGCACTGTTGCTGACGATTGGTTGGCTACAGATCCGTGAATTTATTCTAGGCCCTCTAGTCTATTTGATTGGTATGTATGTCTGTTTTTATGCCAATAACATGCTGTTTTGATTACTGCACTGCTAAGGTTTGGATATGGAACATCCCCCAAGCCCCATGTATGAAAGACTTGGTCCCTAGTTACTGTGCTATTGGGTGCGGAGGAATCTTTAAGAGGTTGGCCTTGTGGATGGTCTTTGGGTCACTGGGGGCTTGCCCTTGAAGTGAAGAAAAAGTCATATTGACACAAAAGATGGAATAAGGAGAAACTGAACAAAAGTAACATTTGTAACCATCTCTGATATTGTCATGTGATAGTTACTATCTGCGACTGAATGGGCTTTCCAGAAGTACTGACACTTCATACTTTAAAGTTCTAGTTATAAAGCAAGTCACTACACATGCCTTATTCTTTAGGTTTTAGTCAGCATTTCCTATAGCCTATGGGTCAAAGGTTAGGAAATGATTTATGTTTCACAAGTCAATTTCTGGTTGATTCTCTGAAACTTAAATGAATGTTTTTCTTTGAAAAAATTTGGTTTAGTTGAACAAAATATTGCCTTGGCCTTTCACCCAAACACTTTAAAATAAAAACTGTGTTGAAATTCATGATGTGATTTTCTGTATCAGGGTCATGACTCAATGACTGTGTTCACTGAAACAGTAAGATTTGAAACAATAAGAGGCACAATTGCTAACACATCTCAATGAGAAACAAATTGACAATTGCTTAAAGAGCTAACCGTGTGTGATTCTGAGAATGAAATGCCTCAAGAAATGTTCAAGCTACAATTAATTTTAAGTTTGGACTAGGACAGGCACTCCAGATAGGCAAGAGGCAGTTTCACAGACGGAATAAGCAATCTGAAACAATAGGGATGTTTGGGCGATATCCTTGTAGCAGAAAGTCTGACTTTCAATTTTATTCTGAACAAATATGATTTTCCGTGTGGAAAGATGAGTTCATAGCAGTGGACAAGATAATGTCCTTTGTGAATCACCTTGGCCAGTTGTGATCTCAGTCAATAACACCCTCCTTCAGATGACCAGGCAGATGGCCGAGAAGGTGAGGTGATGCAGATAAGACTTGGTCCTGAGCCTGCAAGTGAGGAGAAGATGGCCAGCTCTCCCTAGAATCTCCTTGGGATTTGGAGTTGCTCCCTATTCCATTATGGACACAGCATTCTCTTTGAAGGACACCCTGGATCTTAGCAGAGTTGAGCAGGCATCTGTTGACACATCTGAGGCTCACTTACCTTTCTCTTCCTGGACAACACATCACGTGCCCCAGTCATACTGAACTGCACTACCCTGGTACTGAACAGGATGCATGCACATCTTCAGACTTCCCAAACTGTACCATCTGTGTTCTCTGCTTAGTGTTCCATTCCCTTTTCCATTCCCATCACTAGACAGATTGACTTTAATTTGTCTTTGAGACATCTTGAACACCACCTTCTTTATGAGGCTTCCTCATTGAAGCCTCAGCTGCACGCCAAAGTCCCCCAAACCAGTTAGGACACAATTAAGATTCTTAAGAGTTCAATAAATCAAACAATTGTGTAGTCTTTCTTAGGTATAATGCATAATAAAATATTATTAAATTCTAAAATAAACCCAAGAAAATCCAAATAAGCTCTGTGTTTTCTGAAATAATCTCAATTCCTTTCTAAAAATATATCATATTCCTCTGTGTAGACATGAAGATCATTTCTTATCTGTCCTTGTGTCTTGTTTGTCCAACTAGCACATAGTAGCTGCTCAACACAGGCCTCTTGAGTGAAAGTATGAATCATTATATGTTAATATTTGTACTTTAATAGACTTTCATTTTCTTCTGGAAAAAACTATACTTCCATCCCTCTCATCATTTATTGTTTGTATAATACTATTTAATGAAGGAATTTTTTTTTTTTTTCTTGTGCTGAAAATTACTTTTATTCAATTTCACAAGATGTTTAGGGACCTTGTCTATCTCTCAGGATACCACAAAGAACAGTTTTGGAAATGCTCCCCACCCCCACCTAATTCCCCCCAAAGTTCCCTTTTCTGTAGACATCAACTGTCCCTTTGCCCTTTCCCAGCTTCTGCTGTGAACCAAGCCTGAGGCCACATGTTTTGTTTTCAGTTCTAAAACTTTGGCACTTTCAGGTGTTTTGTTTCAGTTATTTTTTTTTTTATTATAAAATTGTAAACAAATGGGATACATGTTGTTTCTCTGTCTGTACATGGCGTAAAGGCATACCATTTGTGTAATCATAAATCTACATAGAGTAATGTTGTTTGATTCATTCTGCCATTTTTTCCCTTCCCCCCTCCCCTCCCACCCTTCCCCTCCATCTATACAGTCCTTCCTTCCTCCATTCCTGCCCCCCTCCCTAAACCCAACTCCAACCCCAACACTAACCCTTCCCACCCCCCATTATGTGTCATCATCCACTTATTAGCGATATCATTCTTCCTTTGGTTTTTTGAGATTGGCTTATCTCACTTAGCATAATATTCTCCAGTTTCATCCATTTGCCTGCAAATGCCATAATTTTATCGTTCTTTATGGCTGAGTAATATTCCATTGTATATATATACCACATTTTCTTTATCCATTCATCAATTGAAGGACATCTAGGTTGGTTCCACAATCTGGCTATTGTGAACTGAGCAGCTATGAACATTGATGTGGCTGTATCTCTGTAATATGCTGATTTTAAGTCCTTTGGGTATAGGCCAAGGAGTGGGATAGCTGGGGTCAAATGGTGTTTCCATTCCAAGTTTTCTAAGGAATCTCCACACTGCTTTCCAGAGTGACTGCACTAATTTGCAGCCCCACCAGCAATGTAAGAGTGTACCTTTCTCCCCACATCCTCGCCAACACCTGTTGTTGCTTGTATTCTTGATAATTGCCATTCTGATTGGGGTGAGATGGAATCTTAGGGTGGTTTTGATTTGCATTTCTCTTATTACTAGAGATGTTGAACATTTTTCCATATGTTTGTTGATTGCTTGTATATCTTCTTCTGTGAAGTGTCTATTCATTTCCTTAGCCCATTTGTCGATTGGATTTTTTACATTCTTGGTGTAGAGTTTTTTGAGTTCTTTATAGATTCTGGAGATTAGCGCTCTATCTGAAGTATGATTGGCAAAGATTTTCTCCCACTCTGTAGGCTCTTTCTTTGCATTGCTGATAGTTTCCTTTGCTGACAGAAAGCTTTTTAGTTTGAATCTATCCCAGTTATTAATTCTTGCTTTTATTTCTTGTGCTATGGGAGTCCTGTTGAGGAAGTCTGGTCCTAAGCTGACATGTTGAAGCTCTGGACCTACTTTTTCTTCTATAAGATGCAAGGTCTCTGGTCTGATTCCGAGATCCTTAATCCATTTTGAGTTTAGTTTCGTGCATGGTGAGAGATATGGGTTTAGTTTCATTCTGTTGCATATGGATTTCCAATTCTCCCAGCACCATTGTTGAAGAGGCTATCTTTTCTCCATTGCATATTGTTGGAACCTTTGTCTAGTATGAGAAAATTGTATTTATTTGGGTTTGTGTCCATGTCCTCTATTCTGTACCATTGATCCACCTTTCTATTTTGGTACCAATACCATGCCGTTTTTGTTACTATTGCTTTGTAGTAGAGTTGAAGATCTGGTATTACGATACCCCCTGCTTCACTCTTTCTGCCAAGGATTGCTTTAGCTATTCTGGGTTTTTATTCTTCCAGATGAATTTCATAATTGCTTGCTCTATTTCTGTAAGGTACATCATTGGGATTTTAATTGGAATTGCATTGAATCTGTATAGCACTTTTGGTAGTATGGCCATTTTGAAAATATTAATTCTTCCTATCCAAGAACATGGGAGATCTTTCCATCTTCTAAGGTTTTCTTGAATATCTTTCTGTAGTGTTCTGTAGTTCTCATTGTAGAGGTCTTTCACCTCTTTTGTGAGATTGATTCCCAAATACTTTATTTTTTTCAAAGCTAATGTGAATGGGGTAGTTTTCCTAATTTCTCTTTCTGAAGATTCATCGCTTATATATAAAAATGCCTTCGATTTATGTGCATTGATCTTATATCCCGCTACTTTACTGAATTCACTTATGAGATCTAAAAGTTTTCTGGTGGAATTTCCTGGTTCCTCTAAGTATACCATCATATCATCAGCAAATAGGGATAGTTTGAGTTCTTCTTTTCCTATTCGTATCCCTTTAATTTCTTTGGTCTGTCTAATTGCTCTGGCTAGAGTTTCAAGGACGATATTGAATAGAAGTGGTGAAAGAGGGCATCCCTGCCTTGTTCCAGTTTTTAGAGGGAATGCTTTCAGTTTTTCACCATTTAGAATGATATTAGCAATGGGTTTAGCGTAGATGGCCTTTACAATGATCAGATGGGTTCTCAGCCGAGTTCTACAAAACTTTTAAAGAAGAACTCATTCCAATACTTCTCAAAGTATTCCAGAAAATAGAAGAGGAGGGAACTCTCCCAAACTCATTCTATGAAGCCAATATTACCCTGATTCCTAAACCAGACAGAGACACATCGAGGAAAGAAAATTTCAGACCAATATCCTTAATGAACATCGACGCAAAAATTCTAAACAAAATTTTAGCAAATCGCATACAAAAACATATTAAAAAGATAGTGCACCATGATCAAGTGGGTTTCATCCCAGGGATGCAAGGTTGGTTCAACATCAGAAAATCAATAAATGTCATTCACCATATCAATAGACTTAAAGTCAAGAATCACATGATTATTTCGATAGATGCAGAAAAAGCATTTGATAAAATACAGCACCCCTTCATGCTCAAAACACTAGAAAAAATAGGGATAGTGGGAACATTCCTTAACATTGAATTTTTTTTTCTTTATAGAATGAAACTTAAAATGAAAGGCAGAACAACTGAAAATAAAGTTGGGTAGAAATTTACCTTTAATTTCTGACATTCAAAATTTCCTTCATATCCCATAGTCTTGAACATAATTCCTGAATGCAGCTCTTGGAGGAGGACTACTTAACTTCAGAAAACTCCTACTCATCACCTTACTATGTCCGAATGCTGCCATCATCATTATAATCATTAATACAACACCTAGGAACAAAGGTCCAAACAACGAATTATGCTAGGGGAGAACAGATCCTGTTGGCAGATAGGAAAGTGAAGTGAGCACATTTGGGGTGAGTTGAGGTAACTGGGAAACTTAGAATGGAGAGGAGGGTGAGGAGGCTAATGGAGGTGGGATTTGGGCACAGAATTTCTCTCAGCTACCTAGTGGAACACGACATCACATATTCTTAGAAAGGAATCTAGAGAGTAGCAATTCTGCTCCCACCTCCATGCTGTATGCTCAAGGTCCTACTACTTCTTTGTAGATAAGGGACAAGGTAATAATGAAGATTGATGCCTATTGAGGACTTCCTATGTGCCGGGAAGAGTTCCAGGCATTTTTACATGTGCTGGTTTGTTTAATTTTCATTAAAAATTCTGTGGGATAGGAACTATTATATTTCCCATTATATAGATAGGAAAACAAGGATAATGCTAGTCAAGTTAGGCAGGTAGATTTTAAAACTTTTGCTTTTTTAACCTCTATCCTATTTCCCTCTATGTCATAAATTGTGCTTTTTTAAAAAAAAAAAAAGCCTGTATACTACATAACCAATGCCCTAATTTTTTAGGCAAGGAATGATGACTGGAAAGGCTTGGTGACTTGTGTGAGGTCATCCAGTTAGTAGGAAGTGCATTTGGATTTGAATCCAAGTAGCCTGTGATGATAGACCTTGCCCACACCTCTCAGGACATGAGAATGCATACTTGATTATTGTATACACAATCAGAAGCAAAGACAGGCCAATAAAATTATTGCAGACATCATTACCCTACATACATGTATGATTACATGAATGGTATGAATCTGCATTGTGCACAACCAAAGAAACAAAAAGTTGTACTCCATGTGTGTTCAAGGAATCAAAATGCAATCTGTATAAATAAAAAAACAAATTAAAGAAGAATTAAAGAATCACATTATTAAATAAACTTTTAAAGCATATTAAATAGACCTAGATGGTTCATTGCAGTTTTTCCCTGATTTATAGTCAAGGAAGTAAAGTCTGGTTACCCAAAGTTCAGAACAAGAATATTGAAGTAGATTGTTACATTCAAGAAAGGAAATTTTACCATGATATTTGGGCTTCCAGACAGACTGCACATTGTATCTCTCAGAAATAGTGTGTAGGCTAGTGAGGGTGGGTTTTGTCTGAAGAAGGAGGTTCAGAAATACCACTGACCACAGCAGCTAAATGCATGAGAGCCAGAACGGAGCAAAGCTGAGCTCAAACCACGACTTCCTGTTTATTGATTCTGAACAGGAAGTAAACAGCTACTGTTGCTCCTTGGCCAGTGTTATCAAAGTAGCTGAGGTCTCCTATGTGGTTCAGAAATATTTCCTGGCATCTGCTTCATACTGCCAAAATATTGAGGAGTTTTAGGTCTCTTTTTCTCCTGTCTTCTCTGTCAATACTAGAAGATTCATCTGGAAATGTAAAAATCTCTTCAATACAAAATTATGAGGAAAATATAAAAAAAATGTAACTTTCATAATACAGCAATAAATATATTCAAGGGCTTTTACAGTTAATTGAGGATATGGTGAATTAGCTGACACTGAAATTTGGAGATTCCAGGCAGAATTTTCAGAACTTGCAGAAAATGCACTTGAAACAGATGGTCTATATGGTCAGCTTTATTGATACCTATAAGGTCAGCTTTTTTGAAACAGCTTGAAACAGCTGTAAATGTTTCCTGAGCCTTTCTGTTCTCTAGGATCTGGGTTAGTTTCTGTGCTGAGATGATCAGAATGCTTACCTAGCTTTAAAGAGTTAATGATCTAACTGGAAAGGAACATGTGAGCTGACTGTATCACTAAGTCATGATGTGAATTTTATTTAGACCTAGTAAAGGATTTAATATTATTAAGTATTAATGGAGTTAGTTCTCAAGAGGGAAAAATAAGCCCAAATGGGCATACATTAGTATTTGAGCTAGGTCTAGAAGGAGGAACAGAATCTTAATAGACAAGACAGGGCATTGACATTTCAGAAATAGGAAGTAATCTTAAGATTTTTCTATATGGATGATTATGTCATTCAAATGACTTTTCTCTCATTTTTTCCTGATCTGGATGTCTTTTATTTCTTTTCTTGAATATTGCACCAAGGAGAACCTCTAATACAATGTTGGTTGTATATGGTAAGAGTGGATAGCTGTCATTCAAATCTTAAAGGGAAAGAAATCATTTGGTCTTGAACCCTTAAAGTATGATGTTTACTGTGGGATTTTCAAAAGAGCCTTTTGTCAGGTTGAGAAAGTTCCCTTCTATTCCTGGTTCCTTGAGAGACTTTATCAGGAACTTGTTACCTTGTCAAATACTTTTTCTGTGTCTATTACACAATGGTGAATAAATTGTTTTATATTCCTTTAACAGAAAAGGATCCTATGGATTTCAAATTGATTTTTGCATCCTCAGAATAAATCCCATTTGTTTATGGTGTCTTATACTTTAATATATTGATCAATATAATCAGCAAAAATTACATTAAGAACTTTGGATTCTACATGGATAAGGAATGTAGCTTTCTTTCTCTGTGATATCTTTTGATGTTAGGGTAATACAGTCCTCATAAAATAGACTTGAGGATTATTCCTGCATCTATCATATTCTGAAAGAATGTGTAGAATTGGAGTTATTCCTTAAACATGTGGCAATTTTCATTAGGAACATCATCTGAACTTGGAGCAATTTCCTTTTGTAACAGGAATTTTACTATTTTAATTGCCAATTCCATTGTTTTAATAAATCTGGGCTATTCAGCTTAATTTTTTTCTTCTTAGATGAGCTTTGGCAGTTTGTCTCTTAAGGCATTTGTTCATTTCATTTACCTTTCAAATGTTTTGGCATAGCTTCTTCACTTTTATGTCACATCTTTTATTTCTAATATGGATAATTTCTGTGTTCTCTTTTGTTCTGTGTCAGTCTGACTAGAGGTTTGTGAATTTTGTTGATATGCTCAGATAACCTGCTTTTGGATTTACTGATTTTTTTTCTCTGCTGGTTCTCTGTTTTCTATTTCATTGATTTCTGCTCTAATTTCACTATTTCCTTTCATTTACTTACTTAAGGTTTAAATTTGCTCTTTTTTAAATCTATTCTTATGTAGACATTGAAGTCATTGATTAGATAACTTTTTCTTTCCTAATACAAGTCTCTAGGCCTAGAATTTCCATTAAGTACTACTTCCCTGTATTCTACAGGGAATGCTTGATGTACTGTGTTTTCATTTTTATGAAAAATATTTTCTAATTTCTTTGTTGATCCAATGGTTATTTAGAAATGTATTATTTACTTTCAAAATATTTGTAATTTTCCAAATATAATTTTGTTGATTTCAATTATGGCCATGATTGCACTCAATTTTAAATTGTTGAGTCTTTACAATTTTTTAAATATTATTTTTTTGTAGTGCTGAGGATTGAACTGAGGGCCTTGCACTTGCCAGGGAAGCTTTCTACCACTGAACTACATCTTCAGCCCACACATTTTTCATAGCTCAGTCTATGATCTCTGCTATGAAGTGTTTCATGCGCACTTAAGAGAATTTGTATTCTGCTGTAATCAGATGGAGCATTCTGTGTTTGTCAGTTAGGTCTAGCTGGTTGAGAGCACTCTGAGTCTTCTGCAACCTTACTGATTTTCTATTACTTCTTGTATTGTTGACAAAAGATTGTTAACTATTACTTTGGATTTGTGTATTTCTTCTTGCAATTCTATCAGTTTTAGATTTCGATGCTATATAATTAAGTACATAAACATTTAAGATTGTTAATTCCTCTAGATCCTTTTATGATGATGAAATAACCTGGCAACATTCTATGTCTGATATTAAGATTAACCATTCCAGCATGCTTTGGATTAACATTTGTATGGTGTGTCTCTCTATTCTGTGTTGAATCTATTGTGTCTTCATATAAGGTGAAATTTCTGTAGTCAAGACACAGTTTGGTATTGCTTTGATCCAATCTGACCAACTATACCTTTTATTTGGGGGTACTTATATGATTTATATTTAATGTATTACTGATATAATCAGGATTAAATTTACTGTCTTGCTGCTTATTTCTATTTGGACAGTCAGTTATTGTTTCCACTGTTGTATTTTTAAGCCTCCTTTTGGATTCAGGCATTCATTTTACAGTCCTTTTTATTTCTTTGTTGAATTGTTACATAGAACTTTTGGTTGTGTCACTACAGTGTTTGCTTTAGGGTTTATAGTGCTTATGTAATCTATCACTGTCTGCCTATAAGAAATATGATCCCACTTCATGTACTGTATAAGAACCTTGACAAAGAAACTTTCTATTTCCAACTTTGTGTTTACTGTTGTACATTTTAATTCTCTATATCTTGTAAACTTTACAATACATGGGTATAATTTTTGTTCTAAACAGTCAATTCTCTTTTAAAAAGATTTAAAATAGTAGCATCTATTGAGTTCCTTAGGCCATTTATTGATTGGGTTATTGGGGTCTTTTTTTTTTTTTTGGTGTTGTTTTTTGAGTACTTATATATCCTGGAGAACAGTGTTCTATCTGAGGTGCATGTGGTAAAGATTTTCTCCCATTCTGTAGGCTCTCTCTTCACATTATTGATTGTTTCCTTTACTGAGAAGAAGCTTTTTAGTTTGAATTCATCCTGTTTATTGATTCTTAATTTTACTTCTTGTGCTTTAGCAGTCTTGTTAAGGAAGTCAGGTCCTAAGTCGACATGATGAAGATTTGGGTCTATTTTTTCTTCTATTAGGCACAGAGTCTCTGTTCTAGGCCTAAGACTTTGATCTACTTTGAGTTGATTTTTGTGCACAGTGAGAGATAGGGGGTTAATTTCATTTTGTTACATACTGGATTTCCAGTTTTCCCAGCACCATTTGACAGTCTGTCTTCTTTTCTCCAATGTATGTTTTTGGCTCCTTTGTCTAGTATGAGAAAAATCATATTATGTGGGTTGTCTTCTATTCTGTACCATGGGTCTACATGTATATTTTGGTGCCAATACCATGCTGTTGTTGTTACTATTGCTCTGTAGTATAGTTTAAGTATAGTTTAATATTGTGATGCCTCCTGCTTCACGCTTCTTGCTAAGGATTGCTTTGGCTATTTTGGGTCTCTTATTTTTCCAAATGAATGAACTCTACTAAAATAATAGCAGAATTCATTTATATTAACACATATAGTCACCATTTCTGGTAATCTTCATCTTTTTGTACATATTTGTATTTATATATATTTGTATTTATATTCTGCTAGACGAAAGATTTCTTTTAACTTTTTTGTACTAAGATTTACTGAAGCATTTCAAATTCAGTATGTATGAAAGATATTTACTGTACTTGTTATTATAATAATATTTTATTGGATAGAAAGCTCCAGATTGGTAGTTATTATTTTTTAGCACTTTGGAAGTTGTTGCTCCTTTTTAATTTTGTCTAATTTGCAGACTTTCTGATGATAGAATCTGAGTCATCCTCATGCATCTGTATGCAGTATGTCTTAAATGTCTTTCTTTTTTTATTACCAGTACCTTATCTGCTGTTAAGCCCATCAAGTGTATTTTTCAACCCTAGATATTCAATTTATCTTTTATATTAATCTTGCCTCTAATGTGCTCAATCTTTACTTCTTGAATCTACAGAATATTATATCAATACCTATTCTAATATCCTTGTTCTCTAATCCTATATCTGGGTCCTTTCTTGGTCTATTTATATATGATTGATTTTCCCTTCAGTGTGGATTTTATTTTCCTGATTGTTTACAATCCTGGTTGTTCTTTTTATGAGATATCAGACATTGTGAATTTGGAGTTCTGGATATTCTTGTGTTCCTAAAGTAGTCTTGAGCTTCTAGAATTTCATTAAGTTCTGGGAGACAGGTTGACTTTGAGGTTTCCACTTCAATATTTGTTAAACTAGAACTGGACAACTTTTAGTCCAGGGTTAATTTTGCCCCACTACTAAAAATATACCCACTGAATACTTTCTCCAGTGTCCCATGAATTATGTAGCTTTCTGCTCTGGCTATTGAAAAAAAAAAAGTTACCCGCAGTCTTATGTGAGCTCCAGATATTCACATATTCATCCTTACAGATAGTTCTTTTCTCACCCTTAAGTAATTTCCTCACACACATGTTACTCAGTACTCAGGACCCTTAATGTATCTCCAGAGCTCTTTCTCCATACAAATCTTCTGTCTGATACTGTGTTTCTGTTGGCTCTAGCCACCTTGGTTCGCTCAGATTCCCACTTTCATCTTCTCCATTAGGAGCTTTCTGAGCTCTACTTAACTTTACCCTCCCTGAATTCAAGTCAAGAAAGTTTCTCCAGGAACTACCTGAATTCTCTTCCCTTTCTCAGTGATTTCTGTTCTGTCATCTGATGTCTGATATCTGACGACCAGTGTTTTACATATTTTGTCTAGATATCTCCTAGATATCACTTTTCAGACATTTTAACGCATATTAACAGACATGTGACTGTGAGATGATTCTAAGACCAATATAACTATACAAGTTTAACCTAAACTACCTAATATTACTAGCCTATAAGGTCTTGTTTCCTTGTAATTGATGGGCTTGTATCAGATTAGTGATGCTCAACTTTTGATCTTCTCCAACATTTCTGAGTTTAAAGTATAGAGATTCTATCTGAGGGTGATTCTCGATAGTTGGAGGTGGATGTTGCTCACTCTCCTTAGAGGATTGGATAAAGGAGTAGAATACTTGGGAAAGTAGGCCATAGTGGCTCATTCCCTCACCTGACACTGCAAAAAACAAAAACTCATGTGCAAGACACTGCAAGAAAGTGTAGAGGTGAAATTATTGGGTTATGAGAACCTTAACCTAACCAGAGTAATGATCTCTGATAGGGATTAACTAAATTGTAACTGTAGCCTGGTAAATTATGGTTAGAGGAGGTGGGTCTTTGGGGATGTGCCTTTGGGGTATATTTATTCATGGTAAGGGGAGCTAGTGTCTTCCCCCAGCTCTCTCCCCCAGCTCTCTCCCCTTATCTCCTTCCTGGGTGATGTCTTGACTTACTTTGCTTTGCCACACATCTAGCACAAAGGAACAAAGCTGGCTGTCTATGGACTGAGACCTCTGAAACTGTGAGCACCAAATAATCTTTTCCTCCTCTAAAATTATTCTTCTCTGGTATTTTGGTCACAGCAGTTAAAAAACTGACTAAAACAAAAGTCTTGAGTACATGACTCAATTCTTAAATATCTATTGTGTAACTTCAATATGTATACAGCCATGTCTAGTTCTATGACAGGAAAAAATATTAGTAAGACTAGTTTCATATCCCTAAATAGTATATGGTACATAGTGATAATATTGCTTCTGGTTTACGTATAATGTGCACCCCACTGCATTAATGCAGGAACATTCAGAGGTAGAATGAATGGATAGTGAAAACTGTAATCTAACCAGTTCACCATAGTTTGAATGGACTACCTGAGTGGTAGCTGTAGCAGGTGGAGTGTTGGAGGAGGTAGCTCACTAGGTGTTACACCCTAGAAGGGTTCATCTTCCCTGTTCCCCCTTCCTCTTCTCTCTCTCTTCTTTCTGGTCACCCTGAGGTAAGTGACTTCCCTTCTCCACACCCTTCTTCCATGATGTTCTGTCTCACTTGGGCTCAGAGCAATAGAGTGATCCAACCATAGACCTAAATCTCTGAAACTGTGAACCAAAATAAACTTTCTTCTAAGTTGTTCTTGTTGGGTATTTTGGTCACAGTGACACAAAGTTGACTAATACTATGTCTAAGTTTCCATTGCTAAAACTGAAAGTATTATATCAATTAGATTAATGTGTAATTGGTGTCAGAGTGCTAGAACACATTGCATTAATATTTATTTCTAGGATCCCAGATTTTAAAAAGTACAGAAATATAGGCATACAGATATAGTATTTAGCCTTACCAATTAAAGTCTGAAAGCATTTCTTAGATCTCTGGTAACTAATAGATAATCCAATCCATAGAAAATGACTATAGGATTTTTTGTATGTTTATATTTTGTAAGTAATTTTAAAGGTAATTCTAAAATTGAAACTATTACAAATAGATCCATATAACTGTTTTGTGAAAATTCACTGTCAACAGTATTTATATATAATTCAATGACTAAAACATAAGGGCTAATTTGTCTGTGTTAGCTTTAGAGACAACACTGACACATTTTTTTTTGCAGTGAACTAGAATAACTCAGTAATTTTCCCACTTAGTAGACTTTTATTTTTTTACCTACACAGTCTAATACAATTAATGCATTTATGGATTAACTGCCTCAGACTGTGAAACAGTTGGCCCAGAAAACCTACTAATTACTAATTACTGTAGATTCTTTTTGGAAAATCATTTTCAATGTGTAGACCCAGGGGTTTCTAATCTAGTTAAAGGATTTCCAAGTGGGATGTTCAGCACTTCAGCCAATCTATACAAATTGATGACTATGTAGCTAAGTGGCACTGAATGTAATCAAAATCATATGTGCATAACCAGAGACTTGCAGATTTATACACATTTTCTGGATGTGAATAAAAAGAATTGTTCAAGTGTGAGATGGGAAAAGACCAGCTTTGCAGTCTAATCCAAATGCCTAATGCCATATCCTTGCTTTCTCTTGTTTTACTACATAAGAGTATGGTTCACTCTAGGTCCTGATTGATGTTTTATATTTTCAAATTGTTCTTTATAAAGAAGATTGTTATTTGATACAAGGGAAAGAGAGCTTAGCCCTCAGGAGAATCAAGGCTAATTTTGTGTTTTGACCATGTGTCAAATAGAGCTGTGTACCTGGTACATGCTGTCCTACAACCAAAAGATGATGTTCTGTCTTCAGTGTGCATTTGAATTACTCAGAGAAGTTGTTATGTGCAGACTCTCCATCTCTGTCTCAAGAGATTCTGACTTAATAATTCCAGGGTAAGGTCCAAAACCTTGACTTTTTAAACAGACTTTTAAAGTTTAATTCTAATAAAAGTGGAATATCAAGTATTTTTTTAAGAAAGTAGAATAAACTTTAGTTTTCCAAATCTTTCACACAGATCTTGCTTAAAATTCAAATGTTCTCTCTTTTTTTTTAAAGAAGGTGATAGTTCTCAGAATTTGATATTTTAATTAATCAAAATGCTTCTTTATCTTGTCCCTCACATTACATAACAACTCGCCTCTGATCTATTGTGTTTCAACCATTTCTGACTGAATTATATTACCCAAAATGAAAGAACTATTTAGATGATTAACAAAAATAAGTTCAATATTTCTTTTTAAGGCTTAATGCTATGACAGAATGCATTTCCTCCACTCTTCTGGATTTCATGTAGTGCCCCAACCCTTCCCTGCTAAGAAATACTTCTGACCTCTTTCCTTATTACTAAGTCACTCTTCCCAGGGTGAGGACCCAGAGTGAGGTCCCTGGTTAGCAGGTGACATGCAGTAATGTGTCTCAGTTAGGCAAAGGTAATGTATTAAAATTCATATATAATGGTAGTTAGTATCCCCTCCTTGCCAATCCTAGTGCAAAGCAGAAATTTTGGGTGTTACAGTCCATTGATTCACTTTCCCTTGGGTGTCAGGGAAGGACTAGGAGTGGAGGAAGAAAAAAAATACTTGTAAGTCAAGGTGGTCTTCATACTAAGGAACATCCTCCCAATAAGCTAATAAGCAATTGTGTTAGTCATTTTTTCATAACTGTGACCAAAATGTCTGATGAGAATAATGTAGAGAAGGAAAATGTATTTTGGTTCATAGTTCCAGAGGGTTAGTCCATGATCAACTGAGTCCATTGCTGTGGACCCAATGTGAGGGAGCACATCATGGTGATAGGGCATGGCAGAGGAAAATTGCTTCCCTAGTGGTAATCAGGAAATGGGGGAGAGGTAGGAAAGAGCCACAGGGAACCTGAAAGCTTCTAGACCATGTTCCCATTGACCCATCTCCTTCAACTAGATCCCACTTGCCTACAGTTACCCCTCAGTTAGTCCATTCAAACTAGGGTGGTATGATTAGGTTACAACTTTCACAAACTAATCATTTCATCTTCTAATATTCCTGCATTAATGCAGGAGCTTTGGTGAGACACCTTATATCCAAATCATAGCATTTAACCTCGATCCTCAGAAGCTTATGTCCATTTCACAAAGCCAAAGGTAATTTAGTCCATTTCTAAGAGTCTCCATAATCTTAACAGTTCCAGCACTGCTTCAAAGTTCAAGTCCAAAGTCTTCTCTGAGAGCCAAGGCAAATTCTTGGCTATCAGCCCTTGTGAAAAACAAAAGCAAATTACATATATTCAATATAACTTATCACAGAGTAAATATTCCCATTCCCAAAAGGAGAAATAGGGCATAGAAGGAAAAGAGAGACCCAAAGAAGACTAAAACCAAGCTGAGCAAACATGACCCATACTTTACATATAGTATCTAGGACATCTGGTGGCAACATGTGCTCTCCAAGGGCTTGGACAGCCCCACCCATTTGACCTTGCTGGTTGCAGTGTGTATGGGATTTCTTTTAACCTTGCTTTCTCTGCAGTCCAGCAGCTTTTCTCTGCTGATAGTCCATTACTGGCATTGCTTAATTTCTGCGATTTCCATTCCAGCTTCAGCTTTACCTTCAGAGCTTCACACATAACCCTTTCAGGAATAGTCTGGAAGGATTCCCAACCCTGCTACACTTTGCCTGACCTCCCAGGTCTTCCATTGAAATCTTCATGGAAGCCTCCATGTATTTTAACTCTAGGATCTTGCATTTCTGCATAACCAGCACCACATATATGATGCCAAGGTCTGCCATCAGCTTATCCAATAGGTGAGCTCCCTGGATACATGGTTATAAAAACCTCAGTGTCTGCATAACTTGAGTATGATTACAAAACTTTCTAGGCATCCCTGGGTGTGACAGGCACCTCCATGAGCTCTTATGAAAGGAATTTTTCCTTTTACATTCTTGACTAATGTAGGCATTTTCTTACAAATTTATGAGATTCTCTCAATTCATATTTCCTAGTGTCTCTGTGGAAAGTACTTAGCATCTCTTTAGGTGATTATGATCTCTTTAACAATCACAATTTTCTTGGGCCTCAGTTTTACAAGTACTTCTGTGGTCAGATTGAAAGTTTTTGAAACCCTTCAAATTTGCCATCTGCTCCTTATTCTCACATTACATCTGGCTAAATGTAGCCAACAATATCTAATGCAACTGACTGAATGTTATGCTGTCTTAAATTTCCTACACCAGATTAATTAGTTCATCTTTACATTTAGCCTCATAAAGTCTTAGGATATGGGAAAAGTGTAGTGAAGTTCTTTGCCAGAATATGGCACAAATAGCCTCTTGACCAATTCCCAATAGAAGCACCATTCCCCTGTGAAACCTCATGTGCACAGTCTGCATAACTATCAGCATTGTGGTCTTCTGAGCTTCCACCAGAATTTCCCATTATGCTATGATTACAATATTTAAATCTTCTCCACCATACATTTTCAAAAATTCCAAACTCCTCCTATTCCAAAGGCTTCTGAACCACATGGTCAGGTTAGTCACATAAACAATTCTACTCCTATTACAATTTCTGTGTTTATCAGCCTTGAATAACAGTGGCCAAATACCTAACCAGAATACCTTTGAGGAGGGAAAGTTTATCTTGGTCCACAGTTCCAGATGGTTAGTACATGGTCAGTCAATACATTGTCTGGGCCCAAAGTGAGGCAGCACATCACAATGGACAGCATGGCAAAGGGAAGCTGCTCCACTCATGTAACCAGGAAGTGGAAGGAGAGGGTGTAAATGGCCACAGGGAAGATGAAAGCTTCTAGGCCAGGTTTGCAGTTACCCACCTCCTCCAGTTATGCCCATTTGCCTATAGTTACCACCTGGTCATTCCATTGTAACTAGGATGAGCTAATTAGGTTACAACTCTCACAATTCAATCATTCACCTCTGAATATTCCTTCATTAACAGGACCTTTTGGGGGGGACATCTCATATCCAACATAACAACAATAAAGGTCATGTTTTAAATTCCATGTACCTGGCTACTGTTACATCCCTCAGTGTTTCTAAACTTGAGTGGTAAAATAAGTGTGTATGGATGGATTCCTACCCTTTAGACCCTAATGCTCAGCAAACAAGCAAAATAACACATTTTTCATATTTTGCTATGTATAGGACTTTTTACTAGTTAGTTTCTATCCATTTATATGGCCTTGTAAACTTCTTTTTCCTACCAAATGTTTCCACTATTGAGTAAAACATAAGCTTCTTGAAGTCTTAATGAAACAAAACATTCTAACAGAAAAAAAGCTCTAACTATTGGGTAACTATGCTTCACTTACACTAAGCAATCTAAAACAAGGCACCAAACTTCCCTTAATAAATTTCTGGCAACCTCAGAGAAAGATAAGATTTTGCACAATGCATTCCATTTTATCTTTGGGTTATACTTATAAAGACAATACAACATGAACAAACCAGAGTTGTGTTACTTTTTAAAAAATATTTCAAAAAATTATTTATTTTAATTTTTACAGACTGCATTGAGCAGTCTCCACAGAAATACCAATCTTTATTTGCAGCACCTGAAAACCTTTATAGAGGTTTCATATACATGGTCTATGACAACACTTAACTCCTCTTGTCTCTTCTAATCCAGAACTTTCTCTTTGATACCATGTCAGCCAAGTGATCTTATTACATGGACTCCCTCTTATCACTGTGTCCTTTCAAAATTGTCCCTGACATATTGTATATCCCACTATTTGGTGTCCCTCTGATGTAGTTCATCTTTGTGGATTGATGGTACATTTCATTCTTCTCCATTTGGAGTGTGGGGAAGGGAGATGGGTTCTAGGTAAGCACCACCATGTGATTTTTCTTGGGAAGTGTATAGGGAAAATGGTAGGAGATGTGTGAATGGATGACAAGGGAGGTCAAGGGAAAATTATGACCCTCAAACTTTAATAATTTTGTTTGCTTGTTTTTATCACCTTTGCACCATGGAAAATCACCAGAAAACTATTTATCTGTGCCATGAGCATAGAGCTCTATCTTTGCTGAAATGTTTTTGTGAGTTGACATTTTTGTTTGGTGTTCTCTTAGATGAAGTATACATTTTACCCAACTCTTAAATAATTATCTTTTCCTATGTTTTCAGACATTATGGGAGAAGCAGGCGGTGAGAGGATTTGGCCACTGAATCTGGTGGATATAGTACTAATGCTGCTGCAACCCAACACAAAAATGTGTGTTTTTCAGAACCCAGAGGATGACCCAAGTGGAATGTGCAGTTCTTGTACTTATGTTTCCTTCCTTACCATTTGAAAAAAAAATCTGGAAAAAAATTTAATTCCCCTTTCTTTATAACTCCTCTCTTTGGCCCCAATAGCAACTAAATTGCCAAAATTTTTTCAAGGTTTTAAGACCATCAGTTGGTTTCACAGTTGGAGTAAACATTCCCCCTGAGGAGCATTTCTGGACACACAGAATGTTTGGTTAACCTCTGGCTGCATTCAAAGGAGGGAAAACTTCTCTACTCCTCTTCAGATGTATTTTTCTTCACTAGCTATTTCCTTCCTTTTCCTCTGAGCTGTTAAGCAGTAACTGCCATAATAGGAAGGAAAAAGTCACTTCCCACTTTGCCCAAAGATCCTGAGCTCTAGTTATGGCTTAAATACTGGTTTGTTATTCTCCTGGGTCAAAATGTATTAAACCTCTTCTGAAATCCAAAAAGGGGAAACATAACATAAACAAAAACTTATTTTTAATCTTTAACCTATCCAACTTCTTATTTCAAGTTCATACTCACCAAAATACATCTTTTTGGGTAGGTATAGATATTTCCTATTTGAAGTTTAAACCCACTCATGAATTTATGCACTTCATCTGCAGAACTTTTCTTGGGGTAAGCCATGATTAGCAGCAAAATTGGATCCAGGTGGACACATAATCTCATTATTTTCTTAATTTTAAGTGAGAATATGCAAAAGGGGAAAAAATAAAAGATATTTATACAAGATCAATCTGAATAATAAGATCAATTACTGGAATAATAAGATGAACTTTTAAATTTAGACAAAGGATGTGATTATTATTATTTAGCCATTTTACTTGTGCAAACTCTTGTTTTAAACAGGTTAATAATGACAATATTTTTAAATACTTAATGTAACCAAGAGGTCAAATTAGATGATCTCTTGCTGAGGTTATTTTGTTTTAATACAAGAAAATAGGGTTTAATAACTCCAATTTCCATATGCTTTACAGCATTAATATTTGTCTTAAGAATCTGAACCATGAAGCTGTTCATCCTTCCTAACAGAAAGAGTTCTAGTGATTTTTGGTCCTGAGGGCATTTGGGGGTGCAGCACCAGGAAGGCCCTTTCTGGGACCTCTGCTCCAGCACAGAAACGTCCTGTCTTAAATTGTCTGTCTAAAGATACTCTGCCTAGACTGGTTAATCATCACTGGTGTCACTTTATTCCTAGTTCGTCTATATATGAATTTAAATTTTAAAAGGATGCTCCTTTATTTTGCTAAACAAGGCAATATTTAAGAATATGACTGGAAGAAACCAAAGAGCGTCATTTCTCAACTTGGGTAGAAATGCAGTGGTACTGGTGGTATTGGTGAAGTGAGGGTTCTCTAGGAGTGAAGTGAATTGGAATAATGTGGACCTGACTGTGGTGTGTAGTGTTAGGAGAGAGAGGTTTTTTTTTTTTTTTTTTTTTTTTTTTTTAACAAAAATGGCTGAGAAAGAGCAGTCAGAAATGGCTAAGGAAAAGCAGAACAGGAAACCTAACTGGTTGAATAGAATTGGTGTGACATTTTCCTGTGGTATGCATACAGTTAATATTAATATGCCCTGCTACTTCCTACCATGTTTCTGTTAAAATCTGCATTTGGCTTTGAGTTCACAGAATTGGATTTGTAGATTTTTGAGGAAGGATATTTGGGAATGTGATTATATCAAAGTCCTGAGAATCACCTTGGCGTAGGAGTAGAGCTGAAGCACGTGCTGCCTGAGGAACCCCTAATCCAGGCACCCCGACCTGTATGCACATGTCTATATATCTGTCATGTGTTTATGAGAAAAAGTAAATGAAAATAAGAAAACTGAACTAGAATAACATTTTCCTGCTATTTACATAATATTTCAAAAAAGACTCTTAGAGCTATGTTAACACATCTACCCATGATTTATTTGTACAGAAAGAATGAGTTCAATTTCTGATTTGATTTATGGAATGGGTCTCTAGCACCATGAGATCTCTGTCATTCCACCAAATACATTTACTGCTTTTGTGAGGTTTTTCTTATTATTTCCTACATTCCTCCCTCCATTTCATTGGCAGGACTCTGCCGCTTCCCCTGCCTCAATGTTTTGCCTCCTTCATCAACACAGTATAGTTAAGGATGTCATTTTCCAGAGGAATGACAAAGATTCAGTTTGAGCTACAGGCACTGCACAGACTTAAATTTCAAAAGTTTGTGTGTAAATCAATTATTTTGAACTGTGGTTGCATTTTCCCCATTGAAACTATGTTATAAATTGTGTAGGAGACTTCATAAATCTTTGACCTAAACACCCTTTAAAATATGTTCTCTGTGCCTGGGAGGATGGATTTTTTTTTTTTCCTTCCCTTAATCCTGGCACATATTTAGCTAGGTCAACTGAAACAGGCTTTTGATAATGCAATTCAAGTCAAAGAAGGAGATCCTATTAAATGAAAGAATTTGGATTAGTAGGAAGAAAATTAGGCACATCTTGGCAGTGGGACAGGTCACATTTCAGGTAATTCACTCAGAGGTTAGAGTAGACAATAGTAAGACCTTTATCCATCACTACCCACTGCCCTCCACATACAACCCGGTGCAGGCTGAACTCAAGAGCAAGTAAGGAGAGCAGGAAAGCAATAAGGTTAAACAAATAAGAGGTCTTAGAGATGAAGAAGAAATACATAGAGGAAGGTGTTCCCTGATAACTAGATGTAGGTCACATGAGGTCTCCCAACTGGTGAGCCCATTAGCTCAGACACAGACACTGAATAATGAGTAGAAAAGAAAGAAAAGCATGGAATGAAGACATTGAGAGGAATATTCAGCACTATCTTAGATTAGGCAATGCTTAGAAAAATCAGCTTCAGGAAATATTTCTGCATGGCACACTATATGAAACCCCTAACCTAGCCCTTAAGAAAATGTACAGCAATTGTTCTCATTATTCTAGAGTACCTCTAAGTCACATTTGACTGACCCCATGTAGGTGAGGAACCAGGATTGTTTTAGGGTTATAAAGGGAGAAATTGCTTATACTTATCAGAATTTATATTTTTCCAGCTCTAAGGAAACAAAGTTGAACAAACTTGGTCATAAATTAGCCTTATACATAGAGCTTAGAACATGTTGCCATAATCATTCACTGAATTCTCAATATTGACACTAGTTTTCAATTTTCTTAAGGCTTCGAGAGGTGGATAATAGCAGACAGAATTCAAAGGAAAGCAATTTCCAATTTCTACAAAAGGGGAGGAAACTGATGAAAAAAATGTTTCCACCAAATATTTCCAAATATTTTAAATCTAGAAATACCTGCTGGTGAAAGGAGAGCTAGAAAGAGAAAAAAAAATATCCATTTTGGAAGATTTTATTGCACTAAATCTGAATGTTGGGAAAATTATTTTTTCAGTGGTTTAGAAGTAAGAAAAGTGGTTATTGGGTTCTGATAATGGAACCCTAGTTCTAGGGGTTGCTACCGTGAACAATGCCCTAGTTGTGTTGTTGGGTATGGTGGAAATAAATGCTAACTTATGTGAAAGGCTGAAAATTAACTTAGTATGAACTCATCTGTTAGGATCAATAATGTCACCTTCTTTTGCAAAGTATATTATCTCTTACTCCCTAAGAAAAATATTTTTCTCAATATCTACACACACGATTCATTTTTTTTTTTTTCAGCTAACCTTGGAAATTCTAGTGATTTCCCTCAGGAGAACAATGTGTGATAGTGCATATTTCTACCAGTTGATGATCTGCAACCCTTTTCTCTGAACTCCTCTTCAGATCCAATCAGGTCACATGCCTTTACCCCAAGTAAGGTGAGACACTGGGTTTCCTATTCCCCCAGGTTTGAGACTATCACAAAGATCCTGTGGATAATGCTTTTGTTGTTGTTGGAGAATTGGGAATAATGGATTAAAGTTATAGCCCCCCCTCCAAAAAAAAACTCCACTTAAAATCAAATATCAATGTCACTGTTCTTTTTTCATTCCTCCTTCTATAGGGAGGTGTTCCAGATAGAGCTCCTGGGATGCAGAAGCTGAGACTAGTAGGCAGCATGGGAGGAATTCTCTTGGGATTGAAACCTGCGAAAGAGAAGGCAACGAAACAGAATTAGGCAGAGTAGGCAGAGGGAAAGGTTGGTCTGTGATGCAATCTCAAGAGAGGACTCAAATGACTTTAGGGATAATTCTGGACCTGGAATAGCCCTTCAAAGCTGTCTGAAGTTGGAGCTAGAAGGATAAGTCTTCATACTGGGTTTACGTTGGAAATGAATGCTGGAGAAACAGAACATGCCATTTGTTGTGGGGTGCTCTTCAGTCTAGACTATTTTCAAAGAGAGTTGACAGCTGAATGCTTTTCTCAAGAAGTCTTCTAGCAGCTGGGTGAATAAGTCTGATTCTTAAAAGGGAACCTAGATGAGTCGTCATAGTATCCACGATGGAAGGCTTAACCTGACCATCTCTTTCCACTCACATGGCTGCAGCCATGTGGCCAGATTCCACTCTCTCCATACTTAACCCCTCTTTACATACCGTCCTTTCTCTGAGTCCAAGGAAACTTCCCAAGTCCCAAATTCAGAACATCAAAGGAAAAGTAAACACTTCCTCTTGTATACAGTTTTATCTTAAAGTCTTCTCACTAGGCTAAGTATTGTCTTGCCTTTAATAACCAAAGCATCAATTAATGTGTCCTCCTTAACAGACTAGCTCACCTCTGGGATCACAGATCATAATGAAAAGCTTAAAAATCACAGATTTTACTTAATGGATCAGTAAATTGCATATTAAATTCCTAGATGGTGCTCCATCAAATCATCTTGATGAATGTCCACAATATCAAATACTAGGAAGTCCCAACTCTTCTTTTGCGCACACACACACACACACACACACACACACACACAAACACACACACAAACCAAAAAAAACCCAAACAATAAGTGAATAAACATCCATCCACACACCAATAAAAATAGCTCTGGGAAACCTCCCAGAGCAGCAAAAATCCTGTGAAGCACAAAATCCAGAATGAGTGAATAAAAAAAGCTTAAGAATTGGTTTCCCAATGTTTCCCCATCCTGTCATACAAAGAACCTTGGTGCCAAGGGGGATCTTCTCTGAGAAATTTTCCTTCATGAGGAAAGAAATTTTCCTTCTGAGAAATTTTCCTTTATTACCACTGTGGACACCTAAAGCCTTGATCACTGAGGACCCCTTCAGTCTTAAATTTAGCAGAGACAAGATGGAGTCCATGCTGCTGCATACCTCCCAGAAAAGAAGCTTTGATTGCATTATACCCCCAGGGCCTAAGCTGCTATAGTCCTGCCATCCCAGGGGCTGAAACCACTCCTGAACTGAACCTGACCCCCCGGGCTGGAGTTGTGGTGTGCCCACCCATTGCTAGATGTTGCCATTAAGTTGCCATTGTGCCCTAGATTCTGAGTTGCCCCAGCATTGCTCCATCTCAGGTACTGGCTCCAGCACTGCTTTGCATCCTGCATCTCAGAGTGTGCATCTCACCATCTTTAGGAAGCGAGTCACCATTGCTCCATCCCTAGAACCTTATTTATTTAATGTTTTGATCTACCATACCAAGTACTGGGAACTGCTGCTGAGTTGTTTGCAACTCTGCGGGCCCAGTAGCCACTGTGTGCTGGAACCTGAGTTGCTTCTGTGCCCACCTCCAAATGCCCAAGTCACTGGAGTACACTGCCACCTCTAAGTTGCTATAACAGATGTAAGAAACCCCCAAATCTGAATCTTTTGTGTGAACTGCACCTGTCTATACTTCGGATACTGGAGTCACCACTACTGTCAGTACACCTGTGCCCCAAGAATCCCAGTACCACAGTATTTATGTTGTTCATAGTCTAATTCTCCAGGTATCTTGCTCTTCTGAATCCTTGCATCCCAAACAATGGTGCCACTGCAGCTGGCTGTGTGACTGTGCACCATATCAGGTACCGAGAGGCATTTCTTTGGCTAGGACATTGGCCATTGTGGAAAGGAGAATAGAAGGAACACAGAAGTCTTTTACACTGAAGTCTCCAAAAGTCCTCATCCAACAGCCTAGGCCACTGAAGACCCCACTCTATTCACTGAAGCTTAGACAATGGGACTGCATTGAACTGTGCTCCTGTGCATTCTCCAGAAGTGGAACAACCTCATTCTCCCCAGATGACCTTCTCACACTCACCAAAGTCAGTCTATAAGTTCTGAAGGAACGAACTTCTCCCTCACCTGGGCAGATATCCACACACAGCCATGAGAAACAATAAAAAGCAAGGAAACATAACACTCCTACAGGAACATAATATATTTCCAGCATCTGGTTCCAAAGAATTGGCTAAAAAGTAACTTAACATTATTTTAAGGAATCTCATTGAAATACAAGAGGACATAGAAATACAACTCAACAAAATCCTAGAAAATATATGAGCAAAATGAAAAGTTCAACCAAGAAATAAAAACAAACAAACAAATGAAATTTTTAAAAAATGTAGTAGAGAGCTTTGATGTAGACTTAACAAGCTACTATAGTTTGGGTTTAGGCTCATATAATTTAGCCTTGGTCCCCAGCATAGTGTTATTGGAGAGGACAGATCCTTTAAGAGGTGGAGTAGTGGGGAGGTCTTTAGGTCATTGGGGATCCACCTCCAAAGGGGATTGTGGGACTTGGGTCCTTTCCTCTTCTGCTCCTTTGCTTCCTGACCATGAGGTGAGTGGTTTTTCTCTGCCACATGTTCGTGCCCTGAGGTACAGCTCCCTTCAGGCCCCAAAGCAGTGGAGGAAACTGATCATGAACTAGAACCACCAAAACTGTGAGCTGAAATAAACATTTCTATTCAGAATTGATTATCTCAATTTTTTTTTCATGATGGGAAAGTAAATGAAAGAATCTGCAATGGATGACACACACTTTAAAATATTCCAATCTGAAGAGAAAAAAGGAAAATGCAAAGGAATAAAGGAAACCTGAGACATCTATGGGACACAGTTAAACATGTCAATGTTTACATTATGAGAATTTCAGGAGAAAGAGAAGGAGGAGGAAAGAGAGAAAGGCAGAGATATACAGACAGAAAAAACAAATAAGCAGAAACCTAATTCAAGAAATAATGACTTAAAACTTACCAAATCAAAAAAATAGGCCATTTTTAAAGCATTTTATGAAAACATCTGCAATACTCTGTTATGGGCCTATGGAGGGACTAACAAGAACATATATGCCAGTGTTTCAACTGTCACTGTGATTTGGGATTCCTACTAAATGATACAAGATGTGTAGATGTGCTTATTGCAAGGTCAAAATATTTCACCTTCAAGAAAAATCAGGGCCAAGGACATTAAGGGGCATTACTCAAATTATACAAATGTCCTGATAATATTGGGGTTCACTGCTGATTTCTATGTCATAAATTATAAAGGTATGTTCGAATTTCACATTTTGGATTTCTAGGGTTTTTTCCATCATTTTCACCATTCTCTCTGCTTTAGACCATTCTTTCTTTGGCTTTTGGTTTTCCTTACTTAAATGCTATTGATTTTATGCAGGTTTTAATGGTTAGAGTATTTGTTGATGTTTTTATAATTACATGAGAATTAAGTATGTTTACTGATTAGGCATGCATTATGTATTATGGTGCACTGTGTAGATCTTTCAACATGTGTTATACCAAAAGCGTATTTAATAGTTGACTTTTTAAATTTAAGTGATATTCAGAATATCTCTGCCACGGCACACTTAGATTTGTATAATAAATGTATGTTCCATACATTTTAATTTGTATAACAATTGTATGTTCCATGGTGTACTTAACTGTTTAATCATACTGTGAGGATATTTAAGTCCAACTGTTGCAACACTAAATATGCAAGAGTGCCTTTACATACATTAGAGATTGTGACTGTAAATGAGATATCTAGAAGTAAAATCACTTGGTCAAATCGAAAAAAAAAAAAAAAAAAAAAAACTTACCAAATTTTGGGAGACATGGATATCCTGCTCTGTTAAGCTCAAAGATCCCCAAATAGGTTCAACCCAAAGAGGATCCCCCTAAGACACATAATTAAATTGTCAAAAGTAAAAATGAAGAATTAAAGTAGGAAGAGAAAGGCTACTCATAATATAATGAAAACTCTATAAGTATATTAGCAGAAATATTACAGGCCAAGAGACAATGGATGATAGATTTAAAATGCCAAAATGGGGGGAGCTTTCAATGAAGAATAATTTATTCTGAAAATCTTCCTGCAGGAATAAAGGATGACTAAAGAAATTCCTACACAAACAAAAGAAGTTCATCACAACTGTACTGTCTTACAAGAAATACTAAAGAGAGTTCTTCAAGCCCAAAAGAAGGATACTAATTAATAACATGAAAATATAAGCACATGAAAGTGTAAAACTCATTGATAGGGTAAATATATAGTTAAATTCAGAATACTTCAGCACTGTAATGGTAGTGGATAAATCACTTTTATTTCTATTATAAAGGTTAAGAGACAAAAGTATTAAAAATAATTAGTGACATTAATTTATTATGAGATACATGGCATAAAAAAGCAAATTGTGATATCAAAAACAATGTGTGGGGAGAAGTAAAAGTGTGACATTTATGTATGGTGAAGTTAACTTAAACTTAAAATAGACTGTTTTAAGATACTTTCTGTAAGCCTCATGATAATCAGAAAGCAAAAATATATAATAGACACATGAGAAATGAGAAGGAAATAAAATAATTGCAAAAAGTCTGAAAACAAAGACAACAATGGAGAAATGAAGAAACAAAATAACTACAAAATACTCAGAGAAAAACATGACTAAGATGGCAATAGTAAGTCCTCATTTATGAATAATTCCCTTAAATGTAAATGACTTTAGTGCTCAAATCAAAGGACAAAGTGGTTAGATATATTTTAAAAAATCAAATATATGCTGCCTAAACGAAACTGACTCTAGCTATAAGGATATGCATAAGTTTAAAGTGATGGAAAACAAAACAAAACAAACAAAAAAATTACTCAATGCAAATGAAAACCAAAAGAGGTTAGGAGTAGATATCTCAGGATGTCCCAAATAAAAAAATTATACTAAGCATGAGGTCATCATGTGATGGTAAAGAACTCAATAAGAGGATATACAATTGTAAATAAATATTCAGCAAACATCTGAACACCTAGATATATAAAGCAAAATTAACAGAACTGATAGGAGAAATAGCAACATGATAAGAGTAGGGAGCTTCCATACCCTACTTCCAACATCAGATAGATCACCCAGACAGAAAATCAATAAGAAAACATTGGAATTGAACTACACTTTAGATGAGAAGGAGCTAACAGATATATACAGAGCATTCCATTCAACAACAGGATACACATTCTCCTCAAGCGCACATTGAACAATTTCAAGGACAGATAATGTTATTTCACAAAACAATTAACTTAAAAAGATTGAAATCATATTAAGAATCTTTTCCAACCTCAGTATGAAAATGGAAGTCAATAAAAGGAGGATAACCAGAATATCCCCAAATGTGGAGATTAAACAACACACTCCTAAAGAACAATTAGTCAAAAGAAAAATCAAAAGGAAACAAAGAGATTTGGAGATCTTAAAAATGCAGAAAAGCATTTATAGAGGTAAGTGTTCATATGAACAAAAGAAGATAGATCTAAATTAACACCTACTTTTCACATGAAGTATCCAGAAAAGGAAGAGCAAAGGGACTGAAATTAGCATATGGCTGGAAATAATGAAGACCAGGGTAGAAATCCAGGAACTGAAGACTAGAAAGACAATAGAAAAGATCAACAAGACTAAGAGTTGGTTTTTTGAAAAGATAAACAAAACTGACAAATCTTTAGCTAGACTAAGAAGAAAGAATACTCAAATAAAATCAGAAATAAGAGACATTAAAATGATGCCTCAGAATTACAAAGGATCATGAGAGACTAATGTGAACAATTTTGACAACAAATTTGGTGACCTAAAAATATAGGCAATTTTCTAGAAACATGCAACCTACCAAGTCTTATGTTCAAAGAAATACAAAATCTGAACAGACTGATAGTGAGATTGAATCAGTAATATAAAAAAAAAAATCTCTCAACAAAGAAAACTCCTGGACAGAAGTCTTGATCAATGAATTCTAACAAATTTCTCAACATTTTTTAATTTAAAAAAAATTAAATTTAAGTGGTAGAACTTCTGAATTCCAAACTCATTTAAAGAGGCCAGCATTACCCTGATACCAAATATCAGACAAAGATAATACAAGAAAATAAAGCTATAGAACAATATTCCTGATGAATAAAGGAGCAAAACATCTTCACAAAACACTAACAAACTTAATTCAACAGCACCTTTAAAGGATGATACACCATGAGCTAGTAGAATTTACAGCTGAGATGCAAGGATATTTGAATATATGAATATCAATAAAAGTGTGCATCAACAGAATGAAGATCAAAACCATAGAATCACTTTAATAGGTGCAATAAAATCATTTGACAAGATTCAGCATCCTTTAATAACATAAAACTTGCAACAAACTGAATATATAAGAAATGTACCTCAGCACAGTAAAGTGCATATATGACAAGCCCACAGTGAGCATCACACTCAGTGGTAAAAGCTGAAAGCTCTTCCTCTATAATCTGAAACATGTCTAAATGAGAAAAATTACATGTGAAAAAGAAATGTCATCCAAATTGGAAATAAAGAACTAAAATGGTCTGCTCCTAATGGTAAGATCTTATGTAAATCCTTAAAAATTCCAACAAAACAACCATTAGATCTAATATAATGAATTCAGTGATGCTCCAGAATACAAAATCAACATACAAAGTAGTGGCATTTGTATGCACTAACAACAAACTATCTGAACAAGAAATCAATAAAACAATTCCACTAACAATTGAATCAAAAATTAAGATAAATGAAACAAAATACTTTGAAAAAATTTAACCAAGTAGGTGAACAGCTGTATACTGAAAACTATAAAACATTCATGAAAAAAATTGAAGAGGACTCAAATAAACAAAGATATTCCATGTCCATGGATTGGGAGAATTCATATTGCTAAGATTTCCATACTATGCAAAGAAATTTGCAGATTCAGTGCAATCCCTATTAAAAGTCCAATGTCACTTTCACAAAATTAGAAAAAAAAATAGAATTCATATGGTACTACAAAAGAAATTGAAATTCATATGGCATCACCAAATAGCTAATGAATCTTGAGCAAGAAGATCAAAGTTGAAGGCATTCCAGATCCTGGTTTCAAATTATTTTACAAAATTATAGTAATGAAAACTGTGTGGTATTGGCTTAAAAAGATACACAAAACCAATGGAAGAGAGCAGAAGGCCTAGAAATAAACCCATACATTATCAACTAATCTACAATAAAGGAATGAAGAATACACAAGAAGAGGTATCTTCAAAAAAGTTGCTGGTTAAGCTGGGTTCAGTGGCACACACATGCAATCCCAGCTCAGTTCGAGGTCAGACTCAGCAACTTAGCAAGATCCTCAGCAACTTAAGGAGACCTTGTTTCTCTAAGGGGTGATGAAGCATCCCTGAATTCAATCCCCAGTAACTCCCCACCCCTGCCAAATGATGCTGGAAACCCTTAATATTCATGTGGAAAAAAAACAAAAAACAAAAAAAAAAGTTGGATCCTTATCTTACACTATTCTCAAAAGTCAACTCAAACTTAGTTTAAGATTTAAATGTAAAACTTGAAACTGTAAAACTCCTAAAAGAAAACAGAGTGGAAAGAATTGATCCATGACATTGGTTTTGGTAATTATTCTCTAAAATGATAGCAAAAGCATAGGCAACAAAAGCAAAAGTAAAGAAGTTGGACTTCAGCAACTTATAAAGTTTATGCACAGCAAAGGAAACATTCAACAACATGAAAAGGCAGTCCACAGAATGGGAAAATATGAGTAAACCATATATCCAGCAGAATGTTAATATTCAGAATATGTAAGGACCTTAAACAATTCAACAGCAAATAATAACAAGAATAAATCACCCAATTGAAAAATAGCAAAGTCCCTGAATAGACATTTCTCAGAAGAAGACATACAAATATCCAACAGGTAAACACATACTCAGCATCACTAATGATGAGAGAAATGCAGATCAAAACCATAATGGACATTATTCACAAAGAAATACATAACATGAAATATTATTCATCTTTAAAAAAAGGGGAAGTCCTGCCATTTGCAGCAACATAGATGAACTGAAATAAGCAGTCAGAAAAGCAAATACTTCAGGATCTCATTTACATGTGGAATCTGGAAATGCTGAATTCATAGCCATGGTAAATAGAGCAGTAATTTCCAGAGGCCAAGGTTAGAGGAAAAAATAAGAGGGTGTATGTCAAAGAGTACAAACTTTCGATTACAACTGGAACAAACTCTGGAAATCCAGTGTACAGCATGATGACTATAGTTAATAACAACATATTGCATATTTAAAATATGGCAAGAGTTGATGCTACATGTTCTCAGAAAATACATGTGGTGATTAATAGTTAATTAGCTTCATTGATAAATCATCCCACCATATATACATATCAAACATCACATTGCACCCCTTAAATACATAGAATATTTGTCAATAATACCTCAATAAGAAAATAAAATTATTTGTGTTTTTGTCCCTACACTGCATTTCCTTACAGATTTTGGTTTTTGTTTTATTTTTTTGCTTACACTGAATTTTTGTGCTTTCTTTACCTATATTAAATTATATTTATTTATTTAAATTATTATTTTTTAATTTTTTACAGACTGCATTTTGATTCATTGTACACAAATGGGTACATCACTTCGTTTCTATGGTTGTACTGAATATATTAAATTTTAAATAAAAATAACAGGTTAGGACCAATGAAGAGTCCATTTTACCCTTTCCAGAGAAAATGTAATGTTTTGTTTGCCCTTCTTATTATGAACAAAAGATTATAAATGAAATAAATTTTCATATACTAGTAATGTGATATAAGGGTTTCATATGTCTGGGATATTTGTTTTTATATATTATAAGTATGTATGTATATAAACATGTAATCTTTTAAGAGATGGTAAGTAAAGATGTCAAGTAAAGACCTAATTGTACTTGACAACTAAGATTTTCATTACATCAAGTCTATTTTCCTTTTACAGAAATTTGCTAAAACAGATTTTGACCTAGTGTATGGTAGATACAATATCTGGATTCAGGGTAATTTTGGAGGCCCTGAAAATTATCATAAATACTAAACTTTATGAATAGATTGAAGGATATGAATATAAAGCATGACAACCATTTTTGAGGTTGTACTCTGTTTTTACTATGTCATCAAATCTTCATAATGCTGTTTCAGTCAGCTATTTCATTGCTATGACTAAAAGACCCAACCAGAACAATTGTAAAGGAGGAAAGGTTTATTAGAGAGCTCATGGTTTCAGAGGTCTTAGTCCATAGAAGGTGGGTTCCACTAGTCCATAGACAGCCAGCTCCATTCCTCAAGACTCAGAGGTGACACACAATATCATGGCTGAAGAGTGGCAGAGGAAGGCAGCTTACATGATGATCAGAAAGCAGAGACTCCACTAGCCAGATTCAAATATATACCCCAAAGTCACACCCCAATTTCTACCTCCTCCAGTCACACCCATCAGGGGACTGATTAAATCACTGATTAATTACAACCCAATCATTTCTCCTCTGAACCTTCTTCTCACACATGAATTTTTGGGGGACCCCTCACATCCAAACTGTAACAAATGCCTTGAAGTAAGTATCATCATCCTTTTCTTACTGATAGTGATTTGAAACTCAGAGGTATGAGCTGATGTGTTAGCTTTTGTATCTCTGTTACCAAAATACCTGACAGAACAGCTTAGAGAAGTTCATTTAGAGTTCTTGGTTTCAGAGGTCTCAGTCCATAGGTGACTGACTCCATTGCTCTGAGCCCAAGATGAGGCAGCACATTATGGCAAAAGGGTGTGATAGAAAGAAGTTGCTCCCCTCATGGCAACCAGGAAGCAGGGTGTGGGTGGGAAGGGGCCCCAGGACAGGCCCCTAGTGATCATTCTGTTCCAGCCTTGTCTCTCCTGCCTATAGTCACCACCAGTCAGCAGTCCATTCAAACCAGGATGAACTGATTAGGTTACAGCTCTCACAGTCCGATCATTCCATCTCTGAACACCCCTGCATTGACACAGGAGATTTGGGGGCACATCTTATATCCAAACCACAATTGATTTCCTCAAAATAATAGAGATTGTATAGTAATTCAAATTTCACTAGCCCCCAACATTATTTTGAATGCACCTCAATAGTCTATCTTTAGATTACTGAATAGTCCTGGACCTTGAAATGCTCTGTTTGCTCTTTTACAGCCTTTATTAGCCCACCTCTTAATTCAATTAACATTTATGTGTACATTTAGATACTAGAAAATGCTATAGGATCTAGTGTGGCTGAGCCAGTTGATTCTGTGTGTATGCTTAGTTAATCTTGAGGAGAGAGAACTTTACTGTGGGTAATTTTTCATGTCATCCAGTCCTGGTTTTAGATGTGGGCATACTTAGACTCATGGGATAAAGTCCTGGTATCAACTTAAAACGTCTGTTTCCTTTTTCTTTCTGTGAAAACAAAGTAAAGTTTTTCAAGGTCTATAAAAGATTTTATATTGGTACGGTAAATTGAGGAAAAAAAGGTGGATTCATTAATTTCCTACTCTAATTGAAAGAACACCTGCAGTTTTTATTGATTAGCATCTTAGCAATAACTCTGCTTCCTTAATTAGTTCTTTTACAATTATATGGAGATTAATTTTCACTCCAAGTATCAAATCATAGGACTCCAATAAAAATCTTTATTGAGTATCTACTGAGTGTGAGTCATTGTGAAATGAAAATTTGAAAGACCTAATGAGGTTATTGCATTTGTCCTCCATTTAAGAATAATGTTATTTGACTTTTTACGTATCTTCTAGGACCTGTCTTATATAATTTTGACTGTCTTATTGTAAGTAACAATTTTTTCCAGAGAACTTCTACTCGGATGAGTATCCTGCTTCTTCTCACTTGCATGGAAAATCCTCTTATCTATTAAACCATCCATTCTATCATAAGCCCTAAACAATAGCACATAATAAAGGTATATGTTTTTGTTTATTGAGTTCATTGACTATTCTGTTACTAGCTCTCTAGTTTTCATTTTGGGTATCTGTTCACATCATTTAGTCATAGCATATAGTAAGTCTGGCATCAATTCCAGGTTCCAGAAAAAACCACAGAACCTAAGCAAACTGGCTCCAGCCTTGGTCAAAGTTATTGGTCTAGGGATAGGTACATGCCCAACTGAACCAATCAGAACGCTTCACCAGGTTTTATGGAATTATTGAGGAGGAGATTCTGTCTTTACCCCACCCTTAGTAGATCTAAGTCTGGATTTTCTGGAGGTCACTATGTAGATAAATTTGGTCTTTGGACTTTCTTGGAACGTGACTGAGAAAACAGGTGGATCAAGTCGCTAAGTCTGTCTATGGTGTGGGAAGTTTCTACAGCTGAGCTATGGTGCCAATAGGAGATGTCGAGTGAGTGGGTAGAAAGGTGTAGAAACTTAAGAATCACAGAGGAAGCTCCAAGTTCTATCTTGAATCATCAGCAGCAGCAACACCTCAAAACACAGAAATCATTGTCTCCATCAAGGGAATTAAATTTACATGTAGCAAAGCATGACTTCATGGCTTTACCACTGGTATTCTGGAAAGCTCTCTGGAGGTGTTCCTGTAGCTACTTCCTGGTTCCACAAGATGGTAGTGAAAATGAACTCAGTGCCACCCAGACACCTTCACCCCACACCTCCGTGAAAGGACATATGTAGCAGCAAGGGGCCAGGTACTTTTTTTTACCTGACAGAACCCTAAACAGAAAGAGCATGTCTCCAAGGAAGCAAAGTGGTGGGAAGGCTGGTGTCAGCACTACAGTGTTACAAATATGGTGAGCAGCTAAAATCCTTCCTAGGCAGGAGAGTCAAAATTTCACGGGGAATGTGGTTGGGTGGGCTGCCTTCTTTTTAATCCTAAGGCAACTATCTGCTGAAGGGATGCAAAGACCAGAGTTATTCAGAGGGTCTGTCTCACAGTTACCAATGTAAGCAGTAAAGGCAATCCTACTGTCAGTTTCTCTAGCTATTTCACCTGCACAGGAGCACAGATTGCACCCAGGAAGCAGATGCTAAGCGAATGCCCCTGTGGGATGAAGATAAATGCTATTGTAGCTCATCAAACAGCAGCTGTGCTTGTGGGGACTGTGAAACTGACACAGTCAAGTGCTAGCTAACTGGGGACACTTCACCACAGTGGTAACATTAGACTCATTTTCCACATTCAAACCAGGATCTAGGAGCAGGATTGGCAGGCAAATGGGTGAGGAGTACAATCCAAGCCTAGAGAATTGGAAATGGGTGGGACCTGAAGGGCCTGGACCATGACTTCCGTCTATTGCCTGGAATACACAGGCAATGAATAAATGGTTTCTTAATTAATGTTAAAATTCTTGCTCAGAAAGGAGTGGGATAGTCATCTTGAGAGTGATAGAAGGATGAGGTTTATTCCCTTCTTTTTGCTCCCTTGTCCTTCTGTCTTCATGGGATGACACAGAATAACAACCTTAACAGATAACTGTTGCCAGGTTTCATTTTTTTATGACTTCCCAATGAGCCAAATAAACTTTCACCATTATAAACAAACAAACAAACAAAAATTCTTGTTCAAACAGCCAAGGAAGAATTGTTTTATGCCCACCCCCTTACCAGACCATGATGGGACAAGAGAGCACATAAGTAACAGGTCACCAGAGTGCCTCCTTGTTTGTGGAAAGGCAGCTTGTGCTGAAGAGCTGTGATTGAGGCATTCCACAGAGAACTTGCTTCCAGGTCCCCCTCATCTCCCTCTTCCAATTCCAGATGGAAGGCTCTGCATTGCCTCTTCTAGACCAGTGTTTCTAGAATGTTAATAGGGTGATAGACTGTCTAGAAACCTAGTTTAAAAAACAGACCCTGACTCAGCAGGTCTAGAGTGGTGTCTGAGAGTCCACATATCCAAGAGGCACCCAGGAGATGTCTGCACTATTGCTTTGTAGGCCATACTGTGAGCAGAAGAATAAGAGTGCAGATTTCAAGTTTGAGTGTGCTCAAGGATCACCTGGTGAGCTAGGAAAGATGTAGATTCATGAATTCCACCTCCAGAATATTTTATACGCTATTCCCAGAAGAATCTTGAAGTGAAAATCTGGAGATATTTATTTCTGTGAAATATCCCATGAAAGTTACAATTAGGGGAGAAATCAAATGCATGTTAGACTTTTTCAAAATCATTTGACCCTAATCCATACTGTGACAATTTTTGCATGCCTGTACTTATCATTGTTTTAGATACTGGGAGAAGGCTGCCTCTTACATAAGGTAAAGTTGTCACCAAAAGGCATCATTGTCAATCATGTAAAGTCAGGAGGAAGAACCAGTTCCCCTCAGCAGGGAGAGGTTGTGAGCAAATCATGAACTTTATTGAAATAAACTTTCTGAGGGATACAGCTCGTTGAGTTCTGAATCTTTCAAGATATCCTTTTTTTGAAAAGGAAGGAAGGAAGGAAGGCAAGCAAAAGAAGGAGAAAGAAAGAAAGAATAGAAAGAAAGCAAACCTATAAGTTTCTTGGACCATGGCAAGGTCTTTGGCTAAGAATTCTTCCAAATAACAGGTTTGGATTGAAGAATGGGATCTGCACTGTACATTTTGTGTACCCTTTGAGAAACAATGATTAATAGGCAATGAAGTGATTTTCAAATCACTCCTGAGAACCTTATGGATTCACTGATGTGTCATTGGAGTCACTCATCAGAAGCCAGCAAAGAGCCTAGAGACCCTAATTCAGTAATCCCTAATTTCTTGATCCTACACCAGAACATCTGAGGTTTTTTTTTTTTTTAATTTATTTTTATTGTAAAAAAGATGGGATACCTGTTGTTTCTGGTTGTACATAAAGTAGAGGCATACCATTTGTGTAATCACACATTTATATAGGGTAATGGCGTTTGATTCATTCTGTTATTTCCCCCCCCACTCCTCCCACCCCTCTTTTCCCTCTATACAGTCCCTCCTTCCTCCATTATTGCTCCCCTCCCACCCCCCATTACTGAGTTTTTATTTTTGCATTTATTTATTGAAGAGTAGTACATAACTTTGCATTTGAAAAATAGGTGTTAACAGCAAAACAAAACAAAACATTTCTGTGAGTAGTAATACCACTTGAAAACTTCTGGATTAAAACAGGTTAATTTAAACCTCTCAGGCTCTACCTGTCCCTGGCCTTTGTCTTCCAGCTGGTTGAGGTTAGTTCCCTATGAGCCTTTCTGCAAACCAGGTCAGCTGGTGCCACTGCCCATCCTGTCTGGGTCGGGGATGCCTGGATCCTATTGTGTCCAGCAGGTCACTGTGATTCCTGCTGATGGACTTGGGTGGGTGCCTAGTTTCCTGGAGAGAGGCAGTGAGGCTTAAGAAAGAGAAGGCAGGCTTTGAAGTCAGACAGAGTTAGAATCTAGCCCTGACCCTGCCATTTCTTAACTCTTTGATCTTAAGTGATCTGTCTCAGATCTCAAAGTCTGTTTCTAAATATAAGCATAATATTATTCCCTTTTCAGGGTTATTAATGATAATTCAATGAAGTATGTGAAGAGCCCACCACAGGGCCTGATATGTAGAAGGTGCTCAATGAGGGGTGACTTCTCTTTAATTACAGCTTAAGGTTTGTGTTGTCCAACATTTGTGCTTATTGCTTGATGTAACATCACTAGACATTACTGACTTCCCACAGGTTTCAAATTTAGTCACTGGAATCTGAAGTTTTTGGAGATAAATGATGTTTTATGTGGTGACAGTTAAGTGTGAAATATTTGACAAATGTCTCATCATAAAAATGGGAGTTTGAAGAAATAATGGAGAATTATGGGGAAATCAGATGACATATAGAAGCTTATTACCTATCATGAATTTATAAGAATCTTTATCCAAATTAACATCATTTTATCTGAGTTATGAAATAGGTATGCCAATAATACTTCATTTCAGTTTGAATTCACTGCTTCAAGTCCTTATAAAGAATTCTTCAGTGACATTAGGTTTTTAGATTCAAGTTGCAAGATGACCTACTTATTGTTATCATTGTCATTATGATCTAATGTTATTGAATGCTTAGATCTGCCAGGCATTGTGTTAAACATTTAACACAAAAATTTCATTTAAACACTCACTGAATCTCTGCATTGGGTGGTATTGCCATTCTCATTTTGCGGGGGTGGACACTGAAGTTCAGGAAAGTAAAGAACTTGCGCAAGAAACAGAGCTGGTAAGTGACAGAATGGCGTTAGAACACTGGTTGTCCAACTCCACACCCACGTTCAAAGTAAGTGACCAGCGAGTCACCCAGTTACTTTCAGACAAGACTTAATCAGAAAATGAAAACCAAACTCCATCTTCTCCCAGCAATGGCTCCTCTGTCTCTTTTCCCTCTGGTTCATCTATTCTACCAAATAGCAACAATTCAACTATCAATGGTCAGGCAATCGAAAAGCTAAGGAAAGGCAAAATTATCACCAATTGATTTCAAAGCACAAGAAGAGTAGTTCCATTTCCAAGATGGAGATCAGCTCCCTTATCATTACTGAATGCTTGCTTGCTCCAAGTGGACAGTATGTGTTGCTGCCTTTAGTGCTCTAGTCACCCCAGGAGATAGCACCAGCCCATGGGAACTGAGGCATAGGTCACTCTGTGAAGCAGTGGAGCCAGGAGTCTAGACCCAGTACATGGCATTCTGAAGTTAGTGCATTTAAGCTCTATACTCACTCTCTTTAGTTCGTACAGGGTGTATTTTGTTGTTGTTGTTCATTCACATTTGCCTTCATTGTATAAGTACTTTGAAGTCTTGTTTCTCTTTTTTTCCTTTTGCTGTTTCCTTTCTCTTTCTTACAGGGTCTACAAAACAAGGCACACCGCAAAGACTTGGAATGACTTCTGAGATCTCCTACCCAAAGGGGAAAGGGGGAGAAGCACTTGTGAGCTAAGTAACACCATTAACCACATTTCTCCTCTCCAGCTGCCTCTTGTTGACCAATGCTCTCAAATGGAGAAAGCTCATAAATCTTCGAGATGTGTGATTAGCTCTTCACTGGCTGTGTAGTTTTTCAGTCTGCTATTGTCTGTTTTGGTAAGTGGGGTAATGATTAACACGACTATCCTTGAGAGCGTGGGGTTACTAAGAAACACAGGCGATGACTTGGAGGATTTTCTTTGAGTGATGTGTACTGGGCTGTGATCCGTGTCATCTTGCTTACTCCTCATTATAAACACTCGTCAGCTGGATGGCAGTGCTTCTATTTTTTACTATACAGATGTGAGGGTCTTTGCATTCCTTGAATTCATGTGGTCTTGGTGGGTAAAAAGATATGAGGCAATGAAACAGGATGTGTAAGTATGAGGGTGAGTCAATTTACTTCTAAACATTCATTCTAGAAACTCTGTCTTCTATTCAACTCCTCTTAATAGTAATTGGTAGCAACTGATCTATTTATGCATTCATTAACTTATTCCTTTTTTCACTCAGTATGTGTACTTATAAAAAGCAAACAAACAGGATTAGACCACAAGTTAAAAAGGCAGAAGTGGTTCCCACCTTCATAAAATTCACAGCTTAGTCAGTCCATTAGACAAGTTTACACCTTTTTATGACATTGGAAAGCATACCCAAGCAAATATTTTTAAATGTTTATATTATTGACATAGTATTACTAAGATATTTTTCAATAAAAAATTATTCTTTTTAATCTTCAAAGCAACTCTGGACATAGATATTACTGTCAGACAATGTAGAGATGAGAAAAATGAAGTTTCAGTAGACAAATAATTCACCAAAATAACACCAGTAGTCAGTGGTAGTGTTGGAATTTCAGTGCAGGTCTTCAGCAGAAGAGGCTATTACTGCCACATCATCTTAGTGTTGCTTAGAGACTTCTAAAATCTTTTCATCTCATGTCTCCATATTAAATGTTTATAGAGTTCTTATGAGTAATTATTGACATAGCACTAGAGAGTTCTAGCTAAACCTTTTAGCTAGTTGGTTTGCCCTCTATTTACTCTTCCAAAAATACCCTCATCAAAGCTTATCACAGTACTCCTTTGCAATCCTTCAAATCCTTCTGGAACTTCTTGGATGATAGCTGTGCATATGCATATGACTATCTGAAGAAAAGATTTGAACCTATGTTAAAAGTTGTTTATATTTTATAGGGCAATCATATTATGCCAAAATTCTCAGGTGAATTCAATAACATGAGAAAGATTGTGGTCTTCAGTTTACATTAGATTCATTTAAAAATATTAAACAAGTTCAGCAGAAGAAACTCTTCATATATGTAGGAGAGAGGCAGAAGGAGAAAATAGATTGGCAGATGATATTGTAAACATTATGACATTTCCCTTGACTCCTTCTATTGGTCATGTCTAGACAGTAAGCATTACACACAATGTTAACATTAAAGAGAGTTTGGCTAACAAACTAATACATATGTGTCTGAGGACTAAAGCTTATAACATACTTAGAAATATGTTACATAATAAAATTGTTATATAATTCTTTTCATTTGCCTTTCCAATGGGATTTGATGACATTTACCATAATTAGAATAAAAATATGGATTTTTGCTACCTGTCCTTTTGTGAAGGAATATGGGTAAATGATGTTTTAAAAATTTTTTTCCTGAAGTCAAGCTACCTAACAAGCCTGATTCAAAATATCTTTCTTGTTTTGTTTTTGTTTTTGTTTTTTTGGTAGCTGATATGAGATAAATATGCTATAATAAGAACTTGGTTCTTAAATCAGTTAATGATAAGCAAATCTTTCATAACTCCTCAAATCTAGAACACTGTAGGTGATCTCAAGTATTGCTCAAGTACAAGACATTTATTCAAAGCATCATTACTGTGCATCTACCACCACACTCACCTTCCAACTGATTTAAGAATTGCTATCTGTAATCTTTCTGTGGGATTAGTTCTTTGAACATGAGCCAACCTGGTCTATCAGCTCTCTGGATACATTCATCATCTTACCAGTGCAGGCACAATGCTTTCTTAAAGTCATGAGGGAGTTTCCATGGTTACCCCTAGTTTTTGGTCTCTGGAGTACCCGTTGACTTCACTCTGCCCCAGCAACTATGCTCTAAAGCAACCCCCACCTCCTGTTTTCACTCTGCCCCAGCAACTATACTCTAAAGCAACCCCCACCTCCTGTTTATGTATTCTCCTGGCTCTCAGACCTTGGCCTCATTGTACCTCTGGTTCTGACTCTTCTGTAGCTCTTAGTTGTGGCTTCTGGGTGTTTTCTACTTCCTCCCATGTTCCTTCCATCCCCCAATCAGAAGGATCATTCATTTTCTACAACTGCAAACACTGACCAATTATGTGTAAAAGAGTTACAATAATGATGATAATTTATTGAGGACTATTCTAATGCACTAACTAATGTACTAGGGATTTATAAATTTAATATAAAAATATAGTAAAAATTCTAATTATTTCAATATAGTTTTTATAATTATCAAATATTTTAGTAGATATTAAATAAACTATTAATAACAGATTATTCACTTATTCTACATAGTAACCTGGTGCTATGTAATATCTTAAAATTACTACTTTGTAGATGAGAAAGCAGAGGCTAAAGAGACAGGTAGCCAAAGTTATGTCATAAACAATATACAAATAGCATAGTCTATTTTTGAGACTCTCAGGTTTAAAGTGCTCTGCAATTAGGAATGAGTTGACTGTTGTCCACAATAGAAAAGAAAGAAATTCAGATAAGAATATTTTCACGTTGGTTTTAGAACATTTTGGGAGGGTGGTAGAATTGAGTATTGAATGGTGGATATGTCATATAGTCTTCATTAAAATTTTTCAGGTTCTTTTATATAAGTCATGCACATTTCTCATTAAATTTATTCTATGTTATATATAATGTAGGATTTCTACATTTGTTATTGTGACCAGTATCAATTTTCACTGTATTTTTTTGAACTGGTCATTGTAGGCATAGAGAAAATATATTGATTTTTATTTATGTTTCATAATCAGCAGGCTTGAAGAACCCTTGTTAGTTCTACTACTTTTTCCATTTGATTCTTTTGCATCATCTGAGTAGGCAACAATCATATAATATTAAAATTAAGATATTTTTGGATCTTCCTTTCCAAAATACTTCTCTCTCTATAGAGATATCAACCATACCATGAATTAGTGTTGTTAATAGCTAGCATCCTCTTTTTATTTAAAAAAAATCACTTGTGAATTTTACCATTATATAAGATATTGACTCTGTTTAAGATAAAATACCTATCTAATCCTAGGTAATTCAGAGTTTAAAGCTGTAATGGCTACTAGTTTTTTTTCTTTTTTGTAGAAAAAGGAATTTGTTTTGTTTTACATCATATGGGTAAGATTTACAAAGAGTAGAGTTGTACAGTTGACTTAAAAGTGGAAAGAATGGCGAAATCAAAAACATTGAGTGAAAATTCACATGGTGAATCTGAGTAGAGGATTAAAGAGGTAGATTTATATTAATGAAAGATATGAAGAGATTGGAGACATGGGCTTGAGTGGAGAATACTGCAGACACTCACAATGTAAACAGGAAATGTGCTTTTGGAAGACCAAGCTCTCATTTTTGTTAGGAAATCACTGGCTTTGGATCTTGAGTGAAGGTCAATTTCATTGGGATGTGAGATACTGAAGACCTGGCCAGGCAGGTACAAGCTGCTTGGGAAAAGTCTGAGCAGAAAACAAGTCTGTTAATTCCCTGGGCATGGGAGGTTATATATTGGCATGTAGTGTCAAGGCAGAAGTAGAAGAATACGATCTGTCATATGGAAATGTCACCTTGAACTGAAACAGTATTTGACTGAAGCAAGGAGAATCTGAGAATTACAGGAGTACTTATAAATTCAAAAGGAGGTTGAAGAACCAAGGAAAACGAAATTAAAATGTAACAAATTTAAAAAAGAGAGAAATGATAGGTGGTAATAAAAGTAAAATCAAATTTTCTTTGACCGAGTGAGCTAAACTGGAAAGGTCTTCAACAGAATTGAATAGGATCTATTCTGGTCAAAGGTATAGGCTGCAAAGGTTGTGAACAATAGACATAACTTCAGTACTGAGAGCCAACTCACTTTCCATGGGTTAGAGTCAGATAAATGAACAGCAAGCCCAAGGCTGGTTTCAAGGTGGTGGAGACCTGGATGCTTTAAAGATGAAAGAGAATCACTAAACAGATATTTTTAAATAAACTAGATATATAAGGGATAACTGAAAGAAAAAAGTAATCTGGAGGTTGGGGAAAATGGAAGAGTTGGAAATAGGAAAAAACAGAACTAGAAGGCAGATGTAACAACTAATCCAGGAAAGAAGATAAATATGTAGACATATGTAGAAATGTGCCTAAAGTCTGTATGTAGATATTTTGTGGAAGAGAAAAAGGAATATAGCCTGAGCTTCTCCATGAAATAATACATGGAGTTGGCTCAGAAGATGGAACTAGACATGAAGATAGGGGATTAAAAAAAAAAGTTGACAGCAACTTTGACAGCAACTTTAATGTGGAATTTTCCAGAGGATTAATTAGGAGAAAAAAGAATTTCTGAGCATTAATTGGGAGCAACTGTCCGAATCTATCAAGGACTGGTAGTTAGAGAATAAAGTCTACTCAGTGTGTGATCGTCTCCTGCTGCTCTATGGGTTTGTGACTGTCATGGGGAATGAGATAGAAGTCCAAGGCACCTAAGGAGTCAAGGGTCATAGTGACTTCACCATCAAAGGCTGTCCAAAGAGCCAATCCTGGGTAGAAATTCAACAACAACCCAATTGATTATTATAGATTATATTTTCTCAGTACTTAGTATGTGCAAATTAACAGAAGGGAAATAGATGTAATTACTCCCAATTTAGACACACACTAAAAAGTCTGATCTTGAGACTCACAGTCTCAGCAGTAGGGGCTTAGTTGATCCTGATCTATGTTTGAGTATATTTCATTGTGTGGCATTGTTATGTTTTATCGTCCTTGCTCATTGAAGTAAAAGGGAAATTAAGCTAGAAATCAAGAGGTCAAGGTTTTTAGCCTTAGCTCTGCCGCAACTTTGTATAATTTGGGACAAATGTTATTACTTGTTTGCATTTAAATCCCCTCATTTGTTAAAGGGAAAAGGTGGAAGAGGGAAGAAAGATTAAGGGATATGCACATTAAATATGCCCTCCCAGTTTAGGCAGTCCATAATCATAAACCAGTGATCATTTTCTATGATCTTCAAATGCATCTAATATCCCTTATGAATAAGATTACTTTCTTCATCATATACTTTTTTCCAGGAAAATTATTGTTTTTCTTCAACCATTTTTTTTCTTTTTCTAAAAATTCCCTTTTCTCCCTCTCCTCCTTTTCCTTGTTCTCTCTCTTGATGTTCTTTAGCAACACAGAATTAAAAGACTAAGACCATGATTTCTTTAATAGAAATTATTTATATAACCCACCTATATCCCCCTCTTCCATTGTTCTCTCTTCTTATTAGGGTTATTCCTTCATTATTTTTCAAAGATCAGGTTTTTTTATTGCTAGTTTTATAACACAGCATTGATAATGATATAATAACTTACATATGAAAAATATTGTTACTTTTGGATATCTAGTTAGGTTTCTGCTTATGTTTGTTAGCTTTCTGTCACTGTGACAAAATACCTGGGATAATAAACTTTAAAAGCAGAAAACTTTATTTTGTATCATTAGTTTGGAGGCTTCAGTTCAAGGTCACTTGGCCATGTTGCTTGGGCCTGTAGAGGCACCACATCACAATGGATGCATATGGTAGAGGAAGCGTTCACCTCATGGCAACTGGGTAGCAAGAAGAGAGGATGGAGCCAAGGTTCCAATATTCCCTTAAAGGACAACCCCCAATTACCTAACTTCCTCCCATAAAGCCCCACCTGTTAGAGTATCCACCATTGCCCAACAGCATCATGTCTAGGGACCAAGCTTTCAATGCATGACCTTGTGGACCATTCCAAATCCAAACTATAGCACTGCTAAAGAGACTAAAACTCTATAGACACTCTAGGAGTTAATCTTTTACCTAAAGTGCCACCCCATGCACCAAAATAAATCATAAATATGTGGGGTAATGTAAATATAATTAGTTAAACTGAGCCATTTCACAATGTATGAGTATTTCAAAATATTATACATAATTAATATATACAAGTTCATCAATTAGAAAATAAGATTTAAAAAGTCACCCAATTAATGTTGTCATTCATCAATTAAAAGGAAAAAAATGAGGGTGGTTCCAAGTCCTAATTAAGAAAAACAGAGTTGAGCTTGGTGATACATGCCTGTAATCCCAGTGGCTGGGGAGGCTGAGACAGGAGGATTGCAAGTTCAAAGCCAGCCTCAGTAAAAGTGAGGCACTAAGCAATCAGTGAGACCCTGTCTCTAAATAAAATACAAAATAGGACTGGGGATGTGGTTTGGTGGTCAAGTGCCCCAAGTTCAATCCCTTGTTCCCTCTCTCCATAAAAAAAAGAACAATAGAAATAGAATGTTGACACTCTACATATTTAATAATTAAGGGGACTTGGATTGGTCACTTTATTAAATACATCAGACAAAATATGTTCTATATCATCAGTGTTATTTAAAGATAAATTAATAACCATAAATATTTTCCTAAATGTTAAGATTCTAAATGAATATATGAAGACACAGACATAGAATTTAGTTCACCTACAAAGCAATAATATCTAACAGTCAAAACAGAACTTAGAACTTAAATGCGTTTCTTTAATTTTAATTCAATGTACACCTTATTTTGTATCATTTTTTCCTCCCCCAAATAAAAGACTAAAAACGGGCAGTGAAATACAGCATGACAAATGTCTAGATGATCTTTTAGTCATACTGTAATATGATAACAATTGTTACCTGAGTGATAGGATAACCTTTAATTTCCTCAAAAAATATTGTCTATGCACTTTTTCTAACCTTCTCAAATGAACACAGTTCAACTATAGGATATAAATAATGCACATAAAAAGGTTCAACAAGAAGAACAATAACTTAAAATGAAGTCAAAGTGAAATTAGTGTTTGTAATACATGCTCTGAAGAAATATATACTTGTTAGATGAGCACCAAAACTTTGTGAGTTTTTTATTGTCCAAAAAGGAAAACACCTCAATTTAATAATTCAAAAGATGTGTAAGGTTATGAACTCATCTTTTTCTCAAAATATCCATTTAATCTGATTATCGATATTTGATAAGTATTCCACACAATTGCATTGTGAAATCTGAGAAATAATAACTTCAGTAGCATTCCTCTGGATAGCACAGTGATGAATATCCAAGAGTGGGTTATGTAGGTCTTAATTTACACCCGTGGCATTTTGTTAAAGGAAATACACTATAAAGAAATTGTCTAGGAGGTTAGTCGAATGTCCATGTACATATAATACTTTTAATTCTTATGTATGAAAAATTATCCCCTCATACATTAATTCCTTATTCAGTAATTGATTTACATTAGTTTGGACTCAGATTTGATTTTGGCTGTTTTTTTTTTTTTTTTGGTTGTTTGATTCATAGGATTTTAATTGAGTGTTGTAGTTATTTATTTTGTTGTTCATTTTTTTTCCAGTTTTGACCACTGTGAGCTCTAACAGCTCTTATGTCCTTTTGATATCCTTTTTTAAAATTTTTATTTAGCTTTTAATTTTTTACAGACTGCATTTTGATTCATTGTACACAAATGGGGTACATCATTTTGTTTCTAGGGTTTTGCACAATGTAGATTCATACCACTCATGTAATCCTACACGTACATAGGGTAATGATGTCTGTCTCATTCCACCATTTTTCATTCTCCCCTCCCTCTCATTTCCTTCTATATATTCTGAAGTTCCCCCATTATTCTCTTTTTAAAGGATTTTTCTCTCACTGTGGTATGACAAGATGAGCCAGGATCATCTTACATTTTTCCTACTCCAGCCCCCAAATCAGCCACATTTCCAAGGAGCTCTTTTAACTCACTAATTTTAAATTCATGAACTCTGAATCTTAAGATGAGATTTATTTTCACTGAAGTGTCTGAGGGCCAGTGCAAATTTGCTGATGGTCCATTTTATGTATAAAGATCTCTCTTACTCTAAAGTTTTAAAGTGCCAGAAATCATGTCTGACAAGCAACTGAAGAATTTATCAGTTATTGGAAAGCTTATTGTTGTCATCTTAACCAGATGGATCCTATCTAATCAAGGTCTGCAATGGTGAATATTATTTCTACTTAACAGAATTCTGGTGACCAGGAATTATTTAGTTCAGCCTGGCTCTAAGAAATACTGCAATGGCAATTTATGTCTTTGAATCTAGTGGAGATTAGTATAAATTTCATAGCTTGTGCTTTCTAAATATATTTCCTAGTTTATCTGCTCTGAAACATGTTGCCAACATTGTTGAGCTCTGGACAGCTGTCCAGAGCTAAATGCAAGCTATTTTCCTCTGTGCGCCATATTTTCCCCTGTGCGCCATATGCTTTGGGAATCACTCTGCTGACAGATTTATAACCCTTTGCTGTGATCAGGAGGAAAGTAGGTGTGTCTCTAAAATATACTATGGATAATCCAGGCATAACCAGGGAAAGCAACAATTTATTGCTACTTCTTTGGTCTTATGAATAGCAAATGGACTGAAAGTAGATTGTCAAGTTGGAAAAAGACAAACTAGAGTAGTGTTTTAAAAGACCTAATTTTCCCTAAAACAATCCTTGGTTGAATCCATTTCATTCTTTAAAATATTACTACACCCTTCCTTGATGACTTTTGTGAATTGACTTCTCAAACAACCCCATAAAAATATTACACAGTAAAACATTCTAATATTGAAAATTTAGGAAAAATATTTTTCTTAATAACCTTATTGTCTCTGTGATGCAATGTGTATCTGATTTAGTGCTGCAATGTGTTCTCTTTAATGATAAATTACTTTGGAAACGGTCAAAAATCAGTAGTTTCCTTGTCATGTTTCTGGATCTTAATGGCCTGTATACTACTAGGAGACATAAACTGGACACATATAACAGTAAAAATGTGTTGGGGAAGGAACTAATTCATGCTCATGTTTGAGCATGGAGAACCAGTCTGGCCTTAAAACTGTAATTCATCAAAACTTTTGTTTCAACATTTCTACTTTTGCATTATTGAAAAAAATCTCTGATAACCTCATTTCCTGTAACTATACAGACTACTGAATGGACCACACGGGTCAAGTTTCCATTATACCTTATCAATCACAATGTCATTAACTCTGTGGAAATGAGCAAGATAGAAAAAGGGATAAAGGAGAGTTCCAGGAATAATGGTAATAATGTCACCAGTAGCTACACTATTGCTAAATGCCTTCTTATGCTCCACCTCTTTTTAAAATTTTTATTGTTTTTATTTAGCTTTTAATTTTTTACAGACTGCATTTTGATTCATTGTACACAAACGGGGTACATAATTTCATTTCTAGGTTGTACACAATGTAGATTCATACCATTCATGTAATCATACGTGTACATAGGGTAATGATGTCTGTCTCATTCCACCATTTTTTATACCCCCCCATTTCCTTCTACATAATATAAAGTTCCCCCATTCTTCTCTCACTCCCCATCCCCCCACTCCCATTAGATATCATTTTCCACTTATCAGGGAAAACATTCAGCCTTTGGTTTTTGGGGATGGACTTATTTCACTTAGCATGATATTCTCCAATTCCATCCATTTATTTGCAAATGCCATAATATTATTCTTCTTTATGACTGAATAGTATTCCATTGTGTATATATACCAGAGTTTCTTTATCCATTCATCTGTTGAAGGGCATCTAGTTTGGTTCCACAATCTAGCTATTGTGAACTGAGCTGCAATAAACATTGATGTGGCTGTGTTACTATAGTTTGCTGATTTTAGGTCCTTTGGGTATAAACTGAGGAGTGGGATAACTGGGTTAAAAGGTGGGTCTATTCCAAGTTTTCTGAGGATTCTCCGTACTGCTTTCCAGAGTGGCAAACACTCTACCAACTGAGCAATATCCTCAGCCCTTATGCTCCACCTCTTTTCAAACTCCTATCAAGAACTTCTTGGTTGTCATTTAAGACACTTAAGTGCTTTCACTAACAGCAGCACCAGAGCAGAAAGTAAGGGTGCTTCTTCGGTATTGCTTATACATCTGAGCCACCTGAGGTTTGAGGGATGATAGCTTCCCCTTGATCCAGAAGATCTCCATAAATTACACTTAGTCAGAAGTACTGGAAAATTAAAGAACACAAATACAAAGAGGAGATTGGTGGAATGGCAGCAACTGCATGGAAGAACTGAGAATTAGGAGTTGCCTAAATATAAGGATACAAAAAATCATAAACCTTACCTTGCTTCCAGTTTTATTAATCAGCTGCTGATCCCAAGAAGAAAAATTTAGATAGTGTTGCCAAGTTCACCTAAATTCCCACATTCCAACAATACCAACTTCAGTTATACTTAGTATGTCTTATTTAGAATGGCAAAAATAACAGTTTTCCAACTTAGAAGTTCAGAGATTTCCCCATCTTACGCATCACAAAACTAGGATGGGAGTTGCTAACTTGACCCAGTTCCGTTGGACAAATAGCCCTTCCTTCTTTCAGAGCCTCCACAAAAAGATAACTGACTCTCTCCTCTGTCACCCATTAAATAGTTTCTCATCATCATCTTAATTCTTCTAATGTCAACTTGAATCACTCGTACTGTAGTTAATGCTCATTCTCTTGAGAAATGGAATACACACACACACACACACACACACACACACACATATGCGCATAAACACACACATAGTTCCAGATAGACATAGATAAAGATATAGATATATTCTATATTTTTATTTGTATATCCTCAAAGGGACATTCTTGAACTCAATGAAATGTGACTTGGGAAAACATGTTTTTAGAATTGAAAAAAATCTTATTCACATCCCATTAACCCTTGTTTTGTAAAGAGGTCTTTTTCCAATCATTCACTGCAGTTAAAGTATGGCTTTCTACAAATAGACTGTTCTCCCACAACAATATCATTGCCTTAGTGTTAAATATGAATCACTCTTGGTTAATGCAGACTTTTGATAATCACATCAATATTAAATGTATCAAAAAAGACATTTAAATTTTTTCACAACTTCACTGATTATTGCTCTGATAATTGCCAATATCAACATCACAAAGCAATGAAAATTCAGATCCTCCTAGGAAAGAGTACCTTTGGAAAGTTCTTGAAACCACATCAGCACAGAATGCTTGGTAAAAAATTTATCTGTAGATAACAATGCAATAGAATTGTGATACAAAACCTGGGTTGTGTGAGTTAAATTTATCAGGAAAGTATAAACTAGTGAATCCAGCTATTAGTTTGCAATTTGGCCATCTGTTATCTTAGAATGGAAATAAGATATTTTTCATTCCAAACTGCAAAATTATAAAATATGTTTTGTAAAAATTGTATATTTGCAAGCATGAAATACAGTACAGGGAGAACCTGCCTAGTGCACCTATATGCAGTAAGTACCCAATGACGTGTGCTCTTCTAGTTGACTTGAAATTAGAGAATCACAGAACTGGCAGTTACCAAATTATTAAATTATCCAAAGAGGCTGGTTACCCTCTTTGATGCCTTTTTTAAAAATCCCAATTTGTGGCTATTGAGACAATTTTTTTTTTCACTGAAAAAATGTCTCTGGAGCATTGTAAATATTATTTTCCTCATTGTCATTTCCCTTCAGGTGAAAGTGTAGTATCTGTATTATGTAGCTGATGCTATTTTAGCACCCAAGATGATGTTATTGAGCCTTTTATGGCAACTTTTATAATGAGGTTACTTTCTGTAAGTGCTGTTATGGTTTCATTCTGTTCTGGAGTTGTAGAAGTCCTTGCATATTATTCGAATTAACCAGCCCTTTTCTCAGATAAGAAACTCAGCAGAGACAGATTGAATTACTGGCTAAGAATACCCAACTTGTTAATGGTGAGGTTTCAAAGAAAGCCCAGGTCTTTTGACTCCTATCCTTGTGCTGATTCTAAGCAGGAGGTGGGGGAACTTCTAGTTCAAAGTCGTAGTTGCATGATGTAAAGCTCAATGTGCTGCCAGCAAACATGAAGAGGTGGGGCAGGGCCTGGGTCATGTAATGAATGAGCGCAAAAGCACCAGGAGCACAGCCTGGCAGATTCCACAGGGAGATGGGCAGGAGCAGGACAGAACAAGCCCCAGTCTTGAAGAATTTCTGTACTTTTTTTTTCTTTTTTTAAATCTGGTTCCTACATAATGGAAGTTAATAACTTCTCAAGTAAGGTCATCAGTGTTTAAATTTCAATGCCTTAAACAACAACAAAACCCAACGATTGTTTGTTAGAAACTACATTAAACTCTTTGATTGCCTCATTTGTTACTGAATAATCACAAAAGTTCCATTTCGAACGTGTCATCTTTGCTCTTAGACCCAGGCTGTACCTCCAACTTCATTCTGGAGTTGGCCTTCCCAGAGTCTCATATTTAGTTTTTGCCTCTTGGTCCAGCAGCTGCACCACGTCTGACTCTTCATTCCAACTACACAATGGAAAACTGGACTAAAGACCAATATCATGAAATTATGTATGCCCTTCAAACTGGAAACTCTTCACTAGTCTGGCCTCCAGACTAAACTGAAGGTTGGAGGGACATCCTGGAAATAATAGCTGCTGACCTTGGAACTGGAGGCTCTAGGGTGAAGCTCTACCTTCCTGAGAGCTAGAAAACACATCTACCCCACTGGCTTCTTGTAGAGGTGTAGTGCAATGCCAATTCTTAAACTATGAAATTCTCTTGCTATTCAAAATTAGCGATGTGATGCAATACTACAAATTGCACGACCTAGGAGCTGTCATCCTGGGGTAGTTCCCCTTGAATCAAAACAGCTATTTTACTAAAGTTCTTCTAATACTCCATGCTACTTTTCCTCTCTACAACTTTGCACCTATTATCTTTTCTCTTTAGAACACCTCCCCCCCATTTATTTTTCTGAAAACATTCATTATGCTCATCCTGCAAGCCTCACTTTCATTTCTACTTCCTCAGTCACTCCATTCCTTTCCTACTGCTGCAAATGTTTATTTAGAAGGAAGAAAAGAATTGTGAAAATGTAGAGTTCTAAAGTTATCAGGAACCTTAGAGATCAATAATTCTAATTTTATAGATTAAGGGATTCAAGAAATACAGGAGCAGTAAGATGACCAATGAATAAAGACTTTTTGATGCAGAATATAAATTAGGATTGATTTCCTTACTTAACATCTAATGCTGTCTTCATCAACCTGGTCGTGGCTATGTTGTTATGGATTTAACATTCTATGCAGAACAGATGCACTTGGTTGACTTTCTCAACAACCCTTTGTTGATGACAGTGCATACAGAAACAACTTCTTTTGAAAATGAGTTGAGAAGGACATTTCATTCTGTTTCTGAACTGAGATATGTTAGAGTGGATTGAATGTTGGATTAATAACATCAGAAAGGACCAGTATAACCTGCTCATCTAAGAAAATGTGCAGCTTCAAGGAACAAGGGAAAAGAAGAAAGGGCCAATAAAGACCAAGATCATTGCGTAAGGAAACAATGACAATATGATCTTTTGAGTTAAGACAGAAAGGAAGGATCTCTAGCAAACTAGTTCCTCGATGGCTGGTAATTGAGATCTACCTGTTGGTAGAAAACTATAAACTGAACAGTAAAGTGACCAGTAGTATTTGAGAAAATGAAAAGCTATTAAAAAGGAATAATAGCATCAAACAGCCAGTAAGAAGTTCAGAGAACTCATCAACAAAAGGAAAGCAAGCAACTCGCCCAAGACAGTCCATTCTAAATGTAGCTTTGTATCCAGAGGGCAAAAAATTGAGAGCAAATTCTCCAACAATTGAATTTATGGTAATGGAATGTAAGCACACCAGCACACCAGGACAAAGCACTCAACAAATAGGAGAGCAAAAAAAAATAATAATGTGCCCTTCAGAAATACATTTTTTAACTTTAGGTAGCAGAAACTGAGAGATTTCTTGATGAAAAACGCCCGAAGTCCTGCTATTGCATTAGCCTTTATGGTTGGGAATTGGAGGATTCACTAAAAGCACCCAGAGATCAAAGCAGAAGGTGAATGCCCTGAGTTTGATAGAATGTCAGACAGATGAGGAGAAGCAAAGGCAAGTTTTCTGTAAATGCCAAGTGCATGTTCTGCTGTATAAGGGGAGGACAGCTGTTGGGTCATTCCCTGATGGGGTTATCTTGACAAATTTTTCTTATTTTGCAGTTGTTTCATCTTTACTGCACCATGAGATAAAAATAGTAATATCTGTTAGGGCTTTATTGCATTTTAAATGCTTCAAATTACATAGCTTTTAATAGCCTACACTCACCATCACCCCATATGAGTTAATACATTTTTATCATCTGCAGTAACTTGCAGTCACTACACTTTGTCCCTGGCCATCCCTCACTTCCATGTGATCCTGACCCTGTGTCTTCCTGACAGCTAAGGCCAGACCTGGGGTCTAACCCTTGCCTCTGACTTCCATTTTCTGTTCTGCCTCTGCTCTTTGAACTTTTTAAAATGTTCAATGGGTGCACACATACTCCAATTCCTCCAAGGACTTGAAGTCATCTATCTCATTCTTTATACTTTTCACACTCTCCCTATAATGGAAAATTCTCTTTAACCCCTCTATTAGTATAGAAATAAACTTTGCTGTTTCCCAAATCAACCCATTTTCTATCTGGGCCAATATTTTAGATAAGGAAACTGAAGGTGAGACAAATTTCATTGGGCAAGATCAGAACATCATAAATGATTGAATTACAATACAAATTTAGGGTATTACCAATCTTCAACGGGCTATCAATTAACCACTTTTTTTTAACCCACCCGTTACTTATCTCTCAATAACAGGTAAAATTTCAATTTAAATTTACTGTCTATTGTCTAAAGTTTCCAGGACTGTAGCTGCCACACAGTTGGTTGTTTTGCAGGTTCAGCAATAGTGCCATGGGCTGTGTTATTCTAGTTTGGTATGAGTAATGCAAAAATCCAGATAAGATAACATAGTAAAACTATAAACATGGTGTAACTGTACTCTAAGTTTGGACAAATTCTCCATAATGGTTTTAGTTGGTTAAACAGAGAAATGCATAACCATCACTACTTCCAGAGAACTAACTACAACCCTGGCTTTTAGTGTCTTCTACACAAACTCAGAAGAACATACTGCATGGAGATTCCATCAGTGCCCCTTAAACATGATGCTCAGAACTGATGTAATCACTGTAGTTTAAATTAGGCATGATCCACACTCTGAAAATCTTCAGTGTGGTTGAAAACCTGGTTCCATGCTACAGTCTATAAGATACACTGAATTTACCTTTTTATATTTTGTTGTATTAACATGCATTAATTGTATATGCTAATGGGGTTCAGTGTAATATTTCAATACATTCTTTTACTGTGCACTGATCATATCCAACCTCCCTTTATCCATTTCCTTCACCCTTCCCAACCTCTAGCAATCATTATTCTACATTCAGGTCAACATTTTTGAGCTTCTACATATGAGAGAAACCATGCACTACTTGTCTTTCTGTGTCTGGCTTATTTCACATAATATGGTATCCTTCAGTGCCATCCATTTTGTTGCAAATGAAAAGAATTCATTCTTCCTTATGGATTAATAATTTTCTGTTGTGTATATATACTACAATCTCTATTCATATGTGTATGGGTACCTAAGTTCATTCATATTTTAGTTATTATGAATAGTGCTTCAATAAACATGCATATATAAATATCACTTTGATATGTTGATTTCATTTCTTTTGAATATATACCCGGAAGTGGGATAGAAAGATCATTTGGTATTTTTTTTTTTTTTAGTTTCTTGAGGAAATTCCATACTGTTCTTCATAAGGACTGTACTATTTTACATTCCCATCAACGGTGTATAAGAGTTCCTTTTTATGCACATCCTTGCTAGCATTTGTTATTTAAAATTTTTTTTATAATCTCATTCTAACTGGAGTGAGATGAAACCTCAGTATAGCTTTGGTTTGCATTTCCATGATGGTTAATGATGTTGAGCATTTTTTCATATATTTGTCGGTCATTTGTATTTCTTCTTTTGGGAAGTGTCTATTCAGATCATGCATCCATTTTTAAATTGGATTACATTTTTCAGTTCTATTTTTTATTTTTAAAAATTTTTACAGATTGCATTTGATTTATTGTACACAAATGCAGTACATCGTTTTGCTTCTATAGTTGTGCACGATGTAGATTCATACCATTCATGTAATCATACATGTACATAGGGTAATTACTTTTTTGTTAAGTTTTTTGAGTTCCTTATATGTTACAGATATTAATCCTTTGTAAGACGAATAGTTGGCAAATATTTTCTCCCATTCTGTAGGTTGTTGCTTCACTCTTGATTATTTCCTTTGCTGTACAGAAGTTTTTTACTTTGATGTAATTTTCCATTCATCTATTTCTATTTTTGCTTTTGTTTCCTGTGCTTTTATGCTCATATAAAAAGTTGCCTATATCAATTTCTTGAAGTGTTATCCCTATATTTTCTTCTGGTAGTTTCATAGTTTCAGGTCTTACACTTGGGTCTTTGATCTATATGAGCATAAAAAGACATACAGACCAAAGGAACACAGTAGATATCCCAGAAATAAGTCTGCACTTCTACTGCCAACTGATTTTTTTTTTTTTGGAGGGGGGCATTACTGGGGATTGAGCCCAGGGGCACTTAGCCACTGAGTCACATCCCCAACTTCTTTTGGTTTTTATTTTGAGACAGGGTCTTGCTAAATTACTTGGGGCCTCACTAAATACCCGAGACTGGCTTTTGAACTATCAAAAGCCTCAGCCTCTTGAGCCACTGGGATTACAGGCATGTACCACCATGCTCAGCTGCAACCAACTGATTCTTGACAGAGAAGTCAAAAACATGCATTGGAGAAAGGATTGCCTTTTCAATAAATGATACTTGGAAAGCTGGATATTCATATGCAGAAGACTAAAACTCGACACCATCTCTCAGTCTGCACAAAAATCAACTTAAAATGGATCACAGACTTAAACGAATTCAATTTTTAATTTTAGTTTCCTTTTTTATTAAGTACTATTAGAAGCTACTTTTTCTATGAAGTACTTTGCAGTACTGAAAAAATTATAAATATGTTTGGTTTTAGAATCTTCCCATCTTCTATCAGTTCCCTGCTCTCATTTGCCTTTGTCCTGGGTCCCCAGGTGGTCATCTTCCTAATGCTATCAAATCTGCAATGGGCCTTCCTAATGATGCTCACTTACCTTAGGCAGTATACCAAATGCTGGACTTACCACCCTTCACCTATAAACCAGAAAGAAATGTTCCATTGTCCTATTTCCTTTGGCTCTGTACTAGGTGATATTAAACTGTCTGATTCATTTAAGGGTCTAAAGTTCATCATAGATACATGTGATATCCTTTCTAGGGAACAAACAGCTCATGGGAAATTTATAAAAGCATGAGATCTTAAATAAAATAGCTTAATCTCTAGTGACTAGAATTTAAAACACTAAGGCAGATGGTTAGAGCAATGGGACATTCTCTTGCCCTAAATGTGAACACTCTGCCTAATCATGAGACTGGACATGATTTTGATCAACACATCTGTTACTGGTGCTCTATGTAATGTGAGGATTTTCAATGATGGTGTGTGTACTGATTTAAATTGTATTTTAATAGGAAAAAATAATTCTTTACAAATGAGAGAATTTTCATCTTACCTGAAAATAAGTGAAATTCAATTTTTGCTTTTCCATTATGTATCCATGTGTGTATTTATGTGTATATGATTGTGTACGTAAAACTGTACCTTTACAGAATAAAGAGTGGGTGGAATTCCTGTCAATTTAATTTCAATCCTGATTTGTGTTCTCTAAACATAATGGAAATGGTCACCAAGGCATGTTACCACTCCACATTAATGGTAGTCTACTGACTTTGTTAACCAAAATCAATCTAATCATTGGAATGCTGTCTGTATCAGTCCTTGAACTTTACCCTCAGTCCATTACCAGCTCTGTATTTGCTTCTAACTGCACAAAGTGATAAACTTCTGGGTCAGGGAAAAGATGGATTCTCTTCTTTATTAGAAAGTATCCTCTTTGGAAATTCAGAAACAACTGCAGAGCAACAAAAAGAAAGGCAATGGTTTTCTAAACTTAAAATTCCTTACCCATTGCTATAAGTTCTTATTTTAGTTTTTTTCCTATTCTCATTCCATCATACAGATCAGAGGATGTTTGAGGATGAGTTACTGACTTTACTTAGTCCTTCTTTGATGAATAAGTTGACTGATTAATTCATTTATCCATCAGACAGATACTGAATGCCTCCCACAGTCCAGATACTGTGTTAAAGCTCTTGATAAATGAAGAAAATTGAATGCCTGTACCCCAATAAGGACCACCATTTAGGTGGAGGATACAGATGAGTAAATCAATAACTATAAGCAGGATGATGAGTGTGATATGATGGAGATAACAGAACAATAAGTTAGCACAGTGGAGGGCCCAACTTGGCAAGTGGCACTCGAATAGATTGCTGTATCTTGAAAGAGAAATAAATTAGCCATGTGAATAAAAAGGGGAAAAGGCTATTTTGGAGAGAAAACGGTAGGGCAAAAGTACAGAACAAGACAAAACAAAATATTCTTGAGGAACTGCAATTTGGCATGTGTTTGTGCAAACATGGGTATCTTGGAGGGGCTTGTGTGAAGGGATAGTCAGTGGTTAAAATTTAAGAAGTTAACCATTTTTCTAGTCATGGTGGGTGTGTACAGCATATTAAAGGATATATATTTTGTATGAAGACTAGAATGGGCCTCAGAATGACTTTAAGGAAGAGAGTTATGAAATCACATTTAATTTACAGAATGGTTATAACTTCACCCTTCCACTTTCTCCCATTCATTTCAACAGCCTTAAAAACAGGGATGAATAAAGGGCAAGGTCTTGAGGACTTCTCAAACTATAAGCCATGCCAAAAGGATCATCTTTCATTAAACAAATGAAAACCAGCATCTATGTTTTAATCTTCATGAAATTTATAAATTTTATACAAGACCAAGATTAAATTAAATTATATGTAGAAAAAATATTTCAAATCAGATATCAACTCCCGGGTTATTGAACCACGTTCCATCTCATTTTAGAATATAATTGAAGAAAGTGTATTCTGTATGGTACACCATTTAATTTCTATTAATAATTGTAGTTTTTCATAGATGTCCTTGACTGACTTAGCATTGTCTCCTGAAAGCAGAAAGATAAATAGCAAGTAGATTGTTCATCAAGTGACATTGCTTTTGTCTGAAAACACATCCCATTTCTGTTTGAGGTTTAAAAAAAAGTTAAAAGTCCTGAATTGCCTGAGTTGCAGTTTTCTCAGATGAATATATAATAAATCATCCTCAAAGCCTGACTGTATAAACAAATAGTTTCTGCTCTAAAAAGGGCTTGCTTTGAGTCCCAGAGAATCAAAACAACTTTCAGAGAATCTAAAATAATATTGTCAGGTTTTATAAATTATCTCTTGGATTGTAATGATAAAAAAAGCAATACTTACACCCAAGCAGTGGCATCTACTATGGTTTATTTTTCCTATCTACAGGTGTTGCAGTGACACAGAAAGCAAAATAATCAGCATTCTATGCAACCACAGAGAGATGAGAGTAATTACTAGGTGCTGTCTAGCTCCATACACACAGAGAGCTGACCCTAGCCACCCAGGGGCTGTGGAAATGCCTTTATATATAATTGAACAGGAAGCCACTCATAGGTATTTCAAGAGCTGCATCTACAAATGAAACCTGAAGTACAGAGTTTAATCTGTATTAGAAGCAGAACCACAAAGATCTCAGTCAGAACAAGAGAACAAGAAATATCAGGTGATGGGGGTGTTAGAGAACCCAGCACTAAAAACATTTGACTCTCCCTTACTGCAACATGTCCATCACTGCATGGATGAATGTTGCAATGATTACCAGATCACACCCTGTGCTGTTCCCAGACAAGTTTCTGAGGCAATAACCCTTAAAACCTATGTTTTCTTAATTATAGTTCAGCAATTATTTATATGCATGACTCAGGTGCATGAAGAAAGGATAGGAAAAGAAGACCCTGTTGGTAGTTGTGGATTCTGTACTCAGCAAAACGAAGCTGGAGTTAGTTTGCTTGAACTTCTCAGAAGAGTTGAGGTACCACCTGTTGATAACTTAAGCATGTTCTTTGATGGTCTATCTTTCCACTCTATTACTTATCAAAATGCTGCTTCCAAACATAACAGACCCCTTTCTCATCTCTCCCTATTGAGGAAAAATAAACTTTTACATTCTATGTGACATTTGAGTGTTCTGGTCAAATGCCCAGTTGATTTAGCTCTAATCATAGATGGATACTATCTGAAGAGCAGCTATGCAGACTCAATAGAGTTTATTGCTTTATATTTATGTGTACCAAATTTACCAAATTTATTCAAATGTGTCTATTCATTTTACACCATTCTGAGCATAAGAGAGAGGGTAAATGCATGCAAAGTCATACAGCTGATAAAGGGCAGGGGTAAGAACTCAAGTTAAGGTCCTCTAAATCTAAATTCCATAATATATCCATTAAAGCATGCTTCTTGACTGAGATTTACAGTGGTCCTCTGTGCCCAGTAGTCACTGTGAAAGAAAATAAGAAAAAAAAAAAATGATAGCTTTTACCTTAAGGTAGCTATGAAGGAGGATTTACACATTGGATAGGCTTGGCATCCTGGATCATGTTACAGAATGTCTATGACAGTCTACTGTAGACCCTATAATATTGTCATTTAACAATAGATAGGTATGATACTGGTAAGTAAAGTAATTATTAAGAGTAAAATAGCAAAGACTGAGGAATAAATAATTCCTGGAATAAATTATATGAGTTGGGGGTTCTATTACCCTGCTCTTGGTAGTATTTGGCACTTTAAAATTAATTGGCTATTTAGTAATATGACTAAGATGAATATTTCAGTATATGTTGTAAAAAATGTGCTATATTGAACTAAAAGGAAGCTTTATCTGTAGTGAACAGGGTTACAACTTCTGTGAGTTTCAATTAGGGTAAGATGTGTATAAGCTAACAATCTTAAGTATAAAAAAAGTATCATGTACATGCTAATTTTATCACTTTCATGTACTCATTGTATGAAAAACTAAGCTAAAGTTCATAATTAGCTTATTAAGGTAAAAATCTAAGAGAGTCTGACTTTTATTTTGTTCCATTCTGAACAACAACGAAAATGCTTATTGAAAACTTAGTAGAGCCCTGGAGCTAACATGTGAGTCCTCACTCTTAAGGCTTAAGGTGTGACTTCCTTGGGTGAATATGAAAGTTAATACGATGGTAGGCTTGACGTGTTTACTGCAGCTCTCTCAACTTATTAAAATATTCTTAAAATTAAAAATTTTTTTTTTTAAATCTGGCAATAACACTGTAAACTCAAGATAAGAGAGAACCTGGGTGGAATTTCAACTAATTTAATTAACTGTAAGGACAAATGTAGGAAGTACATTCTTGAACTGCAAAAGACGTGCTCTAATCTCTGAACCAGAACAAGATAGATGAATCCAGTAAAGTAGAAAAAGACTTTAATTCACCTTATCTGTGAGTGTTTAACTCTAAAACAGCAAAAATGAGCTAGAAAAATAGGTAGCTATTCTCCAACTCCAGAAGAATTAATTTTGTAGCCAAAGAAAGCCAAAGTCTTTCTCCCTCTTAAGTTGTCCTTATTAAACTCCTTTTATTGCCATCATTTAAAAATGTTAATTCATAGAACATGTCACAGAGAAAAGCACATAAGTATCAGAAGAGACTCATTAATATATAGGATATCTTGTTCCCTAAACTTATGCAAAGATGAGAATGTTAGAAATGTAGGTTGGTAACTGTAGTTTTTCATATAATTCCATTTTAAAAAAAATTATAAATTGAATGATACTCCCTTGTTTAGTGGGAGAAGCTGACAGAGCAAAAAAAATAAAATAAAAAACACTGCCTCCTAACAATAATAACTTAAGATATGGACTAAACATGTATATTTACAAAAATAATTTTCCAGATTTTGAGAGGATGTGGTGGAACTCTAGAACATACCACCAATCTTTTGTGAGGGCAAATTCTAAAATTCAATTAATCTCTCCCCTGTCATCAGGCAGATAAAAAGATCAATATCAGGCCCATACAAATGTGGAAATAAAGTATTGTGAAGATTCACAAGGAAAAAGCTCTCAATATGGTTTTTTATAATAAATTAATGAAAAAAAATCAAGAAGCCTCTGCTTTCAATCCTCAAAATTCTCCTTTGCACTTTTCAATATTACGCATAACTCAAATAAAATGAGTATTGAGAATACCATCATCATTTTCAACATAAGAGTTACACAATAAAGGTCTAACAGCTTTACAGAAGAAATGTAGAACATATGCTTGTGTCTATAAATGTCAGACAAACCTAACAGAGCATAGATCTACAAATAAATGGTACCCTTAACTAATGGACTCTGGTTTGGATTAATGAGAATGAGAGTATTATCTGGTAGCAGTCACTTCTCTGGACTCATTTTGCCCCAATATCTTGAACAACAGAAAAATCAAGGATATGTAAGAAATAGTACAGAGAAACCATGCTTTCTGGAAGGTGCTTTTCAATAGTGTAAAGAATGAGACCGCACACTGGGAGCCACACTGCCAAGTTGCTCATTTGTTAGGGAAAAGAAGGGCAAAAATACGCGGACACACACACACATACTTTGACACTCACACACACACACTCACACAATTCTGAGTCATAAGGAGAATTTTCATAAGCTTGAAACATAGTTTTTGTTTTTAATCCATAGAAAACTTCAAAGTAAATCAAAGGTCCAGGAAATCCTAATATTACTGAAATATGAATAGTAAAAAATAAAAAGTATTAACCCAGGTTCATTACAAAGGCACAACACATAAACCAAAGAAAGGAACATGAACAGAACTGATAAAAATACTCATTCTAAAAATTTTTGAGGGAGCAAGTAGCAACCGTGGGTAAATATACTCTCATAAAATTAAAACTAAAAATCAGAACTTGTTGGAATCAGATAATTGCTCTCCAAAATAAGAAAGAATATATGATAAGGCAAAAGATGAAGATAGTATTTGAATTTTTGCTCAGGCAATAAGTATATTAAACTAATTAAAACCATAACAGTAAAGAATACATTAGATGCAGAAATTAAAATTATAACAAAGCATATAAATTATATGTTTGAGGAAAGGAGCAAAATGAAATAAACACAAATAAAATTAAAAATATTAGGAAGAAGATTATCTGTATGGAAAACAAAGAAAATCCAACGTAAGTATAATTGATATTCCTCTGTGCCACTTACCTACCCCCAAAATATATAAAATAACAGGACAGAAAATAAATATGTGTCTTTGCCATTTTTTAAAACAATTTTCTGATATATGGACTATAAGGGTACATTACCATAGAAAAAATATTTATACACTCATCATCACTAAGAAATATATTCTGGTAAAATTATTCTTCTTCAAAGATAAAACTTTGAACATTTAAAGTCAGTTCATCTGTTAGAAAAAATAAATATTTCAGCCTTTCCCCCAGCAACTCCTAACTCAAGAAGTTGGTATAAGATCCTTACAAGAAGAAAATCTGAGGCAAGGATCTTATACCTAGTTAATCTGTCATTGAAATATAAGGGCAACGAATAATTTTGAACTTGCAAGTTCTGAAATTTCTTGAGCCTTTTTTGAAAACTCTTGAAGACACAAAGAAACCTTTGACCAACCAAGATATAAATGCAGATCCTACAGCTGAAGATCTGCAGTGAGTATTTAATTTATTTATTCTACAAATCTAAACCTAAAGGAAATGTAGGGAAAATAGTTACCAAACAGAATGTAGAACATAAATCCTGTCAGTGTGGAAATTAAGAATATAATCAATAAATTAGTAAAAGTCACTGCTAAAAAATGAAAACAAAGCAAAAACTAATCCCAAGTAAGTAACAAGAACAGAATGAGTTAGAAATCAGAAAGTGGTGAAATGAATTCAAGAACTGATTTTCTGATAATAACAAAAATAGCAAGCAATAATAAAAGAAATAAACTTATAACCAAGAAAATTGAAAGATGACACATTTATAAAATAGTAACTATAAGCATGATTTTATCAGCTTTAAGCAAATACATTTTAGGACCTAGATGAAATTAATGATTTTCTAGGAAATTATAAATAACCAACACTGATCCAAATAAAAGAAAATGAAGAGCTAATCTTTTAAAAAAAAAAAAGAACCAGTACCCAGGTTATATGACAAGGAAATTCTAGGTTATATCACAAGGAAATTCTACTGAAGTTCTAAAGAAGACTTCAATGATTTTTTAAATGCCCACCAAGATATAATAAAAAGGAAATCTAAATTATTTTAAACAAAGTAAATATGACATTGATACTTAAAGGTAAGGCAACAACAACAAAAAAACAAATATCAAGTTATTTATAAAAGAAAAGAACCAGATAAAACTTAAACTTCTTTGACACTGAACACTATACAAACACAAAACAGTAAACAATGTTGTGACCTAAAAGTTTGAGTCAGAAAATGTTGTCATTCAGGTGTGAAGGCAACAGAAAACAATCTTTTAGATCTTAAAGGTTCATAAAATATATGACCTATTCACTGTGCCTGTGAAATCTATTTAAAGATATCTTTACTAAGCAAGGCAAATAAAGAATTAAGGAATCAGAAAAAATAATAGTATAAAAGGATTATCAACACCACCAAAACCAGTATGCGTGTGTGTCATGCATAGCACACATAACATTTTGATCATAATGTCATAGTACAACCCATTTTATTCTTGTGTTTGTGGTGATGCTAGTGTGAATGAACTTACTGTGTTGCCGGTTATATTAAAGTAGAGTATATATGATTGCGTGCAGCAAATAATCCTTAAGAATAATAAATGATTATGCTTTTAATTTTTATATTTACTATACTATACTTTCATCATTATTTATACTTATAAAAAAGTTTGCTGTAAAATAGCCTGCTGTGTTATGCCAGCAATTGCCTCATACATGTTATCATGACTACTGTCTCTCTTAGTTGCATCAAGAACCACTATGAGTGATTGACCTACATGCCATCTGGGTTTGTGTAAATATATAGTCCATGAGGTTCTCACAGTGATGGAACTGTCCACTGACACAATACTTAGAACACGGTTCCTCATCATTTAGTGGACATGACTGTGTTAGGAAATCTATCAATACCACTCACTAATATCTAAGGGGAAATAATATAAGTTTATAGATCTAAAAAGACCTATAACAAAATTTAACACCAATTTTTATTAAAAAATATACACTCAGTAAGATTAGTTAACAATGAACGTTTATAATGTTTATAGAAATGTATTATTTTATTAGGGAAACTTTAGAGATGGTCCAATTGAAGTTGTAAATAATTAAAGAACCAGGTGTGGTGATGCACACCTGTAATCCCAGCAGCTCAGAAGGCTGAGGCCAGAGGATTGCAAGTTCTAAGTTAGCCTCAGCAACACAGAAAGGTCCAAAGCAACTTAGTGAGACCCTGTCTTAAAATAAAATATTTAAAAAATGGGCTGGGATGTGGCTCAGTGGTTAAGTGCCCCTGGGTTCAATCCCTGGTACCAAAAGTAAAAAAGGTAAAGATATAAAGATATCCAATATCCCTTCTCTTATTTAACAATGTATTAGTACAATTAGGTAAGAAAAAAATGATGAGACATGAAAATATGAAAAAAGAAGCAAAACATTATTTTTTCAGTTATAAAATAACTCTAAAGCTCAATGTTAAAATTAACATAAATAAAATAAAAAGGAAAATATAAAGTTAATGTACAAATAAATGTCCTTCAGCTATAGAATAATAACCAATTAGGAGACACAAACATATAGTGAAAGAGAAACTTATTTTATATTAACAATTTAAACATGAAAATACTATAAGCTTTAAAAGATATGTGTATATCATTTCCTTTGCTGGCATGTATACATAAGTCCCCTAGAGCTTCTCTCTCTAATTGTTTACAACAAAAACTATAGACAAAGTATAAAACAATAATATCTATGGCTCTGAAATAAACAAAAGCAAGAAGATCATGGGAGAAATCAAAACTGTAGGAAGGAAGCACAAAAATGAATTTCCCAGTTTGCTTTTTGTCCTTCATGCTGATCTTATCTGGTGCACAACCCTAGTTGCCTGAGCTGTGGGATGAAAAGTGCAGACCACTGAAACTACAATAGAAAACTTATCTTTCTGCCCAGAGAAATCAGTAAAAGGAAATTATGGGGTTTGGATCATAAGGAAGAAAATCCCCAATCAGAAAGACTTAGAGAAGGGATCCCTTAATTATGCATGTAAATTTGCAGATCTCTGGCTCATGCCTGAGGAATGGATGCATGGAAAAGACCCAAAACAGCAGAGCAAAAACTTAGAGAATGCAAAAGAGATGTGCACCACAACCAAGGTATGAGGCAGTATTTGTAGTCTGAACCTAATGAGTTGATTACCTGCTTAAACAAAGCATTAATAGTCACCAGAGGATTATACAGATCTCAGAGTCTACACAACATAACATTTCACAATATACAGAACACAATCAGAAACTTCTCAGAAAATGTGACTAATTCTCAAGTGACAAAATAACATACAAATATCATTTGCAAAATGAATTGGAATTTAAAATATGAGATAAAGACTTTTAAGCACCTACTATAACTGTACTCCCTGAGATAAAAGAAAATACACTTGAAAGGAATGAATAAATAGAATTGCCCAGCAGAGAAATCAAACCTGCAAAATTAACAAAATAGAAATGCTAGACTTGAAAAATACAATTTCTAAAATTAAAAAAATTCATCAGAACACTTCAAAGAAAGAAAATGAAATATGAGTCAGTGGACTTAAAGATAAATGAATAGAAACTAACAAATACAAAAAAAGGAAAGAACAAAGATTTAAAATGAATAGAGCCAAATGGATTTGTAAGAAATATCAAAAGCCTAACCTCATGTTCCCGAAGTTCTGGAGAAGGCAAAAAATAGTGGCAGAAGAAATAATTGATGAACATGTCCAGATACAGTGAAACATACATATGTATATATTTGAGAGAAATAGGCTATAACACAATAGACTAAAATAGAAATCATGCCTTGATGTATAATCAATTTTCTGAAAAAAGTAAAAATGTATAAAAATGCTCCAAAATAATACCAATGATCACAAATTTTTCATCAGAAACTATGGGGGCACTAGAAGTCAGTAGCACATTTTCAGAGTGATGAAAGGAAAGATTTCTTAATCCAATCCAGCAAAAACAACCTTCAAAACAACGATAATCTAAGATGCAAGAAAACTAAGAGAATTCATCATTAGCTAAGTTCCTTCATTAAAAAAAAAATATTGAAAAGAACTAATTTAGGTGGAAGGAAAGTGATAGCAGAGATAAATTTGGAGATTCAATAATAAAGGAAGAGCAAAACAAATGGCAAATATCTGGATAAATATAAAATATCATTGCTTCCTACATATTCTTCAAAATATGTAATTGTGTTGAAAGCAATAGTTACACAATTATCTAGGTTTTCAAAGTATGAAGATATAAATATATAAGATGATGGTAACATAAAGGTCTATGACGGGAGGAAACCACATGGCTATAAGATTTCTACAGTTTATTCCGAATGGTACAATAGTAACTCTGAGTGTGAAAGATTAGGTAATATTGTAATCCCTAGAGCCATAGTAAAAATATCATTCAAGGATTTAAAAAAAAGCACAATATGAAAGACTTCTAATACCCTTCATTAGCAATTGATAGAATGTTAGGCAAAATTTTTATTTGGGGGGTGGGTGGGTAATAAGAAACCTGCCATGCATCATACACCCAGAATGGTTTATCATTCCACCTTATGAGTCGAATTCTGGGAAGCTGGAAACTGGAACACCCAGCCAAGGTGAACGTCTACTCAACCCTAGGGGTGCAAGGATTTAAGCACTCTGGAATATATACCCAAATAAAGGTCCAATGTTCTGTTTAGAACTTGTCCCCAGCAGCCAGAATTTCCCAAGCAGATCTCTGCACCATTTCCAACCAGGAAGAATATCAATCTAAGATGTCTGGACAAAATTCTACCAGAAGGTACTTCTAGTTCCATCCACCCTGTACTAGTGAACAGAGAAGCTGAGAGCCATTTCAACCAGGTACACTTATAATCTACTCTAGCAGGCAGAATGATAAAACTCACCAAAGGAGGTTCAGTTTAATATCAATTGACCTGGCTCCCTCTAGGAAATGCGTAGCCCAAGAAGAAAGGGATGGAAGGACAGTGTGGAATAGGCTGTAAATACTCAACTTTGTGCTACCCCCATGGAAAAATTTAAGCATTTTTATTTAAGAAATGATCTTCTTTTCTTTTCATTTTTTATTATTAATTTTTTATTTGTTCTTCTGGCTGCATTTGCTGATTGATTCATGTGTATACATATAGACATGTTTCTAGGTTTTTTCCCCCATTTCATCATTTCTTTTCATAATCTTTTACTATTTTTTCTTGTTTTTCTAAGTTAGTAACTTTGTTGTCAGTTATTGGGTTTTTTTTGTTGTTTATTTGGATTTTTTGTTTTGTTTTTTATTTTTTATTTTTGTTATTTGATATGGAGGTGGTGGAGGTGGTATTATGCTTTATTTGTTTGCTTGTTTTATTTTTTAATTTGTTCTAATTAGTTGTTTGCTTATTTTATTACTCTTACTTTTTCTCTCCTTTCCCTCTAATAGCAAAAAACTCTTATTCTTTCTCTTCTACTTCATTTCTTTCTTCTTCAGGTCCTTCCTGCATAACCTGGCTTCCACTTTCTCACCTCTCACCTTTAAAATATTTCAACCTTTCTTTTACCTTCATACCCCAACTCATTTAAACTTAATGAACTATATTTCAACATACTTTTAATCCATGTAGTCTGTCCCTTAGGGGAATGGAGTAAAGTAGATGAGAAGAAGCCTGAATATCATAGCAACTTCCCAACATTAAATCTAACAGCATTTGGACGCTGGAAAATGTAGTGTAAAAAGCTAAGAGAAAAGAATCCTTTCACCTGAAACAGGTTATCTGAACTTGAATTAGGAGATTGGCTGATTTTGTGTGGGTGGAAAACTGAGACCCATTAAATTCAGACCAAATCTGGTAAGCTCTGAGTCCTCTCCTCCAATCCTAGAAATAGGTGGAGGATAAGCTGACACTCTCTGCACCCCAGCAAGACTGACAGTTCCAGAAAAGGGGCAGGGCATCAGGGCTATTCAGCCAAGAAGAGAGTGAAAACTTGCAATGAAATTCTGAATACACACTCCCCTAACAAGTGTGACTGATTTGATTCCTATCTGAGAATAAACAAACTGTACAATAACCTAAATCCCAGAAAGAAAACACCCTAGTTCAAAAACCTGAGCAAGAACAGATTAGTGGGTTTCTGCAGCCATTGTTCACAAGATTTTTTTTTAGTAGAAGTGATTGTTTTGAAGTTTAATTACAAGGAACTAGTTTCTCCTCTCAACATGATATTAGAGTTTGGACATTGTGAGCTCAAATTGGGTGGAAATATTGACACTAAAACCCTTGCCCAACGCAGGCCACACGGTAAAGAGAAATCAACTCACTAAAAGTAACCAGTATAAAAGTAGAATAGGGAGTCATCCCAGAAGATGAGTGGAAATACTAGCAATATGACAATTCAAAGGAATGAGCAACCCCAAATAACTCACAATACAACTGATCCCTTGGATACCACGGTATAGGAGAAGCCAGATAAAGAATTTAGAAAGTTAATAATTAAAACATTCAAAGACCTAAAAAATATCTAAGGAATGAACTAAAAGAGACTATACAGAAAGTGAAAGAACATTTCAATAAAGAGAGATATCAAATAGAAATCTTGGAAATGACTTAATAAATCAAATTAAAAATTCAATTGAATACATCACCAATAGATTTGACCACTTTGAAGAAAATCTGCATATCTTGATGAAAAAGTGTATAATCTTGAAAATAAATAAAAGGTATTAAGAGACTATGACCAGAATATTTGAAAAATCTGGGAAAACATTAAGAAATCAAATATAAGAATCATTGGCATAAATGAAGGAACAGAAATAAAAACTAAAGGAATGTACAATCTTTTCAATAAAATAATATCAGGAAAATTTTCCAAAACTTAGGAATAAGATGGAAATACAAATACAAAGGCAAGTTAGAACCCCAAATAGACAAGATCAGAAAAGATCCTCTTCAAGACACATTATAATTAAAATGCTTAACACAGAGAACAAGGATAGAATTTGAAAAGTTGCAAGACAAAAATGACATGTAACATTTAGAGGTATGCCAATTAGAATTTGTACTTATTTCTCAGCCCAGACCCAAAAAGTCAGCAGGTCTTGGAATAACGTATAATAAATCCTGAAAAATAATGGGTTCCAACCAAAATTACTATATCCAGTATAACTATCTTACAGAATTGAAGGTAAAATAAAGATTTTTTATGATAAACAGAAACTAAAAGGATTCATAACCACTAAGCCAATTAACAAAATATACTCAATGAGATATTTCACATGAAAGAAATGAAAAATATACATCAGAATCTGACCAGCATGTGGAAGAATCTCATTAGATGAATAGTCAATTAAAGGAGAATCCAGTCTGGATTAAGAAACAGAAATAAATTAAAATGACAGGAAATAAAAATTAACTCTGTTCAATAAATGTAAATAGTCTAAATTTTTCAATCAAAAGAGATAGATTGCAGAATGCATAAAAAAACAAGACCTAACCAAAGTTATTTATAAGACACTCATAGTATAGGCAAAGACATACCCAGACTGAAGGTGAAAGTATGGAAAAAGATATGCCATGCAAATAGAGATTAAAATCAACCAGGAGGAGTTATCCTCATATCTGACAAAGTAGACTTCAAGCCAAAATTAACGAGAAGTGACAAAGAAGGTCACTTCATACTTGTTAAGGGAATCATCCAACAAGAATTCATAATGTGTGAAGGTTTCTCAACAACGTCCAGCATGGATGAGTAAAGGGTTAACTGCTGGAGGACAATGTTGACTATAAATCAATCAATTACTTATCTAATCAATAAACACACAAGAGCCGATACTCTTTTTAAATGAGAAGGGGTGTGATGGGATGGGTCCATACCAGAACTGGCCTCAACAACATGGAGTAGCCCAACTTTCTTTTATTTCTAGTCACACAGGTAAAGAGGCCTGGAATGGGAGGAGCTGCTTCTGTGATGGACAGGATGGGGTGCAGGAAGGGGAGTCAATTTGCTCAGAGAAACTACCATATAACCAGGCAGGGAACCACTCCCATAGTGCCACATACTCCTGGCAGTCTGGGACAGTCCTCCATGTCAGCCAGTTCTGAGAAGTCAGGCCTCTGTGTCCTGAGGCTCAGCCTCTCTGATTCTGCTAGGTAAGGATGGCTTCCCACAATAACGATTGTAAATATTTATGCCTCTAATGTTGTTGCACCTACATAAATAAAATAAACCCTACCCAATATAAAGAATCAAATAGACCATAATACAATAATACTGGATGATTTCAACATACCTCTCTCACCAATAGATAGGTCATCCAGACATAAACTAAATAAAGACTCTTTAGACCTTAAAAAAAATGTATTTTTTAGTTATTTCAAATCAACCTAATAGACATCTATACAATATTCCATCTACCAACAAATTCACATTATTCTCAGCTGCATATGGAGCCTTCTCTAAAATAGACCATATTTTAGGATTCAAAGCAAGTATTAACAAATGAAAAAGAAACTGATAACTCCTTGAATACTACCAGATTATAATGAAGTTAAATTAGGAATCAATAACAAAATTAAAAAGAGACATCACTTAATATATATAATACAGTTTGAATGAGGAATGAGTCATAGAAGAAATCAGGTGAGAAATAAAAAAATTCCTAGAAACAATTGAAAGATGGATACAGCGTATCAAAATCTTTGGGACATTATGAAATTAGAGCTAACAGAAAAGTTTATAGCATTAAATGTAAGCATTAAAAAAATATAGAAAGATCCCAGATAAGTAATCAAATGTTTGACCTGAAGTCCCTTGAAAGGGAACAACAAACTTATTCAAAATTCAGTGGGAGATAAAAAATAATTAAGATCAAAACCAAAATTAATGAAATTGAGAGAAAAAAAAACTACAAAGGATCAATGTGACAAAGAGTTGATTCTTTTAAAGAATAAACAAGATTGATAAACCTTCAGTCACACTAACAAAGTAAAAAAGAAGACTCAAATCAACAAAATTAGAGGTGAAAAAGGGATATCACCACAGATACTACTGAAATCCAAAGGATTGTTAGAAACTGTTTTGAAAATTTCTGTTCAATAAGTAGGAAAATCTAGAAGATATTGACCAGTTTCTAGACACAGAAGAACTTCCCAAATTAAAACATGAAGATATAGAAAACCTAAGCAGACCAATATTGAGCAATGAGTTTGAAGCAGCAATTTAAAAACTTTCAGCAAACAAAAGCCCAGAACCAGATGGATTCTCCGGTGAGTTCTGGCAGAACTTTAAAAAGAGAACTAAGGCTAATCCTTCTCAAATTGTTCCATGAAGTAGATGGGGAGGGAACACTCTTCAATGAACTCTGTGAAGCCAGTATCATTCTAATACCAAAAATCTGTCAAAGATGCATCAAGGAAAGAAAACTGCAGACCAACATCCCTGATGAATGTAGATACAAAAATTCTGAATAAAATATTAGAAAACTACATTGTAAAATAAATTAAGAAGATAAAACACCATGATCAAGCGCATTTTATCCCAGGGATGCAAGGTTGGTTCAACACATGTAAATCAATAAAAGTAATTTACCACAGAAATAGAATTAAGAACAAAAACATATGATCATTCAAATAGATGCACGAAAAGCCTTTGGCAAAATCCAACAAATGTTCATGTTAAAGATGCTGGAGAAACTAGGGATAGAAGGAGATTATCTCAACATTATAATGAGTGTATATGACAAACCAAAAGCCAACACCAAATTGAATGGAGAAAAACTGAAAATATTTTGCTCTAAAATCAGAAACAAAAGAAGAATGTTCACTTTTACCACACTTACTCTTGAAACTCTAGCCACAGTGATCAGGCAAAGAAAAACATAAAAGGGATACAGATACAAAAAGAAATCAAATGATCTCTGCTGATGACATGATCCTGTACCCAGAAGATCCAAAAAACTTCACCAGAAAATTTGTATAACAAGTAAACAAATTCAGCAAATATCAGAATTCAAATTTGACATATTAAAATCAATAGCTTTTCTATACTTCAATAATGAACCCACTAAAAAATTAGGAAAACTATCCCACTCACAATAATCTCAGAAAATAAAAACAATTTTGGAATAATTCTAGCCAAGGAGGTAAAAATCACCTCTACAATGAATGCTATAGAATACTGAAAAAAGAAATTGAAGACCTTAAAAGTTGAAAAATTCTCCTATGTTGTATAAGCAAAAGTAATATTGTCAATATGTTCATACTAACAAAACCTTTACAGATTTAATGGAATCCCCATCAAAATATCAATGACATTTTTCACAGAACTAGAAAAACAGTCTTAAAATTTATTTAAAAGAATAAAAGACCCAGAATAGCCAAAGTGTTCTTTAGCATCACAATAGCCTGATCTAAAATTATACCACAAAGCTAGAGTAACAAAAACAGTATGGTACGGCATCAAAACAGATATGCAGACTAATGGAATAGAACAGAAGGCAGAGGGTAACCCACATAGATACAGTCACCTGATATTCAACAAAGATGCCAAAAGCATATGTTGGAAAAAAATAGCCTTTTAAACAAACAGTACTGGGAAAATTGAGTACTCATATATAATAGAGTGGAACTAGGCCCATATTCTCTCAGTTCACACAGAAATCAACTCAAAGTGGACCCAAAGACCTAGAAACTAGGCCCAGAACACCGAGAAAACTTAGGGTCAACACTCCAATATCTCTAATTACTAGAGATGTTGAACATTTTTTATATATTTATTGATCAATTGTGTTCTTCTTCTGTGAAATGTCTGTTCAGTTCCATAGATATTTCTTTAAGAAAGGAATCTCAGTCATAGGAGGCATCAGAAAAAATCATGTTAATATATCGTCATAAATAACAACAATCATGTTGAATAGTTTTCAATTTGATTAAGAATGAGTGATGGAACTGAAGAAGGGAGGGAACAGAATCAGATAGTTACAGAATTATTGTAATTTATCTTTGTAAAATTGTCCAGGTTGGAAATTATGAATCATCTACTTCAGCAGTAGTGGGAGAGGAAGATGGTAAAGAATCTTCTACTTAAGGAAACTCAAAAGTGTCAACTCTTTAGGAATCGTGAACATATTCATCTGCTATGATCTGAATGTGCCCCTCAAATCCATGTGTTGGAAACTTGATCCCCAACAAGCTGGTTAGGAGGTGAGGCCTCTGGAAAGTGTTAAGATCATGAGGCTTCACTCCCAGGAATGGATCAATGCCTTTATAAAAAGGGTGGTGGGGATGGGCTCACTCTCTCTTGTCTTCTCTCTTCCACCATTCAAGAATGCAACAAGAAATTTTAAGCACATGATGGCATCTTGATCTTTAGAACGATGAGAAAATAAATTACCTAGCTAGTGGTATAGTGTTGCAGCAGGACAAAATGAACCAAAACATCAACCTGCTGAATTTATTGTAGTATCTGAATCAGAAGAGTTAGTTTTTTAGTACAAATGAACACCCATATAACAGAAATGCAATGCCCACTTTGAAATATCAATAAGCCTTATCATATGCAATGTGGGTACTTGGTAACAGTGCCTCACCATATTAAAGTCCCTCATGTCATTTATCAATAAGCTATATTCATCTAGTACATTGTTGCCATTTATTTTGACTGGTTATGTGTTAGATTAATTAGGATTTTAAAATGCAAAAATTGAATTTACCCTAATGTATTCGTTCTTTAATTCTCTTCCTTTTTGTGTGTGGACTTAGATTTCTGACTCATATTATGTTCCTTCCCTCTAAGGAATTTCTTTTACCTTTTCTTTCAAGGCAGTTATTTGGTGACAAACTACCTTGGTGTGTTTTTGGTTTGAGATAGTCCTTATTACTTTTTCATTTTCCAAAGATAATTTCACAAAAATAGAAAGAAAGATAATTTCATGGGATGACAAATTTCAAGATTTTTAAAAAATTTCTTTTAATACTGTAAATAAATACTATAAATTTATTTATAAATACTAATTTATAAATTTATAAATATTTATAAATTTAATACTATGAATAAAAGTTCCTTTATCTTCTTATTTTGAAGTTCATATAAATTAACTATTTATTCATTAAATAGGTCAATAGCCAATGTCAAACTGATCAATTAATTATTGGAAGGCTGAAGATACAACTTAAGTTACTATAATAACCACAGATTGTAAAACAGAAATAGGCTTTACAAGTAATTGCCTCCACGGATTTGGGATTGAAAGGGGAGGGGGTTGAACCATTTTATTCCTCTCCACAATTTGTTTTATTTATTTATTTTTCCATTTTTAAAATTTGTTCTAGTTAGTTATACATGACAGCAGAATGGATTTTGACTCATTTTACATAAATAGAGCAAAACTTTTCATTTCTCTGGTTGTACATGATGCAGAGTCACCCCATTCATACAATCATACTTGTACATAGGATAATAATTTCTGTCTCATTCCACCATCCTTCCTACCCCCATAACTCCTTCCTTCCCCACCCTCCCCTCTGCCCAATCCAAAGTTCTTCCATTCTTCCCTTGCCTCCCCGCCCCCATTATGAATCAACATACACATATCAGAGAAAAAACATTTGGTCTTTGACTTTTTAGGATTGGCTTATTTCACTTAACATGGTATTCTCCAACTCCATCCATTTACCTGAAAATGCCATAATTTCATTCTTCTTTAAGGCTGAGTAGTATTTCATCATGTATATATACCACAGTTTCTTTATCCATTCATCTATTGAAGGGCATCTAGGTTGGTTCCATAGCTTGGCTATTGAGAATTGAGTTGCTATAAATGTTGATGTGGCTGCCTCACTGTAGTATGCTGATTTAAAATCCTTTGGGTATAGACAGAGCAGGGGGATAGCTGGGTCAAATGGTGGTTCCATTCCAAGTTTTCTGAGGAATCTCCACACTGCTTTCCGGAGTGGTTGTACCAATTTGCAGTCCCACCAGCAATGTATGAGTGTACCTTTTCCCCCCACATCCTCACCAACACTTTTTGTTGATGTATTCTTAATAATTGCCATTCAAACTGGAGTGAGATAAAATCTTAGTTTAGATTTTGCATTTCTCTATTGCTAGAGATGATGAATGTTTTTTCATGTTTGTTAATCTATTGTATTTCTTCTGTGAAGTGTCTCTTCAGTTCCTTAGGCCACTTATTGATTGGGTTCTTTGTTATTTTGGTGTTAAATTTTTTTAGTTCTTTATATATCCTGGACATTAATGCTATATCTGAGGTTCATATGGTAGAGATTTTTCCCATTCTGTAGGCCCTCTTTCTTGATTGATATTATTGATTGTTTCCTTTGCTGAGAAGCTTTTTAGTTTGAATTCATCTCATTTATTGATTCTTAATTTTACTTTTTGCTCTTTAGGAGTCTTGTTAAAAATTCAGTTCCTAAGCTGACATGATGAAGATTTGGCCTATTTTTCTTCTATTAGGTGCAGGGTCTCTGTTCTAGGGCCTAAGACTTTGATCCACTTTAAGTTGATTTTTGTGCAGGGCAGGAGATAGAGGTTTAATTTCATTTTGTTACGTATGGATTTCCAGTTTTCCCTGCACCATTTGTTGAATAGGTTATCTTTTCTCCGATGTATGTTTTTGGCACCTTTGTTTAGTATGAGATAACCATATTTACAAGGGTTTGTCTTTGTGTCTTCTATTTAGTACTGTTGGTCTACATGTCCATTTTGGTGCCAATACCATGCCACTTTTGTTGCTATTGCTGTGTAGTATATAGTTCAAGGTCTAATATTGTGATGCTCCTGTTTTACTCTTCTTGCTAAGGATAGCTTTGGCTATTCTGGGTCTCTTAGTTTTCCAAATGAATTCCATGGTTGCTTTTTCTATTTCCATTAGGAATGTCATTGGGATTTTAATTGGAATTGCATTAAATCTGTATAATGCTTTTGGTAGTAAGGACATTTTGACTATTAATCAAAATTAATCTGCCTATCCAAGAACATGGGGGATCTTTCCATCTTCTAAGGTTTTCTTTAATTTTTTTCCTTATCATTCCCAAGATTGATTCCCAAGTATTTTATTTTATTTTTTAGGCTATTGTGAATGAGGTAGTTTTCCTAATTTCTCTTTCAGAGGATTCATAACTTATGAAAAGAAATGCATTATATTTACGAGGGTTGATTTTTATATCCTGTTACTTTGCTGAATTCATTTATTAGTTCTAGAAATTTTCTGGTGGAATTTTTTTGATTCTGTAAATATAGAATCATGTCATCAGTCAATTGTGATAGTTTGAGTTCTCCTTTTCCTGATCGTAACCCTTTAATTTCTTTTGTTTGTCTAGTTGCTCTGGCTAGAGTTTCCAGGACTATGTTGAATAGAAGTGGTGAAAGAGAGCATCCCTGTCTTGTTCCAGTTTTTAGATGGAATGTTTTCAATTTTTCTCCATTAAGAATGATGTTGGCCAGCGGTTTATCATATATGACTTTTACCATGTTTAGGTATGTTCCTGCTATCCCTGGTTTTTCTAGTGTTTTGAACATGAGGTGTTGCTGTACTTGTCAAATGCTTTTTCTGCATCTATTGAGATGATCATATGGTTCTTAACTTTAAGTCTTGGTTTCCAAATGTTGAACCAACCTTGCATCCCTAGGATGAACCCCACTAGATCATGATGCATTGTCTTTTTGGTATGTTTTTGTAAGCAATTTGGCAGAATTTTGTTGAGAATTTTTGCATATATGTTCATCAGAGATATTGGTCTAAAGTTTTATTTCCTTGATGTATCTTTGTCTGGCTTTGGTATCAATCAGGGTTATATTAGCCTCACGGAATGAGTTTGAAAAAGTTCCCACATTTTTTATTTCATGGAATAATTTGAGGAGTATTGGTATTAGTTCTTCTTTGAAAGTCTTGTAGAACTCAGCTGAGAATCCATCTGGTCCTGGTGTCTTCTTGGTTGGTAGGCTTTTGATGGTGCCTTCTATTTCATTGCTTGAAATAGATCTGTTTAAATTGTGTATGTCCTCCTGATTCAGTTTGAGTAGTTATATATCTCTAGAAATTTATTGATGTCTTCAAGATATTCTATTTTATTGGGGTATAATAGTTTCTAATTATCTTCTGTATTTCAGTAGTATACATGGTGGTATTTCCTTTTTTGCCACAAATATTCCTAATTTGAGTTTTCTCTCTCTTCTTTTTTAGCATGGTTAAGGGTTTATCAATTTTATTTATTTTTTCAAAGAACCAGCTTTTCATTTTGTCAATTTTTAAAATTGTTTCTTTTGTTGAGTTTCGTCTATTTTAACTATTTCCTGTCTTCTACTATTTTTGGTGTTGATTAGTTCTTTTTCTAGGACTTTGAGATGTAATGTTAGAACATATATTTGTTGACTTTTTATTCTTTTAATGACTGAACTCAATGCAATGAACTCTCCTCTTATAACTCTTAATAGTGTTACAGAGATTTTCATGTTATATTGGTGTTCTCATTTATCTCTAAGAATCTTTTTATTTCCTCCCTGATATCTTCTGCTATCCATTCATCATTCAACAGTATATTATTTAGTCTTCAGGTGTTGTGTTAGCTTCTATTTTTTATTTTATCACTGATTTCTAATTTCATTTCATTAGGATGTGATAAAATGCAGGGTAGTATTTCTTTTTTTATTTGCTTAGAATTGCTTTGTGGCATAACATATGATCTATTTTAGAGAAGGATCCATGTGCTGCTGAGAGGAACATGCATTTGCTTTTTGATGAATGAAATATTCTATATATGTCTATTAAGTCTAAATTGTTGATTGTATGTTTGAGTTCTATGGTTTCTTTGTTTATTTTTTGTTTGGAAGATCTATCCAGTGTTGAGAGAGGTGTGTTATTATTGTGTTGTGGTTTATTTGATTCTTGAAATTGAGAAGGGTTTGTTTGATGTGTATAAATGCTCCATTGTTTGGGGCATATATATTTATGATTGTTATGTCTTTGTTGATGTATGATTCCCTTAAGCAGTATGAAATGTCCTTCTTTATCCCTTTTAACTTTGACTTGAAGTCTACTTTAGCTGATATGAGAATGGAAACCTCTGCTTATTTACACAGTCCATGTGAGTGATATGTTTTGTACCATCCTTTTGCCTTCAGTCTGTGGATGTCTTTTCCTAGGATGTGAGTCTCTTGAAGGCAGCATATTGTTGGGTATTTTTTAAAAATCCAATTTACCAGTCTATGTCTTTTGATTACTAAGTTTAAACCATTAACATTCAGGGTTATTATTGAGATATGATTTGTATTCACAGTCATTTTGGTTTATTTTGGGTTTTTAATTTGACTTGGTTTCTCCTTTATTAGCTTTTCCTTTAGTGCAGTCCCTCCCTTTACTGATTTTCACTGTTTTTCATTTCTTCCTCATGGAATATTTTGCTGAGAATGTTCTGTAGTGCAGGTTTTATATTCGTAAATTCTTTTAAATTTTGTTTATCATGGAAGATTTTTATTTTGTCATCAAATCTGACGCTTAATTTTGCTGGATATAAGATTATTCATTCATTTTCTTTCAGATCCTGGTATATGTTGTTCCAAGACCTGGTAGCTTTGAGGGTTTGGGTTAAGAAATCTGCTGAGATCTGAGTTGGTTCCCCCTGAATATAACCTGGTACTCTTCTCTTGTGTCCTTTTAAAATTCTATCCTTATTCTGAATGCTAGGCATTTTCATTATTATGTGCTTGGTGTGGATCTGTTATACATTCAGTGTCCTGGAAACCTCTTGTATTTGATTTTCCATTTCGTTCTTTTGGTTTTTGGAAATTTCCTGATATTATTTCATTGAAAAGATCGTACTTTCCTTTGGTTTGTATCTCTGTGCCTTCCTCTGTCTTGATACATCTTAAATTTGGTCTTTTCATGTTATCCCATAATTCTTGGAAGTTCTGTTCATGATTTCTTACCATCTTCACTGTGTGGTCCACTTTATTTTCCAGACTATATATTTTGTCTTTATTGCCTGAAGTTCTGTCTTCCAAGTGATCTAGTTTGTTGGTGATGCCATCTATTGAATTTTTATTTTATCTTATTGTTTCCTTCATTTCAAGGATTTCTCTTTTTTTTCAGAATCTCTATCTCTATTGAAGCAATCTTTTTGCAACCTGCATTTCCTCTCTTATCTCTTTATTGAGTGATCTTTTGTTGCCTGCACTTGCTCTCATATCATCCTTTACTTTGCAGATCATTTTAATTATGTACATTCTGAACTCTTTCTCTGACATTTCTTCTACCGTGTTTCTACTGGTTTCTATTATTGTAGCATCTTGGTTTGTTTTGAGCACTTTCTTTTCTTTTCTTTTCTTTTTTCATATTGTTCATGTGTCTTCCTCTCTAGCAGTGTGGATCTGAGGTGATTACACTTTATACCCTATAAACTTATAGTCCCTGCAGGTTTCCAATACCTCACCTTTAAGGGGGAGATCAATATTAACAGTACCCAACACAAATAGTCTTAAGTCAAATAATTCCTATTAAGACATTTACAATCTTGCTGCAATAAACAGAAATGATGTGTTTGATTATTATCTACAATATAAACAGTAGGTTTGCAAAAGGTTCTATAGTTTCTAATGAAATGAAAGAAAGAAGTCAAAGGAAAACTTAATAATTGTTTCTGGAATTCAATATCTTCTCTGCTTCCCTTCTCATCTGGGTAGGTGGGGTTATCTGGATTTTGTTGGTGTCTCCACCCGTAGGATGGTAAAGATTACTAGGGTAGTAGGGTTAGTTTCCTCCAGGAGTTCTGCCTGGAGGAGTAGCAATTTCCAGTCCCCATTGGAAGACTGCAACTCCAGAATCTCCTTTGGGGTCCACTCATGTGATATAGGAACCGGGTCTTAGCCCTTACATTGTCTGTGGTCCTGTAATTAATGGTCCTTACTTAGACTCTAAACTGTACAGTCTACACCCCCGCTCTTTTGAATTCCCAATCAGGAACCTTTCTCCCCATAGGTCCTGAAGGCTGTGTGCAGGGACCTGTGTGCCTGTCATGCAGAGCTGTTCTGTATCACGCAGATCAGAATGTGTGGGCTAGCCACTGTAGCTGCAAGCCCTGGGTTGGGTTGGTGGTTGGTGTGTGGGGGGGTACTGGGGATTGGGGTGCTGGAGGGTCCTGTTGATTGCCAAACTTGCAGGACCAGGAAATCAGTGGATGCTGTGTTGGGGAGGGAGTCGGGGACTGGGCTATTGTGGGGTTCCAGCAATTGCCGCTGGATCTGGCCCTGGGAACCCGGTGGGTGTCAGGCTAGTTGGCTGGATGAGCACAGATCAAGATGCCCTCACATCCTCTTCCAACCTACAGACCTCATGCAAGGTTCTCTCCTGCCTCTGCTGCAAGATGGATAAAGATCTCTTCTTGATCGCATGGTTTCTTTTATTTTTATAGTCATTTTATATATTTACTTCATAATTTATTCTGTCTACATTTTGTAATGACCAAATAGTTATTGGAGATTCTATTTCATTTCTTCTCTTTCTTTTTTCTTTTCAGTTTTGAAAGCTTTTATTGACATATTTTAAAGTTCACATTCTTTCCTCCACCTTATTCTTCCTCTAATGAGATCAAAAGTCTTTTTACTGTTAGTGTTTTTATTTTTAGCATTTTCTTTTGTTTCTTTCTTAGACCTTCCATATATCTACTTTCATTACCCATGGGTTCTTACATGTTTTGTTCTTTTTCCATTAGAGCTCTGAGAATATTAATCGTAGCTGTTTTAATTTCCTAGTCTGATAATTCTAGAATCTCTGCCATATCTGAGCCTCATTCTGAAATATGTTTTGTCTCTCTAGACTGTTTTGTCTTTTAGCAGTCCCAGTAAAGTTTATTTTTGAAAGCTGAATGTGATGCATAGGGGAGAGGAACTGGTGGAAATAGTAGGATTTATGTTTGTTTCAGTAAGAGTTAGACTGTGTTTACTGTTTGCTGTAACCATAGGTGTCAGTAACTAACATTTTCTCTACCGTCTCCATTTTTGCCTTTTCTTTTTTTGGGACTTTTCTAGAGACCCTTTATCAGATGAGATGTGAGGTTTGCAGTTCTTCGAGTTGAAATCATTATTATGTAGGAGCCCTATTGATGCAAAGTATTATAAAGGAAAGATGAAACATCCTTTAATCTTATGTTAGGTTTCCCAAACTTTTGGTGGATTTTGTTCCTGGTCTATGGCCTTCACAAGGGCTTCTCAGAACTCCACTTTTTTCTACTAAGAGGAGACCAGAATATGAGAGGAAACATGTTATGCTTTCAATCTAAAAATGTCCCTCAAGAGTTCATGTATAAAAAAGTAACAATGTTCAGAGGGAAAAGATTGAATTATGAGAGCCCTAACCTCATCAGTGGATTAATCTACATTATGTACTAATAGTTCAAATGGACTATTGGATGGTAACTGTAAGTAGGTGGAGGATGGCCAGAGGAAGTAGATTACTGTGGTTGGTCAAACTATATCTTGCCCCTGACTCCTTTCTGTCTTACTTTGATTCCCAGCTGCCAGGCCTTTCATCCATGATGTCTTGCCTCATCTTAGGTCTAGAGCAATGGAGTCAGCTGATCATGGACTGAGATCTTTAAAACCATGAGCCTAAAGTAAACTTTTCTTCCTCTAAGTTGTTCTTCTCAGGTGTTTTTGTCATAGCAACTAAGAAGTTAACTAACACAAGGCTGAAATTGTATATTTCTCTTCCCCGGATCATTTGAGCTTGGAGGGAAACCCAATTAGGTTAGGCTCTGATAAAATAGTTTTCCTTGAAAGAAGACTGGTGTTAAAAAGAATGAACTCTTTGATTTATTTGACAATGGTAACTTTTCCTCTTCCCTTGCCAGTAGCATGAAGGGATTTTTCTCCAACCTTTATGTTGGGGACCTGATATCTCGGACTATCTGAAATTTTTATATTTCATACTACTTCCATGCTACTTCTAGAAAGTGATCAATTATCATTTAATTGATTCTAACAGGGTCAAGAAATGACCTCAGATTCCAGTAAATTGTGATTATCTGTATATTGTCCTTTCATATTTTAGGGCTATAGTTCATTCTGTGACTTCAAATCTAAAAGGAATCTATGAAAAATTGTTGATCTTTAGTTTGTTTAGTTCTTCCTTAATCTGAGAATTAAGTAGTGACTTCCAAACTCTTAACATGTTGGATCAGAAACAATAAGTTTCCAAATTTTCAATTTTTTTTTATTCATCTATCAATTTTTATGTGAGGTATATATTGCCAATTGATTCTTAACTGTTTATCATTTGCATTTTTGTTTTATTTTGATGTTTTAATAATAATTTTATGTAACAAAATTCATAGACTTGAATCTTACTGTATCATATTTCAATATTCAATCATATTGAGATAGTCTTTACACACTCAAATTAAAAAGTAGCTCATCAATCTACTGTATTAGAAAAGTAAAAGGTTTATTTCAGAAATGTGAACCATTGGAGGCTTATCCTGGTGTGTGATTTGAGGTGTGGAGTCAATTTTCATCTTTTTTCAAAAGGGCTATTCAGTTGTTTCAACACAATTTATTAAATAGTCCATCTGTGAGTGAATTAAGAGACCACCTATTTCCTATACTAAGTTTTCAGATGTGTTTGAATCTATTTCTAGATTCTGTGTTCTGTTCCAATAGTCTGGTTGGCTGGCCATATGTAAGTACCATCTGTTTTAATTACAGAGGATTTGGGGGTATGCTTCAATTTCTGATGGGGCTAGTCATGCCTTATTGCTTTGTTGAGAGTTCTCCTTTTATTTCTCATTTATTTTCAAACACAAATTTAGAAATTCTGAAAAACTTGTATAAGATTGATGTTATTTCTTCCTTGAAGATTTGAAAAGATTCACCAATAATACTGCTTGGGTCTAAATTTTCAATCTGTGGATTTTTTTATAAATTTAATTTTTAAAATTACACATAGGGCTATTCAAGCTTTCTTATTTTACCAATTTTGGTAAGTTCCATATTTTAGGATATTTGTCAATTTCGTATTATGATCTTTTCAATGCCTATTTGACAACCTCTGTTTCACTCCCTATAATGATGATTCATTTATCCTCTTTCTTTTGTTGTTCATCAGGCTAGCTAGTCAATTCTGTTGATCTATTTCCGGGCATCAGCAAACTTTCTGCACAAGGCTGAATGTTAAATGTTATAAACTTTGTGGACAATGTGGTCTTTATTACAAGTACTCAAGTATGCCATTGTAGAATGAAAGCAACCATAGACAAAGCATAAACAAATGAATGTGTTCCAATAAAACTTTGTTTACAGAATCAAGTACTGGATCACAATGTGGTAATACTTCACAAACACAAGGATGACTCTAATCAGAAAGGCAGAAATAAACAAATGTTGGCATTTATGTGGGATAATGGAAATCCTTATACATTGCTGGTAATCAAAAGTGTTAAAGAATCTTTGGGAAATTGGTAGTTTCTTAAAAAATTAAAAATAAATTTACCACATATCCCGGAGTTCCACTGCTAAATATCAACCAAACGAAATAGAAACATATCTACCACAGATTTACTTCTGAATATTCATAATAGCCTCAAAGAGGAAACAACCTACATGTCCACTGACTGATTAATGAATAAGCAAATGTGGTATATACATACCTCAAATCACACACCAGGATAAAAAGACCAAATATTATTTGATTCCATTTATGTAAATATTAATAGGCAAATATATAGAGACAAAAATACTAGTAATTTGCCTGAAGTTAGGGGCATGAATGGATTCAACTACAAATGAGCATGAAAGGTCCTTATGAGGTAATTAAAAATGTTCTTAAACAATTGGTTGGAGATTTTACAACTCCATGAATTACTCAAATGTCATTTATTTAAACACTTAAAATGGATGACTTTTATAGCATGCAAATTATACCTCAATAAAATTGTTGTAGATGATGTTTTATGAAACAATTCATTCTCTACAGGAAACAAAACAAGAAAAAATTAGGCATCAGGACCAATATTTCTCATGCAAAGTACAGAACAGTTTTTGTTTTAGTCAGCTTTTTTGCTGCTGCGACTAAATGATCTGAACAACTCAATTTTAGGGGAGGAAAGGTTTATTTGAGAGCTCATGGTTTCAGAGGTCTTAGTTTTAGTCCATAGAAGGCCAGCTCCATTCCTCAGGACTCAATGTAAGGCTAAACATCATGGCAAGAAAAGGTGGCAGAGGGAAGCAGCTCACATCATGATGATCAGGAAACAGAAAGAGACTCCACTCTCCAGATACAATATATATACCCCAGAGCCATGCCCCGATTCCCACCTCCTCCAGCCCCACCCCACCACTTCAATTAATCCCACTAGGAATTAATTCACTTATTAGGTTAAGACTCTTACCACCCAATCATTTCTCCTCTGAACCTTCCTGCATTGTCTCACATGTGAGCTTTTGGGTGATACCTGACATCCAAACCACAACAGTTTTATTGATTTATTTTTCATAAAATTTGTTATGGGATTTCAGGAAAGCTATTGATTTTTATGTTGATCTTGTATCTTGCAACTTTGCTGAATTGGTTTAGAAATTCTATAAATTCCCAGGTAGAATATTTGAACCTTTAGGTAGATGATGGTTTCATCAACAAACAAATGCAGTTTGATTTCTTTTCCTATTTGTATCCCGTTGATTTCCTTTCTCTTGCCTAATGGCTCTGGCTAGTCTCAAGAACTATTTTGAATAAGAGTAAAAAAGTGGACGTTCTTGTCTTCCTTCTGATTATTGAGGAAATGCTTTCAGTTTTTCTCCACTCAGTATGATGCTGGCTTGGAGTCTGTCATTTATAGCCTTTATGATGTCGAGGTATGTTTCTTCAATCCCTAGTTTCTCCAGCATTTTTAACACGAGCAGGTGTTGGATTTTGTCAAAAACATTTTTGTTCATCTCTTTTAACGATCATATGTTTCGTGTTCTTAATTCTATTTAAGTGCTGAATTACATTTATTGATTTGCATATGTTGAAACAATCTTGCATTCTTGTGATGAACACATTTAATCATGGTGCATTATCTTTTTAATGTTCTTTTGAATGTGGTTTTGTACCATTTTATTAAATATTTTTCATGTCTGTGTTCATCAGGGATATTGGTCTATTGTTTTCTTTTTTTTTTATTTATTTATTTATTTATTTATTTTTTACGTTTACATAGGGTAATGATGTTTATTATATTTTTCCCCTCCCCCCCACCCCTCCCACCCCTCCCACCCCTCCCACCCCTCTTTTCCCTCTACACAGTCCTTCTTTCCTTCATTCTTACTGCTCTCCTTAGCCTAACTCTAAACCTAACCCTAAACCTAATGCTAGCCCGTCCCACCCCCCATTATATGTCCTCATCCGCTTATCAGCGAGATCATTCGTCCTTTAGTTTTTTGAGATTGGCTTATCTCACTTAGCATGATATTCTCCAATTTCGACCATTTGCCTACAAATGCCATAATTTTATCATTCTTCATTGCGGAGTAATATTCCATTGTATAAATATGCCACAGTTTCTTTATCCATTCATCAACTGAAGGGCATCTAGGTTGGTTCCACAATCTGGCTATGGTGAATTGAGCAGCAATGAACATTGATGTGGCTGTATCTCTGTAGTATGCTGATTTTAAGTCCTTTGGGTATAGGCCAAGGAGTGGGATAGCTGGGTCAAATGGTGTTTCCATTCCAAGCTTTCTGAGGAATCTCCACACTGCTTTCCAGAGTGGTTGCACTAATTTGCAACCCCACCAGCAATGTATGAGTGTTCCTTTTTCACCACATCCTCGCCAACACCTATTGTTGCTTGTATTCTTGATAATCGCCATTCTAATTGGGGTGAGATGAAATCTTAGGGTAGTTTTGATTTGCATTTCCCTTATTACTAGGGATGTTGAACATTTTTTCATATGTCTGGTGATTACTTGTACATCTTCTTCTGTGAAGTGTCTGTTCATTTCCTTAGCCCATTTGTTGATTGGATTATTTGTATTCTTCGTGTAGAGTTTTTTGAGTTCTTTATAGATTCTGGAAATTAGCGCTCTATCTGAGGTATGGTTGGCAAAGATATTCTCCCACTCTGTAGGCTCTCTCTTCACATTTCTGATAGTTTCCTTTGCTGAGAGAAAGCTTTTTAGTTTGAATCTATCCCAGTTGTTGATTCTTGCTTTTATTTCTTGTGCTATGGGAGTCCTGTTAAGGAAATCTGATCCTGAGCCAACAAGTTGAAGATTTGGACCTACTTTTTCTTCTATAAGATGCAGGGTCTCTGGTCTGATTCCGAGGTCCTTGATCCATTTTGAGTTGAATTTTGTGTAGGGTGAGAGATAGGGGTTTAATTTCATTCTATTGCATATAGTTTTCCAGTTTTCCCAGCACCATTTGTTGAAGAGGCTATCTTTTCTCCATTGCATATTGTTGGAACCTTTGTCTAGTATGAGAAAATTGTATTTATTTGGGTTTGTGTCCATGTCCTCTGTTCTGTACCATTGATCTACCTGTCTATTTTGGTACCAATACCATGCCGTTTTTGTTACTATTGCTTTGTAGTAGAGTTGAAGATCTGGTATTGCAATACCCCCTGCTTCGCTCTTGCTACTGAGGATTGCTTTAGCTATTCTAGGTTTTTTATTCTTCCAGATGAATTTCATAATTGCTTGCTCTATTTCTGCAAGGTACATCATTGGGATTTTAATTGGAATTGCATTGAATCTGTATAGCACTTTAGGTAGTATAGCCATTTTGACGATATTAATTCTGCCTATCCAGGAACATGGGAGATCTTTCCATCTTCTAAGGTTTTCTTGAATTTCTTTCTTTAGTGTTCTGTAGTTCTCATTGTAGAGGTCTTTCACCTCTTTTGTGAGATTGATTCCCAAGTATTTTATTTTTTTCGATGCTATTGTGAATGGGGTAGTTTTCCTAATTTCTCTTTCTGAAGATTCATCACTTATGTATAAAAATGCATTGGATTTATGAGCACTGATCTTGTAACCTGCTACTTTACTGAATTCACTTATGAGTTCTAAAAGTTTTCTGGTGGAATTTCCAGGTTCCTCTAAATATATAATCATGTCATCAGCGAACAGGGATAGTTTGAGTTCTTCTTTTCCTATTCGTATCCCTTTAATTTCTTTGGTTTGTCTGATTGCTCTGGCTAGAGTCTCAAGGACGATGTTGAATAGAAGCGGTGAAAGAGGGCATCCCTGCCTTGTTCCAGTTTTTAGGGGGAACGCTTTCAGTTTTTCACCATTTAGAATGATATTAGCCATGGGCTTAGCGTAGATGGCCTTTATAATGTTTAGGAATGTTCCCACTACCCCAATTTTTTCTAGTGTTTTGAGCATGAAGGGATGCTGTATTTTATCAAATGCTTTTTCTGCATCTATTGAAATAATCATGTGATTCTTAACTTTAAGTCTGTTGATATGGTGAATGACATTTATTGATTTCCGAATGTTGAACCAACCTTGCATCCCTGGGATAAAACCCACTTGATCGTGGTGCACTATCTTTTTAATATATATTTGTATGCGATTTGCTAAAATTTTGTTGAGAATTTTTGCATCGATGTTCATTAAGGATATTGGTCTGAAATTTTCTTTCCTCGATGTGTCTCTGTCTGGTTTAGGTATCAGGGTGATATTGGCTTCATAGAACGAGTTTGGGAGGGTTCCCTCCTCTTCTATTTCATGGAATAGTTTGAGGAGTATTGGAATGAGCTCTTCTTTAAAGGTTTTGTAGAACTCGGCTGAGAACCCATCTGGTCCTGGACTTTTCTTTGTTGGTAGGCTTTTGATGACCTCTTCTATTTCATTGCTTGAAATTGGTTTATTTAAGTTGTGTATGTCCTCCTCGTTCAGTTTAGGTAGTTCATATGTCTCTAGAAATTTGTTGATGTCTTCGAGGTTTTCTGTTTTGTTGGAGTATAGATTTTCAAAATAGCTTCTAATTATGTTCTGTATTTCACTCGTGTCTGTTGTGATGTTTCCTTGTTCATTCCGAATTTTAGTAATTTGAGTTTTCTCCCTCTTTCTCTTTGTTAGTGTGGCTAAGGGTTTATCAATTTTATTTATTTTTTCAAAGAACCAACTATTTATTTTATTAATTTTTCCGATTGTTTCTTTTGTTTCGATTTCGTTGATTTCGGCTCTGATTTTAACTATTTCCTGTCTTCTACTACTTTTGGTATTGGTCTGCTCTTCTTTTTCTAGTGCTTTGAGCTGTAGTGTTAACTCGTTTATTTGTTGATTTCTACTTCTTTTTTTTGAATGCACCCCATGAAATAAATCTTCCTCTAAGTACTGCTTTCATAGTGTCCCAGAGATTTTGATATGATGTGTCTTTGTTCTCGTTTACTTCTAAGAATTTTTTTATTTCCCTCCTGATGTCTTCTGTTATCCATTCATCATATAATAGTGTATTATTTAGTCTCCAGGTATTGGAGAAGTTTCTGTTTTTTATTCTGTCATTTATTTCTAATTTCAATCCATTATGATCTGATAGAGTACAAGGTAGTATCTCTATCTTCTTGTATTTACTAACAGTAGCTCTGTGGCATAAAATATGGTCTATTTTAGAGAAGGATCCATGTGCTGCTGAGAAGAAAGTGTATTCATTCTTTGTTGGATGGTATATTCTATATATGTCCGTTAAGTCTAAATTGCTGATTGTGTTGTTGAGATCTATAGTTTCTTTATTCAATTTTTGTTTGGACGATCTATCCAGTGGTGAGAGAGGTGTGTTAAAATCGCCTAGTATTATTGTGTTGTAGTCTATTTGATTTCTGGAATTGAGAAGGATTTGTTTGACGTACGTGGATGAGCCAATGTTCGGGGCATAGATATTTATGATTGTTATGTCTTGCTGATTTATGCTTCCCTTAAGCAGCATGTAATGTCCTTCTTTATCCCTTCTGACTAGTTTTGGTTTGAAGTCCACATTATCTGAGATGAGGATGGATACTCCAGCTTTTTTGCTGTGTCCGTGTGCATGGTATGTTTTTCCCCATCCTTTCACCTTTAGTCTATGGGTGTCTCTTTCTATGAGATGAGTCTCTTGCAGGCAGCATATTGTTGGATTTTTCTTTTTAATCCAATCTGCCAGTCTGTGTCTTTTGATTGATGAATTCAGGCCATTAACATTCAGGGTTATTATTGTGAAATGATTTGTATTCCCAGTCAATTGACTCATATTTGTTTTTGACATGATTTGGTTTCTCCTTTATTTGGCTATTCCTTTAGGCTAGCGCCTCCTGTTGCTGATTTGCATCGTTGTTTTTCATCTCTTCCTCATGGAATATTTTGCTGAGAATGTTCTGTAATGCTGGCTTTCTTTTTGTAAATTCCTTTAGCTTTTGTTTATCATGGAAGGATCTTATTTCATCGTCAAATTTGAAGGTAAGTTTTGCTGGGTATAAGATTCTTGGTTGGCATCCATTTTCTTTCAGGGCTTGGTATATGTTGTTCCAGGCCCTTCTAGCTTTTAGGGTCTGGATTGAAAAATCTGCTGATATTCTTATTGGTTTCCCTCTGAATGTAATTTGATTCTTTTCTCTTGCGGCCTTTAAAATTCTGTCTTTATTTTGTATGTTAGGTATTTTCATAATAATGTGCCTTGGTGTGGGTCTGTTGTAATTTTGTATGTTTGGAGTTCTATAAGCCTCTTGTACTTGGTTTTCCATTTCATTCTTCAGATTTGGGAAATTTTCTGTTATTATTTCATTGAATAGATTGTTCATTCCTTTGGTTTGTTTCTCTAAGCCTTCCTCAATCCCAATAATTCTCAAATTTGGCCTTTTCATGATATCCCATAGTTCTTGGAGATTCTGTTCATGATTTCTTACCATCTTCTCTGTTTGTTCAACTTTGTTTTCAAGGTTAAATATTTTGTCTTCAATGTCTGAGGTTCTGTCTTCCAGGTGTTCTATCCTATTGGTTATGCTTTCTATGGAGTTTTTAACTTGGTTTATTGTTTCCTTCATTTCAAGGATTTCAGTTTGGTTTTTTTTCAGTATCTCTAACTCTTTATTGAAATGATCTCTTGCTTCCCGTATTTGGTCTTTTAACTGTTGATTGGTGCGATCATTTAATGCCTGCATTTGCTCTTTCATCTCCTCCTTCAATGCCTGCATTTGCTCTTTCATCTCCTCATTAGCTTCCCTGATCGTTTTAATTACGTACATTCTGAACTCCCTTTCTGACATTTCTTCTGCTGTGCTGTCATTGGGTTTTATTGATGTAGTATCTAGGTTTGTTTGGGACATTTTCTTCCCTTGTTTTCTCATAATGGTCAGTTGTCAGTGGGACCCTGAGATATTGCAGTTTTCCACTATTGGCTTATAGTGTCCCAGTAGATTTCCAGTGTATCACCTCCCAGCCTTCAGTAGCCTGATGTCTTGGAGGAATCTGATAAAGCAGCTCATTCGAAGAATACTTCCCCTAGCCCCCTACTGGTTCCACGTTTTGGAACTGGCTCTGTGCGGAAATGCTCTCACTGTGGGCCTGCACCGTGCAGCTGGCCGTGTGGGAAGAGCCCACTGCCGGAGTGTGGAAGACTACCTTGGGAAGACTCAAGCTGCCCTGCCCGGCTCCGATAAGCCACCTCTATCTGGGCCTGCCACCCGGGCCGAGCTTTACCCAGTGGGCAGACTCACCCGTGGCTCCACTTCAGTCCGAGTCTCTCAATGCCTCCCCTTCTTAACTCCTGCGATCTGGAGCGAATGGGGGTGCAGTCTCCCTCTAGGCCGCCATCTTGGATCGCCCCGTGAAGAGAGCCCGCAGCCGGAGTGGGCAGAGCCGCCTGAAGAGGTCTCCGGCTGCCCTGCCCTTATCCCTGGGGCTGTTTGCAGATCGAGGTTCTCCGCTGGTTCTTTGCAGGAGTACACTGCGCTGCGGCAGCTCCGGGACTCGGAGCCTGCTCTGTTCAGAAAGTCTCTCACTAGCGGGCCAGTTCCGTTCCGAGAACCTGGAGAAGCTGGCTGTGTGGGCGGGGCCCACCGCCGGAGTGCGCAGGACTGCCTGTGGATGACTCTAGCTGCCCTGCCCGGCTCCGATAAGCCACCTCTATCTGGGCCTGCCACCCGGGCCGAGCTTTACCCAGTGGGCAGACTCACCCGTGGCTCCACTTCAGTCCGAGTCTCTCAATGCCTCCCCTTCTTAACTCCTGCGATCTGGAGCGAATGGGGGTGCAGTCTCCCTCTAGGCCGCCATCTTGGATCACCTATTGTTTTCTTGATGTGCCTTTGTCAGCTTTCATATTAGAGTGATACTGGCTTCTTAAAATGAATTCAAGAGTGTTTCTTCCCCTTCTAATTCATAGAATAATTGGAGAAAATTGACATTAGTTCTTTAAAATTTTGGTAGAATTTGACTGAAAATTTATCTGGTCCTGGGGTTTTCTTTGTTGGAAGTCTTTTTATTACTGCTTTGATCTCATTGTTTGATATTGTTCTATTTAACTTTTCTATATCCTCATGATTGAATTTGAGTGGGTCTTATATGTCTTGAAATTTGTGAATGTCTTCTAGATTTTCCAGTTAATTAGAATATAAATTTTCAAAAATAGTCCTCTGGATCTGATTCTCTGAATTTTAGAAGTGTCTATGACGATATCTTTATTTTCCAGTCTAATTTTGTTGATTTGGGTGTTCTTTTTACTTTAGTTAGTTAGCTAATGATTTATCAATCTTATTTGTTTTTTTAAAGAAACAACTCCTTGTTGCATTAATCTTTGTATTTTTATTCCCTATTTCATTAGTTTTCAGTTCCTGTCTTCTACTGGTTTGGGAATTAGTTGCCTTTTCCAGGATGTTAGATTTAGCATTAGATTGTTTATTTTGGGTCATTCTTACTTTTGTTTGTTCATTTGTGTATGTGGGCATTTAATACTATACTTTTCTCTTTGTCCCAGAGATTTCGGTATGTTGGTATTATGTTGTATTTTTTGGTATTATTTGTTGTATTATTTGGTATGTTCTATTTTGGTATGTGTGTATTATTTTCATTTGATTCTAGAATTTTTTTAAATTCTTCTCTCATTTCTTCTATAGTCCACTCCTCATTTAAGAGTATTGTGCTGGGCACAGTGGCACACATCTGTAATACCAGTGGCTCAGGAAGCCGAGACAGGAGGATAGTAAATTCAAGGCCAGTCTCAGCAATTTAGTGAGGCCCTACATAGCTTGGTGAGACCTGTCTTAAAATATAACATGGGCTGAGTATGAGCTCAGTGGTAAAGTACCTGTGGGTTTAATACCTACTACTGCTACTACTATAATTATTACTAGTACTACTACCACCACTAGTAATAGTAATAATAATAATAATATTGTTTAATTTCCACATGTTTATGTTTTCTATAGTTTTTGTTGCTGTTGATTTCTAATTTTATTACATTACAATCTGATAAGATGCAAGTGATTTTATCATTTTTTTGGTATTTGATAAGATGCTTTGTGACCTAAAATATGGTTTACTTTGGAGATATTTGCATGAGCTGCTGATAAAAAAAAGAAACCTCACTTTCTTTTTATTGTATAAAATATTGTATAGACACCTTTTAGGTTCATTTGACTTATAGTTCTACTTAGGTCAATCACCCAGTATTATTATATTGGATTCTATCTGGGACTTAGTGTTGAGAAATTTTTGTTTTATGTAATTAGGTGTACCAATATTCTGGGTATAAGTATTTACTATTGTTATATTTTCTTATTGGATTGTTCTCTTTACCAGTATATAATAAGCTTTCTTGTGTCTTCTGATTAACTTTTGCTTGAAATCTGCTTTAGTAGATATGAGGGTAATTACTCCTGTTTGTTTTTAGACTCTGTTTGTGTAATATGCTTTTCTATTCCATTACTTTCAGCCTGTGGATGTCTTTGTCCATGAGATGAGTCTTATAAACAGAACATAGTTGAGTCTTGTATTTAAATCCTTTCTGCCAGGTATGTCTTTTAATTGGAGAGTTGAGAGCATTTTTATTCAGGATTATTACAGAGAGATGCTTATTATTATTTGTCATTTTTTGTTTTTTAAAATTTAATTTGTTCTTAATTTTCATTAACTGCTCATCTAGTGACTTTCATTCATTTGAGAGTTCTTGGATTTATTTTTGAGTAACTTACTTCTGCATGTAGTATTTCTTAAAATATTTTTTTGTATTATTAGCTTAGTGGTCATGACTCACTTTATCTTTATTGTGAAGAGTTTTTATTTTTCCTTCAATTCTAAATTATAATGTTTCTGGATGTAACAATCTTTGTTGGAATCTTTGTTTTTACTTCACAGCTTGGAGTATACCATTCCAAGCCCTCCTGGGTTTTAGAGTCTGAGCTGAGAAGTCAGAAGTGAGCCTTATTGGTTTATCTGACATGTTTGACATGTTTTCTCTTGTCATTCTTTTGTAGTCTATCCTTATTTTATTTGTTAGGCATTTTAATTATGATGTGTCTTGGAGAGGGTCTTTTTTATTTTGTCTATTTGGGGTTCTATATGAATCCTATATGTGGATGTACATCTCATTCTTAAGATTTGAAACTTTTTCTGCAATTATTAATTAGCCTGTATCCCCATACCTTCTTCTACTCCAATGAGTTTTTAGTTTGGTCTCTTAACATGGTCCCATAATTTTCATGTATTCTGATCATGGTATTTTTATCTTCCCTGCATAATAAGTTTTCAACTCCTTATATCCTGTCTGTGAAGCCTGAAGTTCTGTTTTCTATATACTCTAATTTGTTGGTTATATTCCTGTTTGAGTCAATTTTCACCACTTTGACCAAAAGATCTGGTAAACAATTTTAGAGAAGGAAATTTGGGGCTTATGGTTTTAGAGGTCTCCATCCATGTATAGCCAACTCCATTGCTTTGGGGAGAGATGAGGAGTAACACCATGGTGGAAGGGCATGACAGAGGAAAGCAGCTCAGGACATTACACCAGGAAGCAGCGAAAGACTATTCTGATCACAGGGACAAAATATAAACCCCAAAGGCATACCCACAGTGACCCAACTCCTCTAGCCACACTCTATCTGCCTACAGTTACAACCCAGTTAATCCTTTCCACTGGATTAAAATACTGATTAGGTTAAGGCTCTCATAACCCAATCATTTCACCTCTAAACTTTCTTGCATTATTTCACACATAAACTTTTGGGGGACACTTCATATCTAAACCATAAAACTTACAAGATAATTTTAAAATTTGATTTAGTGTGTCTTTTAATTCCTAGAGGGCTATTTGGTTTCTTTTCAGAGTCTCTATCTCTTTATTTAAATAGTATTTCAAATCCTATATTCTCTCTCTTAATTCATTCCTTAGATCCTTTAGGCTCATTAATCATTCTAATAATCAATATTTTGTAGTCTTTTTCTGGAATTTCATTCCTTCTATATCTGTGGTTTCCTTTATTGTGGAATAGAAAGTTTTGTGGGGATACTTGTCTGCTTGTTTCCTCACATTTTCAGAGGTCTTGGATTTGAGCCTCTTTTGAGGAGGATTATTTTTCTCTTTCATGAGGATGTCTTTTGGTGTATAGTTATCTTTTGTAGTAAGTTCTATGCTGTTGGTATATCAGCTTCAATGCTTAGCCTCAGTATAATCCAAATGTTAAGTTCAACCACCCCTACCTCTCGGTTTACTGGGGCAGAAGAGCTGAATTAATTCACTCTTGGGTCGTTGATGCAATACTGTGGGTTCCTTTAAGCCATCATCTTGGAACCTCTCTCTCTTTTTGCTGTAAGAGCAGATGCCCATAGATGGCATTTTAGTTCCTCCTCTTAGATGTTCTTTCATGGAGCTTGGTCATTGGTTTGGAAATTTTATCTCTCCTATGTATTAAAATATCACTGAAGTTTGTGTTTGAAACAAGGTGCACTGTCATTTAGCTGATTTGTGGGTATAGCAGAGTCTCTACCCTGTGAACTCATATTGTCCCAGTGACCTCCCACCCCCTCTCAGAAAAAGGAGAAACAAACAATAGTAATAACAGTGGTGAGTGACATACAGCATTAAAACAAGTGCCACTGCATCCTATGACATCTACAACCCTAATGACCACAAAAAGAGGAATTTCAGATCAGAAATGAACAACACCAACAATAAACTACTTCAGACTAGATCTGGCATAAAGTAAAGAGCAGGTGTCAACTATGCCATCTACAGTACTGATAAACACCACATGAATGGAGTGGGAAGAAATTCATAACTAAACAATTAAAAAAGATAATACGCTTACAGCTCCTTAAGGAAAAAGAAAACAGGGCAGGAAGGTAAAAGAAAGTTTAAGATATTCAAAAAGTGGACAGGAGGAGAGCAGAAGAGAAGCAGCAAGTGAGGAGGTATAAAAAATAACTGAAAGAGGCAAACTAAATGAAGAGAGAACAAGAGAAGTTGACTACCTATAGAAGGATAAAAGTAAAGGAAGAGTAACAAGAGAAACAGAATTAAAAGCAAAAACAGACAAATAAGATATCCAACCCAAACAAATAACCCTAACTCTTTAAGGATAAAACAAGGCAAAATAATAAGCAGATGAAAAAAAAAAGTGTATATAGATACACAAACATTCATGAACAAATTAGCTTAACAGGAACACAACCACACAAACACACGTGAACAAAATGGAAAAAGAAAGAGGTGAAAAATTCTTAATGAAAAATTAAGAAATCATCTCCTTTAAGATGGTCAAAGTTGTTAATGAGAATGGATGTTCACTGCCTAAGCTGTACAGTCCTTTGCATATCTTCTTTTTATTTATTTATTTACCTTTTATTTGTTCTAATTAGTTATACATGATAGTAGAATGCACTGTAATTCATCGTACATAGAGGGAGTATAATTTCTCACTCTTCTGTTTGTACATGATGTAGAATCCCACAAGTCATATGGTTGTATATGTACATAGGGTAATAATGTCTGATTTATTCTACTGTCTTCCCTATCCCATAACCCTTCCCCTCCTTTCACTCCCTCTACCTAATCCAAAGTAACTATTATTCCCTAGCCACCCCCTCCTTGTTGAGAATTAGCATCCACATATCAGAGAAAACATTTGACCTTTGGTTGTTTGGGGATTGGCTCATATACCTTAGGGTTGGGGATTGTCAAATCTGTTTTAACAATCTGCTGTTTGAACTGGAACTGAAGCTGATTGTCATAACTCTCAGCTTCCCTTTTCACTAGGATAAGGTAGGACAGAATGGGAAGTACTGACAACTGGAGTTTTGTCCAGATGAACCAGGTCAGTGGACAGACCAGATCAATGTGAGGCTGATACAGAGTTCTAAATGGAAAGTTCCAGTGAATGGTAGCTGGCATTTAGCCCTAATAGGAACTTCAGAACTTCGTTGATGGTATCTGCTGTGGAGAGATTAGATTAACACACTGCTAAAGCCTAGGAGATGCCAATCTCTGCCTAGACACCTGGATCTCAGGGAGCTCCCAAGAACTCCACTTTAGGGCAGAGTAACTCCTCACAAGTCTGACATACTTTACTACCCATAAATGCTGTCTGCCCAGAATCAGTAGTACCTGCCCAACCAGTTTCTGGACTCTCCCTGACTGGTCTGGTGGGTTCCACTCTCCTTTGTATCCCCAGGCTGAATTCCCTGGGGCACAATCTTTTGCACATGTACAGTTGTGCCCCATCAGGGACACTCTAGGACCTAGGGCAAGTGTTTCCAGGGGTAGCCTGGCGAGACCTTCAAGACACCCCAATTTCCTGCAGCAGAAAACTGCAATGTGGCCACTTCAAAATGAATTCCTGCTTTAACTCTCTATTCACCAGCCAGGAAACATGCAGGATTCAAGCATCAGCACACAGCTCAGCCTCTGGCTCAGTTATGATCAGACCACCTCTCAGTTCCACTGGTTCTCCTGTGCTGTATGTTTGCTGTGTTTCTCTGTCTGCATCAGCCACCCCTCCCAGGTCAAGTCATGCTGCTTATACCACCTGCCTGGCTCCAAAGTACTCTTTCTTCTCCAGTGTTCAAACACCTCAATTTCTTTGCTCTGTGATTATTATATTGTCCAATAGTGAACGTCAGTGCATTCCCTCTGTTACCCACCTTGACTGAGAAGCTGTACTCTTACCTCTTGAATCCTGAACCACAGGGTATCTGGAAAAGGCACCTTTTCTCTCTTCTGCCATATTTCCTCCTAAAACCCATTTTATATCATTTGTTTTCTTTTCAAATTGTAGGTTTCGATCTTATACAACTTAAGGTCAAGAGAAAAAAAGACTAGTGAGCTGTTTCTTTTTCAAATTGCTATTTGTGTCTGCTATTAGTATCAAAAGAGAAACTCTGGTCTGATATAATAGCGTTGCATCTCCAACTCAGATGAGCTAGGAGTAAATAAGGGAGCATGAAGATAAGTATCTGAGCTATCATAGGAAGCTAAGAATTAGCTGGATTTTTTTTTCTTACTGTATTCCTGCTTATAAGTCCCTGACTAAAAGTCTTGGTTTTACTTTTAGTTTCCTGTTAAGAATAAGTTTGATATAGAAATTTCTTTATCTATACCCATGCTGTGATTTTAATGTCTTACTCACTTTTTCTCTCTAGCATTTAACAGTGCTTAGTATATAGGAAACTCATAAATTCTTAATAAATCAGAATGATTGATTTGGGATGAACAAACAAAAATGTTACGCACAGACCTTTGAGTTTTTATTTTTCACTATTTTTCAAATTTTTATTTGAAATATAAATCAATACAGCCTTACATTGTTGAAGATAAGATGGGATAAACTAAGGATAGTTAAGAAATAAAGGGATGGTAACTCATTTGCAGGAAATGACATCACCCTAGATGTTTTAGTCAGCTTTTTCGCTGTTGACTAAATGATCTGGCCAGCACAATTATAAAGGAGGAAAGGTTTATTTGAGGGCTCACGGTTTCAGAGTTCTTAGTCCATAGAAGGCCAACTCCATTCCTCCAAGCTCCAGGTGAGGCAGAACATCATGGCGGAAGAGTGTGGCAGAGGGAAGCAGCTCGCATCATCAGGAAGCAGAGAGAGAGATTCCATTCTCTAGATACAAAATATATAGCCATGTCCCAATTCCAATCTCCTCCAGCTACACCCTACCACTTCAATTAGTCCCATTAGGGATTAAATATTCACTGATTGGGTTAAGACTCTTACAACCCAATCCTTTCTCCTCTGAACCTTCCTGCATTGTCTCACATGTGAGTTTTTGGGGGACACCTCACATCCAAACCATAACAATAGAGAAGTGTAGCTTTTTTTCTATTCTTTGTCTTTTGCTTTCAATGTCTGCTTCAACAACTTTCCCTGAACAGTCCTTGATGAAACATCCTTGAGCTGCGCTAAATAAAGGAACAATTATAAATTCCATGGGGAAGATCTCTCTGACATACCATTCTCTTCTGGGGAGGTATGTGGAGAGGAATGTGGGAGAACTATCATGATGACTTTTTCTCTTTACCTCCTTTTTCCTTGTGTCCATTGTCTTTTGCTACCATCCATCACAGTTATACCAAGAGCAGGTTTTACCTAAAATAGCTGAAAAGTAGTATGGTCTATCACTTACCCCTGTCAGGCAGTCAATTTGAAACTACTGTCTTCTACTAGGTCAAAAGGAATTGTTAATATTTTTAGAGGACATGATGGATTGTAGTTAGGATTCTAACAAAAGGTGACCAAAATAAAACATCATCATTTCAACGTCTGAACTGAATGGAAGAAGAGTGGGAAAAGCACAGAAGACACTTCTCACTCGGCCTTATTTGCCAATTTGGAAGGGAGGGAAGAGGGTTCGAGGGATAAACTCCAAGCATCACTTAAAAATGTGGCCACAGGCACTTGTTATTGATGTGACATTGCATCACACTACTTGATATAATTCAAAATGCAGTTTTGTTTTCCTGAGTCTGATTTAAGGTTGTCTGTCCAAAACTCCTCCAGGGATGCTCCACCTGGAGTCCTCATTTTTTAAGGAGCGTGAAGTTGACATAAATGTTTTACACAATTTGTTCCTTAAATCATAGAGAAAATAAAACTGGTGTTTTGTGGATTTGGTCCTCTCCTCTCTCCTTTGGGCACCTCTCTGAAACTCTGAGTTCTTCTGAGCTGATCCTACTCTAGCCAGACTCACTGGCACCCCAGTCTCAGGCTGCTTTCAAGATTTGGCGTTTACTGCATCATTTCAAAGGCACCTATTTAGTTTCTCATGTTTTAGTGCCCACTTCCCTAGAATAATGGTTTTTAAAATGGTGTCCAAGGAAAATTCACAGGGCTGTAAGGGTTCAGGAGAGTACTGAGGAATTGTAAAATCCATCTGGCACCCACATTTCATCAACAGAATTTCTGCCTTTGTTTGCTCTGTATGTTAGGGTTAGTCCATAGGTAGGAATTAAGAACATCACAGCCTAAAGAAGTTGGAAACCCATTGCTCTACCTTATTTAGAGCCAAAGAACAAAATTAGACACACTAAGATTTAGAACTAAATGGATTTAAGGGACAATATAATCCAATTCTCTGATTATATGGATGAGAAAGTTGAGCAGGGGAAAAATGAAGAGACCCATCCAGGACACATGGTGAATTGCAGATATAGACCTATCAGTTTATGTTCCAATATTCTTCTTTATTGTTATACAACACTAGCAATACTTAAAGAATGAAGACTGAGAAAATATATTTCCATTTATAGATGTTATAGAGTATTAAAACATACAAGTCTCTATTCATTCTTCCATATGTTCATCCATCTTTAGCCAAAGAAATATAGACTAATACTAGATGCCTACTTGTGATTATACAGTTATACAGCACAAATGCTATAAAAAATCCATCCAATTCCTAAGTACTCAAAATCTGGAGCATTTCTGTAAGGGTCTACATGGAAGGCATGCATTCCACACCCTACATTCAAGAGAACACTGACCCAGGGAGTGGACATATATGTATAACACAGAACATCTGGTCACAGATTCCATGGGGACTTCCAAAAAAATAATTCAAATTTAAAAGAGAAGATTCCCCCTTAGATTTTGCTGTGAAAACCTAGATATCAGTATGTCAGATTATATTCTATACTGATGTTACTTTTTGTGTAAGTGACCCATGTGTCGCTCTAGCTTGTATGACTCCATGGAAGGATATAAAACAGGCCACACTGTGACTTTTAGTAAAATGTTTTACATGGGCTCTTCCTGCCATTTGCTTTAGAGTATCGCCAGCTCCCAACCCATCCCTTAGATCTTAAGGAGTATCTCAAATCTCATATACTTCAAGTAAGTCTTCTAATGACCACAGAGAGCAGGCCATTTTCTTATATTTCTGTTCCACGTCCATTCATGGATGTCTACTTCACGGGCCTCCAGCACATGTGGACCATGTGAAGGAGTCCTGCTTCAGCTGGCAGAGCCCACAGAGATCCTCTCTGACACCAGTGTCCACAGATATCACCACGACCTCCACAAGGCACTGATGCTACCACTCGGCATGACCTCTGCCTTTCCCTGGCACTGCTTCTTTCAGAGACGGCTGTCAGGTGCCTCTGCTACAATGTGCCACTCTCGTCTCAATGTTCTCCTGCCACTTACTTTGGCTATCTTCACTGGCATCGGGCCTGTTTTAGTACAGGAATCCTTTCCAAAGTTGTATGAGGCTCTGTGAAAACTCTAAAGATCCCTTCTCTCTGACTTGTGTTCTTTTTACTGAGATATCAAAAAGAGATGTTTAGGTTCCATTCTCTACAGAGTTTTCACTAAGACAGCTGTGATAAAATTAACATATTTTTTCTCATACTAGACAAAGGTGCCAAAAATATGCAATGGAGAACAGATAGCCTCTTCAACAAATGGTGCTGGGAAAACTGGAAATCCATATGCAACAGAATGAAACTAAACCCCTATCTCTCACCCTGCACAAAACTCAACTCGAAATGGATCAAGGACCTTGGAATCAGACCAGAGACCCTGCATCTTATAGAAGAAAAAGTAGGTCCAAATCTTCAACATGTCGGCTTAGGATCAGACTTCCTTAACAGGACTCCCATAGCACAAGAAATAAAAGCAAGAATCAATAACTGGGATAGATACAAACTAAAAAACTTTCTCTCAGCAAAGGAAACTATTAGTAATGCAAAGAGAGAGCCTACAGAGTGGGAGAAAATCTTTGCCAATCATACTTCAGATAGAGCACTAATCTCCAGAATCTATAAAGAACTCAAAAAACTCTACACCAAGAATACAAATAACCCAATCAATAAATGGGCTAAGGATATGAACATACACTTCACAGAAGATCTACAAGCAATCAACAGATATATGAAAAAAAGTTCAAAATCTCTAGTAATAAGAGAAATGCAAATCAAAACTTCCCTAAGATTCCATCTCGCCCCAAATAAAAATGGTGATTATCAAGAATACAAGCAACAATAGGCATTGGCATGGATGTGGGGAAAGAGGTACACTCATACATTGTTGGTGGGGTTGCAAATTAGTGCAACCACTCTGGAAAGCAGTGTGGAGATTTCTCAGAAAGCTTGGAATGGACACACCATTTGACCCAGCTATCCCACTCCTTGGCCTATACCCAAAGGACTTAAAATCAGCATACTACAGAGATGCAGCCACATCAAGGTTCATAGCTGCTCAATTCACAATAGCCAGATTGTGGAACCCACCTAGATGCCCTTCGATTGATGAATGGATAAAGAAACTGTGGTATATATATATACAATGGAATATTACTCAGCCATAAAGAATAATAAAAGTATGGCATGGGGCTGGGGAGATAGCTCAGTGGTAGAGTGCTTGCGGTGCAAGCACAAGGTCCTGGGTTCGATCCCCAGCACCCCCCCAAAAAAAAAAAGTATGGCATTTGCAGGCAAATAGATGAAACTGGAGAATATCATGTTAAGTGAGATAAGCCAATTTCAAAAAACGAAAGGACGAATGATCTCGCTAATAAGCGGATGATGATACATAATGGGGGGTGGGAGGGAGGCAAGAATGGAGGAAGGAGGGACTGTATAGAAGGAAAATAGGAGTGGGAGGGGTAGGGGGAAGGAAAAAACAACAGAATCAATCAAACATCATTACTCTATGTACATGTATGATTACACAAATGGTATGCCTCTACATCATGTACAAACAGAGAAACAAGATGTACCCCATTTGTTTACAATAAAAATAAATTTTAAAAAATTAACATATTAGCATATAGTGTTCATAACTTTTTCCTTTGTTCCCTCACTCCCATTTAGTTTCTTGGGGGCTGGGGAGATAGCTCAGCTGGTAGAGTGCTTGCCTTGCAAGCACAAGACCCTGAGTTCAATCCCCAGTACCACAAAAAAAAAAAAAAAATACCATTTAGTTTCTTGGTCGCTCTCTCATCTGAAGAGATAATGGATAAAGTCTAAGTGGTTGGATTCATTTCAATAAAGCAATTAAGGAAAAAGAGCCACATTTCTGAAAGAAGGGGGAGGGAAGGAGGCATGAAGTACTCCGGGGGAACACAGACTATGCATGCATAATGTATATTATGTATGTTCTGTGTGGAGCAGAGGGGATCTGACAGACTAACATGGTGAAGACAAGACTACATAGATGGTGTTAGGGTTTGGGTGTGAGGTGTTCCCTAAAATCTCATGTGTGAGACAATCAAGAAGGTTCAGAGAAGAAAGGATTGGGTTACAAGAGCCTTAATCTAATCATGAATCAATCTCCTGATGGGAGTGAGTGGTAACCCAAGGCTGGTGTGTGGCTAGAGGAGGTGGGGCATTGGGGGCGTGGCTTTGGGGTATTTATTTGTGTCTGAAGAGTGGAGTCTCTCTCTTTCTGCTGTCTGATCATCATGTGAGCTGCTTCCCTCTGCCACACTCTTCTGCCATGATGTCATAAGGCTCACAGCCTCACCTTGAGCCCTGAGGGATGGAGCCGGCCTCTTATGGACTGAGACCTCTGAAACTGTGAGCCCCTCACTAAACCTTTCCTCCTCTACAGTTGTTCTGGACAGGTCTTTCAGTCGCAGCAGTGAAAAAGCTGACAAAAACAGATGGAATGATTCTGTTATTCTGAAAGAATGAAGGACTTATAAGAATATGAGAATGTTAAAAATTTGGAGAGAACAGAAGGTTTTCATTAGAGTAGCTATGAATTAAATTTCTCTACTTGTGTAATGCTTGAGAGATACAAGAAGTCAAGTATTATATTTCAATCTGGACTAGGTGCAACTTCATACAGACTACCTACATATTTCAGGAGTTATATTCCACACAGCACCCTATCCCTACCCTGTTCATCACCCCTATTCCCACAGACCAAGACAGAAATTTGTAAGGACTAGGTCAGGAGACAAATATAAAAGAGAGACAACAACATTGTAGTAATTAGAGAAATGCAAATTAAAAAAACTGTAAGATTTCATCTTACTCTAATTAGAATGGCTACTATCAAGAACACAATAATAGGGCTGGGGTCGTGGCTCAGTGGTAGAGCGCTTGCCTAGCATGTGTGAGGCACTGGGTTCAATTCTCAGCACTGCATATAAATAAATGAATAAAATAAAGGCATGCTGCCATCTACAACTACAAAAAAATTTAAAAAAAAGAACACAATAATAGATGTTGGCGTGGATGTTGGGAAAAAGGCACACTTTTACATTGCTGGTGGAGTTGCAAATTGGTGCAGCCACTCTGGAAAGCAGTATGGAGAATCCTCAGAAAACTTGGAATGGATCCACCTTTTGACCCATTTATCCCACTCCTCCATTTATACCCAAAGGACTTAAAATTAGCATACTACAGTAATGTAGCCACATCAATGTTTATAGCAGCTCAATTCACAATAGCTAGATTGTGGAACCAAACTAGATGCCCTTCCACAGATGAATGGATAAAGAAATTGTGGTATATATACACAATGGAATATTATTCAGCCATAAAGAAGAAGAATATTATGACATTTGCAGATAAATGGATGGAATTGGAGAATATCATGCTAAGTGAAACAAGTCAATCCCAAAAATCCAAAGGATCAATGTTTTCCCTGATAAGGGGATGATGATATATAATGGGGGTTGGGGGTGGGAGTGAGAAAAGAATGGAGGAACTGTAGATTATGTAGAGGGAAATGAGGTGGGGGTATGAAAAATAGTAGAATGAGAGAGATATCATTAGCCTATGTACTTGTATGATTACCCGAATGATATGACTCTACATCGTATACAATCATAGAAATGAAATGATGTACCCCATTTGTGTACAATGAATCAAAATGCAGTCTGTAAAATATTTAAAAAATAAATTTAAAAAAAAAGATGTATGTAGAACCCCCAGGGCTTCCTAAAGCTGAGGCTTCACTACAAAGTCAAGCCTGATTTTGTCTCTCCTCCCCCAGGATGAATTTTTCCCAAGACTACTTTTTAATACCATAATCTTCTAGTAGACCCACTCCTGGGTGTGCTAGAGTCGTGCAGTCTCGTTGAGCCACAACCAAAGGGAACAGAGCGTATCCTCGACGGGACCACCTCATTCCTCATTTTCAATAAAAACTGGAATTTTCTCCTGTTTCATGGTCTGCAACTCCGACTCGTGCATTTGAGTTCTTTGGGTGCCAGAATAAGTTGACACTTTCATTGTTCCTTCATTCTCGCATTCCAGTTTTATAAATCCCAAAATTAATTCAGAGCAGTTGAAGATGAATCTGCTTCAAAAGATTACATGCTTCCCAAAGTATCCCAGTCGGTTTAGGGGCTGATTTATTGAGGACTTATGGGCTCACAGCTTTCAACCTCATTTTGCTTCTCAGATCGGTATCTGCGTTTGTTTAACAGCCACTGGCTGAATCACTCTGAGAATCACCAATGCCATGTGGAAGGCCCAAGGGCCACATGGCTCCTCTCCTGAAGTGACACTGTGGGTGTTTAAATTGCTCTTCGGGTCAGGATTTTTATCTCATGGAAATTGAGCTCAAGGATTGAGCCTAGCACTTCTCTTGAAAAAAAAAATGATCTGAGTTCTCTGTGACATGAGGTTGTCCCCAGGCAAGTCAACATCCTTTCTCTTCAAGCTGAAATGGAGATGGTATCATTTTGACAATAAGGAAACTAGGTTTGTATTTTCACTGTTCATGCCAGGCACAGTACTGGGTACAAGGGTCACTGAAGAATATACACAGCCTCTTGCTCTTGACTCAATGCCCGCTCCTAGTACAGGGGACAGACGGGTACCCACACCAGGCAAAGTGAAACGCTAAGGAGGGGAGTACCCGAGGTGCATGCCTGGATTCTGATGGAAGGGCAGTTAAGTTCCACTGTGGATGGAGGAGTAACTTGTGGAAGAGCAGAAAGAGGTGAGGAGACTTAACCACCCTCTTCCACATCACAACATCCATACCATATGGAGGGCTGACACCTGCCATTTGTACCAGTCCCTTCTATTGTCCCCCAGATCCTCCCTCCTTGAGTTAGTGTGTTGGTTGGAAATCAGCGCATTTGAGACATTTCAGAAATATAGAGATGCTTAAGCCTCACCACAGACTGAATGAAAGAGGATCTCTGGAGTCCATCATGGAGTCTGTAAAGCACTCTCTTAAAACACAGAGAACTTCCTAGATGGATAGTGAGCCAGCACAGCAAGATCCTTCAGAATGGCCTCTGGAAACCATTGCTCCACATGACCTCAATCACAATCCCACACAGCCCATCAATGGGTCTGGGCAAGTGTTCCCTAAGTGCACCACATGACATTATCTATTTTAAAGACTGGGCTGTGAGCCCAATCTGAAGAAGAAATGCCTGCAAAAAAAAGGTGGCGTATGTGATACTTGGAAGTCCCCCAAGTCTATTTTGATCCCATCCATTATGTCTAGACTCTCATTTGCCACCATCCGGGAGAGCTATTTAGAACACAGTCAGTCAGACCGCTGTGGGCCATGTGGGTAAGTGTGTGAGGCAGGAACTGGGTTAGCATAAAGCTTAGCTTTCTGCTCCTCCATACATTCCTGGAAGCATTTATTTGTCACTCATGTTGAGTGTTCTTTTCTTTGTTGTGATTTTGAGTACATGCCAGGTTCAGCCACTTGCTCAAACCAATGGACTGACTGGAAACTCACCAACTTCCCCAGACTTTCAGACTTCCCAGGAGCCCTTACCAGGCTCAGCATTTAATAGGCACAGAAGCAATGGTACCAGTATGTTAAGGGAGGGGATTTCTGGACTCAAGGCAAGAGACCTAGTTTCAAATCCTGACAGGGCCACAACATATCTATGTGAACTCGATGTTTCCTTTAACCTCTGTAATTCAATTTCCTTGTCTATAAAATGAGGGAAGTGAACAAGAAGATTCTTAAAGTCAGATCGGTTTTCATTGGGATACTGTAAGATTGATGGTGCTTTGGAAATGGTTACAAAATGATTTACACAGATGTCTCTGCCTATGTCATGAGTGGCTAGAAATGTGACTTCCAGAAAGCTTTCTCAAGTCATCCTTCATGAATTAAAATGGGGAAGGAGAAAATAGTCAAATATTTATTTGATGCCCACTTCACCAAGCATTGGGTTCAGTGTGTTTCTTTTTGTGAGTCAATTTAGTCCCTCTAAAACCCAGGCAAGCCGGGTGTGGTGGCACAGCCTGTAATCCCAGCAGTTTAGGAGGCTGAGGAAGGAGGGTTGCAAGTTCCCAAAGTCAGCCTCAACAACTTAGCAAGGCTGGAACTTATCAAGACCCTGTCTCAAAATGAAAAAAATAAAAAGACTGGGGATGTGGCTTAATGGTTAAGGGCTCTGGGTACCAAAAATAAAATAAATGATTCCTACGCAAGTTCTTGTTCCAGTTAAAAAGACCCTGGAAATTTGATAAGACAGTAGACACAAAGAATAAAATAACTTGCCTGATGTTCACAGAACTAGTACCTGGTAGAGTTAGGGCTCGAGTTCATATTTTGTGACTCTCAAACTAGTACTCTTGCCAGCTCAAATTCAGTTACAGTCCTGTGGCTGGGGAGGCTGGGTGTTCTCTGAAAATCATCAGGTCAGTTGGTTCACTTCAGTGGAGAAGGACAGTAGTAAACAGAGAAGAAGAGTTCTTTTTTTTCCCCCTTGTTCTTTGTTCTTCATTTCGTACTTTCCTTCAGGGACTGCAAGGCTTACATCAACAACTCAGTCTCTCGTGAGTTACCAAATGAATGTCCCTGTTCCCTTTCTGATCTCACTAACTCCTGTTTCTTAAATAGGAAAAATAAAAATAAAGCACAGCTAAATATTAAGGCAAAATTGATGCCATGCTTTTAATCATGTAAATGCCAGGAAAAATCCCAAGTTTAAAATCCCAGAGCAAACAGAGCAGAACCCACTGCACCAGCAGAGAAGGAATTAATACTACACAGGCTAATGAAAAAAACTTAAATATTTTCTAGGACATTAGATTGTCATAGCACAGGGACTCATGACTTTACATTTTCTTCTTCTCAGTGTGATTAAAATACCACTTTGACACTACCTGAATTTCAATCATTTCACTTCTATTTTATAAAAAAAAATTCTTTAAAAATAAAGCATCAATATATAAAGACTAAAAATGTTAAAAATAATTACATAAGGTTTTTATTGGCTCAATTAACATTCATAAAAGATGAAAAAACACATGGAAATGACAGTGAGGTCACACAGTAGGGACATTAGTTTGTCAGGTTTTGTTTGTCTAGCTTATACTTGGCATCTGGCCAAAACTTAAACAGCACATCTGTGAACCACTTAGCCATTCTTTTGGGTAGAAGAACTGCCTCATGAAATCTACTGTGGCAGAGGAGGCGGTGGGCAGTGTGCAAAGGGAAAGGCCAAAGCCAAGGCCAAGCCTTTTCTTGTGGTGTGGAGACATCGGCAGTGTTTTCTAACCTTGGGTCTGTCCTTGGCCATTTGCTTAACTTTCAGTTCCCTTTCATTGTCCACCAGCATCATTGTTTTCATTTCTTCTAGTTCAGAATGTGTGGATCTAATATTAATATCTACATTTGTTCTCTTAATTGCTCTGTTTTGGTTTCAGTGTAGACTCTGGTCTGGTCAATGAAGTAGGTATCACATCACCGGCTTGTGAGAGTAATTGCTTTAATGAGGGATCTGATGGGCTCTGTTGGCCCCCAGGAAGCATGGCAGGAGAAATTGTGTTTATAATCAACTCTAATCCAATCTAATCTTCTACCTTAACCTCACCAAGAATTAAGTGATTGATTTTTGGACTCTTGAAAGAAAATAAAGACCTCCTGAGATGAAACTTGGCAGCTGTCCAAAGACAAAGAGGCGATTGAGGGCCGCCATCATTTTTACTTGGTTGAGGAGAACTGTCTGAGTCTAAGTAGTTGATTTCCCTCTCACAGATTCTTAGTCCCTCACTGAACTCTGGCATGATCCTGGGTCAGGGGTTAGACAGAATTTTCTAATCATTTCTTTACCTGAAATGTCAGATAATGGTAAAACACAAAATGGCAAATATGGCACAAGTCAAGCTATTCCTTGGTGTTCTGCTTCCTCTGAGGGGCATCTTGTTCTCTGGACCCTGAGTATAAGACCTGCAGTGCTAAGTTGACTGTTTTAGGCCTTCAGTACTGATCTTTTTCCTCTTCACTCCATTCAGGGAGACTCTAGCATATATAGTTCCCCTTTAATTAGTCCAGTTCTCATGTATGTTGGTGTTAGTTGGGACGACATGCTAAGTAAGTAGCTAAGTTTTAAATTGAATGCTACTCACATAGTTTTAACCTGCTAGTGACGTTGAAGCTGAAATTATTAAGTAAGGGTATGGAGAACAACACACAAGCCTCAAGGGAGAGCTACCTACCTCTTTGCTCACCTCTCTTGTCCACTCTAGTCCTCCTGTTCTTCCCAATTTTTGGCCACTTTTTCAGTTTTCACTCTCCCTGGATACCCCACAGTCAGGAAATCTGTTTCCCTTTATCCCTTTGAACATGGGCCCCTCAACCTATAGGTTCACTCGCCACCTCCAGGAAGCATTCTCTTCTCCTGCATCCTGACACCAAGAACTGTTGGCTCCTACCCTGAGCCAGTCCACCCCTGCACCAGCAGTCTCACAGTTGCTCGGAAACTTTCTTATTTATTTATTTTGAGCTCTTGTCAGCATCCTGTCGGTTACTAGTTCAAAGCTCCCCGTTACTCTTTCCTCAGGACTCCTCCCTCACTGGTGTTCATAAATAATCCACCTTATTTTCTATTCACAGACCAGATTGGGGGCTCATGTCAGAACTTTTCTTTTTTAAAATTTCTTACTCTCCCCATTCCGGTTTTACCATAATTTGTCTTATAACCTCCCTGTCAACGAGGAACACTTGTCTCTTCTATCTGATCATTCCATCTGCTCTGGCTCTCAGCACTCTGAATCTTCCAGAAATTTTCCTGTGAATTTTTCTTTCTTTCTTGAATCATGTGCTTCGTCTTCTTTTTCACCGAATGGTTAAGAGTGTGTTGCCCCATTATTTTTTTCCACCCAACCTTCTAGTCCCAGGAACTTCGATTTTGACAAATCTTGCCTGATTTCCTGGCTTTTGTTCTTATTTAAGAATCTCTACACTTCTCTCAGCACCTGTATCAGATATTACATTTTTATTTTAATTAACAGAAAACATTCTTAGTCTTCACTCCGTCAGTAAACTTCAAGACCTATCATTAAGCTTATATTTATAAGAAGAAAAGTCAGACTAAGTCTCAAGAGTCATTCAAATTAGAGAAAGTACTTTATTGTTTCACACTGAAGACTGAGACAGACAGAGCAAGTTTATGTCAGAAAATATTAAAAGACCACTCTACAACATTTGGACTTGTGGGGGGATGGTATATGCCACATTTAATGAGGGAAAGAGGAACACAATTGGGAATAAGGGAAATGTAAGAAGCAAATGTACTCAGTAACAATCTAAGAGGAAATGAGAGATGAAATCAATGCAGAATGAATCCTTAAGCTTTTCTCAGCCAAAAGGAAACAGTTCTTCACTCAGAAAGACAATACTGTCCCTGAGTAAATATCATCCGTAAGAATATTCATCTTTGTGTTCCCACTTTCTTTTATGATACCATTATTCTAGGTAAGGATCATTCCTGTCTGGTCTCCCTCAAGCCCCAAGCATCACTGACACATAAACACTAACTTGCTTAGGGAACTCCATGAGCAGCAAAGCCCAGAGAAATTGTGTCATCCATTTACAATGTCTCATGCCACAGACAAAGTTATCCCAGGCCACTGCTGGCTCCCTTGAAAGCAATAAGCAGACAATTCAGGAAGCTGGCAGGAAATCCAATATCTAAACCCAATATGAGATTGTGGGCCCAATCTAATAAGAATAGATTCATTTTGCTTTATTCCCATTTTGTCACCTGCTTTGTGAGGAAAGTGAAACATGATCAATCAGAACATTATGGCAACCTCTGAGTACATATTGACTCATCATTCCATGAACCTTTATGCCAAACATTCTAAAGCACACAAATTAGTAGAGACTCAGTTCTTAGCTATACCTGCCTTTATATCACAGTGGAAGCTTAAAAGACTTTCTTGAGTTGAGCCTAAAAGACTTGATTGTTGAATGATCTGGGGCTAATTTAATTTCACAAATGAAGGAAATGAAGCTGATGGAAATGTAGGCATTCTTCTGATCCACGTGAGAATCTAAAACCAATCCCATTCCAGGAAGCCATTGGAACAGGTATATTGACTGACTTGCCTGTAACGTCCAAGGAATCTACAAGATAAGACAAATTTGATTGAGCAAAACTGCTAAGAAGGCTGAAAAATAGAGAATCTGGCCTCTCAGTTTCTTTAAGAAGAAGAAAAAAAAGAAAAAAAAGGTAATTTAAAGCAGATGGATTTATTTTAAATATCTTTATAATGTCTCTGTGCCCAAACCAGTAGCCCTGTATATTGGGTGACTGTTTACTTTAGGTTTTTATGTAAGCCCTAGCAAGATCTTCCCTTTAATCCAATCACTACAGCAGGCTATGATTAATGTACTGAAGCATCGATTTTTAAGGATCAGAGAAAAGGTCTCCTTCATTCAGGAGGAAAAGAGCATTAAGGGACTGTAGGCTGCTTCTGCCAGAACTAAGATGCTAACCCATATAATTTATTGTAATTTTCTATGATTTACATAGCCTATCATCTTCTGTATACTTCATGGAAATCTTGTATTTTATATCTTCATGGCAGGCCAAGTTACTTAGTGATGACCATTAAACCTGTCTTGAATCAATGAACTAGAAAGCTATTTTCATTTGTGTAATCTTGAGCAGTTTACTATTTTATTAATGAGGAAATGCAAGCCCAGAAAAGTTAAACGACCGCTCTGTCTGACACCACTGATCTGGGGAAGAGGTGTGTCTAGAAGCCCTCTTCCTCCTCTTTGCTCCCGCTCTTTGCTTCTTATGTTTATGAGCATCACTGTGGCATCATTGTGTGCTGTCCTACAGGCAGGGCTCTGCACTAAATGCTCTCCCACGTGATCTCACTAAATATTCTCAGCAACCTTGAAGGATAAGTATTGTCATGATCCTCATTTTATACGGAAGAAAACTAAAGCTCAAACAAGTTACTTGACCAAGGTCATTCAACTAAGAGCTGGAAGAATACCAGATTTTAAACTAGCTTGTTTCACTTCAGACTCAAAACTCCACACACCATGCCTTATGCAAAACATTGCTTAGAAAGACGACTTAGAAATGTTCTCTCTCACTTTTCCCCTTTCCTCAATGTCTTTCTTAGGGCAAATGGTGATTTTCTAAAACTCAAATCCTTTTCTGAAAATCGGTCTCTTTGACCATTTTTTGTTCCATATGTCACCGTGTTAGGGATCTGAAACAGAGCTGAGAGCTTCAGTTAATGATGGATGGCACCAACCATCTCTTCTTCTTGTATCTATACAGTTGACACAGGAGATAACAATAGATTCTGATTTACTTTCATTGAAGAAAGAATCAAGCAATAAATATGAACATCTTAAGCAAAAAAGAACATTCTTGTCATTAGGAAAACAATAAAGAGAGTTCCGTGTATCTTCATATTGGTAGTTGCATTTTTTTGCAACTGACTTAGGTTAGCACCTGGTACTTTCTGTGTCTTCAAACTTCTCATGTGCTTCAATGTACAGATGGTAGAGCGTAGTGGTTCAGAGAGGTTAAGGGTAGAGTTATAAAACAGCAGAGCCAGGAGCTGACCACACCACATTGTTCCACTCTACATTAATAGCCAAATTAATACAGCACAGGTCTTTTTCCTGATCTGTGCACAGGGGTAGGTGGTGTTTTCATAAATAGTTTCAGAGTCCGACATGGTAAAATGGTTGAAAGGTTTCTGTTGCAATTCTGCCAAATAGTTTCCCTGGGATAGACAGGAGGTGTCTGGAGACCAGGCAGGGTGCTGCTGGAACTCCCCTGCTCAGTGGTCAGCACTGGGAAGCCAACCCTTGTGAAAGGCTAGCTGTGGATGGTGCAGACAGAGGAGGAGGACCCTGCCCACAGGTCTCCTCTGTCACAGTGCAGGACTGGGAAAGGCGGTCCATCTCAAGGTAGTGATGCACTCATTACTTTTTTGCTTTCAGCCCTTTCTCCTTTTTTTTTACCCCCATTTATTTTTGTTGGTGTTGCTTGCTCATGTTTTGTTTTTTGTTATGTTCTGCCTTCAATATTCAGGGTCTTTCACTTTCATTTTCTGTTTAAAAATATATTCTCGAAGTGCATGGAGAGAGGATGGTTAACAGGTACAGGTGAAGGTGGATTAAGGAAAATAACTGCACAATAGCACAATAGGACAACAGCACAATAGGACGACTGTGGATGATGGCAATTAATTGAATATTTCAAAAGAGCTCGCAGAGGAGATTTTGAATGTTCCCAACACAAAGAAATGATGTATGTCTAAGGTGATAGCTATGCCAATGACCCTAACCTGATCATTATACATTATATACATAGATGTAAATGTCACACTGAACCTCATAAAAAGGTACAGGTACTATACGTCAATTAAAAATATATTGAAAAACATTTTTGCATGTTTTATGATATAAGATTTGGGTTTAAAACTCTGGCTAGTAGTGTTTTCTCATCATCTATTTAACTTCTGTTCAACTTTTGAAAAATATCAACTCCATTTTGGAAAGTTTTTCATCCTTCTCATTTTTCTGTTTAACTTCTTATCTCATGTTTCTAATGACAAGGGCAATAAAAGGGCAGAGTCCCAGACAATGAAGGACAAGGGCTTCTTTCATTTTTCTCCCAGTCCATTGGGAAAGCACTTCTCCAAAAGCCTCCCTTTGAGTTACTCAGAATGTCTCCATTTGTCTCAGGCCAGGGCGTGTCGTGGATCCGGGTCCCGGTGAGACTAGAGCACAGGAGGCGTACTCTAGGATGTTCTTAGGAATAATTCTTTCAAGGGAGTGTGGGGAAAAGGATGCACAGAAGGAAAAATTTAATCATGATAAGGTTGTAACAAAGACCGAGTCCCATCCCAAAAGGTAACTCAGGAGCTAGGAAGACCCTTCAAAATTATCCCAAATTGGAGTAAGCTGAAATCTTAGAGTTGTTTTAATTTGCATTTCTCTAATTACTGGAGATGTTGAACCCTTTTTCATATATTTATTATTCACCTGGATATCTTCTTCTATAAAGTGTCTGTCCAGTTCCTTGGCCCATTTATTGATTGGGTTCTTTGTATTTTTGGTGTAAAGTTTTGTGAGTTCTTTATAAATTTTGGAGATTAGTGCTCTATCTGAAGTGCGTGTGGAAAAGATTTTCTCCCACTCTGTACGTTCTTTTTTCACAATGTAGAGAATTCTCAGAAAACTTAGAATGGACCCACCTTTTGACCCAGTTATCCCACTCCTCTGTTTATATTCAAAGGACTTAAAATTAGCATACTACAGTGAGGCAGTCACATCAATGTTTATAGCAGCTTAATTAACAATAGCTTAATTAACAATAGTTGGAACCAACCTAGATGCCCTTCCACAGATGAATGGATAAAGAAACTGTGGCATATATACACAATGGAATATTATTCAGTCATAAAGAAGAATATTATGACATTTGCAGATAAATGGATGGAATTGGAAAATATCATGCTAAGTGAAATAAGCTGATCCCAAAAAACCAAAAGACGAATGTTTTCCCTGATAAGTAGATGATGATATATAATGGGGGTGGAGGGGTGCGGGTGAGAGAAGAATGGAGGAACTTTAGATTATGTAGAGGGAAATGGGAGGGAGTATGAAAAATGGTGGAATGAGACAGACATCTTTACCCTATGTACATGTATGATTACATGAATGGTCTGAATCTACATCATGCACAACCAAAGAAACGAAATTATGTACCCCATTTGTGTACAATGAATCAGAATGCACTCCATAAAAATAAAAAAAATAATTTAAAAAAATTATCCCAAATGAAGGCAAAGTGTTCTCCCTTCTTCATTTACCTACTACTTGCCAGGTGCTTGCAGGGAGGAATCACGAATTTTGGAAGGCAGCTCTCTGCAGATGAAGGAAGTTCTTGGAGAATGACTCAGCGATGGGAGATCAATGGGCACCTCACCCACTGCAGCTGCAGAAGAGCAGCAGAAGTGAACGCTTCAGGCCTGATGCAGGCAGCTGGGCCACACCCCACAGCATCCACCACTTCAGGCCTGATGCAGGCAGCTGGGCCACGCCCCACAGCATCCACCACTTCAGGCCTGATGCAGGCAGCTGGGCCACGCCCCACAGCATCCACCACTTCAGGCCTGATGCAGGCAGCTGGGCCACGCCCCACAGCATCCACCACTTCAGGCCTGATGCAGGCAGCTGGGCCACGCCCCACAGCATCCACCACTTCAGGCCTGATGCAGGCAGCTGGGCCACGCCCCACAGTATCCACTACAAGGCTGAGGTTTCTCAGGCTGATAGCATGCTTGGTTTATGAAAATGATCTTTCCTCATATTCTTAGGGTGTTGAATGGTGGTCTTTCCAAGATATATGCAAGTCCCAACACCTGGAAATTAAATCTAATTTGGAAAAAGGATATTTGAAGATATAAGTAAGTAAAGAATCTCCAGATCAGATCACCCTAGAAAAACAGGGAGGGCCCTGAATCCTGACTAATGTCCTTATTAGAGACAGAAGAGAAGACACAGGGAGAGGAAGAGAAGGCCATTGAAGACTGAAGTGGAGATAGAAGTCATACTAACTATACCCAGAAACTCAAAGAAACAGGGAACAGTGTCTTCTAGAGGAGAGAGAGAGAGAGAGAGAGAGAGAGAGAGAGAGAGAGAGAGAGAGAGAGAGGAGCATAGTCCTGCCAACACATTGATTTGGGACTTCTTATGTCTACAATTGTGAGAAAGTAAATTTCTATTGTGTAAGATCACCAAGGTTGGTGGTAAGTGATGACAGAAACCTGAAAAGCTCATATAACCAATTATACCATTTAATCTTTACATAAGGAATTTTAAGACCTTAGTGAGAAGGACAGTGACATCAAGATATTGATGACCTTGGCTGCCTCTCTGAGGGGTGTTCAGGGCTTGGCAGGTACTTCTGTACCTCCTGTCAGGGGGCTGTCTCCTTACAGCTGGTATCTCTGATGGCTCTTTCCCTGGTCCCTGCAGTCCTAGGAGAGGAGACAGCTTCTCGGGATGGATAGCTCCTAAGACCTATGCAGCCCGTGGTTGCTTCCTCTAAACCCAACATGTTTATCGATAAACCCTACATTAAACTCAATATAATTATCACTTTTGAGTATGCCTTCTGTGTCCTTCTTGGACTAGATTGGCATGCCAACTCTGAGATAATTTGGCTTCCAGGAAGCAATAACTTTAGTAAATTCTAAGCCACTAATGATGGCAAAAGTCCTATTGTGTTTATTCTTATGTTACTATCATGTGCCTTTATGTAAGAAACCTAGATTTTACAATGTGCATTTTCCTATAGTATGTCATATGACCCTTTAAATCTGTTTTCAGAGAAAAGTATCTTGTCATTGGTAGAAATAGGTTTGTTGTCCTCATTTCTATTTTAAGTGGTATTGAATTCCACAGCTCATGGAACAAGGATTCTTATTTTCTGCCATTGACTTGAGTATTTGGAAAACCAGCTATAAAATACCTTAAAATTTATATTCACTGTGTCAAGGTACATATTATCTGCTCTTCCATGAGCTTCTAGTTTTCTTGATCTTTCAAATCTACAAGAGAACTAAAAGTCATAATTGGTAGCAGATCCAGTAAAAGGGTCCTTGAACTGTTCATATTTACCATGGGCAGCTCTCTCCTTGATATTGGTGAAATAATATCAGGAGAAGAGGGGTTCTTTATCTTTGTGTCTCCTCTAGGCAGTCCTAGAGACTGACATGTAGGAAGATACCTATATTTGTTCATAAGACCACTGGAATGAAGGATTTATCTTAATTTTAGGACTCTTTTATTTCAATTCTGCAAACTCTGTACAATCAGTATGATTCAATTAATGGGAAACAGTGTTAAAGAGTTTCACCAAAAATTATTCACATAGTATCTATTATGTGCACAATACCATTTGGGGATTGGAGATAGAGCAGCAAGAAAAGAGTCTTCGCTTGCATTCCCCGCAACAGAACAGCCGAGATCAGGGCTTTCCTACGGTTACTTTGAGATTCAGTCCCTAGAAACAGGTGTAGGGGCTTACGCTAGGGTCAACTGCGCCTTGATCCCTCTGGGTACTTTCTTAAGGAGCCAAGTAGAATGTACCCTAGAAACTCCATCTGGGCCACAGAAGCAGGAAACTCCTCCTGCTCCCCATTGGTCAAAGATTGTGCAACAAGGTGTTAACCCTTGAGTGTGTGTGTATATCTGGAGGAGTAAATGAAGCCAATGATTCAACCAATTGTGCATACTTAATAAAATCTCCATTAGCACCCCATAGGGTGAGGTTCATGGAAATTCTGGATTGCAAACTTCTTGGTACCTAGAGGGTGATGTTCCTGGAGAGGGTAGGAAAGCTCTGAGCTCCTTCCTAGATATGTCTTCCTATGCAACTCTTCTATCTGGCTGTTCATCTGTATCCGTTATTATCCTTTGTAATAAATGAGTAACACAAGTCAACTATTTCCCTGAATTCTATGGGCCACTCTTGCATGAAGGCGGGTTTGTGGGAACTCCAATTTTAAGTCAATTGGTCAGAAGCCCAGGTCACAACCTGGGGCTTGTGAAGGGCTTCTGAAGGGGAGATTCAGTACTGTGGGGCTGGGAACTTACCCTGTGGGATCTGATGCTATCTCCAGGTGAACAGTGTCATAGCTGCACTAAATTACAAGGCAGCCAGTACAGTCCACTGGGGATCTGAAGAAGGGCTTGGTGTTGGGGGGGAATGTGTGAAATGGTGAGCGACTGCAGGAAGAATAAAACACATGGTTTTTTTTCCCTGTCTTTGTGGGTCGAGAGTAAGAATGAAAAGGCAGAAGAGGTGATTTTTATACAAAGCCTCTGATCTTTACAAGCTTACATCCTAAAGGAAAGTGACACCACAGTAATAAGAAAATAAGCAACTTATCTTCTCTTAGTGATAAGCCCTGGGAAGAAAATGGAATTGTTGGTCTAACCACGGACTCATGGCAGGACTCCTTTAGACAGTTGGGGATTGGGAGAGGTGAGGACCTTTGAAAGACACCAGAACACAGGCCAAGTCTGTGAATGAGTATTCTAAGTAGAGCAAATGCAAAGGTCCTGAGGTGAAATGAACAGGAACAACTGACAGGCAGAAAGGAAAAAGGGTCCAGGTCCAGGGGGAGGAAAAAGGGATGGCCAGGTTTCATGAGGCAGGCAGGGTCTCCTCAACTGTGGCTGGACATGCTTTAGAGATGTTGCAGAGTGGACATTTGAGGTTTGCACCTCCAACATGTAACTGTCAAGGTCCTGATACATGTTCCTTGACATTTTCTTTCACCACATTACACATTTGAGTTGTGAGTACCAGTGAATGGCTCTGCTGGGTTAACTGCCAGACACTTTGATTCCATTTTTTTTTCCGTTATAAATAACTCTGACCTCAGGATCATTTCCCTTCACTGAGCAATAGATTTCTCATTGATAAAATAAGGGAATTGATTCTCCTAAAGTTCCCTTGTTCCATAATTTGGTTGAAGCATGAAACTGATACAGGTACTCCTAATGCCAAGTAGATTCTACTCTCAGAAGCAAAAGGCATGATTTTGTTTTAGAGAAAAAGGGAAAAAAAAAAAAACAAAAAAACAAAACCCTTTGAGAATCTTCAGCTTGCTTAAGAGGACTCTCTCCCTGTGTTGCCTGTTGTTCATTTGTCTCCATCATTGTCTAGCTGCACTAAAATCCCAACGAGGTTCCCTGTAAGTAGAGCAGCTTCCCAATAAGCCACCCATGGCAGGTACTGGGGATAGAAAAGAGGCAAGGAGAGAATTGTTTGGAAAAATAAATTGGAGATCTGTGTCTTTTCTGATCAAAACCAAAGGAAATAATACATAACAAAGAACAGGGACCACAAAATAACATTAGTGCCAAGTTATATAACATGGGATGGGACTAATTCAATACTTTTAATTAAAAAAATAGCATGCCTGGTTCCACTAAGAGTTGGTCAGAATTCCTCCAAGTGATTAAATTTAAAAGCAAGAGAGAGATCAGATGAATAGCAGAAACTTTCCAAACATATATAGCATGTTTATTGTATGCATGTTTATACACACAATAAATATATATAGTGTATATATTTATATTTATATATATGAATGTATGTGAAAGTCACTATTGTTTCCTCAGTGACATAGAGGTGCAGGTTAGTTGAGACAAAGGTCATAGAAATACAAAGCACATATGCTTTCTGGAATGCTTACGTGTCAAGATGCTGGAGGCAATTTGCATTTTAATTTGGAGAATGGTTGGTTTTGATTGTTGAATGCTATGTAGTTCAATAAATTGCTTCATCATGGAAGACGAGACTCAGCAGTAGTACAGAATTCTTCATAAGGAGCCCCGTCATCATGAGCAACACGCTTTTACCTGTCAGGGTCTCAGTTTCTTCATCTGCAAAATGACAGGCTCTGTCTATTCTCAATGACAGACAGTTTCCTCTGGTTTCAGCATGTTACAGGCCATGGCAGGAAATAGACAACTCTCTGCAAATATGTTCATGCCTCTGTTTTTCTCTTTCACAAAAGAGGCTCATCTTTAAAAGGTTGTATTTCTTTTCTGGGGGAGAAGAGTGTTTTTATACATAACTGTCTTCTATATTCTTTTTTTTTTTTTTTTTTGCGGTGCTGGGGATCAAACCCAGGGTCTTGTGCTTGCAAGGCAAGTACTCTACCGACTGAGCTATCTCCCCAGCCCCTTCTATATTCTTTATGCTAGTGAGAGATTTGGAACACTTTCTGATCTCTGCAAAATCCTTAATCATAAATAAAATAATGATCATCATAGGGTTTGGTTGAGTCATACATGTGAAATGATACATTTCAAAAGATATTCAACGTCAAGGATTAATTTTTCTATCCTACTCATTTCTCCTCCCCATCGTAACTTCTCTTCTTCCAAGAAAGTAATTTGGTTTAGCTGCAGGCACTCACAACTCCTATCCTGAATAATACCGACTTAATTGAGGTTGTATCGGGCATCCCCATTATGAAAGGCCACAAATACCAAAGTGCACGTTGTCTCTCTCTCTCTCTCATTTGCCCACTCCTGCACATTCTGTTACTCTCACTCTCATTTTCAAATTCAGAACTCCATTTAAAAGGAAATTATTGGGGGAAAAAAGTGTGAGGGGGTGGAACCTACTGACAGAGGGCAGGTTCAACCTTGGGTTGTCTTCACCTATTGTGTTCACCACATGTAGAACCATAGTCTCCCTGTGGATTATGGTTGTGCTTATGTAACTCAGTTAAGTACACTGTTATAGCAGTCTACAAAAGGACCTCAGTATGTGATTTTGCTCCCTACTACTGAAACACTAAATAAACTGCAACACCTCTCAGTTTTTCAAAGTGTTCAAACCAGGTAGAATACAAAAATTTTAATGTTTCTTTTAATTCTGGCTATGTTAACAATTCTGGAAATATTAGTGTATTCTTAAGTATATTTCTGAAAAATTCAACATTATTAAGTTAGTGTTGAATAAACATTAGATTCCCAGGACTTTGACTAAATCAAAATCTCTTCCTCTCCCCCATCCTTGCTCTCTCTAGCTCTATCTATATCACTTTCCCCTCAAGAAACATTCAAAGGTTACCTACTACAATTGTTCAACTGAATTGTACAGTTCTATTTCTCAAAGTAAAATAGGTGGAAATTTTATATTGGTCTTACTTAAAATTAGTTTCTACATATCCATATAATAAAATATTATGTGAGTATTTTTTAAAGGAAGAAATAAATCTTCATTTTATAAAATGTAAAGTGTCTATAATATACTATGAAGGAACAAAGCCCAGGTTAATGTGCGTGTGGTACAAAACAGTTTTTTTACATATATACATGTTGACATAAAATTCTAAAAACAATATACAGCACATAAGTTGGGATAGTCTTTAAGTAGTTAGAATTCTGACTGATTTTCATTTCCTTTGTTATCCCTTTAAAATGTTTTCCTGTAATGAGCAGATATTGATGTAACTGAAAACATGCATTAAACTAAAATTAGTCTTTTGTGGATGGAATTGAGCCTGGCAGAAATAGTAGTAATAAAAGAGATTGCTCTGCCAAATCTCGTGAAATTATTTCTTTTTCATTACATGGCAATTCATAGAACTCATGAAAATTGAGTGAACATCAAAAGAAAAATCAAAACTCTAGCTAGACTGTAATAGATTATCTTTCACTTCCATTCAAAGTCAATCAATCCCTTGACAATTGCTACCTAAGAAGGATGGCTCTTCCAGCAGGACTCCAACTCATTGGTTTTTTCTTTCTTCTAATTCTGAGGTATGAAACCAGAAAGCAGATTTCCATTCCATGTCCAGGAGTGCACCATACCTGTTATGGTTTACATATGAGGTGTCCCTCAAAAGCTCATGTGTGAGACAATGCAAGAAAATTTACAAATGAAATGATGGGGTTATGAGAATCTTAGCCTAATCAGTGCATTAATCCCCTGATAAGGATTAACTTGGTGGTAACTATAAGCAAGTAGGGTATGACTGGATGAGATGGGTTATTGGGGGGCAAGACTTTGGGGTACATATTTTGTCCCTGGTGTGCAATTTCTCTCTCTCTCTCTTGCTCTCTCTCTCTCTCTCTCTCTCTCTCTCTCTCTCTTCCCCTCCCCTCTCTTCCTTTCTCTCTCTCTCCCTCTCTCTCCCTCTCCCCTCCCTCCCTCTCTCTCTCTCCTTCCTGGTTTCATGTCATGAACTGCTTTCCTCCTCCATACCCTTTCATCATGATGTTCTTCTTCACCTTAGGCATACAGCAATGGACCTGGCTGTCTATGACCTGAGACCTCTGAAACTTTTCAGCACCAAATAAACTTTTCCTCCTCTGGATTTGTCCTTGTTAGGTCTTTTGATCACAGTGAAGAAGGTAACTAAAACAATGTTTTACCTCCTCTTTCCCATCCTCACATGACACTTCACCATAACAACTGCCAATCAACAGGCTCTCTTTCCAAATTGCTTACAGAAACATAAAACTCCTAACAAGTCTTCTACCTTCCTTTATTCCTTTATTCCTTTCTTCCATTCAACTATACATGTTCACCCAATTTCTACTTTTAAAATGTGTCTTTGCACTAAAGGAATGTTATATTAGTTTCTTTGATGCTGAAAACTCTATAGTAACTCTCCAACATGAAACAAACAACCTCCATAATCTCAGCTCGCCTCTTGGATAATTTCTTTTTCTATACAGCTTCCACTCCACCAGAAAAGCCTACACAACAAATCAGCCTTGAACTTTAACACTCCCAAATGTTGGCTCTTCTAGTTTCCTCTGCCTGTAATGACTTAGCTTGTGGTTTCTACCAGACTGATTTTTAAGATAAGGCCAAGTTCAGATTTGACATTTCATATGCTCTTGGCCCACTCCATCCTTATGACATCTCTTCTAAAGCCCTGTGCGGCCTACTCACTCAGGTGGTGCTTGGGGCTGTTTGACTTCAGCACGTGGATACTCTCCCCGCAGCTGAATGGCAAGTGCCTTAAGAGCAAGGGCCATGTTTTATCATTTGTATGTTAGAATCACCTAGAGCTCTGCCTCTTCAATAATCCCTTAAAAGTTGACACTCAAAAATATTTTTAAATATCTGAGACCTTAAGTATTGTGCTTCCTAAGCATTCTGGGAAACATGTACTGAAGTATAACATTCCATATTTTCATTTTTTTTATGTAAGCAGTGAAAGAATAAAATCCAAGACAAATCAGTAATATCTGAGTTAACCACTATGGAAACCACAAAAATAAATTTAGCTATTATTCAACTTCTTATTTCTGAAAATGTCCTTTTCTCATTGAGCGTGTTTAGATAGAACGTTTAAAAAGTTTGTCCAAAACACACAATCACGTCTTGCCTCTAGCAGAAATAATGTGTGTTCCTGCTTCCCTTTGTAAATAATTGAATTTGCCTCTGAAGTTCAAGAAGTTCAAGATTTCCTTTTGTGTGTGAAACTGCTCTCTTTCCTTTTTATATGCAGCAGACTATAATATAAGGCAGAAGAAATGCTGTGCAATTGGGATTTGGTGAGCGGGGAGGATAATAGGAAAGATTGACATGACTTCCACAGAAGAGTTATTTTTAAGTATAGAGAATGCCTGTCCCATGCTGAAAGGGCCCTTAAGAAGTATTGCCAGGATTAAGAAGCAGTGGGGGCCCTTCCCTTCACCTGGGGTAGTGGGGCTGCTCTGCAGGGCGTTGCTGCCACCTGCTGCATGCGCACAGCCATGGAGGGGCTGCCACTTGGGTCTTGCAGCTGAAAAATGCCAAACACAGTCAATTAATATTCTGTGGGCATCTGAAACTGTTCTTCTCTCAGAGGCTAGGTGGATCCCAAAGGAAAATTAGCCACATCTGATGTCTTCAGGCTAGAGAAACTTCCAGGCATAACAACCTGAATCAGGAGGCTGAAAAACAGTTAGGGAGGGCAGATCTGCTCAGTAGCTTCTGAAAGAGTACTTCCAGGCACTCTACCCTAATGAAAGGCGAGGATTCTGTTAAAAGTGAGACCGTAGCTATGGAAAATAAATGACGATTTCCCTTTTTGTGAGTATTTTAATGTCTTGTCATCTTTCATTTGAAGAGGTGCTTCACTTTAATGCAATAGGAGATAGAAAACCTTTAAATACTGCAAAGAAGGTGTCCTGAGAGAATTCATTAAATTTGGATTTTTATTGGGTTTCTAGTTAGGTAAATTCCTCTCGCTATTGCAAATAGACCGAAGTAACAGAATCCCTTCTCCAGGCCTATAACGTGCATATTCTAACCTAATAGGGATGCCTATTTGAAGATTAGGGTCTTCGTAGTGCACCTCCTGGCCTGTTTTTGCTGCTGTGTTTTCTCACTTTGATTTCCTAGAATTTCCAAGGGGAAAAAAGGAAGAGATGACAGTACCTGGAGGAGTTAGCTTTCTTCTTGGTCTTCATTCAGAGGCTTTGAACTCCCCACCCTTCCTTGGAAAAATCACTGTGTACCCTGCCTGACCTGACATCGCAGTGATCTCCCACTTCTAGGGAGATGGAAGGTATTGAGAACAAAGGTTAGGGGAGCCCTGAAAATAACTAGGAAATAAATAATTCTGTCTCCTGGCTTTTGTGGATAACATTACCTGAGTAGTAATGGGTAGGACAACTGTGTGGCAAGTATTGGCAGTGGTGGCATTGACAGCCTGGACATCCAGGAAGACTGTAGCCATTGATTTGTGACGTGCAAATTCTCTTCTGCCTAAAGTCTAATGTCTAAACGATCAGGGGGATTCCTCATGTCCATCCGTATTCCCCACGAGTCCTTGTGTTGAAGAGATCATATATACATGGTGACAACCTGGCCAAAACTGTCTCCATCTGACCTCAAAAGAATTTGAGGAACATAATAAGTCATCTAATTTATGCTTGGTCTTGCTGGGTGGCACCTATATTCCAGTAGTGAGATTGGGGTCACCAAATATTTCACCAATCATATGGCTATATGGAGATGCATAATGTATTTAGTATTTTTCTGTTTATTAAACTTACACTGTACACATCAGCCCACTCCATGTTTTCATAATGTTGGAGAGTGAAGACAGCTAATTTGATCCTAAGATGTTAAACAAATAAAAACATATTTGACAAGGAGTAGCTTTCATGTCCTTTCATGTATAAGCAGACAATTTTACCAAGAGGTCACTTCTGCAACCCCATTGGGCTCCTTTGTAAATGGAAGTAATTGAGGGGATGGAACAGGCCTGGTAACTGATTGAAGTGATAGATTCTCTGCCTGTGGATTCTGATTGTTGCAGCCTTGCTCTGTATGGCTTGGGTTAGAGCACAGATCAGCTCTTCTGCCATCAGGGAAAAAGGTTTTCAGCCATAGCATGGGAGACTTCCCTAGGGACCTCCATATCCCAGACAAGGGGTGGAAAAGGAGGCCTCACTTCTCCCCTTTCAAGAAATGTGGATTTCCCTGCAAGAGGAGGATAAATAAAATTTTCATAGCTGGCACTAAACCCTGTTACTTTTCAGATTTTATTAAAATTAAACATACTAATTCTTTGTACTTTCACCCTGGAGCAATTCTAGAAAGAAAATAGACCTTAAGATGAAGCAGAAAACCTATCATGAAAGACACCGAGCTCACATTTTTTAAATGGTTTTATGTTCTTGAAAAGAAATATATAAAAAAGCACATTGGGAACTGCTCTGCATGGTTTTCTTTGTTTGGATTTTAGAAGCAGCTTGACTGACAGGGATCCTAAAGGAGACAGTCTTTGGATATGAAAAGTCTTCTAAAGAAGGTGATTTCAGAGAACAATTTCAGCATTGTTCTGTCGAAGGTTATACTTTGCCCTGAGCCCCGAACCACACACTACTTTCCTGTCTACAGTTCATTTCCTGGGGGCTTGCCAAGTGATAAACAGACTCAGGCCTGTGGTAGATTTGGGGTTTGTGAGCACGAACAGGGTGGCTGGAGTTTGCTTAGTTAAAGACATCAATTGATTCTGTGATCGTTACAGAAATGCTGGTGTGAGCTCTTCAGGAGACAATGGAGAGAAAATGGACATACTGCGCTGTCTACTCCATCATCCAGATACAGTTTGTCAGGGGTAAGACTTCTGCTTGTCCTTTCTTGTCAGATCGGTTGCTTTAGGAGCTTCTGTTCATTTAAAATGCCTTGTGATTGTTGCTGAAATTGATCATCAAAGGGAAAATAGTTACTAAAGTTTTCAGTTATGTATTTAAGTGGCAGTTATCAGGAAGATGCTAGAGTCTAGAAAGGATTCCTCCTGAACACTGAAAACAGGAAGGGACTGGGTGATTTGTGCCACTGCTCTGGTGCAATTTCACCCATTTCCCTCTTAAGAGAATTGCTGGAGTAATTGGGAAATTGTGCTTCTTGGAAATGCTCTCCAAATGATAGAACAACGTCAGAAAACTAAAAAAGAAGAAAAGAAAAATCACAAAACGATCCTTGCTCAGAGACCTTTGCTCAATTACTTTTTACTCTCTCAAGTACCTCTTTTCTTTTGGTTATAAGACTAAGGTCATTGGAGTTGGACATGAACACATGTTGAATTTTACTGAGGCCTATGTAGAAATGGCCCTGGGAGACAAAGTGGAGTACTCAGGACAGTGGCTACCAGAACCTAATAGGCCAATTCAAAAGTGGAGGAAAGGAAGATTAGTTCTGGCATTCCACAGTATGAGGGTACTATGGTTAGCCTGAGTGTCTTAAGAATTAACTGTGCTTTTTAGGTATAGCTATGAAGATTTTAAGAATTTCTAAATAAAAGGAAACTTTGGAATATAATGCTGCAGATTGGATCAGAAGCATACTCCTATTAAATGAAATCACCCTGAGGAGTACTGACTTCTGTCTACCCAAACTTTTTGTATCCACAGAAGTATAGTAATTCCTATTTGTCGATTATCTTTGAGAGTCTTGTTTCTTCTCAGTTGCTTGTCATCTTTTTATCATTTTTCTTTGTGAGCTACAGTAGGACCTGTAGCCCCTAAATGAGGCTAACCTTTCTGAAGGCATATCAAAAGACCCAGTATCAACACATTATAAGTACCCTGCACCATGTGATCAGGATACTGATGGGAGGGAGAATCTTCTTTCATGACGAACATTTCAGGGAATGGATTAGAGGTTATGCTCTGTGGAATCTGAGGCATCTTCTCCCCACCTCTCATGGAGACCCAACTACATGAAGATGAAGGTCTTTTCCATCCTCATATATGGAATGTCAAATTTCTTACCCTACCCAGTCAGACTGAATTTGGGAGGCAGTTTGGAGGTTCTAAAGGTTATAGGAAGACCAGCTGAATTCATTTTCTTTTTGGAGAGGTGTGGCTTTGAGGAAACCACTTAATCTAATTCCTTCTCAAAAAAGAGGGTTAGTAATATCACTCTAATAATGTGAAAGAATTAAACAAATATAGTCCATAAATGCCTGTTGTAGATGCATATTTGTAAATGCTATACATATATTAGCTATTTTTGCAGTTTCATAGAGCATCACTTTTGTGTTATATGTGGCTATTAATTTATAACCACAAAAAGTCAACTTTATTAAATGTAAGAATACTCATATACTAAATTTGCTGATGCACTTTAGTTTTTAGACAGGCTTAATTTTGTTGACAAGTCATCAGAGAACTTAAATTCACTTTTGGACAAAGCAACAAAGAAATATTCATAAAGCAATAGTTTCCAAGTAAATGCCTCCTAATTTGCATCGAGTCTCACGCTTCTCTCTCTGTAGCTGTTTTCTGTCTCTAAGACAGTGTTATGTTTGGATATGAGACGACCCCTAAAAAGCTCATGTGGCAATGAAGAAATGTTCTGAGGTGAAATTATTAGATTATGATAACTGTAAGAAAATCTGTGGATTAATCATTTTATGAATTAATAATTTGAATGTTATTACTGAGTGGTGACATGGCATGACTTGAGGACATAGGTCTCTGGGGGTGTGCCCTTGGGAATTATGTTTTGTCCCTGGTTTCTCTCTCTCCCCTTCTCTGCTTTCTGGTTGCCATGAACTTTTCTCCACCATGTGGTTCTGCCATGATATTCTATTTCACCTAGGGCCCACAACAATGGAGTCAGTTGACCATGGACTGATCCTCTGAAACCATGAGCCAAAATAAACTTTAACTCCTCTAGGTTATTCTTGTTAGGAATTTTGATCACAGTGATGAAAAACTAACACACACAGTTACCCAGAAAGAAAATTCTTCAATTATTCCTTCACCTCACTAAGGTTGCCAAGGTTTTTAATTGAGTCACTCCATATGAATTGTGCAAAGTGATGGCTGCTGTCTTCTTTTCAGGAGTATGGGAAGAAGGATTTAATGCAAGAGAAGACGTTTTTGCTGTTCCTGGCTCTGATGTCAACATGACTTGCCAAACACAGCTGAAAGGCTTGTTGGTACAGATGCAGTGGTCAAAGATCACCGATAAGATGGAACTGATTGCCCTTTATCATCCCCAATATGGCCTCCACTGTGCCCATGGGCATTCCTGCAAGTCACTAGTGGCTTTCAGAGAAATTCCAGAGAACATAATGATATGGACTCTGCTCTTAAGGAATGTATCTTTGTCACTCAGTGGAAAGTATGAGTGTAGCTTTACTCTGTATCCGGAAGGCATTTGGACTAAAAACTACGAACTTCTCGTTCAGAAGTTACCTGGTAAGTGTAACTGGTAGAGGGAAGGAAGCTCATGCTTTCATTCAGCTTGGGTTCAACAAACATGCATGGGAACCGAACCACATGCTAGGCATGGTGCAGAGTGTGCAAAGTTGAGCAGAAAGAGGTCCTGTCTGGCAAGAAAGATAGAACTGGATCAAATGGTTCCACAAATGAAGGTAAAATTGCAATGGTGATGTTTTAATAACAAGAGCTGCAACAGTCCTGTGGAAGGGTATATGACAGAGGTCAGGGAAATTGCCTCTGGGCTAAAGTCTAAAGAAGGAGTAGGTATTAACAGTTTAAGAAGGGCAGCAGTTATGAGTGATCCTGAGAAAGGAAACAGCTGTGTGAAAGGCTTCGTATTGTTTGAGGACATGGTAAAATACCAGAGAGACTACAGTGCAGAGGTTAATGGATGAGACTGGAGATAATGTAAAGACCAGATCATGTTGGACTTCGTCGTTCATGTTCAAGGTTTTGATCATGGAAGTACATTGAAGTATTAATGAAAGGGTGGTATGACATTTATGGCTTGATTGTATTTGTGTTATTAAAAGGTGATACGAGTTTCAGTATGAGAATGATACAAAAGTGGACCAAAGGGAAAAAATGGGAACAAGCTAGAAGATCATCCTAGTCTCAGACAGGAAATAGTGGTTTGGTAGATATAGAAAGAAAATTACACATTTTATATATTGGGCACAGAATAGATATGATAAAGGATAAAGGCAACGTGAGTGGCATGCACACCTTCATGGTGGGGACAGTCACTGGGACAGAAGAACAAAGGAGGTAGACTGAGTTTAGGAGTGAATTTATAAAAATGACTTCGGGTATATTTGGTATAGGGCAGGCATAGGGCTAAGGATGCTACTGGACCTAAAGCATTCACATCATACTTGTTTCAGGGGACTGCATTTGGAAATGGAAATCCTAGGTTTAAGTTCTATCTCTTTTCTGGCTAGAAATGAATTTGACTTAGGGTCTGTCATGTAGATTCTCTGAGCCCATTTGGAAAATTATGATAAAAACTGCTCTAAATTACCTAGTCCTAAAGTAAATGATTTCCATTTTTACTAATGGAAAAGAATGAAAATAAAGCCAACAAATGGAAAATGTACTGGAAGTGTAATGCGTAAAACTCGGTAGTAAAAGAAACTGGCAATATAAGAAAAAAACTACAAAATTAACTCATGAAGTCTATGCTGAAGGAGGTATGGGACTTTTCAGGACACATAACAGTTAAGGATTTACCATCTCTTCTTCTCCCTTCTTGTCTCTGAGCTGCTCCAAGACCATGATATTAAAAGAGTCCACCTGTAGGCCAGGATCCCACCAACTACTGCCTTTCAATGCCCTGTTGAACTGCTGTTTTGAAAGATAAAACAAAGCAAAACTTCAGTTTAGTTAGGATGGGGGTGGGTGAGTGGGGTTGAAATAAAGAAATACAAAGGATTTGCACAGAGCAACATTTATCTACACACACATTGAAGTCAGGAGGATATATTTGAACATTGGCTCTGTCACTATGCAGATCATCACTGCCAAGTTACTTCATGTCTCTAAGCTTTTATTTTCTTGCATAACAAATACAGGTAATTACAGTTCCTCATTTGTGGATACCATTATTTTAAGATTAAGTAAGATAATCTATGAAAAGCACTTACCATATTTCCTGCCTAAAAGTAAGAGTTTGGTAAATGATAGATTTTATTAAGAGAAATAATAATTCTGAGTGAACATTGTTTCTCAATTCTTATAAGAATGAACCTTTCTCCTCTTTGTATACTGGTCTATTTGGATTCCAGTAGGACATTTGTCACACATTAGCAAGAGGACACATTGACCTTGGCTTCAGACTTAGATTGTGCACATCTTGCCTGCCCCAGGAGAATATACTATTGCATATCTCCACTGAGAAATGGCAACATGGGTAGGTATACTCTATAAAAAATAGGATATGTGTTGGCCTAGATGAAGACAGCAATGGAAAAAAGGTAGTATCTAGACAGGAGGGTGGTGTGGCCTTTAAGGAAAGCAAATTTTTTTTTTAAAGGGAAACACAGGGAGTTAAACTTGTAGCTACCAAAGACTACAAATAGCTGGAGACTCAGAGCTGTATCTGCACCCTCTCTGATTAGAAAATTTCCAGTCTTATTGTCACTGATCTGCTGGATCAAATGAAAAACAGTGCCCTCGGTGTTACAGAAATGGTCCTGGTATTGTGGAGTTGAGTACAAAAAGTTAAAAATTAAAAAAGAAAAAGAAAAAAAAAAACAAACTAAAAAGGGGAAAAAACTTTCCCCGCAGAGTGACAAGCCCTGTATGGTGCTATCCTTACAAGACAACTAACTCAGAGGGGGCAGCTGCCACATGAGAGCCCCCGCTAAGTCACCACCCAATAGCCCCCATCTTGCCCCCATTATTCTTTTATGTTCTCTTGTTTCTCCTCTCACTTGTACCATTTCCTTCCTATGCTTCTCTGAGATATGCATGTCTATAAGTAGTTGGGTAAGCAAAGCACACATGAAGTGCAAACACTTATAAAGTACATAAACAAATGCAAATTGAAGTGGTGTAGAAGAATCTAAATATGAAAATGTTGAAGCACCAGAGGTGATTGTGTTAATTGCCTCTTCCTGTTTCCCGTTCTCTTGTCATCTGAGTCATTCTTCCTTGTCTGCTTACAAAGCAGTCTGCACCTAAATCCAGTTCTCATGTCCCCTGAGGGTCTAGCTGAGAAGGGATTCCGTTCTCTTGTTCTCTTTTCACAATATTCTGTCCCTTTGTGTGTCTCAGTTGACTGAGTCTGCAGATGAGAATAGAAATAAATAGTTTGGCCTTTAGTTCTTTTTCATTTTCACTTGACAGGATTTCTTCCTAGGTTAGAAGTTTTTGAGCTATTCCAAGAAACACAGTACTCTTGAGTTAAGCTTTGGGTCATTGTAATCACCATTTCCTTAATTTGAATGCTAGTGGATCCTAGAATACTACAGAATGTAAGATTTTGAGGCTGTTGTGGTTTGGATGTGGATGTCCCACAGAAGGTCAGGTATTGAAAGCATGGTCCCCGTGCAACAAAATCCAGATGTGGAGCTTTTAGGCAATGATGGATCACAAGGACTCTGACCTCCCTAGTAGATTAATTCAGTTGATGGATTAAGCACTTGATAGCTAGATGGACTACTAGGAGGTTGGATCTAGTTGGAGGAGATAGGTCACTGGGGGTGAGTCTTTGAAGGGTTTTTCCTTCACCCAGCACTTTCCCCTTCTCTCTCTCTCGATCTCCCCACCCCCCACTTTCTCTCTCTCTTTCCCTCCTTCCTGGGTGCCGTGAGTTGAGCAGCCTTCTTCTGCCATGATAGTTCTGCCTCAGAGCCAGCCCACCATGAACTAAATCCCCTGAAACTGGAGCCAACATAAATCTTTCCCCCTTGAAGTTGTTCCTGTCGGTATTTTGGTCAGTTACAAAAAACTAACGCAGACATATTTGAAAATTTGTAGTGATCAGGATGAATTATAAGAATAAAAAATGACTTTAATTTACATAGTTAAAATGAAATCTTTAGGGGTGGTTATTGTTGTCATTGGAAGAATTAGCAAAAGAACTAGGATGACCCTGTCCTTAAGATTCACAGAGTCCAAGAGGAAAAGAAAGACACCCATCCAATAAGTGAACAAATGTCAGATTGCAGCAGTGAGACGTATTCTTGCAGTGAGGACTTAGGCAGCGTGTGACAGGGTGTAACGGGAGATCGGGAAGCTTTCCTGGGGAAGTGCTCCTGGAACAGAGGTTAACCAGATAAAGACGGAGAACACACGACTTTATGGTAGTAAACAGAACAGAATGAGCAAAGACTGTGGTGTAGGGAGTTATGTCAGCTGTGGGGGATTCTTAAAAGAATCATGGCTGGAGCGAAGAGTATGATGGGGAAGGCAACTGAGCGTGAACCCACAGAGCCAACAAGCCCAGGTGAGTAGATGTGTCTTTATTCTAAGAGAAGTGGAAAGACTGTTGTTTGTTTTTTTTTTTTTTTTTTGGGGGGGGGGTGGGTGGTGGTGCTGGGGATCGAACTCAGGGCCTTGTGCTTACAAGGCAAGCACTCTACCGACTAAGCTATCTCCCCAGCCCCAAGGCTGCTGTTTTGTTTAAATTCTTTCTTTCTTTCTTTCTTTCTTTCTTTCTTTCTTTCTTTCTTTCTTTCTTTCTTTCTTTCTTTTTATTTTTGCAATTTGACAATATGCATTTGTACTCAAATACACAAAAATGTATATTTATGACCAAATGAAGATACGATAGCAGAACTCTCAAGGAGGCATGCTGGTGATACTGAGCACAGTGGCAATGAGATAGATGGAGAGGAATGTTATCAGAAACGTGTTTACAAGATTCACCTTACAGGATTTGGGGGTGGAATAAGGAGTAAAAAGCAGAGACAAGGATTCACAATAAGTCAATTGCTCCTTGCATTAGGGAACACTGGTATATAGTCAGATCATGCCAAGATTGTTTTGAGTTTAATTTTGTACATGTTGAACTAGGTGTGAAGTTGAGACATACAGGTGATGGCAGGTAAGCAGCTGGATATACAGCTTGTGATTTGGCAGAGGGGCTTAGGTTGAAGGCACAAATGGTGAGTCATGTGAGTTAGGGGTTTACCTAAAGTTCTGAGAGGGAAGCAAATCATCTGGGGAGAGAAAATTCAAGTGAAGAAAGCAATGTGGCATTTCAACAGACCACGGTGATGAGTGGAAAAAAGGTGACTCTTCAAATGCTGGAGAAGAGTAACTAAGAAAGTAGGAATAAAATCAGAAAATTGGGTCACAGAAACCTAGGAAGACAGTTGCATGAAAAAAGCAGTAGCTATCATCTCTGGTGTTTCTGAGAAGATAGATGGACATTAGATGGTATTTAGGATCATGAAAAGTATTAATTCCTTAATAGGAACTGTTTGGGTGGCATTATGAAATAGAAAGAGGGAGAAGAGGAAGGAAAGAAAGAGGGAGAAGAGGAAGGAAAGAAGGAGGGAGAAGAGGAAGGAAAGAAGGAGGGAGAAGAGGCGTGAGTAGGAGCAAGAAAATGCAGAAGGCAAATATTGCCATAACTTTGAAGAAACTGGTCAGTAGTGTGAAAGGAGTATGTATGTTCAAATGAGAGTCCTTGTTGGTGTTGTGATGGTAATGGTTTGAATTAATGCAAGACCCTTGAGTATACTTCCAAGCCAGTGAGCAGGATCCAATTGAAATGAAGTTTACACCATAGAGAAGGTAAAGTAAAAAACCTGAGGTGTCTGAGAAGAGGGAGGCAATGAGACCCACAGCATAGGTAGTAGGACTATCCTGAAATGGGAAAAAATAGTTCTTAAAAATTATAATAAGTTGTGCACAATGTAGATTCATACCATTCGTGTAATCATACATGTACATAGGGTAATGATGACATTATTCCACCATTTTTATACCCCCCTCCCTCTCATTTCCCTCTACGTAATCTAAAGTTCTTCCATTCTTCTCTCACCCCCCACTCACCCACCTCTATTATATATCATCATCCCCTTATCAGGGAAAACATTCGAGATTGGCTTATTTCACTTAGCATGATATTCTCCAGTTCCATCCATTTTTCTGCAAATGCCATCATATTATTCTTCTTTAAGGCTGAATAATATTCCATTGTGTATATATACCAGAGTTTCTTTATCCATTCATCTGTTGAAGGGCATTTAGGTTGGTTCCACAATATAGCTATTGTTAATTGAGTTGCTATAAACATTGATGTGGCTGCATCACTGTAGTATGCTAATTTTAAGTCCTTTGGGTATAAACCAAGGAGTGGGATAACTGCGTCAAAAGGTGAGTCCATTCCAAGTTTTCTGAGGAATCTCCATACTGCTTTCCACAGTGGCTGCACCAATTTACAACCACAGAAATGAAATGACGTACCCCATTTGTATACAATGAATCAAAATGCGTCTATAAAAATGAAAAAAATTTAAAATATAAAAACAATAAAAATATTTCTTCAAAATTAGCAGATATTCAAATACAGATTGCGTTTACATTTTGTCAGCACCAAATCTGGAAATATTACTAATTACAAAGAAGTAAAATTAAGGACCACTGATGAATGATATACAAATAAAAAAAAAACATTTAAAAAATAAATAAATAATATGAAATAGGAAAAAAAATTATAATAGGAGGGAAGGAAAATAAAATTTGTGCATATGAGGAGGGAAGTGTTTTCTTATTTTCTCTAATGTAGGAAGCAAAAGAATCTATCTAGAGAGAGGAAGGAGATTTCAGAAAAAGTAATTGGAGAGAGTTTGATATAGCTAATATTGATAGAGGGAAAATGAGTTCACCTGGTAATTATATTTGCATTTTTGGTCAATATTGAAAACTCGCTGGAGTACGGTATTGAAACTGTATGAAACTTGCATTGTGGCTTTCTCCATCACTACCTGGCTTCTTGGAACTGGGCCTTAAAAAGTGCATAGTGGGCTAGACATGGGGGCTCAGGCCTGTAATCCCAGCAACTTGAGAGGCTGAGGTTCATGAATTCAAAGCCAGCCTCAGCAACTTAGTGAGGCCCTAAGCAATTTAGCGAGACCCTGTCTCAAAATGAAATATAAAAAGGGCTGGGGACGTGGCTCAGTGGTTAAATATACTGGGGTTCAATTTCAAGTAACAACAACAACAGTAAGCAAATGCATAGATGGGGGGTGGGGGATAGCTAACTGGTACCTTGGTACAGCACTTGCCCAGTGTGTGTGAGGTCCTGAGTTCGATTCCCCGGTACAAAAAAATGTGCGTATCTGTGGTCAGCCTTTTTAGATTGCTGACAAAAAGAGACATGGGATTTGGGATATTAACAAGAATATTGCTGAAGTGATGAACTATGGAATCTTAACTGGACAGTGAAGAAAGCAAAAAAAAAAAAATATATATATATATATATATAGTTGATGACTGGGAGATAGTAAAGAGATCAACTTATTAAAAGACCCCATGAGGTCAGAGAACAGTGGAGATAGCCCTAGTTGCAAAAACTGGGGGGAAAAAGTGTTTGTAGGGTCAAATGAATGTTTGTAGGAAGAGCAAGTATGTGTGGTAATATAATCCAGAACTGAAATGGGGTGGAGACTGTTAAGGGAGATTATGATGGGACAGCGGAGAAGTCAGTACTGGTAGGTCATCAGGTTGTCACTGAAATCATCCAGGATTGTGTCAGGGTTTAGGCTGAAAAAGTATTGCAGTTGAGATGACAACATCTTCAAAGAATAATGGAGGATGATTGGGAGATTAGAGATAGAGCCAATCATCTTTTTCTCTGAAAACCCCATATTAAGTGTTTTAGGCTTTGAGGCCACACAGTCTCTGCCACAATTGCTCAGTTCTGCTGTTGTTTTATGAAAGTGTCTCTAGACAATATGGAAATGAATGGGCCTGACCGTTACAATAAACCTTTATCTACCAAAGCAGGCAATAGTCAGATTTAGCTTGAAGGCTGTACGTAGTTTTACAACCTCTGGTTTAGAGGATAAATTGGGGGAGAAAGAGGAATTATTTGATTTTTTCAAAGCATGTTACATATAACATATAATAATAAACTGCACTTACATATTGTAGTATGTACAATAATCCTAACAGTATAGTACTACAAATTGAATTTCATGCACTTTAAAGAAATTAAGAAAAAAAAACATTTGTGAATAGCCTCTTATATTTACCCAAATATCTCATTTTCTATTCTCTCCATTTCATCTTATAAACTGGAGTCACTATTTGGTGTCATTTCCTTTCAGCCTGAAGGACTTAGTTGCGTATTTTGTTGTCTTAATCTGTTGCTATAACTGGCTACCTCAGACTGGATAATTTACAAAGAAAAAAGGTGTATTTGACTCATGGTTCTAGAGGTTGAGAAATCCAAGATCATGGCTGCAGACTCTGGGATCCGATAAAGGCCTTCTTGTTGCATAACATGGCAAAGGGTAACTTGGTGAGACAGAGCAAGCACACGTCAGCTCAGGTTTCTCTTCCTCTTTTTATAAAACCACCAAGTCTTATCATTAGGACCACACTCTCATGATCTTATCTAACTTCAGTTGCCTCTAAAGGCCCCACATCCATATGCCATCAACATATGAATTTGGGGATTAAGTTTCCACATGAGTTTCAGATGGGACATTGAAACCATGGTATTCATGGAGAACAAATCTGCTTGCAATGAATTATCTCAGTTTTTTTTTAATTTAATGAATAATTTCATGGTACATAGACTTCTTGGTGGACTGTTTTTTCTTTTAGTGTTTTGTATCTCTTCTGATCTCCACTGTTTCTGATTAGAAGTGGGACGTTAATTGTATTATTGGTTTCCCACATGGGATGACTTGCTATTTTCTGTTTATTTTGTTTCGTTTTATTTTATATTACTCACTAAATTGCTGCTTTCATAATTTTTTTTTTAATCTTTGACTTTCAGCAGTACAATTATGCTGTGTATAGGTGGGTGTCTCTTTGTGTTTATCCTATTCAGGCTTTGAGAAAATTTTGATTGCGAATATTAACTGTGGGGAAACTGTTATAAGTAACAAAATGTGTGAAATTTTTGGTCATTGTTCCCTCAAATATTTGTTCTGTTCCCTCACTCTTTCACCTCTTTTTCTATGACTCTTGTTGTACAGAATGTCCTACATTGCTTTTGAAACTCTGTTCATTTTCCTTCAATCATTTCTTCTCCCTGTTCTTCATAATAGATTGTTGATATCAATCAATTTTCATGAACGCTGATTCTTCTTCAGATTTGCTGTTGAGCTCCTCTAGGTAATTTTTCATTTTTTTATTTGACTTTTCCAACTCTAGAATAGATATTTGGTTCCTTTATAGCTTTCTGTTTCTCCACTTAGATGACCTATTTATTGAGTCATAGTCACTATGTATTTTTTTTAATCCTTCTTTAATCCTTTGAACATATTGGAATAAGTGTTTTGAAGTCTGTTAAATTCAATGTCTGGGGACACTGATTAAGTTGCAATTAGTTGCTTTTCTCCTGAGTATGGGTTACACTTTTCTATTTATTTCATGTCTCATAAATTATTTGTTGAAAACTGGAAATTAAATATATGCACATATATATAATAGCATACATATATAAATAAAATTATATATAACACACACATATGTACTATATATACTATATATGCACAATACATATAATATATGTACTACATATTGTATAATACATATATTGTATATATAGAATATGCATACAATATATTTACAGTATTATATATCATATATACAATATTTTATTTTATGTAAAATTATATAAATATAAATTTATAAATCATAAATTATATATATAGAGAGAAAGAGAGAGTCTAGTCTTCTTTTAATTTTAGTAACTTACATGTACTTAAACTGCACATCTGTCTCCTTTTCAGTGTGTGGCCACTGATATCTCTGCTTAGCTTTTCATACTAATTCTTATTTTTTACTTTGGATTCTGTGGAGTTGCCCCTTCATTGCCAAAGCACCTTTGTTGCTCCACTAATGATTTTGGCAAAATTTGTTCTCAAACATTTCAAGACCATTAGGCTCCTACCCTCCACATAGATGGGGGTGTGGGGTTGCAGGGTACTTTTAAACTTTCACCCATTTATCCCTTCTCCTTTGACTTTTCCTTCTTACTAGGCTCCCTCAGGTCTTCCCTACTCACATATGTATTTTTCTAGTCATTCAGGATGTGTGAAGAACTTATTTCAGCCATTCTATGACTGTCTAATTTCCAGGATCTCCCTGCTAAATATCTACCTGGTTTGCCACTGTGTACTTCACTTTATGCAGAGACTTGATGGTTTATAAGGAACAGAAATGAATTCTCTCACAGTTCTAGAGGCCGTTAAGTCCAGAACCAGTCATTGGCTTCTGGCAAGGGTTCTTTTGCTGTACCCTCCGGAGAGGAGTCTGACTCTTGGAAGAAGACCTGGTTTTGCACACAGTCCCATGCTGGTAAAACTGTATTTCTCAATGACCATTCTGGGGAAGCAAATAAAGGCACCATTGACGAGAAGGCTGAAGAGTCCTACTGTTTTTACTAAATCCCTAGAATTTTTCAAGAAGAAATGCATCTTAATTTGATATTGCCTTTGGTCAATATCAAATGGTTTTAACACATTTGTCTAGTTTTGTTCTTATTTTCACAGACCTCTTTCTTCCCCCATTACCAAAAATACCCTCTTCATTTTCTGATTCTTACATCACATTTTTATTTTAAAACATTAATTACTATTCCCCTCTTTATAACATTTTTATTTGTTCTTTTTAGATGTACATGACAGTAGAATGTATTTGGGCATATTATATAAGCAAGTATAATTTATTCTAATTAGGATCCTGTTCTTGTGGTTGTACATGATGCAGAGTTACCCTGGTTGTGTATTTAAATATAAGGATAGGAAAGTTATGTTCAATTGATTCTACTTTCCTACCTATTCTCCTTCCTACCTATTCTCCTTCCCCCTTCCATCCCTTCATTCTCCTTTGTCCAATCTAATGGATTTCTTTTCTTCCCTTGCCCACCCTCCTTTGCTGTGGGTTAACATCCACATATCAGAGAGAACATTCGACCTTTGATTTTTGGAGATTGGCTTATTTCACTTAGCATGATATCCTCCAGGTCCATCCATTTACCAGAAAATGCCATAGTTTCATTCTTCTTTATGACTGTGTAATACTCCTTTGTGTGTATATGCTACCTTTTCTTTATCCATTCGTTTATCAAAGAACATTTAGGATAGTTCCCTAATTTGGCTATTGTGAATTGAGCTGCTATAAACATTGATTAGACTGTGTGAATGTAGTATGCTGATTTTAGGTCATTTGAGTATAGACCAAGGAGTGGAATACTGGGTCAAATGATGGTTCCATTCCAAGTTTTCTGAGGAATCTCCATACTGCTTTCCATAATGGTTGCACCAGTTTGCAGTCCCACCAGCAATGTATAAGTGTACCTTTTTTCCTACATCCTCACCAACATTTATTGTTGCTTGCATTCTTTTTTTTTCTTTTTTTTTTTTATTATTGTAAACAAATGGGATGCATGTTGTTTCTCTGTTTGTACATAACATAAAGGCATACCATTTGTGTAATCATAAATTTACATAGGGTAATGTTGTTTGATTCATTCTGTTATTTTTTCCCCTTTCCCCCCACCCCTCCACCCCTCTTTTCCCTCTATACAGTCCTTCCTTCCTCCATTCTTGACCCCTTCCCTAACCCTAACTCTAACCCTAACACTAACCCCTCCCACCCCCCATTATGTGTCATCATCCACTTATTAGCGATATCATTCGTCCATTGGTTTTTTGAGATTGGCTTATCTCACTTAGCATGATATTCTCCAGTTTCATCCATTTGCCTGCAAATGCCATAATTTTATCATTCTTTATGACTGAGTAATATTCCATTGTATATATATATACCACATTTTTTTAATCCATTCATCAATTGAAGGACATCTAGGTTGGTTCCACAATCTGGCTATTGTGAACTGAGCAGCTATGAACATTGATGTGGCTGTATCTCTGTAATATGCTGATTTTAAGTCCTTTGGGTATAGGCCAAGGAGTGGGATAGCTGGGTCAAATGGTGGTTCCATTCCAAGTTTTCTAACGAGTCTCCACACTGCTTTCCAGAGTGTCTGCACTAATTTGCAGCCCCACCAGCAATGTAAGAGTGTACCTTTCTCCCCACATCCTCGCCAACACCTGTTGTTGGTTGTATTCTTGATAATCGCCATTCTAATTGGGGTGAGATGGAATCTTAGGGTGGTTTTGATTTGCATTTCTCTTATTACTAGAGATGTTGAACATTTTTCCATATGTTTGTTGATTGCTTGTACATTTTCTTCTGTGAAGTGTCTATTCATTTCCTTAGCCCATTTGTCAATTGGATTATTTGCATTCTTGGTGTAGAGTTTTTTGAGTTCTTTATAGATTCTGGAGATTAGCGCTCTATCTGAAGTATGGTTGGCAAAGATTTTCTCCCACTCTGTAGGCTCTTTCTTTGCATTGCTGATAGTTTCCTTTGCTGAGAGAAAGCTTTTTAGTATGAATCTATCCCAGTTATTAATTCTTACTTTTATTTCTTGTGCTATGGGAGTCCTGTTGAGGAAGTCTGGTCCTAAGCCAACATGTTGAAGCTCTGGACCTACTTTTTCTTCTATAAGATGCAAGGTCTCTGGTCTGATTCCGAGATCCTTAATTCATTTTGAGTTTAGTTTCGTGCATGGTGAGAGATATGGGTTTAGTTTCATTCTGTTGCATATGGATTTCCAATTCTCTCAGCACCATTTGTTGAAGAGGCTATCTTTTCTCCATTGCATAGTTTTGGCCCCTTTGTCTAGTATGAGAAAATTGTATTTATTTGGGTTTGTGTCCATGTCCTCTATTCTGTACCATTGATCCACCTTTCTATTTTGGTACCATACCATGCTGTTTTTGTTACTATCGCTTTGTAGTACAGTTGAAGATCTGGTATTGCAATACCCCCTGCTTCGCTCTTGCTACTGAGGATTGCTTTAGCTATTCTGGGTTTTTTATTCTTCCAGATGAATTTCATAATTGCTTGCTCTATTTCTGTAAGGTACATCATTGGGATTTTAATTGGAATTGCATTGAATCTGTATAGCACTTTTGGTAGTATGGCCATTTTGACAATATTAATTCTTCCTATCCAAGAACATGGGAGATCTTTCCATCTTCTAAGGTTTTCTTTAATGTCTTTCTTTAGTGTTCTGTGCATTCTTGATAATTGCCATTCTGACTGAAATGAGATGGAATCTCAGTATAGTTTAATTTTGCATTTCACTAATTGTTAGAGATGCTGAACATTTTTTCATGTATTTTTTGATCATTTGTATTTTTCCTTCTGTAAAGTGCCTGTTCCATTCCTTTGCCCATTTATTGATTGGATTATTTGGTGTGTGTGTGTGTGTGTGTGTGTGTGTGTGTGTGTGTATGTGTGTGTGTGTGTGTGGGTGTTAAGTTTTTTGAGTTCTTTGTGTATACTGGATATTTATGCTCTATCTGAGGTGCAGGTGGTAAAGATTTTCTCCCATTCTGTGAGTTCTCTGTTCATGTTCTTTATTGCTTCCCTTGCTGTGAAGAAGTTTTTAGTTTGATACCGTCCCATTTATTGATTCTTGAGTTTACTTTATTCACTTTAGGGGTCTTATTGAGGAAGTCAGCTCCTAAGCCAACATGGAGAAATGGGCCTGCTTTTTCTTCTAGTAAGCGTAGAAACTCTGTTCTAATACTTTGAATTGATTTTTGTGCAGAGTGAGAGATGGGGGCTCAATTTCATTCTGCTACCTATGGATTTCCAGTTTTCCCGGCACCATTTGTTGAAGACGCTATTTTCTCTGATGTATGTTTATGGCACCGTTGTCTAGTATGATAGAACTGTTTTTATGTGGGTATGTCTCTATGTCTTCTATTCTGTTCCATTGGTCTTCATGACTGTTTTTGTGCCAGTATCATGCTGGTTTTTTTTTTTTTTTTTTTTTTTTTTTTTTTTTACTGTGCTCTGTAGCATAATTTAAGGCACACCAATCAATTCCCTTCCTATACACAAATGACTTATTAGCTGAAAGAGAAATCAGAAAACTCTCCCATTCACAATAGCCTCAAAAAATAAAATAAAATACTTTGTAATCAACTTAACAAAAGAGGCAAAAGACCTGCACAATGAAAACTACAGAACACTAAAGAAAGGAATTGAAGAAGACCTCAGAAAATGGAAAAATCGCCATGTTCTTGGATAGGCAGAATTAATATTGTCAAAATGGCCCTACTACCAAAAGTGCTATACAGGTGTAACACAATTCCTATTAAAATTCCAAAGATGTTCTCCATAGAAATAGAGAAAGCAGTCATGAAATTCATTTGGAAAAATAAGAGGCCCAGACTAGCCAAATCAACCCTCTTTATAACATTTTCTCTTAGTGTTAAACATAAATACATAATCAACATTTATCACTAGCCTTTATGTAAAGCCTCTTCAATGGTATATGTATTCTATTAAAGAATACTTAGGAAGTCCCACAGAAGCAATGTTCCCCTGAGTCTTGTATGATTCTCACATTTTTCTGTAGTCAATCCATTAAGAGTTTAATTTTGCTAAATTTAAAATCTTTGACTCACATTTTCTTTCCTTGAGTATATTAAACATGTTACTCCATTATTTTCTGACATAGGATTGTTATTCAAAAACTAACAACTATTCAGTTTTTCCCCATAGTTGACTTCATTCAGTACTTTCAAAAGAATATGGTTAATATTTTCTATTATGTTTCTTACTTTTGAAATAAAATATTTTAATATGTATTTCTAGGCATTTCTTATTTAAAATTTTTTCTTGAATCATTTGTTGTTCTGTGCTTTAATTTTTTCCTTCAGTGCCTTTTAATACATATATTTATCTTTGCATAAAATTTCTTTGAATCTCTTTTTATTTCTTTTATTTTAAAATTAATTATTATTAATAAATTCAGACATTCCCCTATTCCCTTCTTCTATCTTTTCATTTATACAACTGCATTAAATTTTGTGTTTATGCTTTTATTTTGATCTAATTTTATCTTACTTTCTGGAGTGATTTTTTAAAATTATCATTTCCAACCCTTTCCTGACTTTTCTCATCTATTGTTATGATTTGGATCTGGAATGTGCCCCAAAGACACTTGTTTTGAAAGATTGATTCCCCAGGGCAATACTCAGAGGTGGGACTTTGGAAAATTGATGGATAATGAGAGCTCAGATCTCATCAAAGTATTAATCCATTGGCAGGTTCACAACTGAATGAACTTTTAGGAAGTTGTGGAAACTATACAGGTGGGCCTCGTTGGAAGAAGTCAGTCATTAGGGATGTGCCTTGGAAGGATATATCTGTTCCCTGACTTCTTCCTTGCTCATTTTCTCTGGTGCTGGCTGCCATGAGATGAGCAACTTTGCTCCACTACACCTTCCCTGCCATGATGTTCTGCCTCACCATAAGCCCACAAAGCTGGGGTCAAGAGACTATGGACTGAAACAGTGATCCAAAATAAATCTTCCCTCCTCTAAGTTGTTTTTCTCAGGTATTTTGTCACAGCAATGGAAAGCTGACTAACACACCTATTTGTTGCAAGTGTTTTTTTTTTCTCCATTGGACTCACTAACTGACTTTCCAAAGATTATGCATAACACATATTATTTTTTAAATTTATTTTAGTTCATTTTTAAATGACAAGGGTTTAACTTTTATCTATTTTGTGGTCTTCTCTTGCTAATATGTTCTCATGGTTTTAAGAATGTTATTTTGCTCTCTAGACCCTTTTTTTCTTTTTTTTTTTTTTTTGTTAAAATAGTTCTATTTTATTATTCCTGATGCTAATCTTTTAATTTTTATTAAAATCTTTTTTATTTTTACTGACTGCATTTTGATTCATTGTACACAAATGGGGTATAACTTTTCATTTTTACAGTTGTACACAATGTAGATTCACACCATTCATGTAATCATATTATACATAGGGTAATACTGCCTGGCTCAGTTGGTAGAGTGCTTGCCTCACAGGTACAAGGCCCTGGGTTCAATCCCCAGCACCACAACTTAAAAAAAATAAATAAATAAACCCTTTTTGTCTTATAGCAGATTGATTGATTTATTGAGTGTGTTACCATATCACTGAGCTATTTAATCAACCCTTTTCATTTTGAGATAAGTTCTATGTAAATTACCAAGCCAGCTACAAATTTGCAATCCTCCTGCCTCAGCTTCCCAAGTAGCTGGCATTACAGAAGTAAACCACTGCTCGTGGCACCTTACAATAGCTTTATAGATGATTCTACTTCATTCCTTTCTATTTCTCTAGTTTACATTAAATGCATTTTCACTCTTATAATGGAAGGGTAGCCAAGCTAGCTTTTCTAGGATCTTCCGTGTGTCTAGAGCCCTCCTCTTCTGCTATTTTCAAGACAAATACTATGCCACTGGACTTTCTGACTGTACTTCCTTTGCTTATAACCTCCACACATTAATCTAAATTGTCCCTTTGATCTCTTCTGTCGGAGCTGACACATTTACTTTTGATTCAACCCCTAAGGATGTCTTCTTAGCTCAAGTTACATCCTGAGAAGTCCCATCTGCTCCAGCACTGAGAACCCTTTTCCTGTTTCTCTTGAAGACACTGATGATTTGAAGCCTCCAAATTTCCTTCTCCATTTCTACTACTATTTTCAGATTAATCCAACTCTCTTTCCAGTGATTATCTGTTACTTGGAGATTGAGGGCATGGTTATCCAGTTCCAAAGTCCTTCAGAGACACAGTTGATTGTCCTGTTTCTTTCTGTAAAGTTGTCAATACCATAGGGCTCTAGTGATTTGTCCCCTCCCATTAATAGAGCTATGTTGTTTTTTAGTTTCTTGTAGATACTTTCTGTGTGGTTTTAGTTTCATTTTTCTTTTTGTTTTTACAGGGGGTTTCAATTATATTTAAAAAATTATGCTGCTTGTACTGCCCAATTTCCAGAATCCACAACAAAATTCAAAAATTTAATACTTCGTACTTGAATAACGTGAATTTAAAAGTAACATATTAAGTGTGTCTCATGGACATCACAGATACTAGTGTCTAGATTGGTACCTATTTAAAATAAGTTTAGCTAAAACAATTACAATAATTTCTAGGATAAAATTAAATAGCAATAACAGTGGCATGAAATATGTCAAAAATAGTGATGATAGTGTGCAAATAATTCCATCTAGTAATACTTATATAGCTAAATGCTTTTAACAGGGACCAGAGCTCTTTTTAAAAATTATGGGATTAGAATCCATGGGTTTTGCATCTTCAGATTCAACCAACCACTGGTCAAAAGTATTCAGAAAAAAATTCACATCCATATCAGTTAATAGATAATTTTCCTCTTGTCATTATTCTCTTAAAAATATCCTATACCAACTATTTATATATTATGTTGTTTTAGGTACTATAAGCAATAGAGAGATGATTTAAAGTACATGGTAGCATGTACATAGGTTATTTGCAAATGCCACACATTTTATATATGTGACTTGAGCATCCACAGGTTTTGGTGTCCACTGAGGGCTCCTAAATCCAATTCACAGTGGATATAAGGAATTATTACATTTGGAATTAGAAATGGAGAACAGGAAAGCACTGGTCCCATCTCCTGAACTTGAGAAATTAAAAACATATATATAAAAAAAAACACTGTTTGAGAATGCTGCAGGTTAGATGTGCCCTATTGCAAAGACCTACTTTCAATTAACAGAGAAAAAAATATCAATAAAGAGAATAGCTGATATTGATGAAAGATTGAAATATAGCAAATATCTAAAGGCTAGATATAATATTCTTTTTTAGGACATAGATATTTTTATTTGTTCTAATTAGTTATACATGATAGTAAAATTAATTTTGACACATCATACATAAACAGAGTATAACTTCTCATTCTTCTAGTCATATATGATGTAGAATCACACCAGTTATGTAATCATATATAAACATAGGGTAATAATGTCTGATTCATTCTACTATCTTTCATACTCACATATCCCTTCGCCTCCCTTCACTCCCCTCTGCCTAATCCAAAGTACCTCTATTTTTCCCTAGTCTCCCCAGTCCACTTATTGTGAATTAGCATCAGCATATCAGAGGGAACATTTGACCTTTGGTTTCTTTGGGTTTGGCTTGGCTTATTTTTTTTAGCAAGATATTCTCCAGTTCCATCCATTTACCTGCAAATGTCATAATTTCATTCTTCTTTAAGACTGAGTAATTGTGTGTGAACATTATATATATATATATATATATATATATATATATATATACATACAATATATATATTATAAACACACACACACACACACACATACCAGATTTTCTTTATCCATTTATCTGTTAAAGGGCATCTAGGTTGGTTCCACAATCTAGCTATTGTGAATTGAGCTACTATAAACATTGAGTGACTACAACACTGTAGTGTGCTTATTTTAAGTCCTTTGGGTATAGACAGAGGAGTGAGATAGGTGGTTCCATTCCAAGTTTTCTGAAAAATGTCCATACTGCTTTCCAGAGTGGTTGCACCAATTTGCAGTTCCACCAGCAATGTATGAGTGTACCTTTTCTGCACATCCTCACCAACACTTATTGTTGCCACTCTTACTGGAGTGAGATGAACTTCCAAGAATTATGGAATAATATCATATTTTTAAGTTTTTAAAATATACTGTTTGTGACCTTGAGTATGTTCATACTCATTTACTATCAATTATACTTCTGAAATTTATCTTAGGCAGCTAAACACACACAAGAAATCTGTTAGCATAAGGATAATTCTTGCTACATAACATGTAATAGTTTAAAATAAAATGAAAACCCAACTGAAAGAGCATAATTACTCAATAATTGAAAATGACAAAACAAATGGTGATGGGCATATATTATTAAATTATTTAAAGCCTTTAAAATTTCAAGCACAATAGTTCAAGCTTCATGCAAAGTTTTAAAAATTAGAATAAATAACATTTGTCAGTAAGTGGGATTGCAGTCTGAGAAAACATACATGCATACATGCTTGCAAATAAGGTTTATATAGATATAAAAGTGTAAGATTTTTAGGTTATTAGGATACTAGAGTTGTTCTCATTTATAAATTATCCTTTGATGTTATTCTATCCTAATCATAAGGTACATGCATGTGTATCTGCCTTTCCCCAAAAGAGAGACTACAAAATAAATATGTCTCATAATACCTTTGAAAATGAAAATAATTCATGACAAGTTCTCTCAGAGTTTTCATATCTACTTTTCTGTATGATTCCACTGTTGGAGGAATATTTATAGACTCTAAAAAGATAATTGGATATAAAGATAGTAAAAATACCAGTGGTTTCCAGGGATTAGTGAACAGAGAGGGATGAATAGGAAGAACACAAAGGACTCTTGGGATAGCGACACTATTTTGTACGATACTACAATGGTGATCACACGTCATTTTAACACACTTCATTTGTCAAAATCCATAGAATGTACAACACCAAGAGAGAACCCTCATGCAAACTCTGGATTTGGAGTGATAACCATGTGTCCTTGTAGGTTCATTGGCAACACATGTACCACCCTGGTGCTGTGCTGATGGAGGGGAGGCAATAGGTGTGTAGAGGCAAGGTAATGGGACACGGCAACTCTCTGTACTTTGTGCTCAAGTTTGCTGTGAACCTGAAACTGCCCCCAAAATAATGTCTATTAACATTTTCAAAAGGACAATTTGAAACTAGATTATAAAGTTTTATATTCTATCTAATTAAGGAAATGTAACCTGAAGACGAATGCACCAATCTGGGGCTAAAGCAGAAGAGCACATCAAATTAGGAGTTTCTCAGTGAAACCCTAACAGAATCCATGGTAATCTTTCAGAGATAAGCAGCTCTGCTTCTCAGAGCTCAGTATTTTCACTTATACAGTGAAGGCCCTGGTGGGGTTCTGCCTCTTCACTGCACAGGTGTACCCAGAAGGCGGATGAATCTCAATACTAAAGACTGTTTTTGTCTCTTCAATAAAAGGCACTTTATATGCCAAAGATCCATGTGTTTTCTGCCTTGTGTTTTGTTGTAGTTGCACAGGATGAATGGAGAAGCAATCACACAATAGAAATAGAGATAAATCAGACTCTGGAAATGCCATGCTTTCAAAATAGCTCCTCAGAAACTTCGTCTGAGTTCACCTTTACGTGGTTGGTGGTAAGTGTTGCCCTTTTCAGTGAATAACTGCAGTGATGTTTAAATATTAATGAAGTAAAATGAATAACAAGTAATAACAGAGAAATAGTGGATGAAAGGCAGTCATTATGCCGGCGGCTGGGGAAGGCTGGTGAAGGCAGGAAAGGACGCTCGGACTTTTTCTAACTAGGCAAGCTTCCAGCCTGTGCAGGCAGTGGATTTAGAAATTAGCTCCTAAAGGTTAATTTCTGTTTCAAACTACATACCAAACCGTGACTACAGAGAGAACAGAGTGTTACTGTGCCCTGGAGAAGAGCCACAACCCGCAGGAGCTGCTACTCACAAATATTTGCTTTACAAATAATATATATATGTAGAGATATAGACTCCCTTTCCCCAGAATCTGTTATACTATATCCTGGAAAATATACAGCATTGCTTCAGATCAGGAAACACAAAATCTAATGCTTGTAAAATGTAAGTGGAAAGTGTACCTGAGAAAAACAGACCACATATATTAATGTCACAGAGTGCTGCCGGCCCATAGTTACCAAGTCTTCTAATTAAAAAAAAAAAATCTGTATTTTTATGAGAACTTTTCCAATTTAAAACATAGTGTCTAGAGCAAAAATAAGTACCAGTCTGTGATTTTGATGAAACAATTTACTAGGACATCCTAAAACATAAACTGATATTTTTTAAAATTATCAATTAAAAGATTTCACTGAGTTATCACATTGGTGTGGTCATGGTTAGTTATTTGTTAAGGTGCCTGTAATATCCTGTGTAATAACTAAATTCTCCCACTATTTTTCTGTACTTAAAATATTGCAAAATTTATGTATGCAGATTTTCATCCTTAAAGATCCGTAATTTAATTTGTTCTGATCCCCCCCATGAATGTTTCATTTATACATTTTGTCTGCTTTTGTCATTTTATCACTAGTTTACTTGTTATTCTGCCATACTGTGATATTTTGTTTTAAAAAACTACATGCATTTTTGAAACTAAAATTCTATTTTAGTTTAAAATGCAAATTATCAGAGTTTTATATCATAACAGGTAAACAAAATCAGCATGAGGATAATAATAAATATGAAATAATTGTGTCATTTTAACTTTAAGCTAACCAAATTATTATAACCCGTAATTGATTAATAGCCAGCTAGTAACCAATATGCAACTGTTAAATCAAATGACAAGGGAATAACATACTTACCAAGATACCATAACCATTATATCAAGAATCATATAATGCCAGATGCAGCAGCACATGCCTATAATTCCTGCAGCTGAGGAGGCTGAGGCAAGAGCATCTTGAGTTAAAAGCCAGCCACAGCAACTTGGTGAGGTTATAAGTAATCTAATGAGATCCTGTCTCAAAATAAAAAATTTTTAAAAAAGGATGAGGATGTGGCTTAGTGGTTAAGCACCCTGGTATAAAAAAAATCATAATGAGGTATTCTTCTAGATGATCTAGAATGTTAATTTTTATTAAAATTTACTAACTTTACAGTAAGTTTTTCCATTGTCATCAAGATAAAAACAGGATTTAAAAATTCCTATAAAACTCTTCTATTTCCATTAAGGTAGCAGCTGGCACAGTTTTGAAAAATACCATGATTTACATGATTGATTATTCACAGTACAAGTTATCTATATTTTTGTGAACTTTCTTGAAAATAAGGTCCTATGTGTATAAAGATTTCTCCAGGGTTCAGCACAAAGAGCTTAAAGTACAACCTACCAATAGTTTTCCCTATCCAAATATTTCTGGGTAATCAGTAATATGACAATAAAATTACATTCACAAACAATTTCCCCATACTATTCTAAAATCTACAATGTCTTTTCACACTATTCTAAAATCTACAATGTCTTTTCACACTATTCTAAAATCTACAATGTCTTTTCATACTATTTTAAAATTTACAGTGTCTTTTCATCTGTCACAAAACATGTTTTCTACTTTTCAGGATTTTATTTCCAAAATGTGAGGCTTCCTGGGCTTTATGCCTTATCATCAGTATAAGTGAATTGTTCTTAATAAACATGATACCATGCAGTTGTTAGGAAAAGGTTAAAAGTGGAGGTGATCTCATGAGAATAGAAACCCGCTATACCAAACGTGACAGTAATGAAAATGCACTGTTTGTACCTTGCCTACATTATTAATATTTTCCACCAGTAGAGCAAGACATTCCTCATCTAATTATCACAAATTCACTCTCAGTGGGGTCTGTTTAAAGTTTTGCCGTAGAGATTTTTGCTGGCCAGTAAGACGATCTGTAGCATTCTGTGCTTATCTCATGAATGTGTAGCCTGTTTTCCTAAGTAAATGCAATGACATCCATTGACCTGTCACTTTCCTGTGACTCAGTTTCTCCAGGGTGAAAAGTTACATGACTCACTTAAAAAATCCCTGACATCTAGTGCCAGAACAAACATATGAGAAATAACTATGTGTCCTTTTCCCCCACAGTTCAATTAATTGCCCTCATATTAAATGGCTGAAATTCTAGCTATTGGGTTGGTCAATTGGTGGCAGGTCATTCAGTATCAAAAACTAGATAATTGATAAGACAATCTTTATGTAGTAGATTTCTACAAAGAAACTAAGGCTATGTAGACATTATCTTTGAGTTCTGTCAGAATAAATGAGGGCCAGAGAAGTGCACAGAAGATCACACAGTGAGAGGGTGAGTCCTAAATCTACTGCCACTTTAAAGACTGCCTGGACAACTCAAAGAGACTTTTTGAAAAAAACATTTTTTTTCAAAGAAAACATTGTGTTGGCTAATGTGCTGATTAAATTCCTACTGTGCATTCCCTTTTTAAATGTCAAAATCTATTTGCTCCTCTGATTTACATCCGTGCCCCAACTGCTGATGACTGTGGGATTTAGCAAATCTGATATGAAAACACCCAATGTCCTTATATTAGGGAAAAACTGCAGCTCTTTGAGTCATAACTGTTGTATGTCTTCAGAGAGCACAAATATTCCCTCGAATCCATATTTTAGATCTTTGATCTCTTGCTAAACTTAAAATAATGATCATATTGACAAGCCAATTGGTCCTTGTAAACAAAATAACATGGCTTTGAATGTAAGGTCAAAAACTAGAAATGGTGAAGACGAGGTCAGGAAGGCAGTTGCTGCTCTGAACTCAGTAACTCTGGGAAGCTGCCCCACACACCTGGTTAAATCCTGGAAATGATTTTACAAACTAAAATTATGTAGGTCACTAGAAAATAAGAGTCATGTCTTCTTGCACATAAAATTTTAGTAAAATCTAATTAACTCATTTATGCCCTTCATGGGACAATTATTGAGATTCTCAAAAGCATGAAGAAAACCTATTTGCTATGTGTACCTGATCCCCTGTCAGAGCTGTGCTAAATGGAGCAGCTTCTTTGCATTTTGGAAAGTTAACATTTCAGGATCATGACTACACTAAAACAGACAGGCATCAGGTGAAATAGTGTATCTAACACTGAACTATCATGGGATGCTTCAGTTACCTAATTTAACTGAAGTTAAACACAAAAGGGCGAGGCTTCAGTGGAAATTTGGGCACCATGTGAATGGTGGGGTGATATAAAAGGAAACATAGTATATGTCTGTTTAGATGGGATGCAGTTGGTAGATGCCTTTCCCATTTTCTGTCCTGGGCACAAGCATAGAGTCATTTGGAAAATTCTTTAGGCTGATTCTCAGAGCTTCTTAATACATTATAATATTCCATTTTCATTCCAAACTGTCATCCTGATTTCCCACAGTATAAGTTTTAATTTGATCCAGTAAACATATGTGAACCTATTAGATCCTTCGGGGATACAAAATTATATTGGACATACTCTGTACCATGACACACACCTTTAGTAAAATGTAAAACCTATCTGAATCAGGGGAAGATAGTTTGATTCTGACTAGATGGACCTGTGAAAGCTTGTTAGAAAAGGTTATGTTTGAGCTGGATAATTAAAAAACAGTTGACTGTCAAAAGATAGGCAGATACTGACCCAAAATCCTGGAAGCAGTTGGCACAAGTTGGTAGTGCACATGGAGAAGGTGCTGAGGGCATATTTGTTCCCAAAGTCAGTGTATAAAAAGAGATCCACAGTTTTTCTCTTTGAAATCATTAAAAGAAGGATAGAATGTCTGAAATTCAACAAGTTCAATATTAGCAATAAAAGCACCTAACTAAATCCTAGATGCTTACATATCTTTATATTTTTATCTGCAAATTTATCTTTTCATTATGCTCCTCTTTAATACTGGTGTTATTTTTAATTAAATAAAGAGCAAAATGGAATCATAAACAATGGTGTCTCGTGCGATGGGAAGCCTCGCTATTCAGAAAACAGAACTGCCACTTGTTACCTGATGGCAGCTGACCCTGTCTGTGCCATAATTAAAATGCAGTGTGACAGCCAAGCTACAAAGTATTCACAACCAATAAGATGATTAAAAAATATCGTCTGGTGCTCTAGAAAATGGACGTGGGGGATTGTGCAGGTAGATTTCTTTGTCAGCACTGACAGGATGGGGAATAAATGGAGGAAATGTGAAGTTAGGAAAGAGATTGGAGATAAAGAAGCAGTAATCAATGGAGTCCTAACAGCAGTTGTTGCGTGAGCTCTGAGCGCCCAGCGCCCGCTGTGAGCTGTGGTCAACACAGCTGGCTTCGACAGGGAGCTGGCTCCAGGCAGCTTAGACCAGCCCCCAGAACAGACAGCATCACCAAATCAAATAGTACCCACATCCTCTTCTGGACTGAAAATTCTGATCTTAGTACAAAAATAGAAAAGCTTCAGTGAATTATTTTAGGATTTGTCAGACCTTTAAGTAACATGTTAACAGCAGTTTTCCATGACTCAGTGTGACCCTAATCAACCCTCGTCATGCTAATTATTTTTTCAAATTCCTGCACATAATTTAGTTATGCATTGTTTTAGTCAGTTTTTTCAGTGCTGTGACCAAAACAAAGTCTGACAAGAACAATTAGAGGAGAAAAAGTTGATTTGGGGGCTCATGGTTTCAGGTCTCAGTCCATAAATAGTTGGCTTCATTCCTCGGGGCTTGAGGTGAGGCAGAACATCATGGCAGAAGGGTGTAGAGGACAAAAGCACTGGGGACATGGCACCAGGAACCAAAAGAGAGACTAAGTTCAGCTCACAAATATATACCCTAAAATCATGCCCTGCAGTGACCCATCTCTCCAGCCACACCCTACCTGCCTATAGTCACCACCTGGTTAATCCCTATCAGTAAATTAATGCACTGATTGGGTTAAGGCTGTCATAACCCAATCATATCACCTCTAAACCTTCACATTGTCTCACATGTGAGCTTTTGGGAGACCTCTAATGTCTAAACCATAACACGCATTCATTTCTCTTCCTGGGTCATGATTTTTATCTTTTGCTTGTGAATTTGTTCATCTTTTCACTGCAAGCAAAAAAGACAAAGATTTCCTTCTGCCACTTTGGTGAAGTGCTATATATCAAAATCATTAAAAGCATGACTTTTGGAGGGGAATATTTGTCTTCAAGCCCGAACTTACCACTTACTCACTGTGTAACTTTAGGACTAGATTTAGGGTAAGGTGAGTAAGGCTTTCAACTTTGATAGCAAAATTTAAGGGAGCACTAAAAATATATTCTAAAACTAAATAAATAAAAATTTAACCCAGTTATCAAGATAAATATTTTAAAAATTATTTTGTACTTTCACAGGCTGCATTTTGATTCATTGTTCACACATGGTACATCATTTCATTTCTATGGTCATGCACGATGTAGATTCATACCATTCTTGTAATCATACATGTACATAGGGTAATGATGTCTGTCTCATTCCACCATTTTTATAACCCCCTCCCTCTCATTTCCCTCTGTGTAATCTAAAGTTCCTCCATTCTTCTCTCACCCCCAACCCCCCAACACCCTTTATATATCATCATCCACTTATCAGGGAAAACATTTGGCCTTTGGTTCTTTGTGATTGACTTGTTTCACTTAGCATGATATTCTCCAATTCCATCTATTTTTCTGCAAATGCCATAATATTCTTCTTCCTTATGGCTGAATAATAGTCCATTGTGTATATAGATAAATATTTTCATGTAATATTTGAAAAAATGAAAATTAGGGAAAATTCATGCTGAATAAAATTTCAAAAAATTTAAAAGTTACATGGTTGTTTGTTTGTTTTGAGATCTTGCTGTATTTACATTGCTCAAGGAATAGTATTTTCCCATCTGCCTGTGGTTTCTGGGTCTTCATGGCCATCATGGCCCCCAGCGACACATGTATATAGGTTGACAGTGGTGGGTTAACAGATTGAACAATGCATGAATTTATGATTGTCTTAGGCTTTTTTTCTGTTGCTATAACAGAAAACCTGAGATAGGTTAGTTTATAAAGAACAGGAATTTATCCTCTCAGAGTTCTGAAGACTGGGATTCCCAAGTCAAGGTGCCACAAGATAGGAACTAGTCTCCCTGTTTCCAAGGTGGCACCTTGAATGGCTGCATTCTCCTGAAAGGAGGAGCATTGTATCCTCATATGGCAGAAGAGTGGAAGAAAAAGAACCTCCTCCCTCAAGCCCTGTTCTTTTTCCTCTTCCCCATCCTGCAGTGTTGGTGATCAAACCCAAACCCTTTTTGCATGATAGTTAAGTTCTCTACAACTGAGCTATGCCCACAGCCCACTATAAGTCCTCTTTATAGCAACATTAACTCTTTCATGAGGACAGAGACCTCATGACTTATTAGTGCCTCTCATTAAGAATCACCTCTTAACCCTGTCGCATTGGGGATTAAGTTTTGAAATAGTTTGGGAAGGGACAAAAGCATTCAAACCACAGCACTGACTCTCCAAAATCCCTCAATAGAGCCAAACATGGGCTGCATGTTCATGAAATAATAAATTGATCACAAGTGGAACTGAAGAGCAGTGAGCTTATTTACAATCTATTAAGTGGTAGGACTAGAGTAGGTATATTCTGTGCATTAATGAGTTAAATCTATATTGCCAACTAAAATGTAAAGGTCTGCCAAAGGATAAACCCATAAATTTTTAGTAATATTTATTAATATTTTTTAAAGTGAGCAATTCTTTCCTTTAAGAACAGAAAAATAAAAGAAAAAGCAGGTAGACATAAAGACTCTGTACAAGGACACCTACCAGCTTGTTTTCTGCAGACCAGGGAACCTAAGAACATTATCTGGCAAAGGTGGAGGGATGCTCTTGACCCCTAACACCAAATGTGGTTAAAGTATCCAAGAAGGCCTCTTTCAATCTGCAAATTACCTTCACTCCAGCAGTCAACAAGTCATATAAAGGAGTCTGGCTTTATGGAACTAAAAAAAAATTATCCTTCTAGATAGCAAGGGTTGTGGTTTTTTAAAATTATTTTTATGGTTTAGATTTTACTGGTAATGTTTCTTTGAAGCTTATCCATCCTTGATTCTAAGCATCCTTGCTTTGAAATGCTGTGACTTAAATATCTTTGTTCCCCATGTGCTCTTTGATTAAGTATGTAACCTCAGTTTAAAGAGTACAAATAAGATTTGGGAGAAACTTTGCATGGTACCTAGAACATAGTAGGCACGAAATAAATTTGAGCTCTAACTGATGAGAATATAAAATTTTAGCAGTGGTCATAGCATAATAGTATTATTTCTTTGTCTCCTGGCTGTAGGCATTTCATTGTTTGCCTCAGGCAATTTTTTCCCCTCCTCTTCCTATTTGTTCTGTGAGGTGGCTACTCATATGCAGGTTCTTGCCATGGTCCCTTTATATCTATTGATTCCAGAATCTCCCAGGATCTCCTTATGTTGTAGGTTACAGAATGCTCTCTGCAACTGAATTCCATCTTTCCAGTGAAGGAACAAAGTCTCTCTTTGCAACAGTCATCTGTCCATGAAAAACAAAACAATAGGAAACAAAACCTCTGGATATGTTGCATTTTATTTGTATGTTTAATTATTCTTCCTATCTTCTTTATAAATTAAACCACTGAGACATAATAAATGCCCTGCTACATAATAAAGGCAAAAAGCAGTTTCTCTCACCAGTCTCCACCCTCAGCCTGTCACAGCCCTTCTTCCTACAACAGAGTGACAGACAGAAATGTTTCAAATGACAAGTCATTTACTAAATAACCCAGAACATTTTAAACTCCAAAATCCTTACAAAACTAGTCCCATGCATAGAGAGGCTATAAAACATGTCCGGTGCTGAAGGCCTGCAGGGGGAGCCAGCTTCCCTAACTATTGGCTCCAGATCAGTCATGCTGAGGGAAATACCTTCACTCTCCTTTGTTGGCACCACCCAGTACTTAGGACTACACTTGCTCTCTTTGATCTTCTTGTGGATTTCTTCAATAGAAAGATAACAGCATAGTCTCCTAGGGCCTTCTTTATGAAGGTGCAAAGGTAAGCACATTGTTTTAGGGGTGGAATTTAGCAGGGTGTGATTCTTTACAGGCAATGCAAGGTTGATAAAAATCCTAGCCAAATTCAGCTAAAGAATTGTGTCTTACCTAAGAGATTCTACTAAGTATATTCTGAACCCACCTAAAACTAAGACCATCCCTTAATTCACTCACTCACCCGGCTTACATTACTTCTACTGTGACTCTCTCTCTCCTTTTTTAAAAACCTGAGGCAGGGTGTCTGTTGCCCAGGCTGGCCTGGAGCTCCTGGGCTCCGATGCTTCTCCTGCCTCTGCCTCACAAGTAACTGGGATTATAGGCGCAGACCACCGTGCACAGTTTCTATCTCATTTTAAAACTAGAGATTCCAAGTCAGAGATGTTTGCTTTCATTACTTTGTAGCTTTTCCCCATCAAATGCATTCCTATTCACCTTTCTCCATTTTTTCTCCTTCCATTTCTCTGAGCATGAGGATTCATGTGTTTTGAGTTAAGCCAGTGGTTCTCAGTCCTGACTCCCCTGAGGATCTTTAAAATATGCCTCAGCCTGAGACCATACAGATTGAATTAGAATCCCTAGAGAAGGAACTGTGCTTCAGAGATTTCAAAGCAGCCTGAGAATGCTGAGTTACACTAACAAGGTATGAATACTTAACCCTTCCTCTCTCCTTGTTCCCCTTAAGAGACTTCTCCTCCCTGGGCAGTTACTTGGCCCATTTACCAACATTGACCAAAGCTGTGATACCCCCAGAAGCTTGTCCAGGGAAATTCTGGATAGGGAAATGATAATGGGAGCTTTTCTTCATAGACCCAAGACAGGGTATGGAATAGAGGAACCAAGTACTCCAAATAAACTCTGATCTCTCCTATTTATACAGCTGCTCTTCCTGTGTCCTCTTCAAAGCAAGTGTAAGTAGAGAAATAGGGTAGCAGTGTTAGGATCATGGTTAGGTTGAGGAACGTGAGTGAAGAGGTGCCTAGGGAATGGAGTTAGGTGGTCCCCCCTCACAGGTCCCAACCTCAAGGTCTTGCAAGTGAATGCTTCCTTAATTCTGTGCCCTCTTTGTCTCTTTTACCTGGTCCTAGTCCTGATTCTAAGAAGTTAAATAATGCCTTTCCTAAAGGAACTGTGGAAAGAGAGGGTGGCTGTAATCACCCAGTTCATGGAAAGACTTAAGAAGCAAAACTGATACAGTCGTCTCAGCACATCTTAGCATTAACATTTCCAAACTTCCTAAATGGGAAGTAGAATCTGCCATGAGCTCCCCCTTTTCACCTCCCCAAATCTTACCCAAGGTATGCAGCTTATGGAACGTTGTGAAGAGGAAAGTCTAGTTAGAAAAACAGTGAGTCTTGATTCATGTTAGGAGAGAGCGACTGTAGTTTCTATTGAAAGTTAAGTGTAATCGTATTTTCCCCTGTAACATACATAATATACATCAATTTTAATTCTTCATTTTTCCTGTCTGTTTTACAGAAAATGAATTAATTAGTGCTTGTGAAACCCCTAGTTTGAAACCGGCACAATAACTGGTAACTATTTTTCTCGCCAGGAAGATAATGGAGCTCAGGAAATGCTCATCCAAGATCACCACATCAGCAGCTCCACATCTTTTAAAGACAGAGTGAAGCTCTGTGCTAACTACGGACTCTGCCTCTCCCCAGTCCAAATCCATGACGATGGTCGGCAGTTCTCTTGCCAAGTTAGACTCAGGTCTGGCAAAATCTTGAGGAGTTCCACCACAGTCAAGGTTTTTGGTAAGGGTTTTTGCTGTCTGGGCTCCCTGCCACCCCACATTGCTCTTCCCCTAAATAGGGAGTTCCCTCTTATGCTTGGATTATAGCCATTTGAGGGGTAACCTCTGGAACTCTGTTTGCCTAGATCTTTACCATTCTTGCTGGGGGTGGGAGCAAGGGTAGAAGGCTGAAAAACAACTACTCGGTTAATAGAATAAAACACAGAAAACCATATATGGGTCAGTTTCCTAAATCTCACTACCTGATTTACCATATTAATGTTTCCTGAGGATACTGGACATCTCTAAGTGCTTAGTTGTCTAATTTTTTCACTTGCTTACTGGAGCAAGGTGGACTAAGGCCACCATGAGGGAAAAAAAGAAAAGGAGATAAACAAAGCTCTGGAGAAACTCTGCAGGAGCATTCCCCACCCCATCCTGCCAGGGTCAGTTCTTCCAGCAAATGATCCTGTGGGGACGGACCCTCTGACCCTGCATTCTCAGAAGAAGAGGGTTGAGCTGTAAAATCTACTGTGGCCTAACTTAAAATGCAGAGACTCTGCAGGGTGCAGTTTTAAAAGGAAAGGGCAAGCTTTCTGTTTTGTCCTATGGTACAAGAAAATATTAAAAAACAGAGGCCCCGGCTTTGCATATTTTTTTCATTTTTGTGACCAAGACCTGTGTTTTCAAAAAGTCATTCTTAAAGGAAGACAGCAAGAAAAGCAGTGATGTGGATGGACAATTAATTGTTTTCAAATATAAAATAAACAAAGAGAAAATGAGTTTTAAAAACCTAAGGGCATTGACTGCTAGACTATTGCTCAGTTCTCTGAATAAACTTATTTTTATTTAGAATCTTACCATAATATTATGAGATATCAAAAGAAATGTAACATTTTGAAGAAAACACAAAACAGTTTGCAAAGATGGAAGTAGCAGCAGCCAAGATTTATTTACTTTGATTAAAATTCCAGGCTTGCAGCATTTTCCTCTCTCCCCTCCTGCCCCTCCCCTTGCTCTCCAGGTTTCCTCCAGGTTTCCTCGAGGTGAGCTAGGCAGCCATCACCTCATGATCTGGTTCCTTAAGAAGCCTAAGAGTTGGAAACAGACTGCTCATTTCTCTTACCTACGGTTCTCACCGTTTGTTAGCATGCCAGGCTGTGACTGCTTTAGCACAAACACAAAACAGCCTCATCTGGCCTGACCATGGGCAAGACAGCGAAAGCAGCCATCCAGGATGTGGCAAGATCACCAGTTTTAAGTTAGGCAAGCTGTGTCCCCATTTGGCAAAGATTTTTTTTTGTGCTGTAACATGATCTAATCACCTTGTCAACATTTAAACCGTGTACCGTATCGCTTTGCTGCATTAAAATGCTTTCACGTTGGTCTTGAATATTTTTCATTCCTTCACATCTCACTCTCTTACCGTATCTGGTTCCACTTCTCTGTCTCTACTTTTCTCCTGCTGCTTCTCTGAAGTACTGTCAGTAGATGCTTAGAAATCTGAGCATCTTCCCTGCTTAATGGCTTTCCATTTAGTAAGTGGACTGGCTAGGTTGTGTATGAACAGAGTCTTAGCCAGCCTTTGATCTATTTGTGGGTATCACCTGCATATATATTATAGTAACCCAAGTCCAGAGTTATATCACACATCTTATAAAAACCTACTTCTTATCCATTGGTGATTCCCCATAGTGAATAAGCTGAACACAAAACATGAAACCGTAAATAATTACTTACTGTACCACCACCCATTCACCATGCCCTAATCCACTCATTTCTTTTTCTCAAGTGGTGCCTCAACTCCCAGTTTTTCATTCTCAACAGACCAGGAACAAGAGGCTGGCCAACTCCTTTCCTTCCCCCTGTGCTTGATGTCCCTGGGCAGGGAGTCAATTTCCATAATCACAAGTTGGCTCTTCTCTGCTTCTCAGCTAAAACTTGATTGTCCTGTGCCTCAGAGACAATCTGTCTCTCTCGATTACCCCTGCACCTTTTAGTAATTGTTCTTTTTCAGGTCATTCATTCTACAGGTTTTTTTCTGCTGGTCGGAGGTCAGAAATATCCTTCCTTCCAAGAGAGTTTTAGGGTTGTGTCTTGGTTTAGGTTCCTATGAAAGAAAACATGGAGATAAGGATTTGAATTAAATTAATTAATTTGAGAGGTCATGTTGGGAAATAGGAGGCATAGGGAAGTGAGTCTAGGAAGGAATGGAAAGTAATAAATTGTGTATGATTGAGCGAGTTGCCACTGTGGGCTTAGAGGCCAGTCTCACTGGGAACTCTGGGCAATAGCATGAACACAATGGTTATCTCAAATGGGGACAAGAAAGCTGAGGTACTATCCACCAGCTCCCCATCTGCTGTCACCATTAACTCCTTCCTTCCAATTTTCGCTTTTGTTGTACTGAGTATGCTCTCACAATCCCAATGAATCCTTAGGCAGAGAGTCATAGGTGTGACCAGCAAGAGCCAAGTGTGTGCAGTTAAGAGCCAAGCCCACAGCATCTGGGGCAGGGGGTCTTGGGATCTTTCTACAGATTCATAGAAGGCTCTGCCTGCTAGACTGAAGAACTTACTTGAAGTCACTTCAGCGTAGCCTGATGTTAAACTGCTTTGTGCTGGGTACAAAGTACCAGAGATGAAGAGACAGATAAAATACTCTGTCTTTGAGGCACTTACAACCTAGCAGGACAGAAGAATCACTAACTATCATCAGATATTTTCTAGTGCCAAGCAACAAGTATTAAGTGCTTTTCTGGCTCCCTTCTTGGTCCTGAAAATGATACTCTACCTCTTGGCCTTTGGACATATAGAATTCTTCTCTTCTCTCTCCCCACTGTCCACCCTTCCACCGCTGCACATTCCTAATCTCACTTGATCCAACACACTGATCACCACCCAAGCATCAGTTAAACATTGCATCTTCCAAAAACCTCTTATCCTCAAAGTCTGGGTTGTAAACTTTTCTTAAAAGTTTTCTTCAAATTCTACATGTTCTCATTGTGCTTATCTCAGTGTATTCTAATTTCTAGTTTATTTTTCTGTATTTTTCATGAAAATGTAAATAATCTGAGGGCAATGAATAGGATGAGTCTATTTCTTAGACACTAGTATCTTGCCAGGCACACAGTAGGTGTTTAATAATTGAGAGATAACACATTTTTCTCACAAGACACACACACACACACACACACACACACACACACACACACGCTGGAGGCCAGGTAGGATTGCATTCAGTGTCACTAACTATGTTTTATTTGCTTTTAAGCTAAGCCAGAAATCCCCATGATTGTGGAAAACAGTACCATGAATGTCCTGGGAGAGGTGAGTCATATTAAAGTCTTTGAAAATCTATAGTCTTACATGCCAAGGTGTGTTGGGTTGCACAGTTGCCAGGAACGTTTTCTCAGAGGACCTTACTCCTGGGCCCTTAGCCTACTAACTGCTGCTGGGCATGAAGGGAAGCTGAGCTTATTCTAGAAACCGAATTGGAATCCTTGCTTTGACTTAGGGCTCTCAGAAAGTGTGATCTCTCTCCTTAGTCCTTAAATTTCCTAGAAAATGGTCCCAATTGCTTAAACTTCTCCTTAATAAAAATTGAAGGAATAGCAGGACTGAAAGCAGTGTGAACCCTGGTTGAGTGAGAATTTTACTCAGCTGACATTTAATTTGTTGTAATCCATTTCCTCTACCACCTTTCCCGTGCTTTTATTTCAGTCACAAGAGGAAATGTGCCTCCTGTACTCCTCCAAACCATACCTACTTCTTTGGAAGTAAGAGAAAGGGCAGGAAATAAAGGAAAGCAGAACAGGCTCTTCTGACTTGAGCCTCTTCTGGGAGCTCCCAGTCTCCAGTCATTGGAATCTGGACCCGCTTCCCAGATCCTTCTCCTGTTGGCAGTGAACTTGAGCATATTAATTCACATCTTTTAGTTGGTTTCACTGTTCATATGAAGTAACTCATAAAGGTATCTGCTCACTATTATTGTTCTAAGAACAAAATTAATATGTGAAAAAATCTTAGTAAAGTTGTTGTCATGTATTAAATGTTCATTAAATATTGTTGTTTTTATTGTTATTACTACTATCTGCTTAAAATAGCTATCTTGTGACCTTATGATTTCAACCAAGCTCTACAAATCCCCAGGTAAAATAAGTGCTTTCATTAATTCTCAAGTATTTGCTGTTACATAGTGTGAGAGAAAATTATACTGACACTCTAATTTCTTCTCACGCCAAGAACATTAAATAACATGATTTGTGGTCCTGCTGAATATCAGTCATTTAATTCGACAGCTATGACAAATCATAACTAGACTCTACATGATGTGTTTGGATGACCATACATATGCATTACCTAAGTATCTATGTCTCCTGACAATTACATGTATTAATCTCTGAAATGACTTCTTCTGTAATCCTGAGTATATTAAAAAGTGTTTGTTTTTTTCTGCTTCAATTAATTCCCAAGTTTATTAATGGACTTAATTTCAATAGTTTAAATAAGGCAAATAATCTAATGATTACAGATTTTGGTAGTTATCTGTGTTTCTTACAAGGATCTGTTAGAGTCTTGGTGCCAATGTTTACAAGTAACGTAAGCTCAAGATATAAAACCATAAATTGGATCCAAGAATCCATTATAAAAAAATGACTACGCCTTATAGGCTGCATGTAATAAAATTTCCTCTTCTGTACCCTTGCTCACTTAGGCGCTGACTAGGAAAACCTGAGAAATTTCTTTCCTGGGGAATTAGTAAATAATCTCTCTCCAACTCCACATAACCAGCGGCAGGACATGGCTTGTTTATGGCTCTTTTAAGGTCTTGCCAAACATTAGTAATTCCTCATTCTAAAATTCTTACAATCACTGTTGTATCCTTAATGACTTATTACCCCTTCAAAGCCCTTTCACATACTTTTATCTTGTGGTGCTTTCAATAGCTCTGAAATAGGTGGAGCATCTGTCATTTTACAGATGAGATATTAGGGCCTGGAAAGTCTAACATTTGGCTAAGTCATTAACAAGAGGTGGAGCTGCGTACACCCAGGGAGGATGGAATGATGAGATGAGATAGTGCTCCAGGGTCAGATAGCCCTAATGTCAACTCCTAACTCAATCACCTACTAGTTACCTTCCATAAGCCTCAGTTTACTAATCTCTAAAACTGGAATAAGAAGAAATACTTCATAGGGTTCTTAGTGTAATTAAACTCATGCACAGGTCTGGAGTACATGGTACATAGATGTCTCAGGAATATGTTTTTTCCTATTACCTTCACCTACTCTTTCACCCATTCCTTCCTCTGCATTTTTATATATATTTATTCATAAACCCATTATATGACTGATTGTAGGAGATGGTGTGGGATAATAATAATAAAACAGAGCATGGATTGTGGGATCTGGTAGAACTGAGCCTGAATTCTCCTTTATCACATATTAATTTGGGTCCCTGGGACCTCAGTTCGTTAGCTTCCTCATCAGTAAATGGGGCAATGAGAGAATGTATGCAAAGCACCAACATCTGGAGAGCACAAGTATTCAGTTTTGGTAATCTACCCTTTTACATTCCCTGGAAATTAATCACATCAACACTTGTGTATTGGATGGGTAGTCTGTCCTACATCTTCACTGCAACATTCAGTTTTGGACTATGCTGGGGACTTGATCAGTTGTGAGCTGAGTTCCAATGGTTTTAGTTAAACTTATAAAGTCTATGACTAATCTAATTTTTCTTTAAAATAGGTAAGACACAAAATTAGTCTAACCATGATGCCTCTCAGACTGGGATATACCAGCGACAGCCAAGGAAAATGTACCACCTGTGGATAGCATGTTCTTGTGCATTCCTGAGGCCAGTATTTCACCAGTGTCCCCACATAGCACACAGCTATGTTCCTGCAGCTGCCATGAGATGGGAGTCTCTAATTCCCATCCCTGCCCCATGTAGCAGATTTTTGCATTAGAGCAAAAGATGCTGGGCCAAAGAGCCCTGCAGCCCACAGCTGCTGATGTAGCACAAGAAGGCACAAGAGACACATAAAACCCCAGTTTATTCAACAGTTCAGGCTTTCCAAAACCACAAATGCATCTCTATATTTGTGCTTTATGCTCTAATCCAATCACCTCCATAGGTCCTGTCCTTGTCACTCCCTACTTTTATTATGTTTGACAAAAGTTAGGGAAACACATCTAAAGAAAGCTATCTGACATAAAACAGGAAACAAAAACAGTCTGAAGTTATGTAGCCTAAAGAGGAAAAGAAACAACAATAATAGGAACCATGAAAAACAGACAGGGCTGGGGCCTGCCACCAAGCTGAGGCAGCCACAGAGGTCCTTTCTCACTGGTTCTTGTGATCATGCCAAAAAGATTTCAGACGTGTCTTTCAGAGTAGCAGACATGAGTTTATTAGAAGGGATAAGAAAAGAAAAAGGGGTCTCTCTCAAAGGAGAGAGTGGCACATTCCTTCTGCCTTCCAGTCTTATTGGGATCCCAGGGAAGTTTCCAGAGAATCATTTCCAGATTACCCCTTGACTTTTGACTGATAGCAGGATGACAGCACACTTTGAAGTCCCCACTGTGCACAGTTAAGGTCCAAGGCCACACTAGGTCTCTTTACACCATGCTGACCAGTTCTAATTATTGTATCTCCCTGAGTTTTGGGATCTGGTCTATGTAAGGGTCTCCCCCTCCCTCAACACACACACACACACAGGATGACTTGTGTTCTTATCAGCGTTTTAGACCTGCATTTCTCCTGAAGATAGCAGGTTGTTTGCTGAGGAATATAACATAGCCTATTGACCTAAGCCAGGCAGGGCTGCAGGTAAATTACATTTATGGGGGTCAACACAGTGGGCCCAGTTTATAGTATCCCCTTGACCTCAGGTCAGTTATCTATCAACACCATAACTTAAAAACCATGCTGTAGTTAGGAAAAAGTATTTACAGAACAGCTTTGGTAGCTTTTTGTGTTTGTTTGGTTTTGCAAAGCTTGAACCCTTGTGAATTTTGATTTTCTTAAGTCTCATTCCCAATGTATGATTTGGGGTTTTTTCTTGATGTATTAAGTATGACAGCTTTTTTTGTCGGGCATATTTTGTGGCACTAAAAGTGCTCTGACTTCAAATGTCTAAGTGTATGAGTCCCAGAAACCATCACCATTTGCCTTGGTGAGCACCCGAACTTTCAGCATAGAAGAGGAGGACCTTAGAAAGTGGCACTGTGCCCTTGTGAGGAAACCACATGAGAAAGTGAAGTCCTTATAGCAGCCCTTTTCTAGAAAGAGAGAAAGAGAGAGAGAGAGAGAGAGAGAGAGAGAGAGAGAGAGAGAGAGAGAGAGAGAGAGAGAGAAAGAGAAAGAGAGAGAGAGAGAGGATATTGTAGAACTGCAGCATAGCCTGGGATTTTCTCAAGGCTAGTGTTTGGACTTCTGTTTGTTCCACAAACAGCTCACAGGGGAGACAGGTCTCACTGCTAGCCTCCCAATGAGTCTAGAAAGTAGGAAGAATGAGCCATGTAGGTGAGGACTAGAGAAGGCAAGAGTCCATTTTTATACCAAGGTCTCATCAGTTTTTGAGGAGGTTGGTTCCCATAAGTTACTTGGCCTATCAGTGAGATGATGGGACACTGTCTTCATCTCTTCTTGTCTTCCCTGGCTCTCTCAGTCTCCACTCCCACACATTTAAAAGAAAAAGGAGAAGTGCTAGAGGAATCTTCCAACACAAAAGTCAACCCCAGCACAAAGCCCAGGGTGGTCTCCAGTTTTATTTTATTCATTTAACATTTAATATCCTTAAGAATGCAGGAGATTTTTCTCTCCCTTTTTCAAAAGTATCTGTGAACATTTAAAGATGGACAGTCATTTTAAAAATCAGAGAACAACAGATTGCCCTGCAGTTATGTTTGAAAGACACAAGAAAAATCTAAAACCTACTTATTGAATGAATGAATGACTGGCACAAAACAAAAGCAACGTACTAAAACTGACCTTAAGAGCTAAGACAATACTCTCTGTCCTTCACTGGCCCAGACAATTGCAATTTCTTTTTTCTTTATATGGTGAGGTCTGTCTTCCCCATCTTCACATTTCTTCCCGGTCCCTTTTGCTTTCTTCTTGACACTCCTATCTCTGTTCTTTATGTCTCCTTACTTACTCCATCTATCTTCATTCTGAGTTTCTTTGATCTCTTCCTCTCTTAACAGGTCTTAATATGACATTAGATTAATTTTTTAAGGTATTTGGGAGTCAACTTTATATTTTTATCATGCTTAAATCAAATGAATTGAAAAGTGTTTGCTTTTCTCTGTGCTAATTACAGAGTAATTTGTTGAAGTGTCAAATTGTTGGAAAAAAAACTCACAGGAAGCTGCCAGGTAATACCGATGAAATGACTTTAATCTGAGCAGATGGCAAAACACATAACTGGTGGGGAAAAAGATGCCCTCAAGTGTCCAGAGAGCTTGGGCTGGACCTTTGTCCTTCCATGGGGGATCACACAGAATAAGTTTTGTACCTAGGTCTGAGATCATCACCAGGATATGTGCAAACATCTCTGTCCCAGGGAGTCTGGTTGTGCTCTGCTGGAGTCTCTGAGATGAGCTGCTCAGGAGGATACATTCTAGCTCGCTGCCCAGCCTCAACTGTCTCAATCTTTACTCCACTGAAACCACGTGTTAGGCATAAATCCAGTTATTTTTACTAAACAATACTGACCATCTACTACCTTCTGCCCTGAAACAACTCACAGGTAGATGATAGCCAAATGACTTCCATCTTTAGTTAACACATTCTGAGGTTTTTGCCAAGGGTCAGCAAATGCTCGGACCCTGTATATAGGCCTTTGGTCCACTCAGACCTGTTGAGATGAATCACACTATGTACTCGTTCTCTTAAAAATAGAAATGCCACCAAATCGTGCTTTATGTTTGAGCTGGAACTAAAATGACTGAAGTCAGTATTGACAGTCCCCTAAGCACAATTTAAACAAAATGGAAAGGATGTGCAGCTGCTGGCAGGTCCTTCTCACCACGCTGGCAGGCCTCCTTCTCAGCCTTCACCTTCCACTTCCTTCCCAGGATGGCCCTTTCCACCTCCTCCAAGGCCTGCTTCCATCTTTCCACAGCCCTCTCCTGCCATTCCACTGCCCTTTCCCTCCTAAGCACCTCCTTTTCCCTCTGGTTGGCCCACAAAGCCAGGGTGCTGGGCTGCTCCAGGAGCCTGCCCCAGTCTCCCTCAATGCACACGGGAAGCTGCGGCCCTGGGGGCCGTGGGTCCTCGCGCTGCCCAGCCTGGCTGTGGCCGCTCTTCTCCAGCGTGCTTTTCAGATGCTTCCATAGAGCAGTGGTGCCCATGTTGACCCCTGAACACATAGGCAGCAGGTGGCAAACTGGTTGGGATGGTGACCAGCACAAGCAGGGACCAAGTGGAAATACTCCCATGCCTCAGAAAACCAGGTTCCCTTGTTGTAGGGTATCAAGGTGGGCACCAAGCTCTCCAGCCTCACAGAACTCCTCCTCCTTCTTCATCTCCAAGTCTCCTTTTGCCTGAATCCTGGTTCCCTCCTCTTCCTCCTCTTCTGGCCTCATCATGTCTTCATGACTGTCTTCAGATGTGCTAGACATGGACAAAATGTCTTTAGTCAAGTCACAAGTTGAATGTGTATTTGGGAAGGGACTTGGGTAACTTTTGGGGACTCACAGTAATGGTCAAAGGCTGTGGGGATGTGATGTTTCCTCCTTTCTACCTCACTGGAGAGTTGAGGTGAGTCAGATTCAGGCAGAATGGCCTATGAGTACATTTCTTCCATGCCCCAAATACTTGCTGATCCCTTCTTGACTAGGCCAGGAAGACAAAACTGTATTATTTCCTGTAGCAAAGATGTTCACTGCCCCAAAATTACAATGCTTTTAAGTGAACTCAGTGTTCACCACATTACCCATTAAAATAGGCATTTTTACATATCGAAAATTTTAGGTTTTCTCTTTATTCTTCTCCTTGCTGCTTCCACTGTTTCTGTGCTCCTTGGTAATTACAAAATGTGTTTTGGGAGGGGGAAAGAACAGTCTCAGAGTTCAGGCTGTTCAGGACCTACAGGGTTGGGGCCTCCCTGATCTTCCTTGATAGAGAAAAGCAAACACAGATACTCTTGGAAGAGAGACACCCCCTTTCTAAGCTGTTTCAGTAAGTAGTCCAGAGGTTGCAAGGCCTGCCAGGATCTGCATAATCAAGTTTTCAGTGTGAGATCAGTTGTCCCTAGAGACATTTCTCTGAGGTTGGGATTTTAAGAAATCTTACCAGCAGGCCTCCCTGCTTTTTGCAAGAGGGGCTGGAATACACACAGTAGGGGCTGGGCACATACATCCTCACAAACCTGGTGTTGCCTGGTTTTCCTCAGCAGGCAGCTCACTGTACTCCCCCTTCCCTACCATGATCACCTTCCAAGTCAATAGCTAATAAAACCATCCTGAAGCACCTTCAACCAAATGCTTGGCTTATCTACCACATTTTAGAGATGACTAAATAAATAAATGGAAAACTATATTGCATTTTAAAAACAATTATATAGCATTTTTAAAACAGTTTGATTTATCTCTCCATTCATGTGTTATTTCTAAAATTGGCGAGAGTTTTATTCATCAAGCTTGGCAACCCCAAAGAGTTAAGAAATCCACGCCCCCTCGAGACATAAGTAGGTACTTACAGGCCAGGAAGTCTCTGAAATTGCCCCTGATCTCTTTCGTGCTGGGTGGAGGTGCTCCTGAACACCTGGATGCTTGTTAACTGGCTGTTACCTCCAGGAGGAGGGCACCTCCATTTCCGAATTCCTCCCACTTACAGGAGAGTCTTGTTTCCATTGGGTGTGTCTCTGTCCATAAGGTTCCTCTGAAACAATTAGACAAAAAGGTAAACCTTTTCTCCACCCCTCCACCACCAAATAGATGTACCTGGTAAATGCCATGTAGAAAAACAGTTTGTCAAGCACGTACAAGTTTTAGTTCCATTTCCCTGTGATGAGATTATATGATCACTCAAGCAAAGAGAGATTTAAGGCAAAAGAGTGGGATAAAATTTAGGCCAAAATCCACATGCTTCAAGGAATCTGTGATTTCAAGTAGTCTTACAAGTGTCAGATCATGAGTTTTGACTTTGGGTTTGACATCTATGGCTGTTATAAATGCAGTCAGGAGAAAAGTTAAAGAACTTGCTGAACAGGGAAGACTAAGTGAAATAAAACACCTAAAATTCGAAGAAGTATGGGAAATGGGGAAATGGATTTTGGAATGTTTTTTATTGTATTATGTAACTAGAGTTGGAAAAACTAAAATGCTTCTGGCTTCTACTCACAGAAATGAAAAAATAGTCACCACTTAAGCAAAAATACACTTTGAAGCAAATATATGTATTTACATTAACACATATTTAAATATGAGAAGGAAGACCTACCAAGAGGAGATAGGAACATATTGAAGATGTCCATAAAAACATTTTTTTTTTTGCATTGCAGAAGAAAAGTAGAAAACATGTAAGGACTACAAGTTAAACTTCCAATGGGGAAAAAAGGGTAGAAAGATTCCAAATGGAAATGAAGAAACAAATAGGAAAATTTTAAAAGAAAAAAATCCCTTTGTACACTAAATAGCTAAATGTTTTCAAAATGAACTGTTGAAAAGATCTTCAGGAAAAGTATTGTCCAAATTTAGGTAAGGTGAATGGAGTTAACGTAAATAGTCAAAGTATTTAATCTGTAGAAATGAGGAAATGTTATAAATCCTAGTTCTTTTACTCACTGCTTGAAAAGGGCTTGGTGAATTAAGGACAAGTTGTTGGAGCAAGAAAAAAGACTGATTTCATAAACCAGTCAATCCAAGAAGATGGTGGACTGTTGTCCACCATCCTAAGGACCATCTTAACTCAGCATACATTTCCGGCTTCTTTCATCTTCAGGCAAGGGGGAGGAAAAGGGGAATTTAAGTTAGGAAGAGATTGATGGCTGCATCTGCTTAGACCTCTTTCTAGTAGCCTAGAAAGGGATGCTGTAAAATCTGGTAGTTAACTCTCTGTTGATTTTACAAGTAGTCACAAGTTCATGATGACCCTGCAAATCATAAAGACATCTGAATTATTCCTGTCTAGGCATGATCGGCCTTGAGGAAGAAAGATAGAGAATTCAGGAAAGTTTCAGTTAAATCAACCGTCTATTATTAGTTTTAGACAAACATTCCTTAAATAATTAACAAGGGCTGCACACTCAGGGAAGCAAGGTGTTTTCTAGTCTAGTGGAAGTGTGGATACATACAACATGGAGGAGGTAGAGCTAATTTTCCTCTGAACTACAAGCGTGGCTATGGAAATGATTGACCAGTCTTAGAGTCAGATGTGGACTCACTTTTCTTTGGCATATCAATCTCATCATGCTCTAACCATATACCAGCTCTCTCAGCCTCTGGGGCAACATTCCCAGCTCACATATGGTCCTCAAAGTGCTCTTCCAGGGAGCCCTTGCTCTCTGTCGATGTGGGGGAATCCCCCACTACTTTCCAACAGAGACCACCAATAGAATCCAGACCCATACCTTGTCCACAAAATGTGACTCAGTTTTCTAAATTATTTTCAGATTTCACTCTATTCTCTACTCCTAAACAACTGTCCAAATACTTTTTTGGAATTTACTATATAATTATTTTCCAGTGCTTACTTATTCCATATATAGTTAGAATAATGCATTGGAAAAAACTTGTCTCTCAAACAGCCGACACACAAGGAGTTTGTGAAGGGTTTTTTACTTCTCAACCATAGAACACACATGTGTATGAGTATGTGTGTGAATGTATATTCCTAAGCAGATTTACTTCATATATTTTCAGATTTAGCATGTTCTTGCTCATTTAAGCCAAGTGGAAGTTCCCTACTGAAGACAGTTCTGCTTGCCCTACAAACCCATATATTTGACATATCCTCGGGCATTTGACCTCTGGTTGAACCACTTTAGTCTTTGACTTTTCAGTTTCAGAGATCAGGAAGAGTTTTAGAACAAGAACCTAAACTAAATCTTGGAACACAGAGTCTGGAGATCCTACAGAATATTTCAGAAATCTGAATATAAGCAACCTCTAAGAATTAAATCTGTTCAACTGTCTTTGGAAGAGATCTGTTCAGTGAGTCAGCTGTCTTTGTAAAACAATGAAACCCCGACTTGTTCCTGATATTACTGTATCGTCGTTTTTTGGTGGGTTAACAGAAAGTGGAGGAAATGAATCATAAGAATGGATAAAGACATTGAATGTAATACAAACCTTTACAACATTTTTTGTTTTGCATTTCATTTCCTATGCCTCTCTACTCCTTTATGGACTAACAGGAAATAAAAGTTCATTTCTGGCATTTTATTGGATGAAATGAACTGAATTCTCTTTACTTAATAAGAATATATTTTCAGGGATCTGGTTTTACTTTTTATTTTTTAGAAGAAAAAATGACACAATTTCCTATTTTCTACATCACTGCCACATGCATGTGTCCCCATTGCCTTGAGAATACAAGTGTTGAATGAGCAAAAATACTGAAAACTGCAGTATTTGCCAACCACTGTCATGGGTGTGATATGTAAACCCCTTCGTAAGTCTGCTTGTTTCCTTAGGATTTCAATAGTGATGTACTGAGGGATGGTAAACTGCACCTCAATGGGATCCCACCAGAAAAATGTTACTTGGCACCCTTCGGTTTGGTTTCTCTGCTCTGTAGTTCAAATTCTTTGTGAGTAACCAGTTTATAGGGTAGCACACCAAATATCACACACAGTTAATTGTTCTTTATTCGTTAACTCTGTTATTTTTCAATCGTGGAAAATATTTGGAAACTAAGAACTAGGGCCAGACATATGAAAATATATATGTCTCTTGATTAGAAAACAGGTTTGAAAGCAAAAATAATTGAAACGGGGACAGACCTCCACAGATCAACAAGTTCTTTATTAAGCAGTAGAATGGCACATTTTCAGGGAAGAAAAATGGCAGCTGGTTACAATAGGGATCTGATTTTTATAGGGTTTAGTAAGCGTTAATCATAGCAGAATGTTTAGTGTGACTTAATCATTAGAGACTTAATCATAGCGGAATGCGTCGGTTGGACAGTCAGGAACTGGAAATTGTGAAAGATCAGAGCCCATTGTTTTCCTTCTCTCCCTGGGACCCACTGTCCTCCTTTTCTCCCTGGGGGTTGTTGCTTTCCATATTGTTCAAGGTTAATTACAATTTTATCATAATTTTATAGGGATCAGATAAAATAAAAGGGATTCAATAACTATTACTGAATATTTTCAACGGGCAGTAGAAAAAGTATTATTGGCATATAATAGTCAAAAATAAAATACAACTAACGTGGCATCTAAGTTCCCTGCTTTTGTAAGATAGCTACCTTTTATTCCCTTTTTTTTTTTTTTTTTCTTATTTTGATATGATATGTTTTACCAGGAAACACCTTGGACTGGTATTGAGGTGAACAATTAGTTCCTAATTGTGCCATTAAATTTTTCCACTTCCTTTAGCCTCTTGATGACTTGATTTTTTTCCATCTGTCAAATGGCAATAATAAGACATAAAATCAAGACAAAAATTAATAATAATTAGGAAAACTCTTTACAAGTCAAAAATGGTATAATTATATTAATGGTTTCTGTAGTTGTTGCTACAAAAAGAGTCTTTTACATTGTTTGCATCTCTCTTCCCTTTTAATCTAACAATATTCCTTTCTGGCCTCTGCCTGATATAACTCCTTCCTTCTATTCTGTAGTCTCTATTTAGTACTAGATTTGTCTGCCTACACAAAGTTCTAATTTCCCTTTTCCAAAACCCATAAACCAGACAGGTAATGTTACTACAGTCCTAGATTTTTAAATTGACCTAGGGTTCTAACCATGAATGTATAACATCTCTGTAGGCAATAAAGTACAGCAAAATGTGTAGTAAACATTTTAATACAACCTGTCTCAGAATTAGTTTGCCCTGTTAAAAAGAGAGAAAATCATGTTTTGCCAATTTGTCTTATGTGAATGTTGGTGAATGTGTAAATTTCTTCTGAACTTGCAAGTAATCTTCTTTTGTCTATCCTAGAGAATATTTACCTGCTCATTAAAGAATGTGTTTCCCAAAGCAAGCCTCACATGGTTTATAGATGGAAGGCTTCTTCAAGGTGAAGAAGAAGGTAAGGAAAGAAATCAGTGGAACTGGGTTTAAAAAGAAAGAAAGAAAACTTTAGAAATTTTCATTGCCCAAGTTATCTTCACATTTAAGAATAATTTTCACTAAAGGAAAATCATTGCCTTACCCATCTGACGCCATTTTCTGATGCTTCATCTTACTCCTTCATTCATCCTCCCCAGAATGAAAGAAACACAGTTGACTCCATCAAACCACATAAAAGCACTGTTATATTTAAGCAGTAGTGAAAGCAGATGTCTTATATGGTGGCAAAAACACTCAATTCAACATACAGTTACTAATAAATTCTCTGCTTTTGTAACCTTGCTACCTGTTCTTCGTTTCTTTCTTCTCTCAATATAATGTGTTCAATTTACTTAGCACTACTGCTTTAAATCAACCACAGAGTTTCTACTTTTCTTGTGAGGGTCTGGGGCAGAATTTGGGGCTGTGGCTCTGGAGGAAGTATATATAAACGAGTTGGATCCTTGACAAAGAACATATTCATCAGGAGGATTAAAAGTTCCTGGGGCGGGAGCACACATTGAGACAAGCTCAGCACAAAGCTGTATTTTTCATAGGTGGTAACCATGACAGCCTCTGTCGAAACAATTTCAGTCATCCCCTGCCTGGACAACAGGCCCTCCTCTGGGTCATTTTTCCTTTAAGCTTAACATTTTTTTAACAATAACCGAATTACAAAACTCTTGCTGCGTGATCATTTTTCACTTTTAAAATTAAAAGTTCTTGTTGATGTATGATTATTTTGATCCCTTAATGCATAGATCATTGCTTGTGTTAATTAGTTTGTTTTAGGCAGTTCACCCACTTGAAAATAAATATCTGTTAAAATTATTGTAAATATGTCCTATTAAATAAACCCTGCATAGGTGAAGCACCCAGATTTGATGTGCCCATTACTCTCGACCAGAAGACTAGATGGCATAGTCAGAATTCTATCAGCACACAATGGCATTTAACTATTATTTTGTTAAGAAATAATTGCAAAACTAGCATTAAGAAGCTTTAATATAAAGAAAGATCTGAGCTCTGGTGATGGATGATTTTACATTAATTCTCTGTAGCCATATGTGCTTTGTGGAAGTTGTACTGAGAGAGCCAAACAGCATCCAATTTCTAAAGACTTACGAGATGCAAAATGCAAATACTTATAAACCTACAGCTTATTTCAGGTAAAGTATACACATAGAAACTCAACTAGAATATGTGTTATCTGCTACACTTACAGCAAAGAGTCCCTGAAAGTCAGATGTGAGCTACTATATATTCTCTCTGAAAGGACCACAGCAAGAAGCACTCTCTTAGATGAGGAACCACCAATGTGTGGTGCAGAACAGTCCCAAGTGAGAAGTTCAAAATAGAGTCTGGGCTGAGGTTATTTTTTTTTTATTTTACACATCACTTAGGTATATTCTTGCTACCTAACCAAACTCGGCAGCAGAGCCCTCCCAGGGTCCAACCCAGTCCAGGTGAAAATCATCAATCTCACCATTACAGTAAACTGTGCTGATGAGCTAGGACAATCTGCCCCTAAACCCTGGACCCATAGTCACAAACAAAGGGATCCTATTAATCAATGAATTTCATTCCTTGACCACAGATCAACACTATGTAGGACCTCGAGTAAACAGCTTAGGTTAATTCCAGGCCTGCTTCAATTGAGCATCACTTCATAGAAGCTGCGGTTTGACTACGTTAAACCCCGCATTACCATAAAGTAGTTAGGTCTGGTGGCACGAGCATGTAATCCCAGCTACTTGGGAGGCCAAAGTGGGAGAACTACCTAAACCCAGGAGTTCAACATCAACCTGGGCAACATAGTGAGACCTCATCTCAAAAAATAAAATAAAATAAAAAACAAAGCAAACAAAAAGTAACAAAGTGATAAGGAAGGCCATGTCTTCGTACCATTATATGACTGATGCAGAACATGATAGCAATAACCATGTTTTAATCTGTTCTGTAGGAATATACATTACTAAAGAAGAGAGAAAAGGCAAAAATGGATTCTTGGAACTCAAGTCTATTTTAACAAGGATGCATGGTAGTGAACCAGTCCAATCAAATAACCTGACCATTTGGTGTATGGCTCTGTCCCCAGTCCCTGGAAATAAAATGTGGAATACTTCTTCAGAAGAGATCACTTTTTTCTTAGGTAAGTTGTCTATTTAATAAGGTCAGTAAGGGTGGCCAAAATTGCCAAAAATTCAGAACATGTCTAATTGGAACAAATAAAGTATTCATTCTTTCCATAATACTTTGATCTCAGCAAACCCTCTTCCTCCAAATAGTTTTGCTCTTCCTAACGCAAAACTATTATTTTCAAATTATCAAGCATTTTCACAAACGAAATTCAAAAATAATATTACAAGATTTTCTTCAAATGAAAGGAAAGGAGATGATTCCTGTTTCCATAAAGACTTTCTGTAATTTTTGTACAAATTCTATTAATCATAACTCTTAATTAGCATTTTTGTTAATTTGCCACATAACAAAGATTAGTATAACTATCAATGATTAATAGAGATTAAAATGATTCCAAAATTTCTTCTGACTCATGAAAAATACACAATTGTTTACAGCATATATAATTTGAATACTTAGAAATGGGTAAACCATATATGCAATATAAATATCATTAGAATAAGGACTATACCCTAATGATTTTAGTGCCCTAGTTTGAAGCTCAGTATCTGGGATGTAGAAGACTTTTATGACCTGAAAATGATATATACCATTGCTCTAGTTATTACAAAACTTGACTAACTAGAATATTTACTACCCTGAGCCACATCAAATAATGAATATTTCACTACATAAAAGATGAGAACAAATGTTTCAACAAATTCAGTAACAACAGATACACCTATAAAAAAAAGAAGGCTATAATGGCAACTGTAAGATATGCATATTTAATAGTAATCTTATAAAACTAAACAGATTTGCAAATCATTATTACAACTCTGTAAGACCATTAACCTCTTTAACAATTTTCCTATTTTCGGAAATACTGTAGTCTCTGACATATTCATAAAAACACAAAACAATTTATGAGGGAAAGAGTTATTCTTTGACCCAAGGACACATTCGGTATCTTGGATCCTGCTCAGTTACTTTGCAAATGCAGTGGTTAGTTTCTGGGATCTTGGGATGAAGGATAATGTAAGTCACCACTCAAATCCATTCTCACTAGTCAGAAGCAGATGTTCTTCTGATGATGGGACGGTGACATCATCCCCAGAGCCTTGCCTGTGTATATAGGGAAATGTATGAACAAATTGGTCAATGAACTTTTAGTCAATCATTCAGAAGTTGTGATGGATTTACAAAAACACAGCCTTACTCAGTTCTTCCTAACTCCCTCAGGATTAAGGACACCTCTTTCCTACAAAGTTGGACATGGATGTGGCTTTGGAACAGTATGAAGTTAACTGTTTCTCACATTTGCCAGTAGCTTTGGCAGTATCTAAGAACATGAGCTAAAAGACTTTAAAACCTCAAATTCCTAAAGAGAAACCTATACCTGTGCTTGAAAAAATAAAAATCGATATTTTGTAATGTGAAAACTGTGCTTGATTTCAAAATCAAAAAAACTATGAACACCTTTAAGGTAATAAGGAGGAACACTAATTCTTCTAACCCAAAACATACCATAATTCTGACTTTATAGGGGATCCCTTGATCTAGTATAATTCTAGACTCTGAGCAGGGAGTTAATTTTCAATTGTCAAATGGATCTTCAGCCTCTATGATCAAATATTAAAGACAATAAATCTTGAAGAATTCAGTTTCCCAAAATTATAGCCCCCATTCTGGTCCCACAGTGACACAAATCATTGTGAATGTGTTAGAAAATGCACTTGAGGCTCTGCAGAGCAATGCTGTCGCTGTGTCGTATCCCTGTGTGTGACACGTTTGTAACCACTTACTTTCAAACATGCTGTCTGCCTTGGTAGTGCTTTTGGATGCTTTATGAACTCTGCAGTCAACTTCCGCAAGAGTCATTGCTATGTTTGTTGACAAGATACTGAGATGAAAACACAGAAGAAAAATCTATCATCCAGAGCTGAAGAGAAGTTCTGAGACTATTAGAGAGGAGGAAAGAGATTTAGAGAGAGAAGGGGAGGAGTTTTTTTTTTTCCTTTTGATTCCAGAGAGGAGTCATAATGTTGGAAGCTGAGGTGCTCCCTTCCCCCCACACACCCAGCATCCCAGGAAGTTCAAATGCTTAGTAGTGCTTATTCTGGAGAACTCAGAAAAGAGGAAGAGTCCAGGTGAAGTGATCAGTGGCTCTTCAGGCAGCTATTTGTGCACCAAGGCCTGCAGAATTCCCATGATTCAACAGCAGCTGCAATCAAAACAGAACAAAAAGTCCTTTCCAAAGACATCCTACCCCGACACGTGTCAGAATATCTAAAATTGTAGCACTGTAGTCTATTTTATTTTATTTTTTTCATATTAATACAATTGGGACAGTTACAGTGGCACACAGGTACTTAGGAGGCTGAAACAGAAGTATCACAAGTTTGAGACCAGTTTCAGCAATTAGCGAGAAGAATTCAGTTTCCCCAAATAAAATAAAACTATAAAAGGACTGGGATTATGGCTTAATGGTAGAGTGCTTGCCTAGCATGCAGAAGATCCTGGTTTCAATACTTAGTACCACAAAAAAAAAAAAAAAGAGGTTTTTTGTTTGTTTGTTCATTTGTTTGTTTTAGAGGGGAGGGAGTGTTTGTTTAACAAGGTATAGGAGAGAGATTTTGTTTTGTTTTAATCCCAAAGTGAAGCCCTTGGGGTTGTCAAAAGTCTGACTATGGTCAACCTTGATAGAGATTTGCCTATTATGATTTCCAACTATGATTATTGAAAATCAAGACCTCTGAAATAGAGATTTGAGAGTGGACAATTGTGTGTGTGTGTGTGTGTGTGTGTGTGTGAGAGAGAGAGAGAGAGAGAGAGAGAGAGAGAGAGAGAGAGAGGGAGAGAGAGAGTGTGTGTGTATATAAATGGACATATGTATTTTGGGGTATAGAGAGGAGTGAAAAGGGGTATCTCTATAATGGGATAAGAGAAACACTGAATAATGAGATAGAAGTTGCCAGATACTCTTGTTTTCTGACTCCCCGATGTGCAGCCAGTCTTATACCCATGACTGATCCTGGTGTCCTTAGAGTATCAACAGAGAATTTCAGTATGTATATAAAACACCAGGGATCTTGGTAAAATTCAGGTTTTGATTCAGTAGGTCTGCAGTGGGATATGAAATTCTACTTTTCCAAAAAGAACCTAAGAGAAACCCATTTGACCAGCCTAATGGACCACATTTTGAGAAAAAGGATCTAGCAAGCCCTGGGGTTTGGTTCATTTCTAATTGGACTAGATAAGACCACCTAAAATTGCCCCAGAATCAGCCCATCTGCCCTTATGAGCCAGACCCATGCCAGCTACCAACCATGAAGCAGTTTTGAGAGCCCCACCCAGCCTTCTCCTTCTCTGGGGTAGACCACTCAGGAATGGGGTAGGTTGCTTTAAGCCAGCAGCTCATCCCCTTACCACACTGTAGTGAATATGATGATCTGAACACTGGGTGAGGTGTTTCTGCTTAATTCTGCACCTGAGTTTTGGAAAATCACTTTCCCTAGTAGGATGTAAGTACTCCTTTTCCACCCAGTGAGTTTGCTTTGACCAAAGCAGAGTTTCTACTTCACAGTCCAATCTGAAAACAGAAGTTTTTTGGCCTCAGGTTTCATGTTGAAAGCTATGCATTATTTTTGTCCCAGGGCAAGAGTTCTTCTCAAAATACAAATCTCATACTAATATCTTCCTAATATACTGTGAGCTTGAACCCCTCAGCTTCCAAAAACTTATTAATCAAATGTAGCAGAATAGTATCCTAAAACAGAAATCTTCCAGCAATGAAATATATATGCTTCCCATTGTGGAAATCTGGGATTGAACATAATCTAGCAATATTTTCCATTCAGGAAGTTGCCAACTTTCTGTCAGATAGTAAATACATTAGGTTTGTGATCTCTATCATGACTACTGAACTCTTTTACAATAGCACAGAAGCAGACATAGATAATATGTAACAAAAGAACATCACTGTGTTTCAATAAAACTTTATTTACAAATATAGTCAGTGGCAGTATTTGACTGAGGGCCACAGTTTACCAAACTCTGCTCTAACTAATCTAGTGAAAATCACTGGGGTATTTATTTTCCAGGCCCATGCTCCATCTTATTAAGATACATTTTACAAGATGATGCATATGATCTACCACAGTCAGATACAAGTTAAAACTGGTGTTTTCTCTTCCAGTGTTATGAATGATTTTTTTTTGCATTGTCACTTCCATTTGCCAGGATCCATAAATACAGTGAGGAACAAAACAATTACTTCTCTTGAGGGGCACACCAATGAAATAGAGTGAATAGGTCTTTGCTAGGGTAGACACTGAGAGATAAGCATATCACAGAGATCCCAGGCTTCCCCAAGTTTGAGAAGGTACATTCAGGGAAGTTTGGAAATACAAAAATGTCAAGAAACAGCATGAAAAAAGACAAGGAAGCCAAAGAGAGGGTCTTGTGTGAGAGAAATTGGGTTGAAATATTTGCCTCTTGGATACAATGTGTGATTTAAGAGAGAAAAGGTAAATTTGATGACAGGAAATAATGTTGGGAGTGTACAGAGAGGTCAAATCATGATAATGGCATGCTAGAGAGTTCCGACTTATTTTGGATGGCATAGAGAAAGAGCATGCTCATTTTGTTAACCTAATGCACTCTACAGGTAACCCTGCCTCCTCAGATTAATAGCATAAAACTTACTCATAACAGCCAACCAGAGCCAAGTGTGAACCCTGCGCAGAGCCTACAGCAATAAAAACACTAAGAACTATGAGAGCAAAACGTAGATGCACCTAAATCACAAAACAAATAATATATGCTTGACCCTTAAGGCAAGCTACAGGTTGGAATCATTTGTATAATATGTAACTAAATACCGGGAAAATTGGCATAGCTCATCAGCTGTGACTTTATATCCAATGACATTTTATCTAGAAAAATAATAAAAATCTTCCAGCCTCAAAAATTACTTTTAGGCTATATGTTCCTGAAGTCAACAGATCCTCCTGGCATTTGCAAATTGTTTCATAACTCTAGTAGGGCTATTATTTAAATGAAAAGTCGTACCCCATTTGTGTGCAGTGAATCAAAATGCAGTCTGTAAAAATAAAAAAAATGATAAAAAGAAAAAGCATACAGAAAAAATATAAAGTATAATGGAAATTGAAGGAATTGAAATGAAGGTGAAATATAAGTGAAGCAACATAAACTAGCCTGTATTTGCACACATACAAACATACACACGGAAGAGTTGTAGCCAAAAATTTTATGACAAAAGTTATAATTTAGAAAGAGCAAAATAATACCACACATCTTAAATTTACTGACATTAAATCCAATTAAGTAGCATTATTTGTGCTCCTGGTTAACCAGTAGGATGTGACTCTAATCTCTTTGTCTTGAGGATCCTGAGCCTCATTTCATTTGTAGCAGTTAGTAAATCAAGCATTATGTTCAATTAATGAAACGTGAAGCTGATATTTGTTGCAGAAGCATCTGAACTTTGAGAGCAACTGTGCACCAGGTCCATCTTTGTGTGCCTACATCCATCTGTAATGAGCCTATGTGAATTAAGTTGGTGGAGGCCCTTTGTGCTGAGCACCAAATCAACCTAATTAAGGTCAATGACAAGAAACTAGGAGAATGGGTAGGCCTTTGTAAAACTGACCCAGAGGACAAACCCCAGAAAGTGATTGGTTGCAATTGTGTAACGGTTAAGGACTTTGGGAAAGAATCTCAGGCCGAGGATGTCATCGAAGAGTACTTCAAATGCAAGAAATGAGCAAATAAAATTTCTGTTCACATCCAAAAATAAATAAATAAATAAATTTTGCAAACTCTGGGGTTACTTTTAAAATATTTTGAAATATTGTTTTCCCATGTCTGGGTTGACTGCCACTTTCTCTAGGAAGCTTTCCCAGATCTCCTTCTTGATGGTGCCCTGCACTGTGTTCTCGTGGAACGCTGTCCTGGCATTGTCACGGCACTCCACAGGGAGCTGGCCGCCTCTTTACTAGACTGTGCTCTCTTTAAGGACAGTCCTGTGCCTTTCTCATTCACTGTTACAGCTCACTACCTTGCCCATAGCAGACTCTCCAGATTGACTCGTCAGATAATGAACAAATAAAGGAAAATATTCTTAGCAACTTTTCCAATTTTTGATCATTTTGAATGTCTGATCCTTTCAGGTTCTGTGAATGTCCCAGCGGCAATTCCACCCAATGTCACTGATGCCCCTTTGAGCCCTCAGCCTTCTCCAGCCAGCAGTGAATCTCCTACCAGTAAGAACACCTTCATTTGCTGCTTTTCTTTCCATGAACTATTAAGTAGTTAATCAAGAAAATAGTTAAAGAAAAAAGAATTCAGTAAACATGAATGATTCATGCCCTTTTCAGTTACGGTATTTTAGATAAACATATTAAGTACCGTTCTCATGACTTCAAAGAGTTAACAGCTTCCAAAGTCCTTCACTCGGAGTCTTTGAAAAACCAGGACCAATAAATATTCAGTGAGAATTTAGATTCTGTGTTTATTGCTAAATAGGTTAATAAATTGTCAGTCCTTCTCCACAACTGTGTTCTCCTTGGGGAGTTTTAAAAAATTGGTCACAAATGGTGGCCATTTTAAATTTAAATTTGTTTGGTTTCAAATTAATTTCCCAAGCTGACTGGTGAGGACCATGGATTCAGCTGTCCCATCTGTGGTATCATTAATAGTATAGGCCACTGGGTCAGTGTTGCTATGGCAAAGGAATGGCAGTGACTCCCAGAGGTTGGCATTGATGCAAACAAATCATAAATTCCCACGTCCAAGGTCCTGTGCTTAACAAAGAACCATGGTGACTTTCTCCAACACACACACACACACACACACACACAAAGTTGAATTCTATATAGAGTGGATATATGGCTTTCATTTCTTATTTAATTAAAACTATCAATTTTAGCTGAAAATGGGACAAAATAAAAGCAGACTGTAGGAATGAGCAATTCCTTTAGCCAGTAGCCCTTGCATATAGCCCGCAGTCACTGTCACAGGGAGAAGCTGCCCAGAAAATGAAGTAGAGAGCAGGCGAGGGATGCCTGCTTTAGGTATAGATGATTTTTTTCTTGTTCTTACTGTTTCATAATTTTAATTTTTTCTCTTCTCCCTCCTCCTCCTACTTTTTAATTTTTGAATCTTCTGCTTTCCACTTTCAGCTCATCATTCAGTAATAACTTGTAGTAGATTCTTCGTTCAGCACATATTATCATATTTAATCATACCTGAAATCTCTACAGTATCCTGTATAGTTATCCATTGCTTCATGAAAAATTGCCTCAACCCTTAGTAAATTATAAAACTTGTCTCACATGGTTTTGGGAATTCAAGAACCCAGGAGTAGTCAGGTGTGGTAGTGAACATTTGTAATGCCAGCGACTTGGGGGCTGAGGCAGGAGGAGTGCAAGTTCAAAGCCAGCCTCAGCAACTTAGGCCCTAAGCAACTCAGCGAGACCCTGTCTCTAAATAATATATAAAAAAGGACTGAGAGTGTGGTTCAGTGGTTAAGCACATTTGGGTTTAATCCCCGAAAGCAGAAAAGAAAAAAAAAAAGAACCAAGGAGTAGTGTCAGCTAAATGAGACTAAATCAGGTTCCTTCCTGAGATGCCATTAAGCTGTTTGCTGGGGCATCAGTCATCTTAGGAAATGGCTGGTGCTAAAGCACTGCTTTCGCATGTTGTCTTCACCACAGGGGCCTCTCCCTAGGACTGCATCCAGTATGGCAGCTGGCTTCCCTAAGATCAAGTAATTCAAGAAACCCAGTGACTAAGTCAAAACCTATGGTGCCTTTCTATGACTTTTGTCTTATTTTGTTCATTACAAGAAAATCACAAAGTCCAGCCTATACTCAGGAGAGGAGATTTGGGTTCCCTGTCTTAAAGGAGTATTAAAGAATTTGAGGACAAATTAAATGGTGATTCTGTGTCATTTGAAATGTTTGCACATTAAATGCAATGCTGTTTGATTTTCACTGTTATGAACAATGGAGAAAGCAAGCATTCTTTACCAATTTTCAATTATGAACACCAAGACTCTGGGAGCTTACATGTTCAACACCTACTCAACAGAGTTAGCATTCACCAAGGTCTTCTGACTCTAAGATAGTCCTTATCACATTAGATACCACCTTTTTTCTCTGCCATCAGCCCACCACTTCATAAAGACAGGGACTATATTTATTTTGTGTATTTGTTTGTAGTACAATGAAAGGTGGCATACCTTATAAAATTAAAACATCCATGCAGAGGTGCATGAAGTGTCAGATTTTGCATTAGGAAAGGTCCTTATGGGTTTGTGTCAGAAAATGTTTCCTAAAAGAAATGAAGTAAATTGACCTTTGAAGTGTGTATTGTATTTACTTGACTTGATGGAGAGCTTGAAAGAACATTTAAACAGAGAAAATGAAGCTAGCACTTGTGCATTGGCAAAAACATTCATGGTCATTTGTGTAAATAGCAGTAGATAAGCTTGGGTCAAAGAGGTGAGATTGTGTATCAAGGAAGAAAGGATGAAGATTGGAAAATGCAGAATAAAGAGAACTTTGAACCTTAGTTAAAGATTCTGAATATTCTCCTTTAGGAAATGGAGTGGAAACTCATTAAACATTATTTTTAGAAAGCAATATGTGTTTTTTCATTACTGTGACCAAAAAACTTGACATAAACAACTGAAAAAAGGAAAAGTTTATCTTGGCTCACAGTTTCAGAGACTTCCATCCATGATTAGCACCTGCATCGCTTTGGGTGTGAGGTGAGGCAGAACATCACAGCAGAAGGGTGCAGCAACGGAAGCAGCTCAGACCATGGCAGCCAGTGTGAGAAACACACTCACTGCCCAAAGCCAAATAATGGGCTCAGGGACACAAGGTACAGTAAAAAGCAAGACCTTTTAATGACAGTATTGCAAGATTGGATGTCTAGAGGAGCCGGCACAATCCAGAGTAGTTACAATTGTTATGGGGCGCAACTTAAGAACAGACCGATCACCACTGAGAAGTCTAAATTTGAGAGTCTTCATTAAGCCAGGCAGGTGACTCACACAATGCCCCAAAAAAATGGCTATTGGGAGAACAACCCTGACCACAGGGTTGTAGGGGTTCTTATACCAAAAATCACATCAATCATAAGTGTCTGTTGCTATGAATTGAAATTACAAACTAACATCATGAGATCATCAACAGAGGGGGAAGTGGGTCACCTAGGTACAAACTAAAGAATGGTTACTAATAACCACACAATTACCATTTACATGGTACATTGGTTAGGAGAAATAGGGATCAAAAGAGAGTAATTTTTTATTACACAAGGATTGTCATTTTGTATTATTAAACATGTCACACTAAGTAACTGATGATGGGTACAGAGGTGGAGTGTTCCCACGGGAGAAACTTCAGAACATGGGATCTCAGAGCAAAATGGAGTCTGTTTAGTCATTTCCCTTATAGTCTGGCCTATAACATTCTCATGGAGCCAGTTCTGTCAGCCCATCACACAATCAGTATTTCATCCCCTGGGGCATAATGTCCCTTCCCTAGTTCTTCATTGGCTGAGTATGGGATGCACAATCTTCCCAAATTTTGTCTAGGTTTTGCTGTTTCTTATTGGATTAGTTAAAGAAATAGGCCTAACTAAACTAAAGGTCCATGCCTCCCTTTGTTCTCTTGTGGTGGAAAGGTTTTTCTGGGGTTGAGTGCATTTTGGCACTTAGGAAGTTTGTGTTATTAGGCCAGCCCCTTCTCCCTTATCTCCCAGTTTTTCAATGGGACTGTGAATCCATCACACTCAGGTGTTAACTGCTGGTGATCATATTTGTTCTATTTTCTTTTTAGTTGACTTTCTTATATCATCAGTAATTTTACATATAAGGCTAAGTACTGTATTCTGAAAAAGGAGCACCAAACTTTCTAGTTATCACACCAGGAAACAGATAAAGAAAGAGAGAAGAGGGGACCAGGGACAAGAAATACCCTTTCAGGGCATCCCTTCATGACCTATTTCCTCCAACCATGCTCCTCTCTCCCAGTATTCCATTTAGCTGATTAATCCACTGATGAGGTGAGAGCCCTCATGATTCAATCACTTCTCCAAAACCCCACCAAGGAACATTGCTACATTGGAAGTCAAACCTTCAACACATGAACCATTGTGGGACACTCCAGATCCATAACATGATCTGATTCATTCACTGAATATTTATTGAGCACTTCCTAATATCAGGTAGTCTTCTAGGTGCTGGAAATACAGCAGTGAATAAAACACAAACACAAAAGACTGGCATTTACATTCTGCTAGCTGAATGCAGACATGAATTTCATCCTGTTGAATTTTCTATGAGTTTTGTCAGCACATGTTCAGTACTTATAGCAGACAAAACACCATTCTTACTTCTGGGAAGAAATTCAAAGCAGGAGTAAGCACAGCTCTGCTTAAAGAGCTTACAATTTAATATAGGTCCAGTATTAGAAAGGGAAGAAAGCACAAAATATAAATACATTGGTTAAAAAAATAAAACAAGGAAAAATGCTACCCAATCTACTATAACCCTAATATGAGGCAATTGGGAAGTTTCTGAAGAGTCAGACTTTTGGAAAGTATGATACCATCCCAATGAACCTGACAGTATTTAGGATCAGCAGTTTTCAATTTTGCCCCTCCTCAGAGGAATTTTGGCAGTGTCAAGAGACATTTTTTGTTCTCACGAGGAGAGTGCAAAGCGTTACCAGCATCTAGTGTGTAGAGGCCAAGGATTTGTTAAACATCATATAACACAGGACAGGACAGCCCTCATAACACAGTTGTCTGGTCCAAAATGTCAGTAATGCCAAGGATGAGAAACCTATTCTACATCCAGGTTCAAGTATAATTAAATCAGCTATCTTCGACTTTATAAGATCAAATCTAAACCTCTGTCAAGGCGGTAGCAACAAATTATGTTTGGAATGAGTCTGCCTGATTTTTATATGTCAAGAAAACATGTTAAATTAGTCGCTGATTATATCTAAATAAAACTTATCTTCTTGGAATAATCACTGAATTCTTTAGAAAAACCCATATTTAATCTTGGCAACCTGGAGGGTAATGTAAAAGCACATGATGGCTTGATGACTCGCTGCCTGTGAAGCTGGTAGGAGTCATCTTTGCATGTTCTTTTAAGAAAAGAAGCAAGATGGAGCATGTTGTGGAAAATCAACTTCAAAAGGCAACAGATTCACTTTAAATTCTGAGATGCGATGAACTATACAATTCAGGCATAATTACTAAGCTATGTGTCTGGCTGCAAGCATATAATTCTTATTCTTTTTCACTCAGCGAATGGATTTTTTAAAACAAATATAGAAGGTCATGGAAGCAATATTCTTTAACTACAGGAGAACTTTTATAACTCATAACAAACTGTAAGAATTACCTGGGGAAACCTAGCTCAATTCAACCAGAGCTAATTAGTGTTTGCTGAATCCCAGTCACATTCTCAGCTCTGTTCTAGGAAAAGATAAGAGACTGACAAGCTCAGTGGTGAGTGAGACAAGCCCACAAGGAACAATCTAAAATACCAGGCAAATGCAGGTGGGGCAATAGTGCTTTCCTTGCCCAGAGGAGATATCCTTGTGCCTTTCAATATACTGGCTATGAATTGGCTACAAGTAATCTTACCTAAGACCACAGGACACACAAATGCCAACCCTGATGTGGGCAATCGTTCAAGACATTTATTCATCTGATAAATAGATATGAGTGCCTACAATACACCAGGGATTCTTGAAATGCTGGATTAGCAGTAAACAAGACAGGCAGGTCCCTTATTGCACACAGCTTACAATCCCATGTGACTCTCGCCTGACTTTCCATTTCTCTGCCCACCAAGTCACAGATCCTTTGGCTCTGTATACAATTTTTATGTCTGTACATAGCCCAATGAATGATACTGATTTGGATACTAAAGCTGTTTTATTCAGTAACTTATCTGGTCCTCATAGTATCCTTGATCCCCAGAATGAGGGTTGGGGTTGTGGGGGCATCAGAGTTACAGTAGGGGAAGGTAATCAGGGAAGTCTGCATTGGGGGTCTGGAAGGAAATATGAATTCTGATGGAATAAAGATAGCAAATTATCATCTTAAGCAAAAACATAAAATCAAAGGAATGTAAGACCTGAGAAGACTAGAAGAAGGAATGCTCATGGTACTTGGGGAGAGGTCTGTAAGGTGACTAGGTGAGGTGGAGCCAGGTGAAGGTGAGCTTAGTAGGCTATGGATTTGGGTTGTGATCTGAACATAACTCTTTTTAGTATGAGGGTAAAAGGAAAACAGAAGGTATGTTTATGATAAGTAACAGTGTAAGAGCAGGGAGCAAGGAGGCCAAATGATCCTTATCAAAATCAACTTAAATTGATGATAGTCTGAGCTAGAATGGGCATATACAGAAATGGAGAATACTTCCACAGAAGACTGAACAGGGTTGTTTGCCTAAATATGGCAAAAAATTAAAAGGGTTTTAGAATACTATCATACAATTACCTTCCAGTTTTTTCTTAGAAATTTTCTTAAAAATTTTACCCACTGCCATGACTATGTTACATTGCTAAGCAATAACATTAATATTTGCTGAAGTGCTCCAATATGCCTGGAATTGTTCTAAACTAATAAATATATTGTCTCATTTAAACCTTCCCAAAACACAACTATTATCCCAACCTTACAAATGAGGTCAAATAAATTACCCAAAGTTTTCCCCATTGGGAGTGAGGTACCTCTGGGAGAAGCTATCAGGTGATCACTTTTTCAATTTATTCAATAATTACTGAGTATCTGCAAATGTAACACATCTTGCTCACTGTCATTTCCATTCAAGGGAGTCTTGAAACCCCTTTTAGGCCAGTAATCCAGCAATATGTGTTCCTCTTACCTATTTGGTCAGATATATCCCATCCAATCAGCTTTCCTCATGTGAATGGTCTTGTGCTGAGATTAGAACTCATATCACATGTCTCCTTCACCCTGGGCTGTGGCTAGCATCCAACTCATCCTGACCACCATAATTGATGGGGCTGATTTGAATCTGCTTAGATGTAGTTATTGGACTATATCTCTAAGTGCAATTCTCTAGTTAACTCCATCACTGTTTGTAAAGGCCCTTTGGGCAGCAAGGGAACCACATGTATCATGGAGACAAGATAGGAGATCTGAGGCTATGTGATGCTGATCAATGCTGCAGTGATACATTGGAAGGCCAAGTAAAGACACTATTTGAAAAACATTAAATTTCCAGATTTGGTTTTACATAGGAACCTGACAAAGCCTTAGATAACAGGGACTAACTAGTCAGATCACTCAAATTGTACTTATAAATCACTTTTATCTTTGTATTTGGTTGATTACATAAGCTGGACTAGAGAGCAAAACTAATTTTATTTTTCTCCATCATTCCCTGTCCACATGAGTGCTATTAAATAATTGGGGCGGGGGGCCTCTGAAAGAAATCTCAAATATATTACTTGGCTTTTTTAGTGATTTTTGCATAATAAATGTTGTCTGGTCCATTTCAGCCACAAGAACAGACTTATGTCAATAATTAAAAAGTCTCATCAAATGCAATGTTAAAACTTGCAAAAGTTAATTCAGACCAGAACGTCTGTCCTGTCCCTACTCCCAAGTGTGGGTGTGCCTCAGCTTCAGAAGACTGGCATGCACCAGATTGTGTGTTTTCTGTCTGTGCAAGATGGGGAGAGAGGAGACATCTTGGTGATTCCCTGGCCTGGCTCCAGTCTCTCCTCCACTCTTGGTTACTGACTAGGGCCACTTTGGGGATGGGGACCAGATGGGATGGGGAGAAGAGCAGAGAAGTGAGAAAAGACCCCCTTGACAGGCTGGCTATAATCAGAAGTAGGTGACTGAATGAAAATGGCCATCTTCAGTCACGGACACTTCGGCAGATTTCTCAGAGATCCCTGTCTCTGTTGTAATGGCTGTTTCTTCTTGGAGCAGGCCGCACCTTTCTTCCAGTCTTCTGCTTCTCTTTCCTGCAAACTCTGAACTCCCTACAGCCCCCTGCAGTTCCTCTTGGAAGTTTCTTTGTTCTTGTACGTGTTCTTCCTGCAGGAGATTCTTTTCAGGGCATCCTAGAGTGTCTGGGAAAATATACATCTTTTCCTCCTGTTTGGGAGAAGTGCTGCTCTTCCCCAGGGTGGCCCTGTCCCTTCTCTTTGCCCTTCAGAGCTGCCAGCCATGAACTCCTAACATAACCTCTGCTTTCTGAGTCAGGCACCAATACCCATTGTTCAAAAATCCGGAACACACAGGCCAAGTGCTCCTAGTGATTCTTTTGAAATTGCATTCTACTTGGTCATGAGTGAGGGAGCAGATTCTTCTTCTCCTCTATGGTGGAAGCCAGATGGAAAGGATCCTGATAACACTCTCCAAGGCTGCTTCCACACCTTATGCAGCTTTGAGGTTGATAGAGGACCAGAGTTGAGAGAAGGCACGGCAACCTGCCTCACATGTAGGTGGCTAGAACTCTGCTTTCAACGTGGAGCTGAGCTTGCCCTGTTCTATGGTTCTTAACCCTTGAGAACACATCTGAAATGAAGGTACAAGGAATTCCATTTGAAAATTCTGTTCAGCATTATCCCTTAAAATGCACAATTAAAAGAAATTTAGTAAAAAGGAAGCAGACATGATGTGGCGGTGGTTTCCCCTGAGCTTACTTTGCTGCAGCCTAATCAGCCTTCTTGCTATTCCTCCAACACGCCAGGTTGCTCCCATTGTGGGGTCTTTTCACTTGTCCCTAAACCTAGAAAATTCTTCCACAAAAGTTTTGTTCAAATGTCACCTTCTTAATGAGGCTCTCCTTGACCACTTTATTTAAAATTGCATCCACCCCCTAGTCTCCCTTTCCCTGTTCCTATCTGTAATTTTCTCCATAGCATCTTTTAACATTCTTTATAATTTACTTGTTAAATAACTTTATAATTACTTGTTTTGTTCCTCCCATGAGAAGAAGGTAAATCCAATGAGAGCCATATTTTTGTTATTGTTTCTCTGATTTGACTACTGACTTAGAACAGTAATAACACTTGGTTATTGATAAATATCAATAACTCAGTAAATGTATTTTGAATGAAGGATTTCTTTAAGTAATAAGGAGGAAGATGTTCACAAAGGAAGAATATGGGAAAAGGGAAGGAAGCCCCCCTAAGAAAACGGCCTAAGCGGGCTAGGCTGTGGTTCTGACCATGCTGCTGTGGCAAGGTTGGCTCTGCTTTTCAAGGTTGCCACAGTGGAATGAATATAGTCTTTAGTGTCGGTGCTATCTCTGCCTCCTACTAACTCTGTCACCTGGGGCCATTTCACCTCTCTACTTCTGCTTCTTAATTTTAAAAAATGGAAGTGATATTATCTAGTTCACATAGTGAAAATGCAGAATGAGCAACCACGAGTCACAGACCCACTGGATCCAGTCTGAGAAGGAATGCCACCATCTAAAGAAGAATCTGGCAAGCAAAACTAATCTCAAAGCAAATCAAAACCTTGGGGGGGGACAATGACCAAAGCAAATGTTTTAAACATTTACCTTTATGCTCCACTTATCCCTTATACTAACTGCTCACCTATCACTTATTTGGCACAAAATAGTTTCACATTAAATTATCCTTAAAATTTAAGTTACTTGGAAAACATTTCTGAACTTCCCAGAAGTTAGTCAGCCACGAGATCTTCAGCATTTCCTTAACTTTCCCTAGTCTAGTATTAGGTGGTTGATTACTGGGAAGATGGACAGAGGGAAATGGGTCAAAAAGCTCCACTCTGCTTGAGACATTGTGGGGTACCATCCAGAACTCGCTCCTGGAGAACATGCTCTTGTCTTCTCCATTCAACTCAGAATGAGGGGTGCTGTCTTCTGACTTAATTGAATCTCCAGTGACAATGTGAAGAAAAGGTTTTTAATTTTAGTGAGAAGTGTTTCAAAGGGTTAAAATAGAAACAGACTAAGAAGGTTTCAAACCTCATATATCCTCATGGCAGTTTCTGAACTCGTATAAACAAGACATTTTATATGAAGCAGTGTTTATTTCTAAACCCCTTCTTTCCAGGAAACAAGGGTCATTATGGTGTATGTCTGGTTACTTGCTAGATTTAACTACAATAAACATTCACAATGAAGAAGAAATAAACAACCAGAAAACAAAGCAAGCAACTTTCTATCACTGGGTTTGGTGTATTTTTTGCCCACATAGTACATCATAATGTAGAATCTACTGAATATTGAAGAGGCTTTCCTTTATTGTGAAGTACAAACTCAGCCTTGAATCAGAACAGACACAAAGCAAGCTGTCTCATTCACATGCTGAGGAATATGACCAATATGAAACCTGAAAAAATTTAGCTAAGAGGAATGCAAATAAAATTCTTTTAAAATGTGCCACTTAATAATAAGACATGGACAGATAGTCTCCTATAGTTACAGTTTTATGAAGTGTTTTTTTTTTTTTTTTTTTAACAAACTAAACCAAACCGAAAACCCTAAGAAATAAGTATTGTTGCTGTCACCAGTGTGCCATGGTGCTCTCCTGCTCCCCTGTTGCTGCAGATGTTGAAGACGGCAGAGTGACAGGTATCACCCTACAGTCTCACACCCAGTTCAGTTCAATGCACAGAAAAAAAACACTCCTGGGGGCTTGTAGAGATCCATCCCTGGAAGGGACAGGTGCCGGACAGTATGTGAGAACCCACAGTGTGTGAGAACTGCAGGGCCTTGACACTTGCTGTATCCTCTGCCTGAGTGCTTCCACCACCCCTTGCCTGACCCCATTCTCCCACTGCATTCCTCAGGGACTCACGTGTTCTCATGTGTGAATTGGTTTACTTGATTCTCTAATTGATGTCCATCTCCTCCATGAACTTAAACTGCAGGGGAGCAATATCCACAGTGCCAAGTCTAATGCCTGGAAGATACTGGCTCCCAAATGTTGGTTGAACAAATAGATGAATGTAGGCAGGGAGTAGCAAGAGATGACCATGCGTAGATCGGTAGAGGTCTGGTCACAGATTGTGAAGGGACCTTAACCTTGAACCATGATGGGAAAAGTGGCAGGAAGGGGAATGGACTTAATCTATCAGGAAACCAGAGAGTTTTTCCTAAATGAATTTCTACATGATGAATGGGGACTCCTAATAACCTTTGCAAGTTAATACAGATCCTCAGGCCAAGGCTAGAAAACATTCACCAGAAGACCAATAAGACTGAAATACACTATGCTCCTTGGGAATAGTGATTAGGTATCATTGATCCTTTTGTTCTCAGCCCTCAACAATTTCCACATCCTTACCTGTCAGGGTACAGAGGTCAAAGTCTGGTACAAACACAGGAACACAGGCGGTGCGCGTGCCTGAGCTTTGGCCTCCACATGGTCCTCCCCAGCATGGTGCCTAAACAACCCATTAGATGAAATAATCAAGCTATTGAACCCACCCCACCCTGCACAGTAAACCTCAGGGAGGATTTAGGTCACATTGTTCTCTGACCGCCAGAAGAGAACATTGAGTCATTTTGAATAAATGAAGTTCCCAGTCCAAAGTCCTCAGGATTCCAGTGATTCCTGCCAGAGTTAAATCACATGGCACTATCCAATGCCAGCACCCAGTGTGGGCAACAGGAAAATGTCACTGATAGTGGGTAAGAGATACAGTCTCAAATTATAGTCACATATTAGACCGTGATTTCTAGGAATGGCAGTGTAGTTCACAAACAATTTCAAAACTTTCTGCTGTTTGTTTCCTCATTCTTTATCTTCCTTATGACCATTGTGATTGCATCACCACTGATAAAACCAGGCCTTTGCATTCACTAAGGCTCTCAGAAAATACTTTTGGAGATCAGTACTGGGTGGGGCGCAGCAAGAGAAAAGAACAATATTTGTCTATAGGGAGGAAGAAAGAACTATATTTGTCTATTAGTTAGAAAGAGCACATCATACTATGTATAGATTATTTATGGCTAGTCCTTCTTTGTCTTTCATGTATTTTTAAAACCTTATCCCAAAAGGGATGTAGGATGTCTTTAAAAATATATAACAATACAAAATTTTAAAAAGAAGTAACTAGAGAACTTGCTGTAGAGAGGAACAAGATGAAACCATCTCAATGAGAGAAATAAAATTCAAATGCATTCTGTATTTCCTAAGTTTATAGCAAATCAGCCCTCGGTAAGCACAGCTGCTCTTAAGTCTGACACTACCTAGACCTTCCTCTAGAGGGTGTGGCTGAGCACAGCAATGCCCACCTCTCTCAGCATCTGGGCCATTGACTGTTATTCTGTGTGAGCCATGAAAAAATGTCACTGCTCTTTGCTGTAAGAGCAATTCTGTAGTGACCAGGAAAGTGTTTCCAATGCTCAGTTCAAGGCAAACCGGGCTTCATCTACAAATACATCACACAGCCTTTAGGTAGGCAGTCTTGTTTATGTGTTCTAGCAATAGAGCCTTTGATGAGTGGTAGGAGCTTGTGACCTAAAAGTTACAATTACTGAAGAGGAATCTGCTCCTGGGGGCTCAGTGAGGTGAAAGAGGAGAACCATAGTTGATTCTGCCATCGAGAAGCTACTACCCGCTCCTAAAGCTAATGCCTCAGCAAATTGTCACTCTCTTCATTCCCGGCAATTAACCCTTTTCTGGCACAGTCTTTGAAATGAAGCTGTTGACATGGGACAGCCTAAGCAAGGAGGCATTCAAGACCTGAAGCCAACCTTCTCATGGAAAGAGAGGGAAATGGGACAATTGATGAACAGGTTTAGGAGATTTCAGTTGTTAGGATACACTGCTATCCTAATGCTGGTTCTACACCTGAGATAAACTGCAGATGATCTGCTTCTAAGATACACCTTTCCACATTTGTCTCCTTCCAGGTGCTCTTCTAAGTACTTTATAAGTATGATTCTTTTAATCATCACCATCACCCTACTAGTAAAGTGCTATTTCACAAGTGAGGAATTTGAGGAAGAGAAAAAGGTTAATAACTTTCCCACAATCATACTTCTAATTAACATTCAACTCACAAGCCAGGATTCGAACCAGGGAGTCTGGTTCGAATCCATGCTTTGAATGGCTAAGCTACGTTGCTTACACAAACGTTCAAGTGGTTTGCATATCTGTCTCTTAGGCTCTGTGAAGGTTGATGGGCCTAATAATGATTCCTAGCAGTCAAGAGCTATCTGAAAATCTCTTCTTGGCAGTATTTGACTCCACAGACCCAACTTCTAGCATCAGAGTTCACTGAAAAATATTTGTTAAACTGGACTGGCTTGTTCTGCATTTGGAAACCCTCAGTCACTTTGGCTTCTGTAAACTACCTATCTCTAGCTTTCTTCCAGCATCTCTGGCTCCCCCTACAAACATACTCCTTTCCTTCTGACAGTCTCTTATATGGAATGTCTCTAGACCATCCTCCCTAGTGCTCAGCTACATTGGTTATGGTCTTCACGCTGATGTTTTACAAATTTGGATTTGCATTTTTAACTCCTACGATTCTAGCTCACATGGTCAAACTTCTGCTAGAATGGAATGTTTCATATGCTCTCAAAATCAATCTATTCAAAACTGAATTCACCTGTGTGCCCTCTGGCAAATTCCAAAACTGTCTCTCCTCTGCTTATTTTTTCAGCTAATGAAACCATGATCTGAAATGCTATCCAAGCCAGGAAACTGAGATTCATTTTCACTTATCTCACCCTATTTCCTTTACCCAATCATTCAGAAAGCCCTGTTGAGGCTATGTTTTATTTATTATTTATTAATTTATTTTTTATTCATTTATTTATTCATATTTTGGTACCAGGGATCAAACTCAGGGGCACTTACCCACTGAACCACATCCCAACCCTTTGTAATTCTTTATTTAATTTTAGTTCAGGGTCTTGCTGAGTTGCTTAGGCCTCTCTAAGTCGCTAAGGCAGGTTTTGAACTTGGGATCCTGCTGCCTACCCTCCCGAGCTGCTGGGATTACAGGTGTGCACCACAGCGCCCAGCAAGTCTACATTTTAAATGCCCCTTAAACCTATCCTGTCTTCATCCCTATGGCCTTCAATGGGGTCCAGGCCACCTTGACTCACCCTCAGATTACATCTTGTAAGGACCAGCTGAATATCATGTCCTGTATCAGAATGAGGAGTAGAGCTGCTTCTTCCTTCTCATCCTCACTCATCCTTTACTTCATAGAGAGTAGCTCCAACATTTTGCGTGACTTCAGTATTTTTTCACCTCTCTTATTCCCACTGTTAATCTTGTTTCTTGTGTCCTCTCTTTGCTGACGCTCTCCCTTTCCCTCACTTCCAGCTTCCATCAGGCCTGGGTGATACATCACCTCCTCCAGAAAGCCCTCCCTTGAGCTCCACATCCCTGTTATGTTCCCCTTCTCTGTATTCCCACAATGCAATGAATTTCTGTACCATAGCACTTATTGCCTTGCACTGCAGTTGTTTCCACCATCAGTTAAGAAAAGGGAAACGAACTACAGTGCCAGTTTGCTTTGTTCATTTACCCTAGTATGAGTTCATTTATCCTTAGGGCAGTAGCCAATGAGGGGCCAAGCAGCGGCTGGGTGCTCCGTTCCACAATCATTCAAGAACACGGGCTGCTGATAGCTCTGTCATCCTTAACTTGTAACTCCTCAGTCACCTTTATAAAATCTGCATAATACACAAGGAAAGATCAAGAAGGATCATTTGGCCAGGTATGGTGGTGCACACCTGTAATCCCAGTGGCTCGAAATGCTAAGGCAGGAGGATTGCGAGTTCAAAGTCAACCTCGGCAAAAGTGAGTTGCTTAGCAATTCAGTGAGACCCTCTCTCTAAATAAAACACAAAATAGGACTGGTGATGTGACTCAGTGGTCTAGTGCCCCTGAGTTCAATCTCTGGTACCAAACAAGCAAACAAACAAACAAAAACAAAAACGATCATTTGCAGATTTCATGGGCCAGGTCTTGAAATGATAGGCATCACCCCCATCACATTCCATTGATTGGGACTCAGTTCAAGGCAATATTTAAGGGCCTGGTAGGCTAGGAAACATAGTTTCTCTGCAGCAGGAGGAGGAATAGGTTTGGCATTCAGCCAGTGGTCTGCCACTTTGACCTTTATTCTCACTAAACTGTAAACTCCATGAGGTTGAGTGAAGTTTCTCTTGCTCTTCACTTTATCCCCAGTGCTGGCACAAAATAGGCATTCAGCAAGTATTTGCTGGATAAATGAAGTTATGCATTTCTTGCCTTAAAATGTTTTTTTTTTTTTTTTGGGGGGGGGGATGCTTATGTTGCCTGCCCATTTATATTCCCATGCAACATCTCCGAAGGCAGTCCCTAACACATCTCCTCATGTTTGACTGTTTTCCTGAAGCCATGGTGCAGTAAGTTTCTCTTTGAAGTTCATTGGCAGGCTGCATCACAGAAGTAACTATTATGATCATCTCTGGTTATGAACTACTTGTAGATGCAAATACTGCAAGGTCAATTTATTTATTTACTATAGACATATTGTTTCCAGAGGTTTCATTACCCATGTTCTCATAAAGCATGTACTTACCCCCAACTGAGGAACTTGAGAAGCTGGAATGCAACACTATAAAGGGATAGTTATGGATATTATACATATTATGTAGCATTTTTATAAGGACACAGAAAAAATTTTAAATTACAATAGATAGAATAATAGTTTCTCCTGAAAAATTTACTTACTTTATGGTGTCCATCAATTATATAACATATACTTTTATTCTTAGCATTTTTTACTAGAAAGTTCAGACCAAATGTGGGACTACATAAACCAAAAGGAAGGACATCAAGAATTGCAATTTAGCTAGGTGGGTGGTGGCACATACCTCTAATCCCAGCAACTCAAGAGGCTGAAGTGGGAGGATTGCAAATTTGAGGCCCAACTCCATAACTTAGTGAGACCCTCAGCAAATTAGCAAGACCCCATCTCAAAATAAAAAATGTAAAGGGCAGGGGATGTAGCTCAATGGTAGAGCACCCTTGGACTCAATCCCTGGTAATAACCTCCCTCCGTCCTCCAAAAAATAAAGAATCACATTTTGTATACTATCCACACTCAGGTTTCAGCAGACTCAACATATTTTTCTAATGATAGTTCTGTTGTCTTTCCTTTTTAGTCACTGTTTTTGTCTGTTTATAAAGCATATTTAAGTAAACCACCTTAAATATGTTTTGGAACAAAAGAGAAATACACATATATAAGACATTTAAAAATTTGTCTTTCAAGCAGACATAAATATGAGTTCAATAGTGGTTGGTAGTTTTCTTTCTCTTTAATCTACCTTGCTTCTTCATCTCTAGAGATATTTTAAAGTAAATAGGAACCATTCTCATTTCTCTGGGAAGACAAGAAAGAAGACAATAAAAAATGATGGATTTTAAAGATGGAGGTGAATTTGAAAACCAAAAATGGAAGTAAATATGAAACCATATTTAGTATGTGAAAATATTATGTATTATTATGAAAATTCACTGTAAAGAAAGTTTCATGAGGACAGGAACCATAGTTTCATTTTCTATTGCCAGATCCCCAGCATATTGAGTAGTCTGGGCACACAGTGGCTACTGAAGCAATATATTTTGGAAGTATAAACATAATACATTTGTGCTTAGGATAACTGGGTTAATAGCAAAGAAATGATGTTGAATAGTGATCATATAACCACAAGCACACACTCTTTTGCATTCAGTTTCATTATTTATAAAATGAGGCAATTAGACTGTGTTATTTACTAAGATTCTTTCCAATTCCAATACTTTCTGCTCCTGTTAAATCTACCGGCATGGTTAAACATGTGGATGCAAATACCTGTAAGAACTTGGGAATTTTGTTTTCAAAATAGGATATCCAGCTGCACCTTCAGTGACCCCCGGGGATGTGAGTGCATCAACGCCACACGCCATCCCTCAAAGTGAGTACAGCAAGGCTATGTATGCCTCCAAGACAACACACGTTTCACGACAGCTTCTATAATGCTGAGTTTGGACAAAAGTCTGTAGTTTTCATTTGATGTTGATATTTTGGCTCCTTTTGAGTTACTCTGCAGTGACTATTGATGTGACAATTCCTGAAATGTTAAAAATAAGTGTTGATGATTTGCTATTGTGTTGAATCCTTTATTCCTCGAGGATTTTAAGGCAATATTAAAGTCATCGTCACAGTACTCCCAGTGATCTGAGTCGGTGACGAGAACAGAAAAAGAAAGCAAATCAGTAACAAGTTGGCATTAAACATAAACTACAGAGCTTCTACTTAATAACAGCTAGTGTTTCTGCATAGAGAGGCACATTTTCAATTTTGGATTTCCCCAAAGTCACATAGATTAAAAATTCAGCACATCAAAGCAAAGTTAGAGTGTAGCTTTATTAAAAAGTTGATTTCTGAAAATAACTTTGTCTTTCAGCCAGAAATTCCAGTGTAACTTTCCAAGACTTTAACTACTTCTCAACCTCCAGTGGGATAGACACCAAAAAACATTGACTATAACCATGAGTCCCTTGGAATCCTGTAGACCTCTTCCAATCATCCGACACATATATTAAACAACTACTACAGGCTTTGTTCATAATCATATTTGCAAATATTTACAAAGTCTCTATCATGTTTAAAGCTTTGTTGTAGATTCTGGGAATATACCAGTGAACAAAACAGATCTAAGCTCCACCTTCTGCAGGGGAGAGACAAACAGTAATAAAGGATACAGAGAAGACCCAGCAGTGCAGTGACACAAGTGAGGCTGACAGAGCAAGCTCTGAGTGTTCGGGAGGAAAGAGCAAACTGACCAAAGAGTGCACATCGCCAATAAGAATGAAAGGAGGGAGCCCAGTCCGAGGTCTGGAAGCGGTTTCATTGGTACTATTAATGCAGCCAACTAGCAGCAGGTCTGCAGGAGCTAACTTAGCAGGTACTGACAGAGCCTGAGAAGGAAATATACTGCCTCTTAGTGGTGTACAACAAAGATCATATAGTGGGGAAGTGTAAGGGAAGGTGGCTGGAGCAAAGAGGAGATAGGACACCTGATGCCTCAGGTGCAGAACGCCAATTGACTTGCACAGAGAGTAGGTGCGTGCGTCCTCTTGGAGAGCACTTAAGCTGTACATCTGAAACCTTTAGAAGTCTTTCAGACTTCCTGGCTCAGTCATTCCACTGCTGGGAATTTGTCCTTAGGAAACAAGGAGAGCAAAGGAGCATGTATAACACTACTCTTTGTAGCATTAGTTATTTATTTTATCGCTTTGATGGACCCTGTGCTCATAGATTTGGGTTAATCATGATCTTTAATTCATTACACACTTAAATCATTAGTCAATGCAGGACCCTTTATAATTTAAGATATTTCTCTTTAAAAATATGTTAATAGCATAACAGATACCTGTGAACTCAGTGCCCAGCTATAAGGAACGAGAGGGCAGCATTCATAAGGGTGAACATTCACATTTAAACAGAATTTAGATGTTGTGTCAAAGACGGCATGGCAAATTAGCTATGAAAAGAGGGGATTGTCCAGCCAAAGGATGCTAAAAAGCATTAAAATGCACACTACATAAAAATAAACTGCACGGAATTGAAGATATTTATGTCCAAAGAAAAACATTAAAACATGTAATAAAATAAAGAAGAACTTCTTCCTGGCTCTAGAGTACAGAAGGACTTAATGAAGAGACACAAAGGACTAACCTCATAAAAGATTGCAGAGTCAAAATAGCTTTGAGAAACCCAGGTTTGTCAAAAAAAAAAAAAAAAAAAAAAAAAAAAAAAAAAAATATATATATATATATATATATATATATAGTTAGTACTAGGGATTGAAACCAGGGCCTTGCTCATGCTGGCAACTGTTCTGCCATTGAACTACATATCAAGACCTTTTTTTTTTAAATTGGTTTTAAGACAATCTTATTTGTTTCCCAGGCTGGCCTCAAACTGGCCTCTAACTTGGCTGCCTCTGCCTCCCAAGTAGCCAAGATTATAAATGTGCACCATTATGCTCAGCTTCATCAAAAGTTATCTGAAAGTTTAAAAAGCAAGCTCTAGCCGGACATGGTGGTACACGCCTATAAGCCCAACCACTCAGGAGGCTGAGGCAGGAGGATCTCAAGTTCAAAGCCAGTCTCAGCAACTCAGAGAGGCCCTAAGCAACTCAGCCAGAACCTGTCTCTAAATAAAATGTTTAAAAAGGCTGGGGATGTGGCTCAGTGGTTAAGCAACCCTGGGTTCAATCCCTGGTACAACACAAAAACAAAAGCAAAAACAAACAAAAAACCCAGCAAGCTCTAATCTGGGAGAAAATATTTGCCACAAAACTTTATGTAAAGAATACAGTTTTAATCTATCCCAGTTATTGATTCTTGCTTTTATTTCTTGTGCTATGGAAGTCCTGTTAAGTAAGTCTGATCCTAGGCCAACATGTTGAAGATTTGGACCTACTTTTTCTTCTATAAGATGAAGGGTCTCTGGTCTGATTCCAAGGTCCTTGATCCATTTTGAGTTGAGTTTTGTGCAGGGTGAGAGATAGGGGTTTAGTTTCATTCTACTGCATATATGAATTTCCAGTTTTCCCAGCACCATTTGTTGAAGATTTGTTCACCATTTGTTCTCCATTGCCTGTTTTTGGCACCTTTGTCTAGTATGAGAAAATTGTATTTATTTGGGTTTGTGTCCATGTCCTCTATTCTGTACCATTGATCTACCTGTCTATTTTGGTACCAATACCATGCAGCTTTCTCTCAGCAAACTAACAGCAATGTGAAGAGAAAGCCTACAGAGTGGGAGAAAATCTTTGCCATTCATACTTCAGATAGAGCACCAACTTCCAGAATATATAAAGAACTAAAAAAACTCTACACCAAGAATACAAATAATCCAATCAACAAATGGGCTAAGGAAATGAACATACACTTCACAGAAGAAGATCTTCAAGCAATCAACATATATATGAGAAAATGTTCAACATCTCTAGTAATAAGAGAAATGCAAATCAAAACTACCCTAAGATTCCATCTTGCCCCAATTAGAATGGCGATTATCAAGAATATAAGCAACAATAGGTGTTGGCGAGGATGTGGGGAAAAAGGTACACTCATACATTGCTGGTGGGGTTGCAAATTAGTACAGCCACTCTGGAAAGCGGTGTGGTGATTCCTCAGAAAGCTTGGAATGGAACCACCATTTGACCCAGCTATCCCATTCCTTGGCCTATACCCAAAGGACTTAAAATCAGCATACTACAGAGATGCAGCCACATCAATGTTCATAGCTGCTCAATTCACAATAGCCAGATTATGGAACCAACCTAGATGTCCTTCAATAGATGAATGGATAAAGAAACTGTGGCATATATATATATATATATATACATACCATGGAATATTACTCAGTCATAAAGAAGAATAAAATTATGGCATTTGCAGGCAAATGGATGAAATTGGAGAATATCGTGCTAAGTGAGATAAGCCACCCTCAAAAAAAGAAAGGACAAATGATCTCGCTGATAAGCGGATGATGACACATAATGGGGGGGGCAAGAATGGAGAAAGGAGGGACTGTATAGAGGGAAAATAGGGGTTAGGGGGAAGGAAAAAATAACAGAATGAATCAAACACCATTACCATATGTAGATGTATGATTACACAAATGGTATGCCTTTACTCCATGTACAGAGAAATAACATGTATCCCATTTGTTTACAATAAAAATAAATTTAAATAAAGAATATAGAAAGAATGTTTAGAAATCAATAATAAAAAGACGAAAGTCAGTAGAAAATGAGCAAAAAGTTTTATCACAAAACATGAAATACAAGTTGCTAGAAACATCTACCTAGATGCTCAACCTCTCTGGAAATTAAGAAACATAAATAAAAAGTAGAACAACAGAAAACATCTTACTTTGGCAAAAATGGAGTCTGGATTGCCAAACATTGTTTTATCAATGTGATTTTCTTCTGGTGGGAGTACAAGTCTGTGCCACAGGTTTCCACCACTGTGGCACTATGTTTTAAAGCTGACTAAGAGCATGCCCTACCTACAATTCAACAATTCTATTTCTAAATATACACCACACTACCTGATTAGTGCATGCAAACAGGCAATATGAACACAAATGTTGGGAGAAAACACTATTAATATAGCAAAAGCTGTAAATAATCTAGATAGCCATAGTAGAACAAGATAGTTTATAATATACTCATATAACAAAATATTACAGAGCAATAAAAATGAGTGAATGACAGCCATATACAATGACATGAGTGAATCTTATTTCCCCCCTTTCCACATTTTTTAAAGATCATTGTGGTTGTAGGTAATGATGGGATTCATTGCTACGTATTCCTACATGCACACAATGTAACAATATAATATGGCCAATATCACTTCCCAGCACTTCCCTGCTCCCTTCCCATTTCCCACCCCCTGACCCCTACTGAGCTTCCTTTGATTTTCATGAGATCCCTGCCCCCTCCCTCCACCCTGTTTCTTTTCCTTTTTCCAGTATGAGTGAGCCTTAAAAACAGTCTGTTAAGTCAAAAAAGTAAATACCAGGTAACAATACATAGTTTGGTTTTTTTAAAAATAAAATGTAAAATTAAGTATAACCAAGGACCATATTATTAGGCATAATATATGATAAAAATTTTAAACTATACAAATAAATAATAAACACAACATTCAGGACAGCATTTTTTTTGATGGAGATATAAGGAATGGGACAGGGAGAAGACATTTATGGTGTTACTTATAATAGACCCAAATCTGTGTGTATGAATAGCAGTGACAGGATGTTAAAGGAAAATACGACCAATAATAGGAAAATATCAAATAGACTGAAATCTTAACTTGATGAAATATTATAAAGCCTGACAAAACAATAGTCATAATGTGCTCAGGAAGCCAATGTATCCCATCACAAATCATTTACCAATCAGATACAAGTTGACAATGAAAACACTAGGGTCACTTGAGAGATTTACATATAGACTGCTTGGTGGTAACATAAACTTCAGTTGTGTTTATGTACTGAAAATCCAAGTTTACCTACACTAGTTGTTGGTCATCCTTTATTTTTGAGATTATAGTATAAGAAATTCCCATGTCTTTTTTTGTTTATCTATAGACCCAGTCCCTAAAATAATGTCTGCCACACTAACTATAGATGATCAATAAATAAATGAATTAAAACTTGTTGAGTATATGGTAGAATTATGGAGAGGGGATAGAAAATTTTTCAGGTGATGTTATAGGAAAAAGATGAACTCCAAGTTAAATGCATAATTTATCCCATATTTTAATTATCAGCATATTATTTATCAATGCCTAATGTCTTCCTTTATTTTATGCCTGTGATTTTTATTGCAATTATGCTAGAATGTAGGGTACACAAGAACAGAGTCCTAAATCTTTTTATGTCCTGCTCACTGCAGTATCCTACTGTCTGTCACAATGACAGGCATTCCATCATTGCTCAACAGACATTTGGTGAATGATTGAAAGGATGAATATAGATGGGCAAAGACAAAGAAGAAAAACAGGCATGTGCACAGTGAAAATAAATGATCTGTTTAATTGGAAATTCTGAACATTTTGTTTTCTTTAAATTGTTATTATAATAAGTGTACTAGAAGAGAGAGAGAGAACTTTGCCATTCTCTACATCAGTATGAAGCATAAGGTCACCTAAGGTACTTTCTGCCCCAGAAACTAGGAAACTGAAAAAAAATATTGCTTCAAAGTCTTATTTTATAATTTTTACAGTATATTCTTAGTCTTTTTAATAGATTTCATAATGAATTGAATTACCATGCTCCTTCACATTTTCTGCCCTTTCCTATTTGGAAACTTCATTTATCCTCAGACATCTCTTTATCATTCTTATCATTAGAATGACCTTAGAAATGGTGAAATTCAGGAAGGAGCTCTAAAGCCCATCAAAGGATTTGTCTCTGGTGATGTGGACTCACATCGTCACTTCTGCGAGATGAACCTCTTAACTAGTCACCATTTTTTATCCATAAACTTAGAGAAAAACAGTAAGTTGCTCTATTTATGATAATTCAAAAAACACATTAGGATCCAACAAGTTAAAATTGATTTCTCACTCCCAGACTGTTTTTGAAACATGCTTCTACTCGTTAGATTGGACTGCAATGTGACATCCAATATTGGATGAAGCATTTGGCAGGATTCATGACAGGCATAGGTAATGGGATTTTTTTCCCCTCCCAGTATGTTTATTTCGATAGATTTAGGAAATGTTTAGAGGCAAAAAAGAATGATAATGGATAGATTTCTGGTGTAATAAACCCACGGTTAGTGCGTCTAGGGACTTTGCTGTTTGTGAACATGTTCTCTGAGATATTTGTATCCTGAATGGATTTTGAGGAGATCATACATATTTGAATGTCACTACGCTGTTCTGAGCACATTGCACTTATCTACATTTATAAGAATATATTGTAATGTATTTTTTGCTGTCATCCTGTTTATCAACCTGAAGAGGGGTACACTGTGATTCAAGAATACTGGAATCTACTCCAAGTTCAACAAGCTGAAATAAAAATGGATATTTTACTTTAACCACCTATAAAATGAGAACATTCAATCTGACCACCTTAAGACCTGAAATGTACAAGGTTAGACGTCTTGGAACACATATGCATCCCAACATTCAGGTGATCGGACCATGGAATAGAAAGTTGAATCCTAATTACTTTTTTTCTTTCCCTAACCCCTCATCTGGTTCAGTGGGGCTCAAAGCTACAATGAAACCAGTCAGATTATCTAAATTAGACAAACAAAAAATGATTGTGAGCCTCCATGGACCCTTAAGCCTCCAACCCTCCAACTCATCTCATTCCCAAGATCAACAAGGTCAAGTTCATCATCACACACACACACACACATACACACACACACACACACACACACACACACACACGCATATACACCTGGACCTCAAGGGTGCCTTTTACTAACTTTAAAAGGGGACTTTGTTTTTTGACCATGCATTCCTTATGTCTCAAAATTTATATACCCTTTTAAAAAAATCTTACAAATGTTATTTGTATTCTGTGTCTGGCCCTGTCTGGTTCATTTTCAGCTCTTGGTAGCTAAGCCTCATAATTTCATAGCACTCCTTGTGTTTTTCATGGGCAGAAGGAGGTTGAAAGATCGAAGTTGAGAGACTGAGAGTCAGTGGCAAGACTTGTAGCAAAGCTGGTCCTGGCTTCTATTTTTAGGCTACATGATAATTCCTATAGTTCTTATGTTCCCTGCCGGCTATGATACTAATTCTTTAAACTCAAAACTTTTGTTCTCAAATTCTAAAATTTCATGTGCCTCGACTCACATTCTATGTTCCTCACCTCCAAGACATTATTCTCCCTCCAATTCTTTCACCTAATTCCTCTTATGTCAGTCTCAAAAATTGATTCCTCTGATTTAAAATTCTATCCTCTGTTAAAAATACCATTGGTGGGGGGGGGTGTTCATAGATTTCTCCATTGGTGAGGCCTAGCCCCACCCTTTGAAGTCTGTGAGTGTCATCTTCTGTTTGTGGTTGGGAAGAGTGTGAGGGCTTTGTCTGTGAACTGGGTGGTCATGACAAGAGTGGGCACAGAGGCTAGCACCAGCATGTGCATCCTGGTGGCAGGGGTGCTGCTGTCTCAGTGCATTTGCCCCTAGAAGAAAAAGATGGGACAGAAGACCTGTACCCAGGTCCTGATGTTGTTTGCCACCTTTGACATTGTTGTAGAACAAAGTCAATAACATAAGATAAAGAATGCCTTAAGGAAGATTGGACAGCCAAGAAATGTCTCATCGATAGTCCACTGTGTATGTAAAAAGAACGCCAGAATTCCACAAATGTTCAGTTCACATCAAGAACCCTATAAGGGTAAGAGAAATTATCTGTAGTTTTGTCAAAAGAACTGCTGAACTTCAGACAATAATAGGCCTTGATAAGACTCTAAGTAGATTCTCCTACAAAGGGGAAGGATTACTAATATGTCATAATGTTATTAACAACTGTGAACCGGTTATAAGTGGAAGTCAAGAGTTATTGCAACTAAAGGAAAAATACTATACTACTGAAGTTGATACTACTCTTACCAAAGATAGAAGCACCATTCTTGGTGAACAAACTTTACCGAGTGCTGAATATAAAGAAATTGAAGATTCTAACATTACACTCAAGGAAGGCTACATGAATTTATTTGAGAAGTTTTAACAACATAGTAACCCTGTGTTCACATTTTTGGGTCCTATTGATGATATACAAGAGAAGGTTATGGATTTAACTGGTGTTTACCACCCAAATGTCAAATTGATATTCAGTCATTGATTTGGAGGAAAACGGATGCTCAAAGAACTTAAAGGGTAATTAACTCATGTAGTTAACAAATATGATGGTGCCTCAAGGAACATAGAATATTTCAATCAACTAAAAGACAATTGTCAAACTAAAAGATAATTCTGCTGAGATGTACAAATGGCAGATGTAGTAACCAATGTTTAATACATTCTGAGAATTAGGCATCTAAATGATGGGTGTGAGTGAGTTTTCAGAAAGCTATTGTTTTAGTGAGTGATGAATCATTGAATGTAGCCAACTCTATCTTACAGAAGATCTATAAACAACCATTCTTCAGGAAGACCTCTCTCCTGTGGGAGCAATCGATGCAAGAACTTCTCATCTCTTTTCATCTTCTGGAAGACTGTTAACTATAATATGTTTTTGGTCTTGAAGTTTCACTTTTACATGACTTAAATATTTTCAGACATATTGAATCCAGCAAATGAAACCTCTTTTTTCTTTACCTCTCTCACCCCACTACCAGTCTCCACTAAGTATTTTTTAATCAGATATAAAATAACAACTCTTAAAGTCAAAAGTAAAAAACTAGCTTTTTACTTTTCCAAGAGGATTTTGTAATTCAATGTTATTGTGTATTAGATTGAGGAGTCTTTTATGTTGGGAAACGTTGCAGAAGTCTGAAAAGAAGTTTTATGAAATGGTCAAATACTTTGCACAGTTTTAAGTATTGCTATCTTTATAATTGGGTTGCTTTGTGCTGATGATATCATCTTCTCCGGAAATTGCACCACGTTGGATTATTTTATGCAGGGAAAATCAAGATTGACTACAAAAGGCTGACTCTGTATTTGGTGAAAAACCTATTGGTGTCCATATGTTAGTAATTATTACAAAATATTCTATATTGGTCCACTCATAATAAACATGCAGGGGAAAATCTTTTTTTTTTTTTTTTCATTTTAAATGCCTATTTCCCTCAAAGGAATAACACTGGTTTCACTTTTTTTTTTTTAACTCTAGCATAAATTAATCACATCCTTTCTTGCAAACATACTTTGAAGAGGTATTTAATAAAGACCTCAAGCTCTGAAAGTAAGTTAAAGGAGACATGATGTTGAGTCAAAAACTGTAAGGTTATCCAGAATGAACTGCCGCCTTCACTATTTTGCCTAAATCCAGGCCTAGTCACAATTGCTTTTGAATTACTTCTTGCTCTTTGCCAGTCAATTTCCTGGCTAATGGCTTAATTATTAAAAATAAACATTATAAAATGCTCACCATCATCTATAGATCTTGGAACTCTACCTAGAACAACAAAATAGTCAAGGGCACTTGGAACAAGGTCAGAGAATGATACTGAAGAAAGAAACATGTCCCTGACTTACTCAGACTCAACACACAGTTTATGGCAGATGTCCTGTGAGCAATCCCTGAAAACATTGACTTGCATCTCTTCAAAGAACCTGATCACATACTTTGGACAGTAACTGTAGCTACTGTTTGACATAAAGAGAGAAACCAAGAAGTGGAGGTGGGATAAGGTTTTTCAGGGGCTGGGGAGATAGCTCAGTTGGTAGAGTGCTTGCCTTGTAAGCACAAGGACATGGGTTTGATCCCCAGCACCCCAAAAAAAAAAAAAAAAGGTTTTTCAAATGTTGTATTTTTGTTTTGTTCTTGACACAGAAGAAAACACTTGACTGGGGGCATAATATATGTTAGTGTTTTAAATAAATGAGTTTGTTGCTGCTGATGGCAACAGTATACCACTACAGTTATTTTACTTTACATTATGTCGGAGGCCTGTTATCCAATCCAGGTGTGTGCCAAGAAGTAGATCTTTCTTTCCAGAGATAGAGTAATAAACAAAATGAGTTAATAGATCTATTTCAAAACCCCTGTGTGCTGAGTTTGCTGCCGTCCACTCAAGGGAAAGTTTGCCTCTGAGGGCCTCAAAGGTACTAACCCACAGCTAAGAATCAGGGCCTATAACCATAGGGGTCTGATCATTTGCTGCTGACTATTCAGTTGACAGAGATGACAAGCATATTAGCCAAACCTTACATACCAACTACTTCCTTCCCTCATGCATTTTCTACCAAGGTCTACAAAGTCCTATTGGCACTTTTTTTTTTTTTTTTTTTTTTTGACTAAGGGCCACCATAATACTCTTGGCTTTCATCATCTCCTTTTGTCTCATCTATGGGGTGAGCATGAGAACTTGAGAATATATCCTCTGCAGTTGGAGAAACTTCTGCCTTGCATTCTGCCTGTTTTAAGTGACTTCTTTGATCCTTTTGTGTGGCTATGACAGAATGCCACAGACTAGTTTGTAAGGAAGACCAGTATATTTTCTCATAGTTTTGGAGACTGGGAAGTTCAAGATCAAGGCACCACCATCTGGTGAGGAAGTTCTTGCTGTGTCCTCACATGGCAGAAGGTGGAAGGGCAAGACTGAATGCTGCATGAAACTTTTTTTATAAGGGCCTTAATACCATCTGTGAAGAGAGGTATCCTCCTGGCTTAATCACCTCTTAAAGTTCCCACCTCCTAATGCTGTCACATTCCAACAGCTGGATTTCGGAGACTTCAAATCAGAGAAATGGCTATGATCAGAACCTTCCTAGTTAGAGACATCTAAATCACAAGCAGTCCCTCAACTCACTTTATTTTGGGTTAATCTAACTATGCTGCAGGACTGTCCAATGATATTGCTTTAAGTAGCTTTAGTATACTTTTTTATAATTATTATTTTCCATTAATGGTTAAGAAGAGAGAATAGACTAATCAGTTATACATAGATTGACTCTTCCAATATCTTCTTCCTTTAGCAGTTTCATGGATACCCAGTGAAACATATAGTTCATCCCCTTCAGGGGTAGGCTCAACTCTTCGTGGTGAGTACATGGGAAAGATTTAGGAGCTTGGAATGTAGTGGTTGGCTCTACCTGAGCACGGGTGAAGAAATAAGGACTGGTAAAAAGCCAATTGCGCGTATTTAAAAGTGCATCTTGGTGATGAAAATGACAATGAATGGAACCAAAACTCTTGCACTCAAAGAAATAAAAGGGGCCTAGTCTTAGATGTTTCCCTGTCTTATTTCCAAATGAAATCTACACAATAACATTTTTGACCAGTTATAATCATAAAAAATGCTTCTCATTTTTTAAAATATTTTATGGTCAATGGAATGATTAGTCGACAATGGAATGATTAGTAGTTTGTATAATATATTATGTTGCAAAGGAATCCTTATTGACCTTATCAAACACATTGGGGTGGGGAGAATTAGTATTTTCATCAGCTGAATCAGTAACACTTGTAGAATTGGGATAGAACTTCATCTTCCCGTGATATCACTTAATGCTTTTTTGCCATACCGTTTAATTTTTTTTGAGATTCTTTAGCAGATATTGTTCTATTATTTGGAAGACTGTATTTCTTCTCCTTCTCCTTCTCCTCCTCCTCCCCTTCTCCTTCCTCCTCTCCTTCTCCTCCTCCTCTCCTCTCCTCTCCTCTCCTTCTCCTTTCTCCTCTCCTTCTCCTCTCCTTCTCCTCCTCCTTCTCCTCCTCCTTCTCCTCCTTCTCCTTCTCCTCCTTCTCCTTCTCCTCTCCTTCTCCTCCCCTTCTCCTCCCCTTTTCCTCCTCCTCCTCTTCCTCCTCCTCCTCCTCCTCCTCCTTCTTCTTCTTCTTCAGAAATTTTATTCATTTGGTATCTGTTACACAAACCCCAGGATCACAACCTTGCTGTAAACTGGTCCTTTCAAAACTTTACATGTAATATTTGAGGGACATTCAGGCCACCCAAACTGAGATCTTTCCCAATAACACATACAACTCAATCATGATTTTATATCACTTGATCAGGTTGAAGTGACTCTTAAGATCAACTCATATATTCTCTTTCCATCCCTAGATGATGTCTTCACCAGCACAACCAGTGAATTTTCAGAAGCCCCCACATCAATCAATGGATCTACTAACAATAATCACATCCATATCACCAGTGAGTTGCCATACATATTTTTTTAATTTTATGTTTTGTTCACTCAGCAAATATGTATTGAGTAGCTTGCCGGGCACCATGCCAGGTGTTGGGTATACATAGTGATAACATTGTCCTCCTAAAGCTTATAATGTATTAGAGATGATACATAGTAAATAAATAGTCACATGATTAAACTTATTTGTGAAAAGTGCTATGATAAGGTACGTCAAAGTCTAACAGAAAGACCTGATTTTAACTGGAGAGCAGGAAATGCTCTAAGTATATGATATTTAAATTAAAATCTGAAAAAAAAGAAAAAGAATTAAACAGGTGAAAGTAGCAAGAAACATTTCAGTCCTGTGAAAATATAGTATGAAGGAAGAATGAGATTATTTAAACAAAGAGTATTCCTGTAATTCAACTAATAACATTTTGCCAATGCAAAGGGCAATCCCTTATTTTATGTCACATGTCACAAGAAAGCAAAAGATTCAAATAAATATAGAAGCTGCCCAATGCCAGTTGTGATTATAAATTCATAGGTACAGTCAACTCTTTCTCTTCAGTGGAGTTCCCTTGTCTGGTGAAGTCTTCACTAGATCCTCAGATTATTTCATATGGAAAGTCATACAGTCTTCAGACTTTTGGCGCATCATCCTGCATCATGCCACATCATGGCAATGGAACTGCACACTAAGGTCCTACCAATTTCTTAAAGGTATTGGTGCCCTAGAGAACTGCCTAAATTAGAGATGGGGCAAGATTGGAGCTCTGCTTCTCCACTAAGATTTTCCTGAGGAAATACCTCATTTCTGTATTTAGAAGATAATTTTTAGGCATTGATATAAGACCTATTTAAATCGTTGTTCTTTCATTTCTTCAAATCTTTGGAGGTAAAATGTTTTATCTCACCATATTGCCAATGTAGAACCTAATGAAGTTTGACTGGACTTACTTAGAACTGGACTCAGTCCTGAGTTGACCATCTGTGTGATTGTCCTTTCGTGGTCATGCTACTTGAGCAATTTGCACCCTGAGCTCTCTAGACACCTGTATAGTGTGCCACACTGTTATGCATGATAGGATTACATGAGCTTCCAGGGAATGTGCAGTGCCTCCTTTGACAGGGCTGAGCATCAAGAGGACTTTGAATCCCTGCTTGTGTGTTATATGAAGAGGAAAAAATCTTCCAACAAGAAAACAGATGCTAATATGATAATGTCCTATGACTGCAGTTCAAACTATATAAAACAGAGGAAGGACTTGGTAACTGACATCTTAAGTCCAGGTCTTTGGACTGTTTTTTGTTTTGTTTTGTTTTGTTTTGTTGAAACTTTTCTGTATGAAAAGCAGTAATAAAATCAAGGTAATATAAGAAATTTAAAATCTCGTCTAATCTGCAATAAGTTTACCATCTAGCTGAAACAATAAGAAAAACTAATTCAGATAACTTTTTGCCCAAATAATCTATGTAATTCAAATATCTAAAAATCTAGCTATAATGTATAAGACATTTCATTCCTTGTACCTTATTATTGATAGAAATAGAAAATCATGAAAATAATTTGACCATCTGAAATTATGACACCTAAATAATTAATAAATTGATAATGTATAAATTTGTAAATAAATTCACATTATATTTGTTAATTCTATTAAATTATACTACATTAACATTGAATTGATTAAATTTATGAATAAAAGTGTGAGTAAATAATACAATTAAATTAAATAAAGATATTGGGGAATTAATCTGTCATATAATAGAATCAGGTAAATGTGTATTGCTCTAAAAAGGATCTCAAGAATGTTTTTTAAGAAAAAGAGATCAGGGACAGAATAGTGTATAATAAGTATGTCCCCATCTGTAATAAAGGGATGTGTTCATGATACACATATATGCTTATGTAGTCAGAGAAAATTGCTGACAGGATTCATAGTTAACTATTCAGTCATCATCTCTGCATGACACGGCACAGGTATGCCATCAGAGTGTAATCACAGTTGAACAGCCCTGTGGACCTTAGAGGAAAACGTGCCCCGGGTAGGAGAACTGGTGTAATCCCTTTTTTTCCCTGAATGCCAAAGTTTGGCATTAAAGTTCATCTCTCTTAACACTCTTTTCAGGCATTGTAGTTAATAAGCCTGCTGGCAGAATGTCCTGGCCCCTGACTATAGCAGCTTTGCTCTTTTTCTGCATGGCATTGTTTGGTCTTGGAGTGAGAAAATGGTGTCAATACCAAAAAGAAATGTGAGTACAATACTAAAATATGTGGAAACTGGTAAATTTTTATTGAAAAATATTTACACAGCCCCAGATGTTGTTAGTATGTAGCATTCTGCTCCTATCTGAATGAGCAAATAGGCTCCCAGAAGCTCAGAAAGGCGATATAGCTTTGCCAACACCACATGGTAGGGACCAAGCGTACACTCCGGACGGGTTATCCCTCTCTGCATTGGCCTGGTGAGACTGTCACACTCATCAGATGGAGCAAGTTAGTAGGCATGAAATGAAAACTGAGCCTCACCTCACCTCAAAACTAAAAGTGATTTTTCTATTAATCTTCATTATTTTTTCATTTTCATGCATCTTTGAATCGCCTGGGCCCAGCTGGGCCCAGATGCTCAAGTGTGAAATTGAGTGAGAAAGGTAATTTTAAGAGATTTCCAGCTGCTTTTCATCACAGTGGGCTTTTACTGCCCCTTTTCGTTTTTCCCTAAGGAGAAAAGAAAGATGTTTGGGTTTCCCCTCCTTGTCTTATTGAAACATTTCCCAAAATTCTTCTCCACACCATACTCAGAAGTGGTATGGAAGGTTAAGCCCACTTTTCTGACTTTGCTATTTTGGATAAGTCTGGGTTAGTCCACGTTATAGGAGACCTTCTGATACACAGCTGATCTTCCACATGCTTGCTACGTGGAGGTGTCAGAACATTCACTGTTGTGCAATATGCTCTTCTACTTTCTCAGAGCATCCTTGCAGTGACTGTTTCACAGTGAATAGAACACAACACCAGTGGTTAGCAATTCTGGGTTCTTACCTAAGGACTACATCTTGGCAACTATATGACCTTAAGAAATCAATCATTCCTCTGAAAAAAGCAAAAGTACAAGTTTATTAGCATTGGATCCACTTTTTGATATATTTTAAGCTCCATTAAAGCATCCAAAAACCAGAAAGTAAGAATTAGGAGATCTTAATATTAAAATGATCAAATGGGAATCTGGAAGTCTAAATTGATTTTTAATTGTTCTCTTCAAACGCCGGTGTGGTACAAGGATAAGAAATTCATTCTCTGTCTCTCTGTCTCTGTGTGTCTATCTCTCCCAAAATTAAGAAGATATAGTTTTCCAGGGTTGGAAAGTTGTTTGAGTCATGAACATAAAATACTCACACAGGTATTTCCTTTTCCTGCCATCAATATAGTGGGGGCATTTGTACAACTAAGTCCCACACTAACCTGTATGCTTAATGCATTTCAGACAGAGATGAATTGAAGTATGAAATAGTGCTTTGTACAAAGACAAGGTTAATAATGTTCACTGATTCAAGCAAAAGGGACTCAGGCATTATCCAGCTAGCACCGACCAACTCAGGGATTCAGAAGAGCATTACTTCCCACCTCTAAGGGATCCACGCAGTACACACAAGTGTGTCTACAGGATCCGGGTAGGGTCAGCAAAAGGGCTATTTGACAACTTCAGTCTCAAGTTCCTAAATTTGAAGATTTTGTTCCTAGAATAATGTTTAACTCATGTAAGAGAAAATTTTATTGAGGCAGTTTTATGAGGAAAATGGGTTCTGGTTCCAAGAGCTCAACTGAGCAAATTTCTTAAAACTGTTAAGCCTCCATTTTATCTGTAGAGTGGTGACAATAAAGCTTAATTCCTAATGCAAAATAAATGATGTTAAGATAAAAATACTTTGCAAACTATAAAATACCATATAAATATTAATTAATGGTATGAACATGGTTTTCCAGTGCCTGGTAGAACTCACAAGCACAGGGTTAAGAAAACAAAAATTCTGAGAGAACTAAGATGATATCTCCTTTTTATCAATGGGTCTTCGAATTAAAAAATAGAAATACCACCTCACATTCTTAGCATTGAAAGAACAATATTTTGTTCCTAGCATGGAAAGACCCCCACCTTTCAAGCCACCACCACCTCCCATCAAGTACACATGCATCCAAGAACCCATTGGAAGTGATCTGCCTTGTCACGAAATGGAGACACTCTAATCCTTTGAGACTTCGCCTTACAGCAAAACTCTGCTGGGATCCTATTGAAAAGGTAGATAATGTTCTTCTTTAATATAATCGCCCTCCAGCCAAGCCTCGCTGCTGCTGAAATGGATGTCAGAAGCAAATGATCTGTTTTCCCAGCAACTTACCCTGTGGGCATATGCCTGAAATTTAGACAAGAGTGAAAGGATAAGGCCACACTCACCTGCAGTGCAAATTGTAGGGATTTTGTTGCTTATGTAAGAGATATGCATTAGACTGCTCTCATTAAAAAATAAGTATAGCATTTTCATTTTAACTCTGATTAAGAGGACAACAGTGATTTTAAGCGTGTGACCATACCAGATTCTCTTCTTCTGGATGTCTTCCAACATCCTGAACTGTCTGCCAAAAGCATGATGATCTCTAACTTTTATTGCATTCCCTAAGAAAATTTCAAGAAGAAAATGTGAAAGTTCTAGCAAGTGTCCCAAAGGATGAAGAGGTGCAGCTAGTCTTCAGGCTGAAATACCATTGTTTATTTTCACTGAAGGAAAACGAAATAGCCTGCTCAAGATTCAGATTTCCAATCCTCTTTCACTCCCTTCTTCTCACCATGTTTATCCCAGACTCCTGCCAAATGGATCAGGATGAGGGATCAAAGAGACATTGAGTAACAACCAGGTAGACTGCTAGATAGAAGACTTAGTAGGCTGCTAATATTTTATGAGCTAAGAATGGTTTCATTCTGTTTGCCTTTGTGTGTGTGTATCAAACTTTGTGTGTCTGTTTGTATCAAACTGCTACCAAACTGTTGCATAAGTAAACAGGCAATTGAGACCCAGTCTAACTCATTTAATTCCCATTATTCTCTTTTTCATCTGGGGACTTTCCTGTTCATCCAACCTGCCTATTTTGATCTGTCTTGAAATAGATAATGGCCTCAAGTCAGACTAGTACTGATCAATTAAGCCCACTTCTACCAATCTTTTACAAAATAATTCAAGCAGAATGTAGAGGTGGTGGAGAAGAAATCTAATTAGCCTGATGCGCTCTGTGTTCAGCAACAGTTTGTGAGTGAATAAATTGTCAATCCCCTTGTCCTCCTAAACCCTCCCCAACTCCTTGCCCCAGGAGGGAAGAACAGATGTTGTTGACAGTTATAACGATAGGCAAATTCTAGGTGGACTTTCGTCCCCAAAGAAATCTTTCTTGGTCCTTTGCAGTATTCTTATCCATGACTGCACAAGAAAATAACTTCAGGGTTGACTTTTATTTATTTATTTTTTTAGAGTTTGTATTTTTAATACCATTGCTGTCCCACTCCTAATTAACTAAATTAGTGTCTCTGAAGAGCAGGGTACAGGCAACAACACTCTTAGATGATTCACATGTTCAGCCAAAGTTGAGTACTACTGAGCCTGGGGAATCCCTGCTCACTGAGTAGAATAATAGATACTTGGCCAGCCTCCAAGATGACCTCCAGTGATTATTGCTTCCTGCTACCCATACCCTGTACAATCCCCAATCACTGAGCATAACTGACTTGTGTAAAGCAGGACCAGGATTAAAGTAAAGCAAGTGGGGCATCAAGGGTGCACAACTCAAGGAGATATTCACACTGAAGGTCATGCGCTTGCACAATCTTGAGAGTGATTGCCCAGCCTAGCCCTGGTGTAACCAATAAGATACTGCAGAAAAGGCCAGAGTGTGACTTCCAAGGTTAGATCCTAAAGTGTATAGTAGTTCCCACCTTGATCTCGCATTTGATCACTGGTTCTGGAGGAAGCCCTTTCTCATGCTGTAATGTCATACAAGCAGCCCTATGGAGGTCCATCTGTGGAGAAACTAGAACCTCCTACAAACAAGCAGGGACCTGCCTGCCATGAAGTGAGCCACCTTGGAAGCTGATCCTCCTCTTATGTCTTCAGATAACTACAATCTCAGATGATCTTTTGTCTGTGAGCTCATGACAGCAAGAACCACTCAGCTGAGTTTTTTTTTTTTTTTCCCTTTAATTTCTGACCCGTAAAAATTATGAGAGAATAAATGCTTCTTGTTCAACACGACCAAGTCTGGATGCAATTTGTTACTTAGCAATGGATAACCAATACATCTCAATAAATGGAAAAACAAACTGATGTTTGACTGCTTAAATTATCCTTAATTCCTCATTTGTTCTCAAGTAACAAACATTTGCTTCATAAATATAGCCATTGCTTCGTTGTATAGTTATTTTTATTTAGTACAACTTAGTCATCAGTAATTTGAGTAAATGTTAATGTGATTTCATTTTATTGTTCCATTAGGAAACAAGTAGAATGAATACAAGTAGAAGTATCAGGATAAAAAGTGGCAGAGTTTGGAATATATGAATTGTTTCACTAGAGAAACTTAACAGATATAGTGAAAATGATGTTTCTCAGAAGACCCCAGTAAAGAAAGAGTTTCAACAGAGAATCTGTTCTTTCTGAGATGAGAGCCAAAATGCATATTATTACTGCATTCTTAGCAATAGCAGTCTTGGCTATGCCAACCAGCTAAGGATTAGAATCTAGCACAGACAATGAAAGCTACCACCATGGGAGAAAAATACATTAACTGGCAGAAAGGAGCCATTGTTCTAGCCGAAAGTACATGGTGAGATGGTAGAAGCAATGAGGCTTATTTCCCAGCTCCTTCAAACAGTATTTCCTCTTAGATTCTATAATTACTAACAAGGGTCCCAACTGCATCCAGGAAGAAAAGACCAGAATCCAGAAGAATGTGACTTTGGGCAAGGTTGGAATCAGGAAGCTCTTTTGGAATTCATTTTTAACCCCATCTAGTGCAAAATTGATTGTTCTTGATATTAGTTGGGTATGAATTAACCTAAGAAAAAGAACAATAGAATCTAATTTTTTCCCTCAGAGGGCATCTCTGAACCCTTCAATCTATTTTATTCTTCATCTGTTCTTACTCAAATTCTTCATGCTTACTCAACGGGTCTGTGAGATTGTGATTACGGGAAAGGACACTGAGGATAATAAAGAGGAAGTGCAACAAACCCAATATCAAAACAAAGAACAGAACATGGATGGGACCATAACCAGCTAGCCTCACTAAATGCCAGGAGCCTGTACACATTTGCACTGAGTTATGTCCGACTACTGTCCAAAGAAGGCATACGACCAAATAAAACTGACTATGGTATAATACCACTCAGACTTTACCAGAAAATAAGTAAAAGTGCTGGGAAGGCAGGGTGAAAGGGGATGGAGCAATAGTTACATGGATTCTGAAGAGGAATTTGATGGTGGACCTGAGAACCTGAGAACAATGTACAAGAGTTCACTTCTCTGCTCTCTCTCTTTCTTTATTGGTTCTTCTTAGATATACATAACAGTACAATCCATTTTGATAAAATTGTACAAGCATGGAATATATCTTATTCTAATTAGAACCCCATTCTTGTGGTGTACACATGGTAGAATTCACTTAGGTATTTTTATATGTATACATAGGAAAATTATGTTAGATTTATTCTACTGTCTTTCCTTTTCCTATCCCCCCTCCTTTCCTTTCATTCCCCTTTGTCTAATCTACTGAACTTCTTTTCTTCCCCTTCCCCCCTTTATTGTGGTTTAGCTTCCACATATCAGCAGAAACATTCAATCTTTTGTTTTGGGGGATTGGCTTTTTTCACTTAATAGATAATCTCCAGATTCATTCATTACTGGCAAATGTCATAAAGTCATGCTTGTTTATGACTGAGTAATATTCCATTGTGTATGTATAACACAATTTCTTTATCCATTCATCTATTGAAGGGCATCTAGGTTGGTTCCATAGTTTGGCTATTGTGAATCATGCTGCTATAAAAATTAATGTGGCTGCATCACTGTAGTATGCTGATTTTAAATCTTTTGGATATATGCTGAGGAGTGGAATAACTGGATCAAATGGTGATTCCATTCCTAGTTTTTTGAGGACTCTCCACACTGCTTTCCAGAGGAATTGCACCAATTTACAAGACTCTTAAAGCACAAGAAATAAAATAAAAAATCAATAAATGGGATGGCATCAAACTTAAACAGTTCTTCACAGTAAAGAAAACAGTCGAGTGTGAAGAAAAAGCCTAGAGAATAGGAGAAAATCTTTGCCACCTGCACCTCAGATTGGTGCAAACAAACAAAAAACTCCAAATAAACCAAACAATGAATGGACAAGGGAACTGTGCTCTCTGTCTTTAAAACACAAACATCTATTAATGATGAATATAAAGATGAACTGAGATTTGAAAATTCTATAGTAGAACCATTTTTGAATCACTAATTTAGTTGGGGGCAAGCATGATTCCATTCTTACAGAAATTGAATTGCATTGGATTTTTCATATACACAAAGCTGTTGCATTAACTTAATAGGACAATCTTGATGACAGAAATGAATCTAGATAAAGATTGATTTTAATTTTTTGGCTAAAAATAAGACAAGTGATGTTACTAAATACCTCTTTTGGATGTCCAGTTGAGGCTTTATAGATTTCACATTCAAGGAATTAATACAAAAATATCTAAGAAGTACATCTTGCCACCAATAAGTATAAACACTCACTATATGAGTCAGGTATTTAAACAATATATACAGTAAAATATTATATACATAAATAAAATTATACACAAGGAAAAGAAATAAAGAAGAGGGCATTATTTCAGGGACAGAATATGACAAATATATTTAGAAGTCTCCAGAGAGGAAACTACCAATAAGGTAAGGACATTATAGTAGGAACCCTATTTGAAATAGTAATACAAATTCAAAACCTTACCTAAGGCTTATCCAGTCATGCAAGAAGGATTTGATGATAGAAAACCACTTATAGAATTCCTCATATAATTCATCACATAAAGAGAGTTAATGCTCTCAGGAAGCAGAGAGAGGAAGGGACTGGGGACAAGAGAGAATCCCCAAGGCATATACCCAAGGACTCACTCCCTCTAACTAGATTCTACCTCCTACATTTTCCACTGCCTCTCAGTATTCCATTCAGTTATGAAATCCTCAATGGAAAAATCCACAGACGAGATTAGGTCCCAGGATCTAATGACCTCTGAAGGCCCTACCTCTGAACACAACTGCACTGGGGACCAAGTCTTTAAATACATGAGCCTTTAGGGGTATGCTCCACATCCAACCATAACAATTCAGAATGATGTGACTACTATAGAAAGGTTTTTGACAATATCTAGAAAAAATACACACTAACCCATGCTTTGACCTAATAATTCTTCTTTAAGCATTTATCCTATAGCTCTACTTCCTACACTATTCAAATATATATGTACAAATTTATTCTTGGCATTGTGATTTCTAACTGCAAATATTTTAAACTATCTAAAAGTCCAAGCTTAGGAGGTTGGTTGAATAAACCATGGTAAATACATAAAACTGAGTCATGTGTGTTACTCAGTTTCTTGCTACTATAGCGAATACCTAAGATAAGCAACTTACAAGTGGAAAAGTTTTCTTTTGACTCACAGTTTTGGAGGTTTTGGTCCTTAGCTCCGTTACTCTTGGACCTGTGGGGGCACAGCACATCATGGTGGGAGCTTGTGGTGAGAAAAACTGCTCACCCCATGGTCAGAGAACAAAAGACAGAAAGAGGAAGGGGGCCGGCGGGGCATAGTCCATGTCAAGGCACCTCTCCAATGACCCAAACACCCCCTCTATGCCCTGCCTCTTGAAGGTTCCACCACCTCCCAATAGTACCACCCTGAGGAGCAAGCCTTTAATACACGGGCCTCTGGGGGACATTCAAGGTCCAAGCTAGATTTGATGGTAACTGTAACAACAACCAAGGACAAAATCTCTATCAACTGATAAGGAGTGATTTCCAGGAGATATTAAGAGAAAAAGGCAAAGTGCAAAGAACACTTTATGTATTCTTTTTGTGTAAGAAAGAAGAAAAATTTTAAAAATTTGCATATGAATGGTTCTCTACTTATGATGGTTTAGCTTATGATTTTTCAGCTTTATGATGACATGAAAGCAATATGTATTCAGGAGAAACCATACCTTAAATTTTGGATTTTCATCTTTTCCTGAACTAGTGGATTGAAGCAGGATAGTCTCTCCCAATGCTGGTCCTAATGCTGAGATAGAGCACTCAGTCAGCACTGTAAACTCTGCAGGGTAAACAGTGGACCCTCTACAGGGGCCTGTGTTGCTAAACTGCATGTTGGGTAGGTTAGATGCTGTAAGTGCATTTTGACTTGCAATGTTTTCTACTTATGATAGATTTATCAGGAGGTAGCCCCGTCATAAATTGAGAATGGAATAAGGGATTACAGAATAATGGAAGATAAGAAAGAACCCTGGGTGCAGAGATGGATTTCAATTAGAGGTATCCACATGACCTCATCACTTTCTCAGTGTGTGTGTGTGTGTGTGTGTATGCATGTATGAATGAATGAGAGTGTCCTTCCCAGGTATTACATTTGGAGGTCCACAATGTCCATCTTTCCCTCATTGGCAGTTTTGATCACAATTCTGTGTGTGTTCATGCACGTGCATGTGTGCTGTATTGTAAGCATGCATATATTCCTATTACTCCCAAATGTGTCTTTTTAAAGAATCAAGAAGCAAGGATGTTCCAGGAACAATAAGCACAGCTGCAGAGAAATGAGCACAGCTGTAATCCAGAATCTTGTCTACTATAATTTCCTGCTGAAATTACCTAGAATTTCTCAGAAACAATGTCTTTTTAAGGGCAAAGTAGATAGAAATGATCTTGAACTATCTTATAATATCAGAAATTAAGAACATAGTCCCCAAATGCCAGGGTTACATCAGAAAGATGCAGGGAAAAGCTTGAAGGAACTCCCACTGGATAGCTCTAGGATAATTTGAGCACCAATATAAATATGATACTGAATTTAAAAACATTGTGAAAAACTAGGAATTCTTGAGTCCTTACCAGTGTGTATGTATGTGCATATGCACACACACATGCATGCCCACATATACACATATGCAATACTCTGGACAAAACATATCACATATGCAGTATTAGGACAGAGAATGAATAAACTAAACCCAATGATGAATTAGCATAGAATAAATATTAAATAAGAAATATCCTATTAAAGAGGGAAGGGAAATATATTTTTTTAAATGTCAATATCTAGAAGACAAAGAAAGGCTCTAAAAATAGTTCAGACTGAAAGAAGTTAACATACATGACAATGAATTGCAATCCCTGATTTTAGACTGGGTCTTGTACTAAAAGGAGGGAAAATGCTATAAGGACATTGTATATCAGCTGACAAAATTGGAATGCAGGCTGAAGACTAGACAAAAGTAATACTAACTATGATACAATTTTGTAAGAAAATATTTCTTAGGAAATACACACTGATATATTTAGTGGTGAAAGGCCATGATGCATAACTTAATCACCCCATGTGATCACCAGGGTATGCATGTGCACTTGAGTAATATGTATTTACATGAACATCTACAGGCATGTGTGAATATATGGAGAGAAAAGGAACCAAATGATAAAATAAAGAGGGTAAATTATTAAGATAGATGATCCTCAGTAAAGAAAATGTATGCAGTTTGTGTTTGTGTGTGGGTGTGTTTATTATTTTTACTTTTATATCTGTTTTTTTTTTAAGTCTGAAATTATTTCCAAGTAGAAAGTTTACATAAAATGTACCTAAGCAAGAAACTAACAAAACATGCTGAATTTGGTTCAATACCAGACTGTTTTTTCAACCCTCAGATGATGACAAAATGCAAAGTTCTGTTTCTTGGGGAAAGTTTTCTTTCTCTCTCTCTCTCTTTTTTTTTCCTGAGCATTGCTTAGTCTGAAAGTTCAGAAGAAAATAAATGAGGTTTCATCATGCAAGTTCACTGTTTTTATTTCATTTTTGGATCTTGTTCTGCCCTAGGTACTGGCTGGGATCCACCAAAACTTCAATCGATTTTTCTTTCTTAAGGAAATGAATAGAGTCCTTTGATTTTCGCAGAAGTCCAGGGCAAACATATCCTCTCACCATTAAACCATTTCCTATCAAAAGAGTCTAAGCTGTGTCTGCCCAGACTTCACCCGAGAGAGACTTCAGTCCTCCCCCAAACTCTTGGGCAGTGTTTTCTGTTGCCCTCTTAGTAGGAACTACAGAAACAGTTCAGAGTTCACAGCAGCCCTGCAGCAAGAGCCTTACAGCGGCAGTGGGTACAGGCTGCAGGTCAGCATTCCTGCTCAGTGTCCCCAAACAGGAACTGGGGCAGCAGGTTCAGTGATCACTTTCCATTCCCAGGTATCACACCAAATCTTGGGGCACAAATCTTGGGGCATTTATTTGGTCAATAAATAATTTGCAGACACTCTATGTTCTACTGAGAGAACAATTTTTAGTTTGCTGCTATTGCTTTGGTGTAATGTTTAAATCAAAAGTTGCAAAGTCCCTCCCAGTTGAGGCAATGAAGCTGTGAACTCCTCTGGGTCTCAAATGTTCTTTAAAGTGGGGAGCTGCCTTGTCTATCTCAGCATCCCCAGAGTGAGGGGGAGTCTTGCGCAAGTTAGTGCTCAACCAAGTAGTGTGTGGATGAATAACAGATGATAGAGAATGATCAAACAGGAGAAACCAAAGGCCTGTGAAACAGAATTAGCTAAAAGTGGGTGACCTTCTCTCACTCAAGTATGGTGGGCTGAGGTTTTTTTGACTTATTCATGTCACAGACCAACACATCCACTATAAATCTATATTCTTCTTCTAGATGTTGTTATTGTGGCCGAACAGTCAGGCAAGGAGGGATCAAGGCCTAAATCTGGATGGTTTGGTAGATGCCTTAGATTGAAATAGTCACGAGATGAGGTTTCAGTTGGCTCAGGTTGGTAGAATCAGGCAGGTATCCACAGAGAAAAAATTAGACCCAAGGAGTCAGCCAAGACTGAAAACTGTAGACAAAGACCAGTCTAGTCAAGTGAGAAACCATGGCCTAAAACTCTAAGAGCAAGAATGGATCTCATGGAGCCATGGGATTATATACCTAGGTCAGACACCTTTATTCTTCTACCTCAGTTGAGTAAATTGATCTGACTTCGCTACAATACATTTGGCGCTAAAAGGACATACTCGGACCTATAGGTGGAACTTCCTCCTGATCAAGTCAAGGACAGAGATTTAGGCCCTGGGTGCATTGTCTCCAGTCATCTACTCTCTTCTAAGATATGACTATCATGGCAAGAGAAATTTGGCCCATATTCCTGGTTCTCTACCTTCCATTGACTGAGGTTTGTACAAATGGACATTAATTCAAGCTTTGGCCTCAAATCCACCTTCTACCTTGCTGAACTGGGTTGGACAATGAGTGAGCCAAGAATGCTTTCTTATGCCTAACAGACTTCTTGGCACCTTTCTCCCAGAACTAGCATTTTCATATCAGAGGGTGGGCGTAACAAATACAGGTATGTTGTGTTCCAGGAGGGACTCAAAGGTACAGGACAAACATAGCACATGTAGAACATCAATTGTATTCAAGTGATATACATGTGTGTGTCAACAAAATTTGAAAATTTTTGCAAAAACAAAACAAAACCAAAAACTATGCAACTTGAAAGAAATGCCATGATCAGTGCTTGCTGTCCAATCACCCTGCGTTTACTCTTCTCCAGGGCTAGGGCAGCTGTGGTGGCAGAGAGGAGCACACGTCAGTCTTCCCACTGTGACGATGCTGGAAGCACCAGTCAGGTGCTAGAGTGTCTCTAAGTGCTTTCTGACTCTGGCTTCCTGAGGTCTGAGCATCTCACCCTGGGTGCCAAATGCAGGAGGAGATAGAGAAAATTGTAAGCTGTCACCAGAGGTTAGAATCTGCGACCAACACAAAGATTTCATTGGAAAGATGCCCCTGAAACTACAATCTCAAGCTTTGGCTGTTGGCAGCGTGACTTTAGAATCTCAGGTCCATATTGATGTCTAAAGAGCTTTGATAGTACCAGTTCCAACAAAAGAGGTAAGGAATTGTGTGAGGAAAGGTAATAAATAGGAGTGGAAGAAAAGCCTTAATTAACCGTGCAAAGGCCAAAGGTATCTATAGTGAGCAGAAGGAAAAAGTAGAATATGGTCGGAGAGGCCATAACGCTCATGCCACTCTGTCTTCCATCAAATGCTTCTACCCTCTATCAAGTTACTGGCTTGTTCTTGCCAAACTTGCCTAGTATCCTTTCAGACCTAGGGGCTCACCTCTTCCTCTGCCTAACAAGTGTTAGTAGTACCACAAAGTCTACTAATAATTGATATAATTATGATATTCCAGGAACCTTGTGGTGGGGTGTCCTGGAGACGGGATATCATTAGAAAAGTAAGGGAGGTAGAGCAGTTGGCCTTCCTGCCTGTTGAGTTGAGATCAACTGTCTGCTAAATATATTCTTCTCAAAGGGCAAACATCCATATACAACACGGATAAGAATCCCTTACTCTGTCATTCTACCTATTTTAACTTTTAATTTTTTTTTTAAGGAGAAATTGTTTGACACTTCAAAGCCTTGATCTCAAGTATTTGGGACATAATAATCCCCTGGGGAGCTTATTTAAAAGACAGGGGAAAGGATGTCATGCTCAGAGGATCTGATTCAGGAGTTGGCACTTGAACCCTGGAATCCCTACTTTACATAAGCTCCCTATTGTTGCTGGAACTGGTGATTTTAACATCTTCAGGGTAATTGAAACTGAAGGGAAATCTTCAGTGTCTGAAGTGTGCCCTTAGTACCAGCAGGTGGCTCCATAACATCTTAAATCAGGGACTTTGCCGCTCAATGATCTTTCTAGGGGTGGGAGGTAGGGTGGGAAGGGCTGCAGCAATGTGCTGTGGGAAAAGGAATAAATGGACATTAAAACAAACTCTATAATCATCACTTGTAAGTAATTCAATGTAGTGTTGTTGCTAAAGGAAATTTTCTTTAAAGTACAGCAGAAAAACTTCATGTACAATTCGCTTAAAACACAGAGGTTTTTAGGGTCTTCCTGATATTGAGCTTTCAAATATAGTAGAAACAGTCTTCTGACCAGCCTCTGCTGCATTCACTCTTATCTAATTATACGATCCCAGTTGTGAGCCATAAACACCAGGTGAGCAGAGGTAATATCACATCATTACTTCCTGCTAAGCTGCTACTGCTCTCTTATCCAGTTTCTCAGGGACACACCACCTGGATAAAATCAGGGAAGGTGTCACAATAACAATGACAAAACAATGGTCTCTGGCTCTAGCCCTGAGCAACAAAATAACTGGATCTCAGTGCCCTGACTCTGTCGCCTGGACGGGAATGTGTGCAGGTTTTCGGGCGTTCACAAGACAGTGTGCCTTAGTACCTCCTTTTCCTTGGAGGTTCTTGAAGGTCCCTGATGATGCGATGATGTCATTCTTCCTGGAGGTAATTGCTGCTGCTGTCATGTCCCCAAGCACCACCCCTGCTGGAGCCATTTCTTCATTCTACTCTATCAGTATTTTAGTTTGAACTAAGGGAAGGAAACAGGTTAGCTAAGAATAGACTCTGATGAGATGAAGCCACAAAACAAATCCAGTTAAAATTCCATCTGATCTTTCATAACCTGAAACCTCGTTTCAATCCCTTACCCTCACCCCACCCCACAGTCAGGAGTAAAATAGTGTGGATGAGGCATCACTGTGGAATTGGAAGCATCATAAAGCCTCACTCAGCTCCAGCCAATTTTCCTGGCCCAAATGTGCCTGGGTCCTGATTCTGTTTGGGGTCTGTTCCTGTCCCATCTAGAACACGACCAGGAAATAAGACTGCATAGGGTCTTAGTTCTAGGGTCAAAGACAGTCCCAACCTCAACATCGCTAACTTAATATATTTCCTTTGAGGACCTTTGGGACCTTCAATCAAGTAGAATCCAGGCCAGTTTATCCTGCCAACCAGACTTGCCTGAATGGTAAGCTGTTCAGGCACTTGCTCTGGGACCCTCATTACCCATTTATGGCATGAATTCAAACAAAACGAACCAGTTTTCAAACATAGACTCTTCAATGAATAATGTAGCCTCTAAGGAGTTGGTAAATGCTGTGATCAGCTCTTCAGAAGTACAATAAAGTTCATCTATCAACAGAGGCAACGAATCAGAGAACCAAATTTGTGGATACATTCATAGTAACAGTTTTGGTTGTATATAATAAAAGTGCATGAACTGTTTGATGAGGGTTTCAAATGATGAAACCTAATTTCAGGCTGCACTTAGGTCTTAGAATCGTTAGGTCCTTGGAAGTGACGAGAGAGGGAAGCACCAGTGTGAAGCAAGACCACTCAGTTCTCAGCTAGTTCCTGACCTTCACATGCTTTCTCACGTTTTCTTTCATAGATAATTGATTTCAGTGGTTTACCTGAAAGATTCTTGTTTCCTTGACTATTTCTCTTTCTATAGTACAATCCACATAAAGTAAAATGTGAATCATTTTACTCCCCTTTTCGAAAGCCTACAATGGTCCCTCTTGTTCATAGAAAAGGAAAAAAAAGACCAAACTCTTTGATAGGTTTGGTTATAAACAAGCTCTGCCTGATTTATAGTAGTAACAGGTAACACACACTGGCAAGTCCTTGGCACAGCAGTGGAGACACTTGGAGTCACAGCTCTGCCACAAAATTGGGCAGGGTTATGTAGCCTGTAAGCCCTGGAATAGCACCAGTACTAACTCCCAGGGCTCTTGTGAAGGGGAAATGAGAGTAGAAGTGTGTGTTTCCCACTTATCCCATGTGCCACGCTAGCATGCTTTCTGTTCCTTGCATCTGCCACTCATTGTCATAGCTTTGCCTCAGTTTTCTCAGCTGCACATCCCTTTCCCACAGCACAGTGCGCCATCCATTTTTCCATGAGCAGAAGCTTTTCTCAGAATTCAAGACCAAACTTGAATGCATTCTCCTCTAGCAACACATCCCTTGGCTCTTCCCCCATCAGAATGTACACCTCTGCATTGTGTCTTCATATGCCTCTGCTGTCCATTCTGTCACACATTGCAATCGGAAATTCATATTTGACTCTCATTTCTGTTGGATTATATATCTGAGGATAATTTAACTTTCCTTCCATTCTTAGCATCAACTAGAATAATTTGTATGTGGCAAATACTCCATTTGGTTGCCATTATTCATTAACATTGAATTACTTTAAAATTGCATTCCTCTTATGACTGTATTTCCTCTCATTGATAACTTTTATGGTATAGTATACAAAAATATTAACTATTCAAATTCTAAATATTAATTTTTATTTTAAAATATTTTCCCTAAACATCTGTGGTACAGTGGTAAAATTCCATCAATAAGTTGGTTTTCATTACATAAAATGACAGAGAAATTATTCTCTTAGAGATTGTTAGTCTGGATTTTTAATGCAATTTATTTTTTAATTACAAGTGATTTATATGTGTGTGTGTGTGTGTGTGTGTGTGTGTGTGTATAATTAAACCTTGAAAAAGTAAGAATACGCTGTGTATAGCCCTATCAAATGTGAGCTCAATCTCCAAATATAGTCTTATCCAGCCACATCAGCAACCAGCTGGAATCTTGTTAGAAATGCAGACTATCCAGTGCATTTCAGGCCAATTTAAGCAAAGTGGGATTGATTTGCACCTTTAATTTTGCAAAACACTGCTTTTTAGGTAATACCTAAAGCCCAGCAGAGCATATTTTAAGAGCATCTCCCTCCTTCCGATAAATATTTTTTGAACACCTGCAGTGTGCCAAGTATTATACTAGATGCTCTTTTCATCTGCAAGATTCCTTTCAAGACTGATTCAGGAAAGAGTGTTGCCCTCCTTTTGAACTATTTTTTGGACAGATCAAGTAGGTTAGCTACTAATTTCAGAGAGGTGCAAACCAGCTCATTCTGAAGTAGTTCCACTTCTCTTCGCTTCTAGTTTTCACTCAGTAATGCCTTTACATCTCTAAAGTTTGATACTTTCTTAATATGCTCCCTCTCCATTAGCAGGTGAAAAAGGCAAGGGAAAAAAAGACTTTGAGATGATCATTTTATAGTTGAGGTCAAAAAACACATTTTCTTTGCCTTATGTGGCTTACAAAAAATTTTGTGTTTGGGAATTTTGTATCTGTATAAAAATATATACTTATATAATACATAAGCTTTTCTACAGATCTGTACAGGAGCAGATCTGTTCCCTTTGGATGAGTTCAGGCCATTGTTTTCTCTTCCCTCAAGATCCTCCTGAATCACAGAGAATCTGCCTGACCAAGGCCCTTCAAGTCCTACTATCAAGGCCAGGATGCTTTTCTTAATTTGCTTGTTTAAGAGGATGTCCCTGTGATTTTAGGTAGGCGAAGTTCTTATATTCGTAGAGACTCTCAAGTTCCCACCATAAATAAGTTTGAAGGAATAGGGAACACTGCAGAAAGCAGGGGAAAGCATTTGTGTGTCTATAGACCTCTGGTCTACAGGCCTCATTCCAAAATGAGATTTGCAAATAGTACTAGCGCATGACCTGCTCCCAGAATCTCCCGGACTATTTCATCTGTTAAGGGAAGCATACCATCAATCCTCCCGCCCGGGGTACTGTGGAGAGGAAATGGGACAAATAATTTAAAAGAAGGTTCAAACAACAGGGCAATTCAAATGTGCAATATCATTTATTTCCTCACCTGTAAAATGGGAATGATAGTACAGATCTGTTGCTAAGTAGTGTGTAGGTGAATCTTAATTATGTAATGCTTGAAACACAGACCATCCTTGACATCGTCATCCCAATTTGAGATACACCATCTTTCTCTGCTTCTCGGGTCTCAGCCTCACCTATTTCTGCGGCTACTGTGATTTACGGACATGTAATACTTTCTGGGTAATTGTCACGGAGCGTGAGCGTGTGCGGGGAGGGGAAGAGGATGGAGAGAAACATGTGTGGTCTCGCTGAACATCTGCGTGCTGACTGTGTGAAAGGCTGGTGGAAAGACCTAAGCATCGACTGGTCAAAGCCTGCAAATCACGTCCGCAGTAACGGCGGCGGCAACTGTCTATACACAGAAAAGCAGGAGTAGCGGAGGGAGGAGACCGGGAAGCAAGGGAGGTGCGGGAGCCGGATGGAGGGGCAGCCCAGAGGGCGCCGGCCAATCGGAGCGCGCTGCGCCAGCGGCCAATCACGGGCCGCGGAGTCTGGCAAATCTGCCCGGCAGTGCGGGCGGGGCTGCAGGCAGTCGGGGTTCCGCCGGTTACACTTGTGAGTGCCTTTCAGGAAGCCACAGGGCAGTCGGCGTCCGTGCAGAGGACCCGGGAGCGAGTAGCAGGCAGGCCCCGTTTATGCACAGCCCAGTGACATACATAGAAGCGTAAATCGGGCTAGAGATGGAGCGCCCGGGCGCGCACATGTGTGCAGACCCCCAGGCATGTCTGTACGCCGTGGGGGCACCTGTCGTGTGAGTAGCTCCGGGCGTGGCTGCTCCTGGGACGTTCTGTTTCTGTAAGATTTATCTCCAGGGGCCTACCGCCCCCGTCTCCAGAGGGGAACATAAGAAGTTTAACCGAGCTGAGACTGAGCAGATTAAAGGAGTGGAGCAGAGGAAGGGCCGAAAGGGTGGGGACTGCGGGCGCTGGGGAGAGAGAATCGCTTCTCTGACCCCTCTCCCAGCCAGAAAGGCATTTTGGAAAGACTGGCATGACAAAAGTGGCCCTGAAATGTCTAGTGAGCTGGAACGGTGATGATTATTGAGTAAGTGTCACTGGGCTGAGCCTGGCCAATTTGTGAACGAGAGGGATGCTAGCAGTTAGGAAGGCAAGGAGGAAACTCAGGATGGGGACCATCTGTTCCCCCAACCCCAGCGGGACAAAGGCGGCTTCAGACGTCTGCAATGCCGACTGGATGGCCTCGCTCCCCCCTCACCTCCACAACGTCCCCCTTTCCAATCTGGCAATCCCAGGTATTCTTCTATTCCTACTTGTTCACACTGTGTTGAATTCTGCCATTTTAGTGTTAATGGGTTGGGTTGCTTTTCCATTGTGCTGAGAAAATAATTATCAGTGACCCCTTTTATTCCAAACCCAAAACTTAATACTGAACCAGCTGCTTTAAAGAGATTTAAGTACACTGCATCATTGGCAAAGGGGACTCATGAGAACGGAGGCACTGCACTGTTGTTTTTGTTGGTTTTGTTTGGTTTATACTTGATAGCCTCATTCTAAGAATATTAACCTTAATGCTGGGGCCGGGGGATGTGTGGGGAGCAGCATGTACTTGAATCACTAAAAGAAAAAAGGAGAAATCAAGGGTAATGATTAAAAAGTAATTAGCAATTTTAGATCAGGGTCAAAATTAAGACTGAAAAATATTTCCTTTCTCATTTATCTCTCCATGTATAGTACAGAAACAAAAAACAGATGAACATTAGAGAACAGGTTCAGAATCAGAGCTGAGTATAAAGGCACATATTTTTGTTTTTGGTAAGGCCAGAAATAGGGACTGCAAGTTATCATCACAAGCAGTCATTAGGTGTGATGAGGTGGTGGTGTTTGAAGCTTTGTCTATATATACACAGGTGTCTGCCTGACTGATCTAGAACTGCAGGCTTGAAAAGCACTTCTGCTCCAGGCACTGTCTCTCGCTGGGGGTTTTATACCTTGACATCACTCTCATTAGATTTGTTAAATGTATCCTTTTCCTTCCACTGAAGAAGATATTAAACAGGGTTTCTAGGGACATATGTTTAGACCACACTGAACTTGGCCTAATGTGCTGAGCAAAGTCCTACAATGCCGATACTTGGAAAACAGTCAAGGAGCAAAGGATGGACTATTGCCAATCTTTTCTCCCACTTGGAGGCACAACAATTGAAGTTCACCTCTAGACTACCAGGCAGACTCCCAAGCATTCTCTGGAGCAGTCTGCCTTTTGGGTGGCTGAAAAGATGACCTCATGCAACCCCCAACCTGTGCTTTCTATGCATGAGGAAGAACAGTGCTGACTTCAAATCCAGGCTCTCTTGTGCTCACCTCTTCTTCTGGAGGTCTTCCAGAGTTGTTGTCCTCGTGGGCCCTTTCTGCTTTTGAGCAAGGAGAGGGCTGCTCCATTCTTTATACTTAGGATCACTTCTTTTTACTAACATTTGACTACATACAGCTCATTGGGAAATGTCAGATGGTCATGCTTCAGAACACGTCTTTTCCATGTTTAATTGACGCCTGTGGAGTCATCACTGAAATGATGCATGGGCCACTTTTAACATTAGTCATTTGCCTTCAGGCTTTCCAATGCAATTATTTTGTCGAGTGATAAGGCAGGTAGTGTGTGTTTGCAAGCAGAATGGCATCTTAGGCAGGTAGTAAATGGCCCTGTCATTCTGGGCATGTCCCAGGTAGTTAGGGGCTTCCTCCTTCCTTGTGGTACTTTGGATAGCTCGAACTGTAGCAACAGCTCTGCTAGTGGGTTAGCTGTGAATTCTGACTCCAGAACTCCAGAAAGGAGCTGGGCATTTTTTTTCTGTGATCTATAGGGTATCTCACAGTTACTAGAATTGCCAGAGAAGCAAACAGCTGGGGCCTGTGGTTGTAACTGGAAATCCTATGATTAGCTGCTATGAGGGGTTCAGGAATTTTTTCACCCTGTTTTGTGAAGTCCAGTCCTGCTAAGCGAAAAAAAAAAAAAAAAAAAAAAAAAGTGGGGAGCTGATTTCTCCAAAGATGCTGAACTCACTACTGTGAAATGTCTTTTTCCCCAGGAATGGATGGGATATAAGTAAGTGTATGTATATGTAAGCTCAGATAGAGGGTGGCACTCAAGTTCTGTCAAGCTTTGCTGAGAAATTCTGAAATATGGAAGACTTTCAGGAAGTTGGGGGGGGTTCATCATATTTTTTCTCCTTCCTCTCTTCCTCTTTCCCCTGTTGTCATCTTCTTCACCATAATTATTCCTTACTGAACTCTGCCATGTGGCACCCTTTGGTAAACACAACCTCAAGTCCTTATACCTCCATGAAGTAGGTATTAACATCGTCCGTCATTTTGGAAATGATTATCTAGAAATTTTAACTAATTTTCTCAAGATGACACAACTGCTAAGTGGCAGAACTAGTATTTAAGCCCATGTGTAGCTGCAAAACCCACACACTGTCCCTTTGCCCTTGAGGGGGCTTTGGGAAGTGCAGAGCAGTGTAGCTAGTCTCTAACTGAAAACTAGTGCTCACAGACCGTACTCTACAGGGAGTGAAGGAATTTTTAAAATCAGGTGGTCTTTATCTGAGTGATTATGCATCACTGTGAAGATTAGGCAGATTGATAGAGCTAACTAGATGTATACATATTATATATCTGATGACAGATAGATAGATAGGTCCTTATTTAGAACTTGAACCCAGTAAACTTCAAAGTCAAATTTAGTGCTTCAACCTGTTTTGTGTCTGAGTGTGTGTGTGCATGCTTCTGTGCCTGAGCTGTGCCTGATCTATAAGACTGGGTCAGCTTTATCAGGATGGGGAGAGGGCAGCAGTAACATAGGAAAGGTCAGGGGAAAGGTAGGGGTTCTGGCAATAATAGCAGAACTGGACTGGAGTAAACTGTGTCAGATCTGAGTGCACCTGCTGCGTTTTCCTAAGTCATGATGGGAGAGAACATGTGTGAATGTGCACCTCACAACAGAGCCTTGATGTATTAGTTTACTTCTGCAACTGTTAAGAACACCTGTTAATCACCAGTGTCACCCAAACATGTTGAAATATCTTAGAGAAGAACCTCGGAATACTTCTCATTGCCAACTGTATAGAATCATTTGATATCCAAAGGCTTGAAGGATCTGGAAATGGCAAAAGTTGGGTTTTAAAATTGAGGCTCCAAACTCTACAAATATATTCATAATGTATTCATCGTGTTATTGAAAGCATGATATTTTCTGTGGGTTGGTGGACTGAGAAGGAAATATTTTTCTATAATGTGTAGTACCCTTCAGTGAATTATTTTTCTTTGTATATTTCAGTGCTATTTCTTTTTCTTTCCTCTTTAACCAAGCTCTTTCTCTTTTATTGAAGGTAAACTATTTACCTATTGGGAAATCTGTTGTTGACTCTAATTGTGTGATATGGAAGAAGTATCTGAATTTTTCAAGACTTAGTTTCTTAATTCATAGTTAAGATATTGTATCAAATGAAATGCAGAGTCCCTTCCACATTAAAAATTACTTGATTAATTTTTTTGGTGGAGGTACCAGGGATTGAACCCAGGGGCATTCAACCACTGAGCCACATCCCCAGCTCTGTTTTGTATTTTATTTAGAGACAGGGCCTCACTGAGTTGCTTAGTGCCCTGCCATTGTTGAGGCCAGCTTTGAACTCGTGATCCTCCTGCCTCAACCTCTGGGATCGCCAGGATTATAGGCATGTGCCACCATGCCCGGCCTTTTATTAATTAGAGGGTTTTGTTTTGTTACCTGTTCTTTCTCCAAATTTAGAAAGAGATGGAAAGAATGGTTGGGTCTTTTTAGGTCTGGAAGGTCATTTCTTTTATGCCTCTTTAAAACAAGAAATTATTTTTGATATTTGCAATCAAGGATTCACAACTGCCCCAAAGGAAGCGGAATCTACTCGGTTTAGCATCCTAACAGGGCTTGTAGATTAATTAAAATGAACTTTCATCTGAGAACATTTTTATGAAACTTCTATGCTCAGGCTTGTGGTAAACCAAAAGAAGAACAAAGCCCTATAGTAAAAACAGAAAACAAAAAACCTTACAATCTAATGAAACCCTCAATCTGTCTATCCACCCATCTATCCAACCCCCCCACCAAACATAGTTTAAAAAAAGAACAAATTGTTATAAATGTCAGAACAGATATAAATAATGTGTTACAGAATAACATAGGATAGAAAGATTAATTACAGCTTTTAAGAGGAGGAACTACTTTGTTGAGAAAATGGCATTTGACCTAGATTTGAAGAATGTCCAGGATTTCAAAAGATGTAGCTTAAGGGGTCAGCATTAGGAAGGGGACTTCCCAGGAGAAATAAACTAATTGAGCTAAATACTGAGGATCAATCAGGAAATAGCTAGAAGACACCCTCTCCTGTCCTTCCATGTCCCTTTCTGGTGCCTTATCATAACACTTCCTGACATAGTTATTTTTAGGTATCTATCTTTTCCATGGCCTGTGAACAACTTGGAGATAAAGAATATGACTTACTTCTGTTTTTAACCCTAAATTCTAGTAGAAGGCAGCAGCTCAGTCACTGGTCACCGTTAGGTGAATAATTCAATGCATAGCCCGCAGAGTAAAGAATGCTGCAGAAGTGTCTTATAGCCACCCTCATTTTCCTCTGGGATCAGAGCTAAATGGGCGGTTTAGTTAGGCTCACCTTTCATAAATAGGCACCTGAAGCCAGAGGAAGATTTTCCAGTCCATCCCTGGCTGCGTCTCATTCTGAAACCCTACTATAAAAGGCCCCCTTTAAAAAAAAAAAAAAGCTGAGACAGAAGAAATGGTCGGAAGAGTCAGAGGCGGAACTTGGTGTAACTTCTTTTCTTTTCTTTCCCTAGCATGCTTTCTGTCTTCCTTCTGTCCTTGCAGCGTCTCATTTTCCTGCCTGACTGCTGCCTCTCCCTGCTCCCAATTCTCCTTTCCCGCCTCCCCTTGCCTTTCCTCAGGTGCTCCTCATGGCTCTCCAGTTTCCAAATGGCTCTGTCGTCTCAAGTTGTTGGTGTTCACCCGCTTCTCTTTTTTCCTACCTTTCTGGGATGCAGTTGTGCAAGTGCGACCACTTGGTAATTTCTATTGCTCTTTTCCCTGTGGGTCCCTGCTGTCTTCCCACGTGTGTGACTTGGAGACAGAATCACTAAGGGGACAAGGATGATGGGGCCATAACTCCTGCTGCTAGAAGTCGGACCAGGTCTGGTTTAGCTAAAAGAGAGTTGGGAACTATCCCCAAAGACTGCAGAATAACTTGTCTCACAAAAAGATTTGGCTGGCTCTACTTGAAGGATAGCATGAGCTGTGAGTCGGGCCTAAAACAAATCCATTTTTTCACAGCACTTGAGACTTGAAAACCAAGGACAAAGCTAAATCTACCATTTCTGACTCAATCAAGAAAAAAAAAATTGTATGAGACTAAAATGGTTTCTTAAATGGAAATAGTTTCTTATTTTGTTTTTCACTTTTCCTTTGGGTGGTCATGGTGAAAAGATAAAAAGAGGTTATAACTTTGGTGTTCCCATTAGTAGATTTTGTCCTCTGAGACAGTTTATCACTCCTATCATACCTTCCCTGAAAATCACACAAAAACCACCAAGAATTCAGAAATTATGCATGTCTATAAGAAGCAAGATCATGGATTGGTTAAGAGTATGAATGCTAGAGCCAGACTGCTTGGATTTATCCCTCATAAGCTGTGTGATCTTAAGCAGGTTACTTAACCTCTCTGGACCTCAGTATCCTTCTCTTTGAAACAGATGATTATAGTACCACTTCATTTGCTAGGTGTGAGAATTTAATTCAGACAGTGTGCTTTCTTGATGCAAAATAAGCACCATATAATAATGACTATTGTTATCATATCACAATATTCATTTATCGAAAGCCCGTGCTTGGACTATATAATGAAGAAGAGGTGTAAGATGCAGTCCATACCTTCAGGTAATTCACAATCTCATTAAGGAGTTGACTATCCAATTAAGCCCTGCCCACTCTATTTGATCAGATTAGGGCAACTCCACAGGCCACCCCTCCAGGGGGCTTTAGAGTTAAGGAAAGGATACTCAGAGGGCTGCCCAGTGAGTCTTAAATGCAATATGAGGTTGACTGATGAAGAGAGCCAGAAAGTCTTTAGGATTTGCTCAGTCCTGTCTACCCATCCAAAATTCAGCTGTCAGATTTTTCATTTGCACACATGGGAAGCCTTTGGGAAAAATTCAGTTCTCTGTGACATGACAGGACCATATTGTTCATTCTGCTGTTCCCATTTCCTTATTACTTACCGAGTCCTAGCCCAGTCTTGTGTTTCCAGCTCTAGAGTGAGACTATTGCAGAATGCTTTTTGTTAAACAAACCTGCATACATGTTTTATTGTTGATCTCTCGGCACAGACGTCATCCTCCATACAATCACACAAGCGCCACACCTCGTCTTCACAGGCACGCGTGCGCGCACACACACACACACACACACACACACACTTAGCTGTGAGCTCAACTGCACCCTCAGAAGGCCTTGGTTCTAACTAATGCCTCTTATTTTCGCCCTTCTCACATCTTACAAGCCGGCTGCTCTCACCTGCACACTCTTCTCCTCACGCATGCTCCTGAAGCCAAGGACTTGGTCTAATGTGTGGTCTGACTTGACCTCCACTAGATGCGACAGATGGCAACATCTGGTATATCTCTCTGGGGATACCAGGAACTTATGAGCACAGGCACACTAAAAGTAATGTCAGCGAAATGCTTCAGCATCCTGTTAACTGCCTTTGGGAAAATTGCAGACCACTTTGCAGATGCTGACTAACCCCAGTTAGAGTTTTGAATCCGGCCTGTGGAGGAAGGGCTGCTTATAGACATTGTAATAGTTGGGTGTGTTCGTGTGTGTGAAAAGAATCTGAACACACATCAAGAAACAAATTTAGGTGGGGGAGACCTGTGAGCAAATTTCTGTATTTTATGCATGTGGTTAAGCAGGGATCTTGCTGCCCTCTCACTTGCTTAGTTAAATACTGGTAGAATTTTGGAATCAAACATTATGCAGGAGGATGGCATTTCCAAGAGATAGTGGGTCAGGCTGTGGAGGCCTGTGTTGCTGGTAAAGGGGACATCTAGGCTGTGTCTTCTATAAGACACAGATAGTCTTTTCATGAATTCATTGTCTATGAAGCAGACTAAGAAAATAACATGTTGATTTTTTTTTTTTAAATTTCAGTTACTCTGTAACTGTCAGCTATAAAATATCCTTTATTCTCAAAGGATATTTTATCAGCATTTTTTCTGTACAGATCTAATGATATAAAAATAAAGGAGAAAATAGGACTCATTTGTGCCCAGTAATTGAGATGTTTAGAATGCAGCAGTAGTCAACAGTAATGATAGAACTGAAAAATTCCTAAGCTCTGTCAGATTGGGATGAATATTTTATGAACATGTATGATTTGAGGGCTATGTACTGGGCACAATATTCTTAACGTGTAATTGAAACTAGATTAAAAAAAATAAAAAGCCAGACAGCAAAAGGTGAAAACAAGACTTGCACCCATCCTTCTTAGGTTTGAGTTCGGATCCTGGAAGGAAGTGCCCATATGGATTCTCATGAAAATTTTGTGAGCATGTTGTATTAATTTGACTACAATAATATTAGTGCTTGTGTACTCCTTTTCCTTTTTCTGGTTCTCATTGCCCATGTAAAATACTGCATTTGTTTAAAATAAAGTTATTAATCCACAAAATATTTATTGAATACCCTTTTGTGTCAGGTATATTAGATAAGGTGATTATAGAGATGAGTAAAATTCTTCTCTCTGCTTTCCATGAAATTTTGATCTTAGAAGAAAGTTAAAATTCAAACATGATAGAAAAGAATGCATAGCATATTATAACACTCAGAAAACCAATACCCAATTTCATTACTGGTAGTAAGAGGAAACCTTGATAGACTGGGCTTCGAAGAGGAGGTGCCTGCACTGAATCATAAGTAATAGGAGTAGATAGCCAGGCTTACAGGTGGAGGGTAGAGTATCAAAATGCAGAGGGACCGGGCTGGGGTAGAGCACTCACCTAGAATGTGTGTGGCACTAGTTTGAGTCTCAGCACTGCATATAAATAAATAAAAATAAAGGTCCATCAACAACTAAAAAATATATTTTAAAAAATACAGAGGGACTGAGGAGAGGAAGATGAGGGTGATCTTGAAAAACCTAGGCAGTCTGGTGTGGTCAAAGAATACATTTCATTTAAAGAAAAAGGAATGGAGATGAGACTAGAAAAGTGATAGAAATTAGATCCTAACGCACCTCGTCTGTCATGCTACAATTGAACCTCAACCTAAAAGCAAAAAGCAGCCACTGAATGACTTGGTCAGTCGGAAGCCTGTAAGATAACTGCATAAGAGTGAAATGAGACAAAATGACCTGTCAGTTATTAGACAGAGTGAGGGTCAAGGTGAGAAAATCATTGTTTTTTTCATTCTATTCAACGTTAAGCGTGTTAATTTCCTTCCATGTGCCAGGCTCTTTCCCAATTTGATGATGATCAATACAGACATAGTCCTTATCTTCAAGGAGCTTACAGTCTAGTTGGAGAAATGCACATTTCATCAATCTGTTATAACATGCCGTGCAAGAGAGCCCTGGAGGTGTAGGTTGCAGCTGGAAGAAGCGCATGAGCACCTTAATAAGACTTTCAAGTCCAGGGAGGCCTCCTGGAGGAAGTGATGAGGAGCTAAATTCTGGAGGATACATAGGAACTAGCCCTCCTGATAGCAGTGTTCTGGAGCGGGCAGGAGAGTGCAGTATGGGTGATGACCTTCAAGAGACACAGTGGCCATTAACGAACCAAAACAACTAATCATAGTTGTGCCAAAGTTTACAAGGAGGAGAGAAGCTGAAACTAAAGGTACTTAGAGGTCCAATCAACCATGTTAAAGGGATTCAGCATTATCTTAACAGGAGTGTGAGGAGATTTAAGCAGGTGAATAACAAGATCAACTTTGTGTTTTAGAAAGATCTCTCTGGCTGCAGCACAGAATGTATGGAACCAGAACTGTGACCAAGGGGATGAGGTCATTCAAGTGGGAGGTGATCTGATCTGAAAAAGAGAGTAAAACCATAGGCCAAGAAAAGGGACAGACTCGAGACATTTAGAAGGAAGTACCCACAGGCCTTGGTGATTAATTGGAGGGTTAAAGCAACTGGATTGGATAAGTGGTAAGTGGGAGGAGGTGGTGTTCCCAAGGACACTGGCACAGGAGAAGCAGCAGGTTTAGGATGGTGGAAGGAACAGATGCACTTAGTCTGGGCCATGCTGAGAAGAACACGGGTAGAGCCTGGGAGGGAGATGATTCAGAACTGAATCTAGCATTTCACAATTGGCACACTCCCTGCCCTCACCTACCACTACTATTACAGCTGAGATCAGATGGGTTGAGTTGAAAGCTTGTATTCTTATTTAAAAAAAAAAAAATTGTTTTTTTTTTTTTTTTTTTTTTTTTTTTTAGATTTCAACTAAGATTTTACTTCTTTCAGAAAATCTACCCCGAATTTCAAGTTCCAGAGAGGATAACTTCCCGTCTGCTGCTTCTACATGAGTTCTGTTATTTCTTGTTTAACTATTTCCCCAATCATATTGGAAGCTTGTGGGTGGGACTGGAAGTTAATTCTGTGTGCCTGTCAGCCGTGACATAGAAACTTTTGGTTACTTTACCTCAGTCATCAGTACCGTTGATTTCACACATGGATGTACAGGGTTATACCAAAAGATTCAATAAAAATAAGGCAATTTTGTAGTAGAATGTTTAATTTAATGTTTTCTCCTACCCTGAACCTCAGCATCATTCTTCTATGTTAAAAAATGAAATGTTGTTCAATAGATGTTGTCATCTAGAGCTGAGCAGTCTCCTCAGGGAATGCCCATGTGTCCCTCCTGAGGGGCTACGTGACAAAAGACGATGCCAGAATGAACATTAGCAGCAGAGAGGAAGAATTTCTTATTAATGAATTATCTCCACAATATCTTTTGGGGGGTGGAGATTGGAGTCTAATGAACACTGAGGAAGAGAGAACTCTTTTGAAAAGAGAATAGACACCCACCCATGTGTGGAGGGGGATTAGACACCCATGTATGGGAGTGCCTCCCATACCTGGCATTGAAAACCCTTTGACTTGAATGAATCGTAGGCCATGGGGGCTGATTTGGGGACTGCTTAAGGTGACTGAATACCCATGTGTCCTGCACAACCCTGGAGAGGTTTGCTGCCTTCTCTGTGCCTCCCAGGATGCCTCGGGGCAGGAGTGGGGGCTTTGGAGAGAGGCCTTTAACCAGAGAAGCTCTACTTGGATCTGTTTTACACATAAATATTTTATTTGAAAATATCAGCAGTCTGGAAAGCACCATGGAAACTTCCCATATACTCCAACTAACCTGTTCATCCAGTTGGGGGTAAAGCAGTACCCCAGGCTGGTATCTGTCTTCAGACAGTGGGATGCTCACTAGCTTCTCCACACATAAAAATGAATCAGTTAATCAACATCCTCTGCTTCCAGGAGTTTTGCCTTCCACATTGCTTTGTTGCCTTGTGGATACTTACAAATTCAATGGGCAACTGATTAAAAATTAAATTGGCCACATGGCTCTCTCAGATGTTGCTGGCAGTTTGGTGGTGGTTATTAACATTCTCCCACATGCCTCATGGAAAAGAAGCCTAAGAGGTGAAGTTTTTCCCTTTGGGTTGGCAAGGAGGTTTAAAGATGTTATTCTTCGGATTGGGAGACTACTAAATAGTCCCCTGATCTGATTCTGGGACTCCAGGCTGGCTAATTTTGAATATGCTAAGTAGGCCCCAGTTTTTCTGCACTTGTTAATATGGAGCAAAAAATCCCTACAAATGCTGCATTTTCTCCAAGGTCCTAATTCAGGTGTTGAGATGAGAAGTCCCAAGGAGATGTGATCAGAAAATAAATTACGCAGGTATAAATTTCAGCGAATTTACTCTCTGGGACTTTTTAAATTGTGCAGTGCAATATTTTATTATAGCCCTCTTTTTAGTCATAATTTTTTATTTATTTTTGTACTCTCTGTTTTCTGATGCTTTTCCTCTTCATTGACCCAGATAACTCAAGCTAGAAGGATAGATGGAGATAAATGGATCTAGGGGTAAACAGGTGCTAGGGGTGAAAAGGTAGAGAGAATGAACTCTACCTGTGTAAAGAAGATGAAAGGAACAGAGAAGTTTGGAAAAGGATCAGGAGACCTAGACTTACCAGCTTTAGGCAGCCCTCTGTGCATCTGTTTATTCAGATATTTGTGACTTCATTTATTCAATATTTTTGTATTCAGTACCTACTATGTGCCAGAAACTTATCAGGCATGGAGATGTGAGCATGAATTAGACATTATCCTACCCCTGAAGACTTAGTCAGGTGGCAGAATCAGATATGGACATAATTACCACCCAGTGTCCAAAGTTCATCAAGTATGAACTAAATGCCCTGGAAGTATTAAAGCAAAGAGCAGTTAAATTGGCATGGTAGAGCCAGGTGACTCAGACTAATGATTGTGAGCTGGCCACATGTAGGTAATTAAAATGTGAAGGCTAGGGACAATAGGATATATCCTAAGGGTGGTAAGACCTCTTTGTTTTTTTTTTAATGAATCTGACAAGAAGAACCTAGAGGAGAAAAAGTTTATTTGGGGATCACGGTTTTAGACGTTTCAGTCCTTAGATGGCTAGCTTCATTGCTCTGGGCCTGAGGTGAGGAAGCACATTGTGGCACAACGGCTTGGCAGAGGAAAGCAGTCAGGACAGGACAGTCCAGAGGCAGAGAGAAAGCTCTGTTCACTAGAAACAAAATATACGCCCCAAAGGAACTCTCAGAGACCTAACTCCTCCAGTGACACCCCACCCGCCTACAGTTACCCCCCAAGTAAACCACTCAAGTGGATTAATGAACAGATTAGGTTAAGGTTCTAATAACCCAATCATTTCACCTCTAAACTTCCTTGCATTGTTTCACACACGAGCTTTTGGGGGACATCTTATATCTAAACCGTAACAGGCATGTTGGCTAACTACAGAAGTGAAGGGTGAAAGCAATGGAAAAGATCTGGCAAAACAGAGCCACGTTGTTTTCAACATGTAACCTACACCACATTGTTTTCAACATTGCACTGAGCACTTAATGCTTTGTTTTGTAACCTCTACGGAGCCAGAGACAATGTAGGGTCCAAAGAAAAACCTAAAAGGAAATATAGTGTTCCTTCTATGACTTCAGGCTTCAAACATCTCTTTCTCTACCATAATACCCTCTTTTCTAATACACACCCCCACTTCACTTGGCCAATTATAATTCATCCTGTAAGAAACAGCTCAGGATGGACTTCTGTGCATGCCTCCTTTACAGGTGGGACAGTGTCCCCCACCAGGTCTGTTTCCCCAGCTAGGCACAGCCATGTTTTGTCTTCTCTGTACAACTGGTGTCTGGCTCAGAATGAGCACCTTATGGAAAGAGTGGAGGTAGATGGAGAGGGAAGGAAGAAAGAAACATGGAATCTTGAAATGTCTACAAAGGACTTACACATAAAGAACAGATACTTCCAGGTAAGTTAAGAATAAACTAGGACGTGCAAAAAGCAACTAATAATACCTAGGGTGGGACACCATCATGTAATGGCATTGCAACATGTTCTTGAGGTGCTTAAGGCTTTTAAAATAAGAATAAGCACAATAATAGTAATAACAGAAGCAAAAGAATAGTCTCCTTAATAACACTTATATAGAGGTCCAATATTGCTTTACTTGATTTATAGAAACCTAGTTAATCCTACAACCACCCAGTGATGTAGGTACTCTTATTATCCCCATTTTACCGATGAAGAAATTGAGGCACAGAGAAGATAAACAGATTGAAAAAATCCTGATAACAATACTAGAATTGTGAAAATTAGTCTTTACCAAATTTATTTAATTGCATTTAAGTAAAAGACATTTTTAGAGATGGAGATTGACCCAGTGTTCGGCTGTGACTTCAGTTCCTTTGGTTGGTTGCAACAAAGGGCAGTACTCTTTTCATCTGAGGGCTTTGTTTCCATGCCAGGACCCTTATGCTGGAGCACCATGAGGTGGTTATGTTTGAAGGACTTCCTGCTAACCTGGTCTGGCTGAACAAGTTGCCTTTTTTTTTTTTTTTTTTTTTTTTAAGACCAGACATCTAGGAGGCTTTTTATTGACTCTCAACAAAAGCAGCCCAGTGGTTTAAGTGGTCTGTGTAGTAATCACCCAGCAAGGCTCCTGGCAGAGGAAAAAATCTTTCTGCCTCTATATAAAAAGATCAGCATGAGGCATTAGCAGGTGGGCAAGCTCCTCAGAACACCGGTCTTTGAGAGTGGGTGTATTTCCACAAACTGTCCCTGCTGAGTATAATGTACCAATTTCCTTTAAACCCATCATTCCATGTAATTTAGACTGCAACTTATTGTATTTTCCCTCCTCCCTTTTCCCTTTCCTCTGTCAGAGCACTGGGCTTAGCCCTTCATTTACAGCAAGGAAGAAAGACCCCTTGTCCTTGAGGGGATCTGCTGAGAAGCATCTCTCTATCTTGGTTATTCTTCAGTTTGTCAGATGAATCTTAAAATAACCCTGCCCTGTGAAATATTTTAGCAGCTACGTAACAAGGAAGGTGGATTATCTTCTCAAAGCCCCCATGATAAATCTCATTAAAAATGCCCACAAAGCAGTGAGCCCCAGCCTTTGGAGTGAAGGAAATTGTGATGTAAATGCTAAACAAGCAGCGCCCTTCCAGCCAATGCCTTTGATCACCGTAGTGTAGACCCAACATCAATGGACAGGAAGATGTCACCGTGAATCTGTAGGAGAGGAAAGAATTTCTCCAGCAATTTGATGAAATTCTCAGATGAGCCAAAAAGAAGTAACAACCTGTTTGGGAAATGATTTTTTTTTTTTTTTTTTTGGTATACATGATGAGTTAAATCTAAAGCACATTTTCAGGTTAAGTATAGTAAGTATGAAAGAAACATTATTTCTTTGTAATTGTTAATAGTCCTTGTTAAATAGGGTCATAAATCTCTTTAATGAGTAGCTAATAAGTGGAAGCATCCAATTCAAGATAGAAGAGACCCTAAGGCTCATTTTTATCTGCCTTCCTAAGTTTTAGAAATGGAGAAATTGAGTTCCAACTATGAATTTGTAAGTCCACATTTAAAGAAGTACCAGAGCAGAGTCAGCACTGGGGTCAAGGTTCTGAGCAGTGGAATTATATAGGAAATGTTTACTCAGCTGAGAGAAGGTTAGAGTGCCCTCATGTGTCCCTACATAGAAATTCTTTCAGTCTTTACAAAATTTAAATAGCTTTCATCAATTTTCCTTGTACTGGGGTGAGGGCCAGGCATTTAGCTTTAAAGAAAAGCTTTGGGATATTATCAAAAGTAAATGAGCATGTATTTGACTTATTTAGTCAGTAAGGATATAGAAGCAATTGTATCACCCCTAGAGTGTCTGTATATGGATTTAAGTCTGACAGACCTAGATTCTGTCCAAGGCATCCATTTGGAATCTTTGTGACCCTAAACTAGTTCCAGCCTCAGTTTCCTCATCTAAATTTGTTTCTATTGTTTATTTGGAATTTCTGCAATCAACCATTGCTGGGGATTCGAACCCGGGTATCGAGTTTGGGAGGCAGGCACTCTACGTGTTTGGCTATATAGCCAGCACTAGTTTCCTCATCTATAAGAGGCAGGCACGTGACCACTGCCTTGCAGGATTGTGGCAGACATCAAATGAGATGATGTAAGTAAAATGCCCATTCAATAAGTTGAAGTTGTTTTAGTTATTTTCAGATAAGAGCCCTGCCAGGGGTTACCAGCAAGTTAATGAAAATCAAAAATGAAAGCAGAAGTGCAAACATTGGGAAGGTAAACTAATGTCTTTTAGTTCTTGTGTGAGAGAACTTCTATGAGCATTGGAGGCAGAGATCATTTTTGAAGAAATGCACGCTGAATGTGTGATTCCTTCAAAATGTGTGATTCTTTCAAACAGGGAAGTTTCAGTGGTACTTGGCCATATGGTCTTCCCACAGATAGAAACTTTCAGAAGTAACACCTGATCTCTAGCACAAAAGGTCCAGCAGTTCAAAAAGAAAAAAAAAAAAATACTGTATATGAAGGAAATTTTTTGAAAACTGGGTTCTATGTCTATGGCCATACCACCCTGAACGTGCCCGATCTCATCTGATCTCGGAAAACTGGTTTCTATTTATGTCATCCATCCATCGATCCGGTTCTGTTTTTTTTTTTTTTTTTTTTTTTTTTTTTGATTCCTTGTACACAAATGGGGTACAACTTTCATTTCTCTGGTTGTACACGAAGTAGAGTCACACCGTTTGTGTAATCATACATGCACATAGGGTAATGATGTTTGTCTCATTCCATTATCTTTCCTTCCCTCTGCCCCCTCCCCACCCCTCATTTCCCTCTACATAGGATGGATTCACTTTTAGAAATCTTAATTTATTGAGAAGCTAACCATATTACAATCAATAAAAATAGAGGTGAAAAACAATAGCTGGATGGATCCATCCTTTAATTTTCTCCAACTCTTTATGACATAAGCCATCACAGGTAAAGAATTCTGAAATCGCAGCAAATCAAATCTTTTTAGCCCAATGAACTTTCAAAGGTCTACACCACCGCCATCCCCCTGCACCCCACCCCAGTAGCTCTCACAGCTATCCTTTCGTACATGTGGGAGGAAAATATCATTATTTATGATACAAGGAGACTTGACCTTTAAATGTCAGTGCAAGTGTAGAGTCTGGCCATTCCATCTGTATCTTCCACCCCCTTATTGGAGAATTGCAGGAAATAGTTCGATAGCGTGTAAACGGTGAGGCGGGAGGGGTGAGAGAAACACAACAAAGGTGTCGCCATCATTTTTTGTTATACAACCAGGAAAAGTAAAGGAAGAAATGTGCTGGTTTCTGTTATCTAATTACTTGTTCGAGGTACTGCACGAAGTCCCGGAGAGCTTTGTGTAGATTATTGTCCCTCTAGAGCAGATTTAAAAGGCTGATCGGAGTTGGCGGGCCCAGCTTCTGAGTCCCAGTTGCTGGCTCGCCCTTTCTGGTAATCTGTTACCCTGAAATAAGGCAAATGCAGTACCTGAGATGGGGCATGCATTATTTATAGGAAGTTCCTCATCAGAGTCGTCTATGGCTGTGGAGCCACAGAGCTGGAGCCCTGGGCTTCGCTGGGGGCAGACCTGCCGCATTCTAAGGCACCGCAGTGCTCCTCTGGGCGGGGTGAAGCTGGAGCTTGGGCTCCTTTTGTGGTCGTAAATCTTTAGTCAACTAATGAAAAGATGTTCCCCGCCTCACATCTGAAGATCTCCTATTTGTTCGGATTAACTGAACAATGCATTTTCTGGCTGTTGCTGTGGTTTTGGTGAAATGCTATTCCCTGTGTTCATCTTGTTTTCTACTGTGCTCTTCTGTTCCTTTATTTTGTACAGCCTTTTTCTCCACAGAATGCCCCTAACTCTGTGCCTCTTGCTTCCCTGTGTTTATACTGCTGGACCCTGTGAGAGGGTTATGATACCTGTACACACAAATAAATAAATAGACAAAAGCTTCCCCTTATATTTTTCTACCTTCTCCCCTTTGAATAGCACAACCTTCTTTCCCAGCTAGATCTGCCTGTGGACTTCCGTTCAGGTACCAGGTGAGACAATGCCAGGAGGGAAGGTCCAGCAAGGCAGAACTCCTGGTGGGATAGGGCCTCAAAACAGGGTTGGATTGAGACCTGTGCTCTCCAGACAGCTTAATAATAGGGCATTCTTTTAAATTGTCACTTTAAAAATATTCATTCATCCCTTAGTGAGAACAGAAGCAAATGGCACTGCATCTGTAAGAAATCTCTGTTCAGTTTGTCTCCTCTCAGGACTGCTTCCTCAGCCCTCCATTGTCCTATCATGTCCCGCGTCTGCCCCACTTCCAGTTTCAGTCTCCTCGGCCTTCACTCCTAGTGGCCAGGCTTCTCTCCCTTTCCTCCCCAGAGCTGTTGAGGTGTTCCCAACACTTCCAAACTTGTGTGCCCTAACCAATTATTAATACTGGTTCAAGTGTGTCAAAAGCCCTTAGTGCCAGAGATAATATTTCACTTGTGACTACCAAACAGAAAATACTGCTGTTACCAGGATTCACTCTGCTTAGAGGAGAGTGGGGATTAGAAATGGCTTGTTTTCTCTTATCACATGTTCTTGTTCCAGATAAGGCGTTTACTGTGCACACTGAAGAGAACATTTTTGTGTTTAAACATCTTGCCCATTTTGTAAGAAGTCATGAGTGAAAATCTGCATTGACTGGCCCCAGTTTTGCAGTTTGTTCCAGCATTTTTTTCATATCCCTGCTAGATTTATTCCCTCTGTCCCTGAGCTACTGGTGTGCCCCTCCACATGGTCATAATCAAAAGCCCCCATCCCAACAGAGCTGGCCCCTGTTCTGAGTCAGGAAAACACTGGAAGGGAGGGCCTCCATGGGAAATTAGGGCCTGACAGCAGGCAGGCTGGAGTCCAGCTGAACCAGTGCTTGCTGAAGGGCCTCAGATGTGGCCCCATATAGTTCTTGTCACTACCTAGTCTGAGTGCACACTCATGGAGAGAGAGTGAGCTGTGCCCAAATGAGTGAGAAGTGTCTAAATGGCATTTCTTCCAAGAACTTTGCCTTGCAGAGTAATGAATATTGAAATACTTGAAGTCATTTGTAAATTTAGCCGTTCGTCAACAGTGATCTCTCCAGACCTTGGGAAAACAGCCAGATTTTTGAATCAAATGATTTTGAGTGGGCATATTTGACTGCCTTCATTTTAGAACATTCAATTTTTTTTTTCAATTTCTTAAAAAATCACAGGTCACTAAAATGCAAGCACTTTTAGTGAGATAAGGTTGAAGACTAAATCCCATTTTTCAGTCCATTTTCTAAAAAATATTGTTAAGAGATTGTTTTAATAGAAAGTCTATGAAGACAAAGTCTTCTGTTCTCTATGTAAATCAAAGAATAAAATCCTTTTATTCTCTCAGGAAAAAAAAAAAAATCCAACTCTTTAAAATTGCTTAACAAGCAACCAGGCCATCATCTCTGAAACTCAAAGTTGGACTGACAGTCTGAAGAGGAGCCATTGTCCTGCTGAGCCTCTCAATTTCTGATCCCAATTCCATTTGGGGACCATTCTCCTTTCTTTACCTCCTTAAGAGATGGGAGTAAATTACCTCTTTCTTGGGCTTGCACACTTAACGTCTTTTCTTTCTATAATACACAATGGCCTTCTGCCGTCTGTACTGATCATCTTCCGGCCCACTTGAGCCTTTTCCTACTGCCCAGACACCTTCTGGGAGTTAGCATCTTATGAACGACCTTGCTTTACTAAAGTGTGAGCAAGGTTTCTGTCCTTTGCATATCCTGTTTTTGTGGCTGTTGTTGTTTTTGCACTGGACCGGGTCTTTGCAACTAAAATCTTAAATTTGCCTACAACATAGAATTCGTACTTAGTGCATGTATTTTATATTCATTTAGAAGAAATAAATTTAAAATTCAGTGCAGTTTTGTGCAGCATCAGCTTCACTGGGTAACTGAAAAGTCCACTGTACCAGGTGATTTTATTTTTTCAAACAACCTGCATTACTCTGGCAGGTGACACACATGACATAGGCTGACAGCCAGGGAAAGGATATGCAGATTACAAATTATGAAACCTAAAATTCAGCCTGATAAAAAAGAGAAGCCCTAATTGAACACTATTTCTAATAGTAAATACATGCATATCCAGGATATGTTTTCTGTCCAACCTTATAATGGATCAGGCCATCTTAATTTCTACAAAAATAATATGATTAAGTCCTGATAAAAATTTGGAGTTTACATGGCACTTAGGTGACTCTTTCAAAAAAGGTCTTAGAATAATATTTTTCTCTAAAAAATTTTTAGAGAAAAATTAATAATATCTTTTAGAAGCTCTAGCAAATATTTTAGAGAAATTGATTTTTTTCACTAGTTTTAAAAATGTTTTTCTAAAGAAATGAAAAGTGGCATTTTTCCCCTTGAATAATAGATTTTTTGGATTTCATTTCAGATGGGCCAGTTTTTGTGTCAACATATATTTATAGACATACACACAAATACTTTAACTGAGAGAACATTAGTTCTAAACACCTCTGTAGATATCCCTTACCATCCAAACTCTAGTTATCTAAACATTTGCTATAACGACTTATGTTTTACTGGGCATTCACTGTCCGAATTTTCTTTTTAAAAAATCTCATTGCAGTCGGTTCACGTGCATGAGTTAGCTGAAACATTTAAGTTGCAGGTGCATCCAGGCAAGAAGGTGGAGAATGCGTTACAACCTTATTCTGCTGTTCTCCCAGTAGGCTGAAGTTCTGCATTAGTGCTCTCGACTTACCACATTATTCAGTGAAAATATCTTCCAAAAAAAGCAAAAAGGCTGAATAAAATGGGCAAAGTCAGGAAGCCTCAAAAGTCCATACATACAAAGAAAAACAAAGTGATGAAGCACGTTGAGAAAATACAGAAAGCTTATGAAAGTAGTGTAGGTTCTAGTGTTGCTGTTCAAAATAAATCTGGGAGAGATGTTTGAGTGCTTTAATGATATTTGTGAAAACTGTTAGGTGCTTCCCCAGGTCCCCATAAGCTGGAAAGCATTACTGGTTTATTTTTTCCCATTTTAAGTATTAGACTTACATTTTAGTGTAGACTTTTACTCTCCAAAAATCTTCTATCCAACATGTTTTTAGCAAAAGGTTAGACTTGTTTTTCTATATTTTTTTTCTATTTAAATCCCTTGCAAATGTCTGATTTTATCATGCTAAAAATAGAAGGTTCAAGAACATCCTTGAAACTTTTTTCCCTACACCCTCAAATCATGATTATTTCTAATTATGGACCTAGGAATAACCTGGAGATCATTTATAAGTTTCATTTTAGTGCTAATTGAAACTTCAATTGTTTAATCCCATGATCTGACTTTGCTTCCTTTGATGTTGATTTTTAACCTAAAATGAATCACTTAAACTTCAGACTTCTTTTTTCCCAGCTCTAAATGTTAATTGTCATGGCAGTAGCTAAATATAAGTATTTACTGAGGTTTCAATTATTTGTTTCTTCTATAGAATTAGCCAAGTAGAAGATGACAAATTCTTTAATAATAGGTTACGTTTGAGTCCATTTCGTTGGCCAGGGACTCTTCCAAGTGTTACCTCACTTTATTCATTTAGTTTTCACAATAAACCAATGAAGTTAGTACTGATGTTATCCCCATTTTGCAGATGAGGAAAGAGAGGCATAGTATTTCAGTCATGTAACTAGTCAGTATGAATTCGAGCAGCCTGGTCCCAGACCCTATGCTCTTAACCACTGTGAGAACACTCCACTTAGCTTGTTCAGAGCTTTGGAAGTTCACTAAATTAGTCTCATGGCTCATCATTTGTAAATATATATATAGACTGCTAGTCTGGGTCCTTCGGGGCTGAGAAATGACTTGTTGGTGCCTGAGATGACAACTGGGAATACTTAAGAGATAACTGGAAAAGAGAAGCACTGAAAGGTTCCCAACCTATTCGTGTTCTGGGGCAGAGAATGAGACTAGAACTTCCTAGTAATTGGTCACCTATGGATGGAGGTCCACTGGGAAACAGTTGCTGGAAGGATTGAGAGACATGCCAATAAGGACAAAAAGAGGCACAGTATCAGAGGTGCAGTTCAGACAAGCCAGGGGCTCAGTCTAGACAAGCCAGGGGCTCAGTCTAGGGCACTGTTTCTCAATCTTCTGTTCATTATCACTCTGCTCAGCAATCTTTTTAAACATCCCTATCCTGATGGCATTCCCCTGTGAAATGTTAATACTGCAGATGTACTGTGTATCTATTTATGTACCATATGCATAACTATGCATAAAAGTAAGATTTTTTTTCTCCCCCACAAGAACTAATTTTTGTGATGTCAGTGATGATAGGCAGATACCCTGAATGGTGAGAGGCACCCAGTCAAGGAAGGGGTCAGTGAACCAGCCTGGAGGGGAGCGGACTTCAAAGTTGAAGGCTCAGCAAAGCAGAGCCGTACTGGATGGAGGTGGGGACAGAGAGATTCTTAAACATGTGATGTGATGAGTTCTTTGACATGGGGTCACCATCCCCACCTTCCTAGATGTCACCCAGAGATGTGGTAAAGAAATTTCTTGTCTCAGTCCTCCCTTCATGGCTTAGAGTATGATCACCACATATTCTGAAGTGCCACTGTGTTGTAATGCAATGCATCATTTTAGATACAGAGTGTGTGGCTTGAATTATTTTCATTTTATTAGAAACCAGGTTCCCAAGAAGCTCACCTTACATTCTTTTTAATGGCGTTCAGAAAATGGCTACTACTCCAATTTGCAAGAAATAGGTAATGAAAGTGCTTTAACTAAAAACTGCCATGTGCTCACTTGAGATGTCTAATCCCCAAATAACAAGCCTTAGAAAGAATTAACCAGCAATGTGTACTCCACCTAAAGAGCAAACTGATTCTCCCGGCAACTCACAAGGCCAGCTTCTTTCTTGCTTCTGGCCTCATAGATTTCCTTGTGCCCCAGTGCTATCTAGGAAGAATAACCATAGCTCTAAACAAAGATCCTGGAGCTCTCTATTCTTTTGTGGCTTTACTGCCCTAGTGACTTTATTCTGAACTCTCTAACCGAACACATGTCCCAAGGGCCCCAATTAATCTTAAGCAACCTCTTCTAATCACCTCCTAGAAGATACAGTAAGGCAAGTAAGGTCTCCCAATATCTTTTTTCTCAATTAAAAAACTGTGATCATTCATCTGGTCAAATGGGGCATTCCTGGACAAAGGAATGGTGAGGAGAGCATCTGTCTCAGTATGGGAAAGGCAATCCATCTGATCGTTAGTGAAAAATTGAAATTACTAGATGAGCAACTTGAGAAGGCCATGCCCAGAAGTCAAAGGAAGGATAAGCTTGTATTAGGCATGGGTGTCAAGCCTGGGTGTCAAGCCTGAGAATCATCTGGGGAGATTTCCACTCCCGCTCCAGAGAAATTCCAAATGGGATTGTAGTGGGATTGTGTTTTTTTGAAAACTCCCTCTAATGTGCGTTCAAGGTTGAGGATCACTGCTTTAGATTACAATGTGCCTTTCCATTCATTATCCATGGGTTGGTATGCATACAGAGAGGAAAAAGAAATATTACAATGACTGTTGATGGCCCAAGAAAATTGGAAGAGAAAAGAAGAATCATTGTTCAAATAAAAAGGCAGAAAACTAAGTTTTCAGAAACTCGAGAAAGAAAAAAGAATCCTCACCTTTGTAAAGCTAAAAGTAGTCCTAGGAGTATCGAATATTAAGGAAGGACTTATGTCCATATGTCCTACTATTTATAAAAATTAGTCGGCAGATGACAGCAAAAATCCCTGCCAAGAAAAGTCTGAAAATGGTCATCTAATAATATTTGATGCTTATTGCTTCCTAAAACTTTCTTGGGTTTATGCCCTAAATTGGAAATATTAGAGAAGAAAAACATTTGCTGATAGTCAAAAGCTATGTTAGAAAATGTCATGTTAATATTTCCATGTGCATCTTGGGGCTGGGCACATGATTTATGTATAGACAATAATGTGCTTTAGCAGTGATCCTCAGCTTTCAGATAGTTATAATGAATAATCCTGCAGATGACAATGACAACTGAATGGCCTAGGAGAGAGTTGAAGGATGAAGTAAAGCTGGTACTGGACTCTCAGATTGGTCGGAAATGTAAAAATGCAGTTGCAATGAGGCAGAGTAAATGTAATTTGTGATCAGAAAGTAGAAAATTGAATGCTAAGGTTTTAGAAGAGGGAGGGTGACAGCTTAGTCTATAACCAGAGAATGCTGGCTATGTTCAATAAAGTGCAGGCTAATCTGTCCTCTATTTATCAACCAATAAGACGGTGAGGAGCAGTGAGTCAGGTACAGAAAAGAACATCTTCTAGAGCCTCCATATTTAGGATAAGTAGCTTCAGTTAATAAGTTCTTTGCCCTCTGGTTTCTAATTAATAAAGAATGGCCGATAATACACATTATGATAGTCCAGCTCTTCCTGGGTGTCAGCATGCTCCTAAGCACTTGGCATATATTTGAATACTCACAATTTTATGACAACAGGTACTATTGTGCCCATTTTACAGACGAGAAAAGAGACATGAAGTAAGTAACTTAATACGGGTTGTAAATGCTGGGGAGAACATATGGACAGATTTTGGATGAGATAATATTTTACAGAGGGCATCAACAAAACAAGAGTGAACCTAGGTATACTGCACTCCAAGGTTGCCAGGCTGCCCAGGGGGGTCCTGGGGAGAGATGAAGCTAGACGAGGCATTGGAGTCATATTGAAGAGAGTCCTGACTCCCAGGTTCAGATTTCAAACCTGATTTGGGAGACAGGGAAAGTATCATAATTATAGTTGTGCCTTAAGACTACCTTAATGTGTGCCTTTTAATATGAACAAATTAGAGAGAAGCTGGAGTGAAAGGATTAGTGTTCTTTTAGTCCTGATTATCTGACAGAGAATAAGTCTATCAATGAGGAGTGGCAAAAGTGGAGGGAAGAGATACATTTGATATTTGTCACAAAGGTCAAGTGTAAAAGTTTTGGTAACTGGTTAGAAAGGAGCAGGGGTGTGGGAAGAATTTAAATAGAATCCAAGATCTCAAGTCTGAGTGGCGGGGTGAGCTATTGACCAGAATTCAGGAAAGGCACCTTGCAGGGTTGACAGGGACAGTGTAAATAGCTGACTTAGGAAATATGTAATTTGTTTTGTGTGCAGGCTGTCAGGTGGAGGACCACAGTAGGAACACAGAGCTCAGAGGAAAGGAAGTTTCTGATGTCACCTACTTACGGGTACTATGGTTAACTGGGAAGTGTGTAATCTCTGAAGTGGGAAAAGGGAGAAAATGGAGAACAAATCCTTGGAAAACATTTAAATTTGGGAATAAGAAGGAGTAGGAGGAGCGACCAGAAGAGATAGAAGGACAGAGATGAAGGAAGCATAAAAAACCCAGAAATAAATATTTAACTCTTTCATTGAGCTCAAGGGAATGGAAGGCTCCAGAAAAGAGCTAACGTGGCAAGCCTTCAAGAAGCCAAGAAGAATAAAATTATTTGGACTGGTTGATTAGAAGTTGTCAGGATCAACAATAAAAGGGTGGAAGGTAAACTCAGATGGTGAGGAGTGAATAGGTCAGAGCAGGAAAAGGCAGCAGGACTGGTCAGCAGGGTGGTTAAGATTCTGATCACAAGAGGGAAAGCGAAGACACTGCAGTGTTGAGGGGCAAGTCAGAAGAGGGGAAGTGCTTTGTTTTCTTTAAAAGGGCACCGCTTACGTCTATTCTAGACAGAGGTAAGCAGACACAGAGGGGTGAGTAAAGATGCATGGTCAGTGCTGGGTAGTAGCAGCAAAAAAGCTTTCAGCGACAGGAAGTCACAGGATGAGCCCCGAACTGTTTTCTGACCGTTTCATTAAACAAACCAGAATGCATGGAACTGTTGTCCTTAGCAATTCCCATGCAGCCGTTCTCTTAGGGAAGAAGACAAGGACTAATAAGAGGAGTTTTATTTCTCTCCTTTTAATTCATATCCGAGGGCAAGTGGGGGAATTGCTCTTGTTATAGACTGTTTTTAAGGAGATGAAGGGAGGAAGAGAAGAAGGGAGGAAGTTTTGATAATGAATTTGGATGTAAAATGTAAGGATTTTAATAAGTACTATTTGCAAATTGCTTTACATTGTAAATATTGTATGTTCACCAGGAGGGAGGGCAATTTTAGCCTTTTTTTTTTTTTTCCAAAAAGTAGTTAAATGCATGATCTTGCTTGAATGTTATACAACTCACTCTGTAATAGGCAAAAGATGTCTAGGGAAAAAAAATAAGTAAAAAGGCAAAATATTGATAGTGACTATTGAGTGATGGTTTTTTTTGACTGCTGTCAGCCTAGGCAGGACACCTCTATAAAACATTCATCGAACAACCTGTCCCTTGCCTTGTCCTGTAAGGGTGGGAGTAGGTATAAAGCACAGGATGTCAGAAAGGATAAGATGGACCAGAGGAATGACAAAGAAGCATAGTTAAGAGAGACTCAGTTTCCTGGGGAATGTACCTGTTCTCTCTCTTCTGTGGGGTGACCTGGTTACCCAGTGTGTTCAGAAATGGCCCCTGGGGTCCCATTGTTGTCACATTTCTACACAGTCCTCAGACATGGAGAAAAGTGTTGGAGATTGTTAGCACATCTCCCTCTGGACTTGAAACTGGGCTCAGCAGCAAGAAATGAACCCCAGCGGGGATTTGTCTCTCCTCCATGCTTGGATAATGGCTATTCCCCAATGCCCAGAGAAGAATTAAGTTCAATATGTGCTTTGTGCTGTATTACACGCTGCATCCTGAACAGCTGGGCTGTTAATACAATTTAAAAAGGAGAGAGAACTGGCTGTTCACCATCCATATATAAGGTATTTATAATAAATCTCTCAATGAGGAGATAAAAAATTTTCTTCTTTCTTTACAGCCAAAGGAAAAGCAGAGCATTAGGCAAGTATCCAGTGAGTCCTATTAACAGTGATAACCAATGTGGAAGATCCAGGGGGACTTGTTCCACATTCCTATTAGTAATGGCAATTTTTTTTTTATCTGAAATATGCTGGTAATTTCTTGCAAAATTTAGTTTGCTTAAGGATTCATAAATATGCTTTTTCTTAATACTTGAGGAATCTCTTCCATGTTCTAGATGCTACATAAAAATAGAGCATCATTTGTCACCTGATTTTCTTTTGTCCACTTTATTTCTGAGATGATAAAATTGTAAAGCCAATGCAAAATGATTTCAAGAGAATGAACATAATATAACATAAAGCAGTGGAGTTTTATAAAATGCCATATTATGTATAAAATTCCTACTCTGAAATTTAGTAAAATGGAAAGCTGTGACAATAAACTGTTATGAATACGAGAATTTTGGTTCCATATGGTTGGTTTTGGTAAGGACATGGTTAGTAGTGTTAGAACAAGGACATTTTCCTCCTAGATTTGCATTCAGCTACTTCTGTGTGGTCCCCAGACTTAGACCCGGGCACATGCCTAAACACATTAGATTGCCGCATGAGTGAGTTGATAATCAAAGGATAAAAACTGACACTGGATAGAAAGTAATGACAATTAGAAGATGCTTTTTAAAGATAATTCTCACCTAAAATATTTACTACTAAAATACTTTCTCACTGCAGTCAGAAATACACAGATCACAGTCACTCATACTTTATGACCAAATAATTTCAGTGTTTAAGAGGATACCTACCCTCTTATTCTTAAGGCAGAGGAATTAGAACATTTAGTGGGACCATTTAATAGCAATTTCAACCTATCAAGATATCAGTTTAAAAAAAAGAGGACAATATAACTAATCTGTATTCAGCACATCAAAATGTTTATCTGATCTGTCAAGAAATCATCCCTACTAACTCAGATTTTTACAATAGTAAAATAGTATATATACATACCATTTTATTTTTTTATATATATTTTAAAAGCATATACAGGAGACCAATTTTTTGAATTCTACATTTCCTAAAATTAAAATACCTGTCCGAGCATTATGTAGACACAGTTTCAGTGACAGAGTGAATAAACTGTATGTTCCACCATGAAGTATTCTTCTTTGAGGGAGCACTTAAGCAACCTCTGTGTTAGGATATTCTTCAGCAACCATCTTTGTATTTCCAAATATTTGAGTTTCTTTCCTCCAAACAGCTTTCCTGAAGTGAAATTACTAGATTAAGGAAATGAATATTTTAAAGCTACTGCTTCTAAGCATATTTCTAAATAGCTTTCCAATACAGTATTTATTAATCTACCTCACACTAGCAATATATGAGAATTATAGTGTTACCCTGGGCTTAACAAGCTGCTAATAAGGCTGCATTGCTTTTATTTGTGTTCATTTCATTCGCAGCAGGCTTGGAAATTTTTGCAAGTATTCATTTACAATGTTTTTGCATATTTGGTTCTTCATTTTTGCTGCAGTGGTTTTCTTCTGGGTTGGCTCCATGCTCCCAGCTTCCATCTCATGTCTTCTTCCTCTTTATTGCCTTGTCCAGGTTCCCATGATTCATTCAGCTACTGGGTGGATGAAAAGTCCCCAGTGGGACCTGACCAAACCCCTGCTATCAAACGTCTTGCCAGGATCTCCTTGGTGAAAAAGCTCATGAAGAAATGGTCGGTGACTCAGAACCTGACCTTCCGCGAACAGCTGGAAGCTGGGATCCGCTACTTTGACCTTCGTGTGTCTTCCAAGCCAGGGGACGCCGACCAGGAGATTTACTTCATCCATGGACTTTTCGGCATCAAGGTCTGGGATGGACTGATGGAGATTGACTCATTCCTTACACAACACCCCCAAGAGATTGTCTTCCTGGATTTCAACCACTTCTACGCCATGGATGAGGCACATCACAAATGCCTGATTCTCCGGATCCAGGAGGCATTTGGAAGCAAGCTGTGTCCAGCCTGTATTGTGGAAAGCATGACACTGCAAACCCTGTGGGAGAAGAAGTGTCAGGTAGGAGGGGAGGAGGAATGAGTGGTCAAGGGGAAGAAGGCAGCTCTTTCTGCTTTTCCTAAGTCATCTGTGATACAGCTCAACTCTAGGCTCAAAGACTAGAAAGTGTGGGATTATTTGGCACACTGATTCCTGAGCTCTAGGATAGTTTCAAGCCTTCCCTGAGTCCTATTGCACTGGTTAACACCTGCCAAATATTTAAAGTTTGTCTGGCAATCTGCTTGGCATCTAAATTGACTGAAAGACCTGCCCAGAACCAGCCCAAGGCAAAGTTGTGAAATGGGCCAGTTGGTCTTTACCATTCTATCTCCCTTGAGGTCTGCTTTAAATCCCCGTCTCAGGTCTCTGCAGATAACCCTTGCCAAGGTTGTAAGTGAAAAGGAACAGTATTAACTGACAGACCTAGGAAGTCATTTATCAAAGGAGTGTGAATATTTTAAAGGCCCGTCTCATAGAATTTGGATCATAGATGGAAAGAGTTAAGGAAGGAAAGACCTGATGAAAGGGGTCCAGGCTGGGAGTGCGTTCCCAGGTGAAGAGGCTCCAAACCTAGACCATGAGGGACACACTCAGGCAAGGAAACGTGGGCCTCAAATACATCCCACGGAATGGTAACAGCAGGGAAGAGCTTCAGGGAGAGGGACGTGTTTTAATCAGCTTTTTCATCACTCTGACCAAGGCCTGACAAGAACAATCTAAGGAGGAGGAAAAGTTTATTTGGGGCTCCCAGTTTCAGAGGTTCAGTCCATGGTTGGTGGACTCCATACCTCTGGGGCCTAAGATGAAGGAGCATCATGGGGAAAAGGGCTTCCCAGGGGGAAAGTAGCTCAGAACATGACAATGGGAAGCAGAGAGAGCTCCACTTACCAGGGACAAAATCCCCAAAGGCACATCCCTAGAAATCTCCTCCTGCCATACCCTACCTGCCTACAGTTACCACCCAATTAATCCCTATCAACATTTTATCCATTCATTACCATTCAGCCATTCCACCTTTAAACAGCTCTCACTTGGTCTCACACATGAACTTTTGGGGGAGCACCTTGTATCTTAACCACAACAAGTAGCCTCCCATTTAGTCTCTTAAAAAATAATAAAAAAAAAATAGCAAGTACCTTAAGTCAAATTTATTTATTTGCCCAATAGATGCACAAAGCCCAAATATCCTTAAGAGGCAGATGCTTTTGAACTCTGGGAGGGAATTTTAATTAAAAATAAGTTAGAGATTGTTTATTTGTAAATATTACTGAATACTAATATGTACCAGGCACCAATTCTATGGAGGTGGAATAAATCAGTAAATAAAGCAGACAATGACCCTTGCCCCCGTGGAACCTCTGTTCAAGTGCATAGAGAAAATCATAGAATAAAGATAATAAATACGTGTTGCTAGAAAGTGGCAAGAACTATGGAAAAGGTGAAGGCCTGGCATGGTATCTGGGGGACCAGAGCTCTGTGGGTGGGCCAGTTGGTTGCAGTTTTGCTTAGAATGAACAGGGAACTCTATGCAAAGATTCATGGAAAAGGTAGCGTTTGAGGGTATTGTGGGTATCTGGAAGCAGAGGAAGCAGCCAGCACAGAGGCCCCAAGGCAGGAGTGTCCCTGTTATCTTTGAGGAAAAACAGGGACAAAAGCTGATGAGCAGGTGATGAATAGCCAGAGGAGGTCAGAGTGGTCACATGGGGAGAGTTCTGAGCACAGAGTGTGCCCTGACGCAGGTCTTAATGGGATCCCTTGGATTCTTGTGCTAGGACAACATCAGGGCAGGGGGAGAGAGCAGAAGTGGGGAAACCAATGAGAAGACTTGATGGCAAGAGCTCATATTCTGAACCTATCCAAAAGCAGAACCAACGGGGATTCTTGAGGAACAGGACTCCAGGTGTGAAAGAAAGTGAGGACTGGAGGATGACACCCAGGTTTGGCCTGAGTAACTGGAAATACCAGGTCATTTCACACACCAAACCAGCAAAAATGCTAAATGTCTTTGACCCCCCAGAGGCTTAATGAGGTAAATCTTAGTGTTTCTTGAAATATGTCTAAGTCATTTTTTTCCTCACTAAAACTTTTGTGATATTTTGCGAAATATTTATCACATCTCCCCCCCCCAAACCCAAGTGTATGTCTGTTGAAACTCAGAGGTTCAACTAACCTGGAGACATTTTGATTCCAGTAGAAGTTCTCTCTCAGGTGACTAGATAATAGTAATAACAGCAGTAACACCTCACATGTACTAAGCCATTATGATGCACTGGACACATGGATTAGCTCATGTGATCCTCCCAACAACACTATGAGGTAGGTACTTCGTTAGTGTCACCATTTTATAGGTGAGGTAACTGAGGCATAGGGCTACTGAGCAACTTGCTGGAGGGAGCATAGCAGGTGAATGGAGAGCCAGGATTCCGTCATCGGCTCTTTCTGCTCCAGACTTCCCATGGCTTCTGCTGCTTCCTGAGGGCTGTTGTGCACCTGGATCATTTCACAACTGCTCTCATATGTTTTTGCTAATAAAACGCTTTCTCTTTATCAATAAGCCCCTATTTTCAGAGGGTCCCAAACTAGAATGGAAGAAAAAAAAGGATGGTTTTGATTATGAAGTTTCAGGTATGGTTAAGTTTGAGTTAGATAAAATTTCATGATTTTATACCTAGATCGTATTCTGAATGGCTGATGCATTGCATACTAAACTGATTAGAAATCTGCAGGAGTTAGAAGTATCTTCAGGAATAATGAACAGTATGAACAGTGAATTTCTAGCAGCAGGAGGAAAGTCCATCATGGTTTTTAAGAATGGGATAAATTATGTCATTCAACCTCAAATACTTCTAAAGTTATGAAGAGTCTGTGATGACATATCAGAGGAAGGGAAAGTGTTACCAATTTAAATCCCAACATTCCCCTATGCTCCTTCCTTCCCCAGGTGGCCCATGTCATGTCTTTAAAAGTTGAAACATGAGGTCTCAAGGAGGGTTACTAGTCTTTTCCCTGTGCTGGGTCAGGTTCCCACGTTAAATGTGATCAGACTCTAAATATTCATGTAACCAGTTGCTTTGTGTTTAACTCCCTGAGTATTTTATTATGCAATTTAATATCAAAAAGTGTACTATCATCCAGTCAAATTTCATATATCCCACATGCAGTTAGGTCACAGCTCACAGACAAGCATATACACTTGTGGATATGAGGTCTGAGGGTACAATGACTTAGAAGATTTAATGTGCATCTCCAAAGTATTTATGATCTCACTGAGAAGGTAAGAATAGATAACTCTAGTAAATACAAAACAGTTAACATGCAAACATAAGCTAAGGCTACCTCAAATGCTCTGTAACATAGGAAGGGATTTTTTTTAAATAAATCAGATGAAAAGTAGAACATAGCATAAATCTGCCTCCCAGAGGCCCCCTGAAAAGAAATGATCAGAGTAAGAGGTAGTCAATCAAGGAATAGTTCTTAAAGGAAATGAGATTTTTAAATCTGTCTCAAGAGGAAAACTGAACATGAGCTGCTGAGCTGTAGGGTAAAGTATGTCAGAGAAAAATACGGAAAGAGTGAGGTGGGGAAGAGGATGCAAAACATGGGTCCTGGGTGAGAGTCTCCGCACCTGAAGTCTTGCAGAATGAGAGCTGGTTTGCTAGGCCGGCCTTCGCTCTGGGCAGAAATTCCCCCTGAAACCTTCAGGGTCAGATTGCTCAAGAGGGCCCTTGAGAAAAAGCATAAAGGCCCCTTGCATAATTCGTACTATTTGCACCTTTTCAAGGCAGAATAAAGGACAGCACTGTGGTTCTGGGATGCTCAGCCCAGGGGCCAGGTGTCAAGGGAGAGAAGACCCTGTGGCAGGTCTGTCATAGGCCTCCTCCCCCTCCCATAGCCTACTGCCCAGGGCAGCTCTCCTCAGAGGCCTCAACCTTCCAAACTTGCCAATTACACCCCAGCCAGGAGGAAATCCTCCAGGATCTCCCAGGCAATCTGCTTACAGTGAGCCTGTGATTAACCTCATTAATACGTGTTTACCACAGACATCGTTAGCAGCCAGTCAGCATTATTCAAAACCATTAAAAACAGCGAGCCATGACCCTGCTTAGTACATGCAGCCTGGTATTCTCTGGCTCTGGGCCTTTGGGAGCAGTCAGTCAACACCTTAGTCACCAGCTAAATGCACACTGGAAACATGACAGACTGCAGAACCCTGTCTTGGGTGCCTGGAGGACCGGGCTCCAGGCCAGCTGTCTGAGGATTGCAGGCGCAGGCATCACGCGTGCACAGGACTTCCCTTTCGCAGGAGATCTTGGGTGCTCAAGATGGGAAGAAATATATTACTTCTAGAAACCTACACAGAGATCCAAATCGGGACAATTGAAATAGCAATTCCCTGTCCCACAGCTGCCTCCCAGAAACTAATTAATGCTGTGGATGCGACTGGCTAATTATTTTC